>NW_024387492.1:8625449-9267250 GCF_900408965.1 Simochromis diagramma
ACAGATGGCCCCACACTCTAGAATACTTTGGTGTAGAGAGTCTGAGATATAGCTCTTGTTTTTTGGGGGGTTTTTTTGCAGTTTTTCTGACCATGAACAATCTGGCCTCAGGGTGAATTTTGCTGGGATGTACACTCCTGGGAAGATTAGGGCATTGTGTTAACACACCTGAATGCTCCAGACCAGTCAACTGCCAAAATGTCGGCTTTTAAATAGTTGGTCTTTTCTAACATGCATGTACATGCAGCAGAAAGGAGTCAGCTGCATTCTTAATACTGATAATGCTACTATTTGTTTCAGATCAGACTGATACCATAAACTAAACGTGCAAGGAGCAGGACAGAGAACAAAAGACTGCTAGCCATCAATTCACTGTCTACTATAAGCCCTATTCACATCACATGGACTTTGTACCATGGAGCAAGCAATGCAATGCAATACAATGCATTAACCCATTAACAAACCTATTTCTATGGACTATGTATTTATCAATACAAGGCAATGGAGACGTCTGTCCGGTGTACAGTCAAACTCCATCCATGAAATGAGTGACTTATGGAGAAATCAGCTCAGTCAGTGAGTAAGGCATGCAAACATTCACCTCAAGAATTATTTGCAGCTGAGTTTGAAAGGATGTGAGTGAAATGGTATAATTTCCACACAGCACTGTGGCAATATTAGAAGTACTGCTTGTACGTTTGTGCAAAGAGATGTGTGGGAGCCCGAGGCCAGCTTGAAAATCAGAACATGATGTTGAAAAAGAAATTCAAAAAATTCTATCTGACTGAGACAGACGAATCAGATCTGGGTCTATGTTTTTAAAAACACCCAGAACAACAGTATACAATTTAGATGTATCACTTCCTCACTGCTGATTGTGAAATGTCTTAAGCAAACACTTTCTTTACACCACAACTGAGGCATTTTTCCTGCCCCAGTTACATTTTGTATTTACGTTTGTTCTTAAATAAAATCGTCCTTGAGCTCATGTTTCCCAACAGTTTGGCGCAAAGGTGTGAAATTTAACATGTAGGCGCTTGGCTGGGGTGCTATTAGGAGCAGTTGAATAGAGCAGTTGTTTGAGGAAATGTTAAGCTACTTGGCCACATCCGCAATTCAAAAACGACCAGTAAAACGTAGGGCGGTGAAAGGGAACAAGAGAGTATGGGTGGTGGAATCAGAAGCACTGTGTTTGGTTCAGAGTCCTTTTATTTTGTCTCATCAGATGTAATGGAAAGTGCACTTATCTTCTTTACCGCATACAAAGACTGAAAATACCATAAAGCTACAATCTTACTAGTATATAAACTATATTGTACCGCTCACTAACCTTGACTGTTTTTCATAATCCTGTTTTCATTTTGTAGATGCTTTGAATAAAGCTTGGCAATAAAGAACTGCATCATACATTTTAGGTTTTCAGTAGTTTTCTTCCCTACATTCTCCCTCTTCGTCTGGATCTCATACACTGGGGGTCTGTTTTTTCTCCACCGCCACTTGTTAGTTCTACGTTTATTCTTCCCCTCACTCTTCTACACTCCACAGCGAAACTAGGTCAGCAGGACTGAGACTTTCCTTAAGGCAGAAAGAAAGTAAACATCCTGTGTACCTCCAGAGTCCACAGGAGGCAGAATAATGGAGGAAAAGAAAAAGGAGGAAGCAGATAAAAGTTATCTTGACAAAAATCGGACAAATCAGCGGACTGGACTGTAGGCTTGAAACTGAATGAGCAGTTAGTATCTTCTCGTTTATTTAGCTGTTTCTCTCAAATAGAACAACATTAAGACTAATTCTATCACTTTTCCCCCCCGTTTTTGTGACACATGCAATTCCTGGTGCACTGCTCTCCACACCAACAGCTCAGACTCAGTGGGTTTTTCTGTTAATTGAAAAGTAATACAGATGTCTGCAGCAAAAAACACTGTTGATGCATTTCTTGTGCTGACATTTAGTTTCATCTGATGTTTATTGAACCCTGACCCAGTCAAATAAATTATAAACCCGAAAAAAACAAAACAAAACACTGATGCAGCACAACAGTCTGTTGGAAATGCGACTCGTGAGGTGAGAAGTTCAGTTATATAAAATGTTTGAATCTATTTGTTTATTTTCAGGATAAATTTTGTGTAAATAAAAAAGTGAAAGCTGGTAGTCGATGAACCCTGAGAACAGGTTTAAACCTCAGAGTAAATGATTTATCAGAACTCTGGTTATCCAGTTACTTGGTAACGAAGAAATTGCAACAGGCATTCTGCACCAAGGGTAAAAGAATGAAATGAAATCTATAGCAAGATAAAATATAATATAAATTTGTTTGCAGTTATTTTGTCCTTTAATGTTTTGGTTTAGTTCTGGTTCAAAGATTAACTTGTTGGATCAGTGCAACTGATTGTTGTAGACGCTGTAGCTGTAAGGAATACCTACTGCACAGACAAACTGCAAAGTGGTGAAATTTAAGTAGATGTAGAATTTATTGTCATTTCATTACATTTTCTGGACCAAACCCACTTACTGTCAGGTCATGATCATCATTCTCCCTGACAACAAAAAAGGTAACCTTTCTAGCAGCCCATCTTTAACCTTCTCTTTTGACATGTCTACACCAAGAGCTTTACCACAGATAAAGAAAACAAGACGTGATCAGATTCATACTCATAATGTGAACAAGAGGAGGTACATACCTTTTCCGTAAGACTATGTGAAATTCTGAGCTCCGCGAGCTGGTAATGGATACATAGGGCAGCTCAAATTCTTGCAACTTCCGCACAACTGAAAGAGGAGGAAAAAAAGCAGAATTTATCATAAATGTAGCTCAGGTACCAAAGACATGGATAACAATGTCTACAACGGGGAAGACACCATCTGTGCAGGCCCCAGCAGGATACAATTTGTGGTAAAATGTGTGTGTGAGACAATACTTTTTTAAAAGGGCTCTTGTGTACATGCACCCAGAATCTGCAGCTGTTTTATTGCAGTCAGTTCCCTAAGGAGAGTGAAGCAGACTGAAGGTCGTTGCTGCTGCTACTTTGTTTTCACCCATCAATAAATGTGCTCAGTGCACGCACACAAATACACACAAATGAGATGACTAAAGAGCCCTTTAGTTTACCATTAGGTTTATAAAAGTGTATTCTGTCTTTTTTATGGGCAGAGGGGCTGTGTACTGAAAACAGAAACGCAGAGTGGTTACTTTGATGTTGAAAATTATCTGGCATAAAGAGAAACAAACTCAATACTTAACATGTAATGGGACATTTTTAAGCAAAATAAATCATCTCTGGAAAGCTAAAAACGCCACAAAAAGCAAATGAGAGCAGCACTAATTCAAACCACATCCTGGCTCTTCTCAACATGTCCGTAATATTTTACATTATATCCTGACTAACACTCCGACCTCAGGGAAATTACTGCCTGAATTTTTCTCATTATCCTGTTATGTCAATCATCCCACCATCAGTTCTGCTTGATCAATGACCTGCTGCGTAGTTAGCCATATTTAGCACATGCCTCTTCTTTTTCATATCACTCAGCCTCAAATTTAAATAGCAGGATGAACAACACGTCTGCAAAATATACAGACCCCTCTGAGTTCATCTGGGTTCACTTCCAGCCTGGTATCGATGCTCTCTGAGGCGAGCATGTGGCAGGTGGAAACCATGAGAATCTCAGACTGTGGAGAGGTTTGACCTAAAAGGGCTCTCTTCCTCTGTCCCTGGGGTATACATGAATGTGAATGCTAATACTTTGCAATGATGTGCGTCAAGTGAAACTGAGCCACATGAGATGTGGCCATTTGGTCTTTTGAGGGGGTCCTGTAAGTAACATTGACAACAAAAAGACAATGGACAAACCACATGCTAACTGCTACAGAGTCTTCACAAAATGTACATGGGCAAAAAAATTATTTTGCCCTGACTTGAAACAGTATCATTGTGTATTTCCATTTACAGTGTACTGTTTTTAAAAAACACATTTATAATGTGCTGGAAGTCAACACTCCTCTTGCAGTCTGGAAAAACAATAACTTTACTAATCAGACGCCTGTAAATGTGGTACCACTCTGGAACTGTTGGTAAACCACAACATGCATTTCAGCCGAGAACACTGCAAAAAGGATGTTGTGCGCACTCACACTCCAGCACTACAAAATGTTTTGCATGCACCAGCCAGCAAACAGCTGACTCTCACCGGGAGTCAGAACAGCCCCCAAAAAATTAATTATACATTCTAGTTAGAGACAGAAATACAGCAGAATTTGGATTCAAGATAAACCCTCTAGAGGCGATACACACCTTTTCTTTTTTCCTCAACTAAACTGAAGTATTTCTCAGAACAGAGAGACAAACACACTCAGCCGTATTCTTGTTGCCAGAATAAAATTCCCTGCGGTTCCACAGGAATCTACTCTCTAGCAATTCTTAATGAAAGTTTAAGTGTTTACACCAAAATCCTACTTTCATTTATTTCTGTGTGATTTGTGTCTTCTGAGAATCGTCTCTTTTGGTTACTGAGAAATGAATTCCAGCTAGAACATAAATAATCAGCAGTAATAAATGATGGCTCTTTTTTTATGGCTCTTGTTAGCTGGAGAGATAATCCTTAAAACATTTGCTGGCAAACTACACTTCCAGCTCAAATGGATTTTTGCTACAATTTACTTTACTTTACAATTCTTATCAGGGAACATTTCTGCAGCTTATGTAGCACGCAAAAGAAAACTTTCCAGCAATAACAGAAACGGGAGGATGCTGCACAAGTTCAAGTTGCTTTTATGGCTCTGTTTTTATGATTTTGAACTTACATGATAAACTTCCATCCACACCTTCACGAACCAGGAAAAGACTGAAGTAACCAACAAGGTCATCTGGGAGGTCAAGCTTTGTCGCAACAGCCTGCAGAAACAATAACATTTAATTTCAGCGACATTCAATCAATCGTTTCATCAGAGCTTTATTTTTCAGAAGGTTAAAAAAAGAGCAGATTAAAAATACTACACTAAAAAACCAAAGAGCTAAAAACAATAGAAAAAAATAGATTTCCATTAAAAATAAATAAATAGTATACTTATGTTGACAATTTGCTATAGCTTATTCGGATGATTAATAGCAGCTGGGACAAAGCCATTTCTGTAATGCTTTGAGACTGCAAACCTGAAATTACTAAGGGGTGGGAGTCATTGTTTGGCTGATTGCTTAATGGTCATCTTCTGCAACTGTTTGATATAAATAGTTTAACTAGGTTAAACTGCAATTTGCCAATCAGCTTCTCTGACTAGTTTGACTGCATCAGTTTGTTCCTGTTCTTCAAAGACAGGTTACCGTATCATGACACCAAGGAAAGAAGATTAAACTGACTCAATAAAAGATCTATAAAATAGATAAAACTGCTCACATTCCACAGTTTGACCTTTTATGTTTTTAGCATCAGGTGTGGTGGAATTTTTGCTGAACTCCAAAAAGCAGTTTAGTATTGCTGACATATTTACTGAAAAACAAGAGCTTCCTTGAAAAGGACATCTGGATGGGAGCATATGTTGTTCTATAACCCGTTTATACCTTTCAGCATTAATGGTGCTTTTCCCAATTTAAGAGCTGCCAATTCCAAAGGCACTGATTCACCTCCACGCCATCAAAGATGAATGCTTTTCAACTAACCCTTGATAACAAGCCAGACGGTGTCTCATCTTTAACCCAGAACATCTGTGTTTTCCAAAAAAAGAACTTTACTTTTTTTTTTTTTTCCCCATCTGACCACAGAACAGTTTCCCACTTAGATTCAGTCTATTTTAATCGAGCTTTGGCCCAGAGACAGCAAAGAAATTTCTCCAGATTCTTAAAATCTTTTGATATTATATACTGTAGATGATGAGATATTCAAAGTTTTCACAAAGTAAGGAACATTATTCTAACATTGTTCTGCAATTTGTAGATGTGGTTCTTAGCAGATGGGCAATTCAAATGAAACAATATGCCCCAGTTTAAAAATCTGGTTTGTTTTCTGTGCTCTTGTGTGAATAAAATGTGGGTTTATGAGATTTTTTTTTATTTACATTTTACACATTTCTAGTTTTGAAGTTGTAATTCTCATAATTTAACAGTAAACAAAGAGTTTTTGAACTGCTGAGACAAAACAAACAAACAAACAAAAATCTAGCATTTTAGTTAGTAAAATAATTAAGCAATACTACATTGAGGCAGAAACCCTGACTAAAATATACACCATCTGTGTGCTCTGACAGCTGCGGTTCTGATCAGAGGTTAACTGTGGTTAAACTTTCATAAGAGACTCGAACAAGTTTGATTTACAGCCAAGATCGACAAAGTGCACGCCACTGAGGCATCGCCATGTTTACTGGGATGAGTTAGAGTGTGTACTTTAGTGTGTGTTTATGGTGAATAAAGAGTACAGGTGAAGTGCATATACTGAATGGTTTGGACATCACCATGTCTCGCACAGATTATTAAAAAAATAATAAAACAACAACAACAAAACAAGTCACATATAATAAAGCTGTTTGATAATAATACTGTATATTTGTTTCACTGGCACATTGTAATTGCTCTTTTGGGATTATGGCCTGAAAGCTTAAATAGGCCTGTTGGGTATTTTCATCATGCCATCAAGTGTCTTTAGCGTGTGCTTAGATTTGTTTTCTTTCCATCTGTCTTGGTCGTGTTCAGAGTTTTCCTTAGTTTTGATTGAAGTAGGCCAGACTTCATAAAGTGCTTCGTGAAATATTGCTGTACTGAGGAGGTGCTATACAAATAAACATGGCTTAATTTGACTTATGGTATGTAGTGCCTCGTAGCTCACAGGAGATTGTAAAGCAATATTGCTTGCCTGAGGCAAATCCCTGGTGTCTATCAGATCTGTTATGAAGAGCTCAAATGCCTCTAGGTCAGAGATGACCATACCGATTTAAATGAAATAAGCAATGGGCCACACTTTAACTGAACTGAAACATGGCCACAGGTTACAATGAAAATATTTATAACTTGCTTAGATGCCTACATAAATATTTAAAATACGCTACATTCTGGTAGTGTCCTGGTATATACGCTACTGCATGGGTCACTGATCAAACACACTGCATTGGAATTGAGTGAAATAGCAGCGCAGACTTATCTAGTTCATCCAATTCCAGCCCTCAGGGCTGAATTTTGTCCATGTGCTCTCCAACCAAACACACAGAACTAATAAAAAAAGTTGAAACCAAACAGATAAAAGTTTAAGACTTTAGTTTCTTTTAACTATATCAAGATATGGAGCTGACAGCAGTATTCACTTATAGTTTTTTCATGTAAATATTTTTCTGTCTAAGCAAGATTACAACAAACATGGCACTTAAAAAGCACTGTACTGTGCGAAACAGTAAAAACATGTTTACTCTCACTTTATAAAAATCCAGCACTTACATCAAGCACATCTTCCGTCTTATATGATGTGAGAATGTTGACTGTGACCTTCTGGCCATTACAGAGGCAGATATCTATTGCAACCTCTTCTGTGGGGATCTGCTGGGTCTCCTGTGGAAACAACAGGAAACAAAAGGATTGAATTCAACTTTCTGGGTGAGCTACATGTTTTCATTCCCATCAGTCAACAACAAAAAAAAAAAAAAAAAAAAAAAAAAAAAAAAAAAAAAAAATCACACCAAGCCACACAGATGGAAAAACTCTGTCTGGTTAGAGGGGGAACCACCCCCTCCCCCCCAAACCCTTTCTGACAATGGATGACCCTCCACTGTAACATTTTCTCAAACACAAATTTATAATGCACTTCAAACAAAATTTAATCCATTCAGTCTGATCACTTTTATCTTTACTGTCAATTTTGACATAAAAGCTTGAAAGATGTTCAAAGTATGTTAAGGTTTAACTCAAATGGAGAAGGAACAAAGGCAATGGCTCACATATGGGAATTATTTAGTGCATATAAGAATAGGACCTGTGCAATGAACAGTCCACAATAACGAGTAATTAAATATTTTTAATTATTAAAATCACCTTTAATTATTCACTAACTTTTTGGGGGACTGGACAATACTGATCACATTCATTTTCTTTGTAATTGATTGTTATCTACATACTGTTTGGAAAATATGAAAATATTTACCATAACTTTACTAAAGGGTTGCCTTGTTTTGTCCAAGCGACAGTCAAAAGGAAAAACCCCATAAAGATATTCAAAAGCAGGGAAATGTTTATTGGATATAGTGCTACATACAGTCTTTTGTTTTGGGTAACAAACTTGTAAAAAAAAGCCACAATTTGACTACACATTACAAAACAATTTAAAAAAAAAAGCACCATTCAACAAAAATGCTTACTTAAAAAGGTAAAAGCAATATCATTATGTAAGAAAAGGCCTCTAACACTAATTAAACCAAGTGTGCATTAAAAAAAAAGAAAAGAAAAACATATGATAAGATGATTAAATAATCTCATCGTTTATATTAAGGGTGCAATCTTGAACTGGATGACTCCAGCTTCTTCTCTCTCTTGTCTTCCTGGCTAAATCATCTATCATCTTCCCTTTTCCCACAGCAGGGGGTCTCTGAGAGCACAGAAGGCACACATGAAAAGCCTACACTGGGAGGCAAGTCATCTCCTATTCCAGACCTGCTTTCCTCACAGTACGTGAGAGAAGTGACATAAACACTGACTCTAATGTGCTAATCTGAGAGGAGAAGAGGGCGGAAGAAAAAAAAACAAACAAAAAAAAAAAAACAGGAGAATGGGTGCGATGTGGCTGCAGATGGATGAATCTGAATGGATTTGCAGCCTCAGGTAATGCAAGTCACAGACTAAATGATGCAACCTGCTATGAATAAGTTATGAATACACCATCCATTTGAAATGACATAGAATCAGCTTAAACTGAAAACCTGCTTAGATTTTTTGGTATGGAAAAAGCTTGTTTTGAGCTGGATGTCTCTCACACAGACACACACACACACACACACACACAGTAACTAAGTTGCTGTGTTTAACAAAAGACTTGTTACATGATTCATGTTATCATTTTCCATGTTTCAACATGCAGGCCAGTCTTGATCTGACACATCTAACCAGAAGCTTACAAGTACAGATGACACAATCCAAGAAAGTGTATGTGTGCTGCTGCGATAGACAAACAGCAAGAACAGCACTACCTCATTTCACCGCAATGTCAAAGTAATTACTAGTGAAGCAGAAATAACTGCCTCAGCATTTTAGTATAAGGTGCATTGCTCCTTTCAGACCTATTGACCGACAACAGCTTGATGCAGGTTAGATATAAAATAACCACCAACCTGTTGGGCCTTCCTTAAGAAACTGTTGAACAACTCGCTGGCTCCAAGCAAGGGATCCTGACGGACTGAAAAAAACAAAACAAAACAAAGGACAGTAAAGCAATAATTGAAAGTAACACAACTACATGAATGCCTAACTGGTGTTGGTATGCAATTTTGGGGGTTACTCATAAACATCAATGTTTTTAGGTGGAGCCACTTCCCATTTCTTAGTTTTCTGCTTTTTGAGCTTGCTATTGTGAAATAGGTCATACCTTCCAAGTTATTTGTAAAGGCAATTTAGCTTAGCGCATAAAAACTTTATGACAGAAGGGCTGACCTCTGGCAAAGGATCAACGACCTTAACTGCCACTAACCAGCTCCAACACACCATACTTAGTAAATAAAAGGCTGAATGAACAACTCTCCTTTGCTTTGGCTTCTCATTTATTCCTGACACAGTTTTCAGTGGCAAAGCAGAGCATTTAACATTACATACAATATGACTAAGTGTGAGCATGTGTGTGTCATCCTGTATACTAACTTCACAAACTCCACTTGACAAAAAGGGAAATTTTGAAGCCATCTGCATCAGTGCATATTGTGTTTGCGTCAGTTTATTTTCCATAACTATGTTAAAAGCCATGATGTAACCTAGTGAACTTGTAGCCAAGAACACCCTGAATGCGTATGCTCCCAGACTATGAGCAAATATGCACTCAAACAATGATCCCTTGTTCTGCTGTAACTTCCAGTGCTTGAAAGGATTAAAACCAACCCTCCATGTTGCTGCCAGTTGCACTTATTTGTGTATGTGTGTACTTGGATAGTTCACCTTTGACCTGTTTGCACAACGTGTAATATGCCGAAACCCTCTCGAATTGAAATACTCTGAATGGGTTTACTGACCTGATGCTAAATAAGCTTTTAAAACTGTCACGAGGTGTTCCACTTGGTTTTACCATGCCAAGATTTTAATTATTCTTCATGGTACAAAAGCCGGGTATTTTTCCTCCAAAAAACCAACCAAAAAAAAAACAAAAACCTCTCTTTACTAAAAAATTCAAATCAATAAAAAATTATTTAAATTACTGACACTTTCAGCTTTGAGATTCTGGGTCTCGATATTTTTATTCATAAGGTGTGTCAACATTTCACTCCCAACTGAGGCTTTGTATCAGTGTCCCTGCTCAGACACTATGCCCAGATTAACAGTTCTTTCACACTTATGTGGCATGAAGAGAACAGTGCATGTTTGGACTCCCTGCAGACACCAAGCAAACTTGTTCTTGTGATTGCTGTGGGGAAAGCTCTCAAGGAAACCGTGTTTGTCCTGCAAATATTCTGTTTTAAAAACACAGACTCGTTATACACACACACTACTAAAGAGGGGAATGTGTGCAACTTAAAAAACACTATCTAATTTAAACACTGGTTTAAACAACCACTCTGCATCTGAATGAAGTGAAATACAATACAAGCCATCTGTGAAAAGTTTATTCTGCATGAATAACTTACTAGCTTGCATGTATTTCTCCAGCTGTTCTCTCCTCTGTTCGACCTCAGCAGGGGTCAGTGTGAAGATCTTCTTTGGGGGGAAGGCAGGCACCACATTGCTTCCATATTCTTTCTTTATCTGTTGATGCAAACCACAAGTTGTGAAGCTCGGAGGGAACAAAGAGTCGGCACTCTTGGAAAAAACAAACCCTCGCAAAACCAGTATTTCTCTGGTTTTAAGAGAAAACAGAGTTTGTTCAAGCAGTCTGCTAGCTACATTCTTATTTTAACAAAGCCATAATTACTGAAAAGAGATTTAAGTTTGAACTATTAAAAATGATAACTTTTGCTAGATAGAACAGCAGTCTTCTGAATTAAAGAGCTGTGGATTAATTTTTCTAAGAGGTACATTGAGGTTGTTTGAGATGAATCACAGGTTTATTTTAAGCACTGTTTCAACGGCTAGCTGCTGGAGTTTCCGTGCATAACAAACACAGACACAGACACACTCACACACGAACACATCTGGAACGCTGAATGTCTAGTCATTCCAAGTTTACTTTGTCTTCCAGCTTCTTGACTCATTTCTTTCCATTTTCTATCATCTGAGCACTGGTAGCTTGAACCATTGAAGTCTTACACCATTTGGTGTCTGATCTAAAAATCAAACACTTTTATGTGGTTTAATTTTTAACCTGCATATTGCTGCAGGTATGCTATGATGAAGGCAGACCACAGCGAGTGCTAGAGGAAAAGAGGCGATTTTCACCTCTGCATATTTCCCTGTGGTATTTTAAGTATGCCAGAGGCAGCAACTGGTTACACATACAAATAAGCTTTCACAGCCACACACACCGAGCACAGGTTGCAGATTCATAAAAGTCTGCCACATCTGAAATACATGTGAGCTCATGCGGAGCATTTTTGGCAGAGCTTGTCCTGTTTTTTACTGTTTGCTTTAAACAGGATTTGAATCTAGCACAGATTCTGCCGTGTTGCAAATCCTTACAGGAGAAAACACAAGAGAAGCACTTAAAAAAAATCTAATTTTCTGAGCAATAACTGAGACGAGTGTGTGCACCACAATCAAGTGTGGAGTGTTTTGGGGTCATGAGTATGCCACAGGAAGCCCTTTGGGGTTGATGCTTAAAGATTTGAGTGTGTCTTTCCCACTCCCTGTTGCCAGGCAACAGCAACTGTCAGGATGATAACACAGAGTTGAGGATGGAGATTGTAAAGTTTGGCCCTAGCTCTCTTAGTTTGTAATGTGTATAAGCAAAAGGGGCATTGGGCACTCCTTTAGGGCCATGTTTTATACTGTTGTATACATTTTAGTGCACAAAGCACTTAAAAACACATCTTTACAAGAAAGAAAAACACATGTGAAACACTGAATACACTAATTGCCTATTAACCGCTCTGAAATATCAGTCTGTGTGTGTAAAGCTCAGCTGAGGCAGAGACCAAACAACTCTCAAGAACAGACAACTCAACACTTTCCCACCACATTTCTTTTTCAGATTAAATTCCTTTTCCCAGCAGGTAAAGTGTAAGAAAGGCCAAGAACATTCTTTCCATGTCACACACCCCCACCCACCTCCCCCATAATACTGTCTATTTACAGCCAATAGCTGGAACTCTTGGAAAAGCGGAAGCCAAAGACTTCAAGGCATCGTAGTCATGATTTAAAGTGACGGGAGGCTGGCGTATCGACCGTATGACACAAATACGAGTAAAAGGTCACCATGGGTGGATGTGATGGCATTTATGTCAGAGCACCACACATAAAAACGTGCTTTGAAGCACACTGACAGTGTGGTTGGTATATTAACATGGCTGAAACCTTACCTGTTCATGGAGGCCAAGAAGTTGGCTATAGCGTACCCGACAGTGCAGCACACCATTGACATGGATGTTGTAGGCCTGTGGGGACAGACATGAGGACAAAGACTATGTAAAAAAAAGCATAAAGAGAGTGCTGAATTTGTTTCTTTAAATGCACACCCAACAGTGATTTGGTGACTTCAGAGGCATTGTGTTTGCATGGAGGAAATAAAACCACAACCGCTGAAAGACGCTGGAAGAATCAGCATTTACCACCCTGTACCTTTAGCATCAAGTTTCACTACTGATTTCATCTGATTATCCCACTGCAGTGTGCTTCCTCGGCTTTTGTTTTCTTAGACCAAACAAATGAAGTGTGAACTGGATTCAATCATATTCCAGCGACTTCCATCCAAAGAGGAAAACAGAACCTGCTGCACAGTTTTCAATCCAAACCGCTTCGTTTGCCTCATCCAGACATTTAATATAGAGAGAAAGTATTTCATGTGGAATCTTTAACTCCTTCTCTGGAGACACTTTGCTTGTTTTGACAGGAGCTGTCACTGAAAACTCCTCCACAAAACAACCACTTGGAGCTAGCAGACCAAAAATCTGCTTGCCTTCATGTTGAGAGCCAGCCACAGAAAGCAAGGAAGAAATTTTTCATGTCATTAAGTACGATAGTAAACCAAATATACATAAAAATGTAATGCATCAATTACAGAACAACCTACATGGAATAATCCTATTAATATTGTGTGAAGAATTATTCTTAAGAATTTGAGAATTATTATTTCCTCCTTCATATGCTAAACCCCCCCCCCCCCAAAAAAAAACCTAATCAGCTTCCAGCAGGCTGTGCACAGTGATAAGGGAACAACAAGCTCACTGAGAAGACTTCATATTTGGATATCAAGACATAAACTGCTGTAGTGCTTTAATCCTCTTCCCTTTCTATCTCAATTAATTCTTGCAGTCAACATGGCGGGTCATCTGTCCACACAAAAGGAATTTTACAGTTTCTGACTGCACATGTACATGCTCTTGCTGAACTGCACAAACAATCAAAGGGAAAAACAAGAATATCACGCCAAAAGTTGTTCTTGCAAAAGAGGAAGGCTTGGACAAAAAAAAAAAAATGTCTGTGTAGGCAGGATCCTGACAGGAAGGAAGAATGAGTATGCAGAATGTCTTGGCTCTAAAAATGCAAAAGTGCAACAACAACAAAAAAAAAAAAATACCCGAGTTTTTTTTTGGTGGCTACAAGCAGTTCAACTTGGGGACAGTTCAAGAGGCTGTATATGTTTTCCTCCATATTCCCACACTCATCTTTGTTTCTGCACCCCAAACTCTTATAAATGTATTAAATAGTGTTACATTTTGATCCTAGTTCCTCATCATGTTTAAAAGCTTTTGATTTCATAATCCAGCTGCTAATCTAAAATTTGTGTCATAATAAAGTTTCTTAAAGGAGTGAGATGCTGTCTGATCCCATTGCTGTAATCAGATCAAAACACTGAATGTTCAGTCCTGAGAAAGACCAGATTTAATATGAGACGCCCTTATTAGAAACAAAACTGTCAGTGTTTTTACTTTTTTCATCACTGCCCACTTTAACCCCTAAAACCATGTGTGATCTAATCTTGTGAACCAGTATCTGTGAGAGGATTTCCAAGATACCTGCTACTGTTAGCACATTTTAGGGAACCTCTCTGTGTCTCTAAGTTTATACATCTGGCTCAGTACATGGAGCCAACTGACACAGCTACACTGTTGAGCACAGCTTTCATGGTTTCAAAAAACAAAACAAAAACCAAAGTAATACAGACTTTGAATAATAAATAATGAACTAGTTTAGAGCTAAGTCTAAACCTGTTCCTCATCCTGAGTAAATGAGTTATTGTCACTTAATGTAACACCAAAGTCTCTTGTTCTCATATCCACAAACACTAAAAAAAAATTAGGTTGAAATAAAGGCAGAAGTGTAATAGCGGAAAAAAACAACAACCCAGGAACACTGCCATAAAAAAAGAGGCCTTTTTAATTCTAAGAAAGCCCTTTGCAAACGCGGCAAATTCTGCGGCTTACTGGTTCCAAGGTACACAACCCATCTCTCAGTGTTACAATCAAGCAAAGTCCCTTCCTTTCAGCTGGTTATGGGAAGGTCACAGTGACAGTCACAGGACTCCCAGCTGAGAGGTGAAAGGCCTTTGCTTTTCCCACTGGAGTACAGGCTAAAAATGTGCTTGGTTAAGTAGAGATACGTCAGAGAACGACATCAGTGAGGAACGTGTGGAGAACACTGTAAAGAGGGAAATAATTCTGAATTATTCGACATGTCCACTACTTCTCTTGCAAAGCTTTTTATGTTTATTTCCTAATTCTGTGCCAATTCAAATATTATTATACCTACTCCAAGACTTTCTTCCAAATACACAGTCAAAATGGAAAATACTCATTTACAGGTGTATGACACTGAGAGCAGCCAGAGTAATGTTACATTAAAATCAGATGATGCAGTGTTTGTGTTTTTAAGTACACACACACACACACACACACACACACACACACAGGACAAAGGGACCTGACACACAAAAACACTTTTAATAAATACTATAGACACTGTTTTCTATAAAAATCCTGAATTATTAATTATTTGTTGCACGACATCAACACATGAGGAGAAGCAAACTTGGGAACCGAGAACAGGTTCCAAATGATCTGATCCATCAGAGCTCTGAGCTTTCCAGTTCCATTCATCAATGCTGGCAAGGTTTTCTGACAGTCGCACATTGCTAAACAATGACGTCCCACTCGTGGCAGTGGAGCTCTTGCACATCTGAGTCAGATGCAAACCTTTTTTCTACTCTGTGTTCAGAAGTAATGAAACTGTTGTACTTATGCCATAAACCTGCAAAGGCCTACTGCTAGGAACAAATAAGAAAATGGATGAGGAATGGAAGCACAATTCATAATGACATCTTTAAAATCATTATCCATCTCAACTTGAACCCAAGCAGTTTTCTGGCAACTTGCAATCACCAATAGATCATATTTATCGTCTCTGTCCAAATAATCAAGCAACACAAGGAAGAAATCTTTTGAGTTGACGCAAACTTTGAGAAATAAACACTACATCTGGCAAACATTAATACAATGTATCCTGACTGTCAGTCACTGGGTTTTTCATAAATAGCAAAGAAAATGGTGCTATTACGGCTGTCCTTGATCAACCTTCACAAAGGCTACCTTCAGAACACAGCAAAGCACAATGGCAATTCATGTTTCAAACAACATTAAACACAATAAGAAACAGAAAGAAGAAAATAAACATAAAGATTATGCTGCAACGCCCAATGTGCTTTGAAGACTACCATAGTTTAGACTGATATATATAACTGCTAGTTAAGGGATGAAGTTAAAGCAATGCTGGCTGTATTCTCTTTTTCTAAATAACACGGGAGATGGCAACATCATGGTAAGCAAACCTCAAATCTCACTAAAAATTTAGGTGCTGGCTCAAACCTTTAAAACAAAAGAGACTTTGTTGTGGCTGATTTGAGCCTATAAAGAGACTGGGACACATGCAAGTTTGTGCATAAAGCTTTGAGGGTAAATCACAGTGTGTTAAACTTCAGACATGGCATAATGATGCTATATGTTTATACTGTAGAACTAATTTTCTCCGCCAGATCAAGGTAAAATGGCAGAAACTGTGTTGAACACGATAAAAGCCACATTACTTTTCTGTTGACGTCTCAAAGAATCATGCTAAAATAATTTTTGCCCAATTTGCTCAAATTTTAATACAACAAATCAAGTTTTTATTCACCTATGCAAAGCATAAATGGCATGATTACACAGTAATGTTTATAGCTGATTTATAACCCAGCAGTTCCGCCTTCCCAATAATTTGTGCACAGTAAACACTGGAGCCCGTGCCGCACTGACATTAGCTCGACATGTGGGCAGCTGAAACAAGCATTAACACAGTCTGTGGTTAAAGCGGGTACAACAACAACAACAAAAAAGAAAGACAACGTCGTGCTTACCACGTAGGTCGAACCGTTTTCTCCCGAACGAACCTCTGTGTCGGGTATGGAAAAATGCATCTTAGCTCGAAACACAAGCAGCTCCCAGATGATAAGTCCTTTAACGCCACCACAGTCTGCGATGGAGAGGAAGACACCACAGTTTCCCCACAAAGTCCACTGCAGTGACTAACGTCGGTGACTACGGAGGAGGAGGAGGAGGACGAAGAGGAGGAGGAGGCGTCTCTCTCTCGGTTCAGCCACTGGCTTGAGAGTCCGGGGGGATACTGTTGCCGGACTACGGGGCGACTGCTTACGACTTTATTATGTGGACAACAACTCGCGTACCAAGTCGCACTGACGTTAAACTTCTCCCACGTCAGTGTTAAACTTTTCCCTCTGCCGTTCGAGTAGCAGCCATGTTGCAAGTGTAATTACACCTTCACTGTTAGCATTACAATATCCTATTAACTCACTTTAGGCAAGTTGTAAGAAAACCTTTAAAATCACCTATTTGTTAAAAAACAAAAAAAACACAAAACTCAGTTTCAAGCTGTGCAGTGAATTCAGTTCATTAGCGTAACCAGATGAAGTTGCTGGATAAAAGGTGCAGTTGGTTCTTGCAAAGCCCAAGAGCGCCGCACAGCCCGTATGGTAAACCTTTCGAAATATATGAGCGGACAGTTTTACTTGAACGTTTCCTGCTTTCCCGACGTCCTACCTTTGCTGAAAAAAGTTTAAACAGCGACAAGGTATATACATAGAGCAAATGTGGCAAATATCGCGTAAGAAACCAGAGGCTACCCCACCGTCCAGCCACTCTGTGTTCAGCGTACGTATTGGCATATCAAGGTTTTGGGTCAAACCATCTTATCTTCGGCACACGGGTGTATACTGCAGTTTATGCAATTAAAATAACACAAATTCACCCCCAAGACATACAGTTATTTTACTTTATGGCACAATATTTTGTAAACATAACACAAAAGGTATTTTTTGTATTAGAATTAGTTTTACTTGAAGTCCGCACGTTATTTGATCCAATCCGTTAGTTGGTCCAATCCGAACTGACAGTGAACGCGCAGTCAAAATTCATTAGTCAAAAATGTTTTTTTCCGCTAGTTTTACAACACACACAGTTAAACGTTATATTTAAAAAAATATTCGAAGACGTGAAAAACTACTTCAAATGTTTTGAATATTAAAAATATTTTGTATTTTGTAATATTTCTTATTTGACCTTTTTTTCTACAGCTAGAAATGCTTACGGCATATTTTTATACTATTGTTTGTGATTGTGTGTAACAGAGAGCGTACAGAAGCAGGTAATGTTAGTTAAAATCCCATAAAATCCTGCAAACGTCATAAAATGCTGGACCCGCTTCCTGTCACGTGCCCTGCTGCGGCCTGATCATGTGACTCCAGTTGCTAAAAATGAAAGCTTTATGTAGCTGGATGAGATTTGTGGCGCTTGTTTTGATCCTTAATTTATTTTTCCAAGCAAGTTATCAGCTGACCGAGCTGCAGGTAAGGCTGGGCTTTCTAAATGCAATAACTGTAGTCTTTACTTCAATAACTCTGTGGCGCATATATATTACTAATAATATAGGTACACAGGTTCTGGTGTATGTGCCAGAAAGGAAATGGCCAGCAAGATTGTTGTTTACAGGTGCCCCCCTCTTTGTTATGACGTGTAACCACAGGTATGTAACCTGTGTGGCGGGACCATCCTAAACAGCTCTGAGGTCGGTCACTTTTGCTTCTTATCCGCTGGACGGATAGACGGGCGTTGCTGTTTGAGAAATGACACCACAAACGACCCTGAACACATCATCGGGTAGGATTTGCTGCTTTCAGGGTCCGTCGGAAACAGAATTTACACCCAAGCTAAGATTTGTTAAGCTATTTTGTGAATAACTGTTAAAAAAAAGAAAATGTAAATGTATTTTTCCTTCTAGTGACTTCGAATGCTGACTGTGTATTAACTTGTGGGAAAGGTTTCGTCTTCATAATCTCACTAACAGACAGGAGGCTGAGCTGGAGGTGGCAGAATTGGCAGTGCTAGCATTTTCATTAGGAAGTACAGCTCAATTTGGGTTTTTTGGAGACACAGTTAGAGAGGCAAAGCTGAGATGGTTTGGATAGTGGGATATATTGGACAAAGGGTGTTGAATGTGGATCTGGCAGGCAGAATAAAAAGAGGAAGACCACAGAAATGATTCATGGATATAATGAAGAAGCACATGCACAGTTGGTAGAGAAGGATGCTAGGGATAGGGTGAGATGGAGGCAGGTGATCAAATTTGGTAGTGACCCCTAAAGAGTGCAGCTGAAAGAGGAAGTTCTTCATTATCTGAACTTTATTTGTGTTTTTTGTTTGTCAGGTTGGATCTGTCCAACTGTTCACTAACTTGTGTGCAGGATCTTCAGGGAGCATCAACAGCTTTCATGATGTAAGAACAGTAAATACAGTTTCACATCTTTTTTTGCACAAATAATCCTCTCGTCTGCACGCAAAACAACAGAAGCTCCTGCTTACACATGCTTTTTCTTTGATTGTAAGGTTATTTTTAATTCAAAAGGAAATAACTGCTCTTATCGCTACTCCACAGTTTACATTTCATATGAAAAATTGTAGTAAAAGCCTGTATTGGTGTACCGAGAAAGACAAATGACACATGTGCAGGCGATTCCTCAGAATGATCTTCATGTTCATAAAAGCATTCTTGAGCAGCAGGAGTTTAGGAAAGTTTCTATTTCTGGCCATGCATAACAACTTTTATCTCCCCTTCTGGCAAGCACTAAAATGATTTAACTTCACAAAAAATAAATATAGCTGAAGCAAATAAGGAAGACACAGGGCGGCTGTGGTTGAGCAGTTTCTCTACCAAATGGTTCACATATTGAAGTATCCTTGGGCAAGATGTATCAAAGTTAAACAAAGTGTTTTAGGCATAGATACAAGTGCAGTGTGACTGGATGACTGGTAGTTGTACTAGAAAGTGCTAGTGTTTTTATCTATGTGGTCGCTCTTTTAAATGCATCCTATAAATGTTTATATTACAGAGACCTCTCGTTCAATCCCCTTGTCAACATTAGTGATACAGCTTTTCAAGGATTTAATAAGTTAAACTACATGTAAGTATTTTACCCAAATTATGACAGATTCTCCTCAGTGTTAGATTGAGATTTTTTTTTCTAACTTAATTTCTCTGTAGGATTTTACCACAAAATATAGATTGTCCGGGAAGCAACACATCTTGGGAAAAGGTTAAAATCAAAGAGGGAAATCGCCATTGTGAAGGCCAAAGGAATATATGCAACGAGACTGGACAACTGTGTAAGTTCCTAACTTTTGCTGTGACACATGCCATCTAAAACTACAGTTATATATGTTACACGTGACATCTATTCATACTTGTTGGTAATCCACAGCAATGAACTGTCCAGAGAACTCCCTCTGTGCCCCCTTCGGCCCAGGCTTCTTTGAGTGCAGCTGCGCTGAAAACTTCCGTGGATACAAGTGTCTTCGAGAGGTTGGTTCTGCAAGCAGCTTTATGCAAATCACCTTTTGATGCTAAGCTTTTCGATTATTTAAAGTTGTGCATTTGTTAAAACTGTCCATAGGGGGAGTTCCCAGCTCTGCAAGTCTTTGGACCTCTTGCAGCTTCTACGGTTGTGATCTCGGTTCTTCTGTGGGCCACCCAGAGACGTAAAGCCAAATCACTCTAAAGCTGAACCTTTGTCAGCTGGTTTTAATCTCAAACTGACTGTTCTTAAAGGGAAGATACTGATAGGGGAAAATGCTGACAAAGTCTGAGGGGACTTTTACAGGGCTTCTTTTAAATGTGTTTTTATTCATTTTACACCTTTTTGAGGTCTGTTGTATTTTTTGTTTCAAGGAAATTTACACGTTTGACCTCAAAGATGTTTCAGTGCAATTTTAAAGAAAAGATTTGCTCTGTCTTTCAAATATTTTTGTCAGGAATGACCACTATTAGCACATCAATCATATTTGTAAATGTATTTGACTGACACCATGTGATAGAAGGGAAAACACTGTGTTTTACAAAATCCTTCAGAAACTATGTGCACTTACACAAATACGGTCTTCAGTGCTGAATTTCCACTTTACTGACAGCAAAGACTAAGTTTGTTTTGATATAAATTTTAACAGTAATAATTAAGAGTGCAAGCTTATTTGACATCTTTAAAAATTATTTTAATAGTCCAATAGGTTAAATTCTTTTTTTCTTTTTTTTATGCAGTTGAGCGACACAAAATCCTTTCTTTTGCAACAAACCTCTTTTTGAAGTGTGATGTTTTTATTTACATCTTTAATTTCAATTTCAGACAAAACACAAAATGTGGAAGATACTTGTCTGTTACAGCCACATTTTGTTTATAGGCCACATGTGCTAAATGTCTTGAGATTCAAGGGTAACCTCCTTTGATACTCTTCTCCAGTGAGATTCAGGGTTCTACTGAAGATTTTAAAACAGGATATCTGTTTCTATGCTTCGAGTATCATGTTTACATTATGCATATACAGGATTTAATTGTACATTAACTGATTTTCTAGCTGTTAAAATGTTGTGTTCTCCCATTGGGAAAATTCAGTGTTGAAGGGCAGCTCTAGTTGCTCTATGTTCAATACATTGCTTCTGGCTAAATAAGTTGTCTGAATGTTAATGCACTGACTAAATATTGCAACTAATAAATAATTCTTGTAAGGAGAGAGTGCATCTACAGCATGCAGAATATTTCTCCTGGTTTTAACTGAACTTGGTGACGATATATGAGCAGTGAGAACAAACTCCTAGCTGCTTTACCAAAAACTGTAGTACCTGGTTAATGTCTTTTCTTTTGTCATTAAACCTAACTTTATGGGAGCCATAACATTTATCTGATGCTTCAACTCCAACTGTAATTAGGAAAAACTTCTGTCTTGTTTCAAATTGCATGCCATGGTTAATAACTAGTGTTGTGACGCTCAGTGGGATTGTATTGGCAATTAAATGTTCTGTTTCTAATAAACAGTGGGTCTTATAACATCTAGCACTACTTTTTTTTTTAATAAACAGAACAGCCTTGTCACATTAGGCCAGGAAATATATTTCCATTCATCCAATACTACCATAAAAACACACATGGACTCAATTTAAAAAGCATATGTCACTTCAGATATATATTTATTGCATGCTAAAAGCACAATTTGTTGTGTGTGTACAAGCTCTGGTGCACACAAACTGAGTTGTTCACTGGTCCACGTTTTTGACTCGCAGCACCACGGGGACAGAGGTACACGGGATCATCCCGAGCTCTGTGATGACTAGATCTACGAAATCAGGCGGCGTCACGTCGTAGACCAGGTTAAGAAGGCCGAGAGAGGACTCGTTCTCCCATCCCTCCAGCGGAGTCGTTCCTTTACGGGTTACAATGAGGTCGTCGGGGTCATCTGGAAAGCAAAGATGAGGATAAACTGGTGTATGGAAATAAAGTTGAGCAAAAGGACAAATTGAGCTGAAAGGCTCGCAGACATTTATGTAGCAACTGAACACTTTCCATACCGAGTTCATTAGATACAAAGGAGTCTGTCTGCACCCTGTCGCAGAACTTGTAGGTCTCACAACACACCAGCACAGGCACATTAAAAGCTTTGGCCACCAGAGCTATCTGTGATGTCCCCACTCGAGACATGACGTAACCATTAGCCAGCAGAGCATGAGCACCAAGGAAAACCTTTGACACCTAGAAGAGAATAAAGAAACTCATTGTGCTTAGAACCAAATATTTTGGGGTTTACTCTAGTGTAGCTCCATGATTACCTCTGGAAGGATGTAAGAGACAGCAGAGATAAGAACATAGGTGCAGCTGATGCCTTTCTGGACCAGGCGCCTCAGGGCCTCCTTGCCCTCTAGCCGAGGCCTGCTGTCCACAACAATAACACGGAATTTTCTGTTCTTCTCAAAGGCCTTGCAAAGGATGTGGTTGACCAGTGACGAGCTGTCAGGGAGGAGAGAGGAACATTTAATGTCAGGACAAAAATGCGGAAGGAAGGTTGCATCTAACCAAAACAGGGAAGAGAAAGCGTTAAGAATAAACAATTAAGCAATGCTCGCTAATAAAGAACAGATTTAACAGCTGAAACCAAGTACATGCACGCAGCTTTTAGAGACTTACCATCCATAAACTAGGATCACATCTCCATCACTGATCTTTTGTTTTTCTATGGCGCACTTGGCAATAGCTACACCAGCGAGAATAATCTTCTCATTAATGTAGGACTCGATATCTTTGAGCAGTTTGTTCTTTGCCTAAAAACAAAAGGAAGTGCATGAGTTCTCAAGTATCGGAAACTTAAAATGAACCACACAGTGTGATAAAAGTCTCACTACTTAAACAGATTATGTGATTGCAAATACACGAGTGTCACTAACCTCGTCTTCTTTACAGTTACTAGGAATATTAGAGATCTCCTTCTTGATGTATTTGATTGCATTACCCATGCTGGCTGACAGAGGGCGACACTGATTCAGAAAACTGAAATAAAAACAAAGCAAAAGGAATGATTTCATGTGTTAAACCAAAAACGTGTCAGTAGTGTAGGAAATAATGATGAATGACTAAAATCAGTATTTTTTTTCCTTTACCTGATATAAGGTTTTAGCTTGTTGACCAAGTCTCTTGATAGCTCTTCATTTTGAGGTGTAGTGTAATCCCTTATTACCTGAAGGGAAAAATGAAACACTGGACTTTGACTGGGCCATTACAACATTCTTTTCTTTTCCAGTCATTCTGTTGTAGATTTGCTGCTGTGCTTGCGATCGTTGTCCTGTTGCATGACCCAATTAAGGCCAGACTTTTAGGTGTCAGACAGATGGCCTCACATTGACTTTACAATACTTTTATATACATAGGAGCTCGTAGTAAATGATGCAGATGCAACTTTGAAAAGCTAAGTTTTACGACCATATTCTTTTTAGAAAGAATAAGCTTTCCCTATGACAACACTTCCAAACAAACCATACTTGTTCAGTGTTTTTCTAACTGTACTGTCATGAACTCACTGAGGCGTGTAGAGTCTGAGATCTAGTCCTTGAATTTTTTTTTTGCAGCTTCTCTGAGCATTACACGCTCTCAACTTGGTGTGAATTTGCTAGGATGTCCATTCATGGGAAGATCGGCAGGAATTTTGTGAATAATCTTTCTCACTGTGTAATGATGGACTTAGTCTTATAATCCTTCACAGATTGACAGTTGATTCTTTGAAATCGTTGCTGATTTCTTTCTTCCTTGGCACTGTGTTTACACACACCTGAATGCCTCAGAACAACAAACTGTCAAACCTTCCACTTTTATAAAGATGCTCACACCTACTGATGATCACTTAATAAGGTATATCTGATTACCAGCACCTGGCTACTACTTGCCCTTGTATTTTCAATGGATGCAGTCATGGTACACTCAGTTTTTCACACAGTGCTTCTGGATTTTGACTTCATTAAATAATGACACTGCAATATGTCATGTTCTGTAGTTCATTTGAGATTGTATCTACCTGATTTTAATGACCAGATTCACTTTTACAATGTCTCCTGATAAGTAAAAATTTGGACCCTCTCCAATACTGGCCGACTTCTTTGTAACTGACTGCAGTCAAACGGTCACTGTGTCAGCCTTAGCCTTGCCCATGAGAGAGGGAACAGTGGGGTTTGAAGAATGAATGGTCTATGTTGGGACTGTACCTGTTTGAAAGCATGCAGCAGGGCGACAGAGCGAGCATTGGATCCTGCAACAATGCCGTGTGAATACTGCAAACCCAGCCTGACAATAGCGGGATGAATCACTGTGGAAGGAATGCTGCAAACCACAAAAGAGATTTAAGGAAATCTTAAGAGGTTACATCTTATAACATGACATAAACAACACACTGTAACATACAATTTAAAGTCAGTTTACCTGAGTTGCTGTGTTAGAGGAGCTTTGCGACTGTACTGGTGGAGATGAGAAAACAGGCTGACTTTGTAGCCATAATCTGAGCGCAGCGGGATCTGAAATGCACAAAATGTACACCAGGTCAGAGATTACAGCTGAGTTAATGAGGTGAAAACAGGGAGTCTAGACTGTGCTCATTAAGAGTTACATTAAACTTTGAATTCTGTGTAGACCTAATAGAAAGAAAACTGACAAAATTAAAAATTACTGTTATAATAAATTATGACTAACAGAACAGCAGCAAGCAACGGACAGCCTGGAGTTTCGGTGACCACAGCAAACAACACACATACTGTAAAACCTACTTGCCAACTTAACAGCTGTCTACATGGAAGAGATGTTTTTACATCTCTACCATTAAGTTTGTAACAACCAACAATAATGGGTTAAACCGGATTAAGATAACAGGTTAGCAACTGAAACAGAACCAAAAAGGTTAAAGGCACACATTCTGTAAAGCCAGACGCCGATGGCTTATACCTTTTTAGCAGCATAGTGCTCTGGTGTCTGAAAGAAATGTTGGATACAGTCACATGCAATCACAACTGCTGGTTACTGGCTGCAATGACTCAACCAAATAAAGTTACTTTATTTTGGAGTTACTGTACAAATAACAGGAATTCTATTTATGTACACAACTGACTGACTTTTGTTTAATTAGAGAATGTCTCAGATTTAACTAGTAAAAGCTTAGATTTCCAAAAATGAACCATGCACCTGCAGGAAATGTCACACTTCTGTCCAATATAACATGTTGTAAACATACCAGCAGTGTTTTTTTCCATCAACTGAATTTGTTTACAATACAGTATGTTAGATTCAAACAAAAATAGTTACTTGAAGCATTCAAGATCAAGCCATTTTCATAAAATAAGTCAAACATTTCCTGATGAATCTATCCATCCTTACAACAAATTAAAAGGTTACTTAGAATCACTATGCATCGTGTGTATTCAGTGTGTCTTGAATCATTTTTAAGGGTCTTCAGAAGTTCCTCACATCAATACTGACCTGTTGCCTTTCCAACTTCTTGGCAAGTTTCTTTAAAACGTCTGGGTTGTCCACTTGAATGTGTTCTGGGAGCCTCTTCACCACTGAAAATGCAAAGAGTGTTAATATTCTCCAGTGTGCTGACGAGCCAAAAAATTCTGCTGGTCGTTTGGGAGATGCTAAATAGCTCTGAGGCCTGTACTGCGAAGCAGGATTTTATGTTATCCAGGTATCTGCACTGTCAAATTTGAACAAAGACTAAGGCTACATCCAAACGTACACGGGTATTTTTGAAAACGGAGATTTTCCGTTTTTAAAAAAAAAATCCCGTCCACACGTGCAGTTTTAAAAAATATCTCCGTTCACATGTAAATGCCCAAAACGCAGTCAAACGTTGTGAAGAACATGCCAAATCCTAGCTGTGTAGAAATGTTGGCCAATTAGACGTCTAGAAGCCTGGGAGGGAAAGAGTAAACAGGATGTAAGCATGTAAAAACTGCAGATAGTAAGATTAACAGCAACAGTATTTTGTCTATATCCGCCATTGTAGAAATTCATCTCATGTAAACAATAACGTGGCACACAGCGTCACGGCAAAAACGGCGAACACCTTTGACGTTGCGTGACTTAATCTCCGTTTTCCTCATCCACGCAAAAACGCAAAAACTGAGTTTTCGAAAATCTCCACCCTGGCAGGAGTTTTTAAAAATCTCCATTTTCAGTGAACGAAAACGCCGTTTACGAGTGGACGAAAGGTGCAAACGCATAGAAAAATCTGCGTTTTCAAAAATACCTGTATACGTGTGGATGTAGCCTAAAGCCTACATTCAAATTCTGTGTTTACATTTATTCTTTACTCTTTACCCATGTGTTAATGAAAGAGCTCTCATATTGATAATTCTGTTAACTTGCTGAGTTCTTCCCAGGCTTCAAATAGGCTAAACTTTATCAAGTCTTGTCTAGCCTTACTGACCAAAGCACTTAAAGCTTACACTTTTAATATATTATTATGTTACAGTCATTTCCCCCTCTTACACACTCATATTGATGGTTTGTCTGCAGCAGCTGTATTGCTTTCAGTCTGTATTACATGTTTAACGTCTTCATATTTTCCCATATTTCTGTACAGGTTCACCTTCCAAAATCAGTCGCTCTACTGCTGATACACTTATTACCATTGCCACCGATATCACATGACCTTGACCTTTACATTTAACACTTCACTGGCACCAAAACCTTGTTGGTGAAGTTACCACCAGTCAGTCTTGTTTCAGCATATTTCCCTGCAGCCAATCATGAGGCCAACGTTTGACCCTACAACAATCACTGATCACTGTTAGTCTGTATTTATCACAGCCAGCTTCTGTGTTGGCATAAACAGCTTCTCAAAGTTCTACAGGTAGCTGTCTGTTGTTCTGACTTGATTATTTCGAGTTAGATTATCCAAAAGATAAAACTGAACGCGCAAATGTTAGGTGCAACAGCAGTACCTGGCTGCAGATCACTGGGCGGAGCTTTTGGTTTGCTCGTGGCTGCCTGCTGTCCTGTCTCTCCCTTCTTGCTCTGTTTGCTGGCCCTCTCAGCCTCTTGCCGAGCTCTCCTCTCAGCTTTCAGCTCCGCTTTAGTCTTTGTTGGCTTGTCCGCCGGCACAGAAGCCTCCGAGGCAGGCACAGAAACAGGTGCAGTAGCAGGCACTGCTGAAGGAGCTGACAAAGACCATAACAGACACAGATGTTAGGATAAAGAATGAATCACACTGTGCACCCAGATACAACAACACTTGCTGCTGCCTAAATGGGAGGCACCTTTCTGCACTGTGGGTTGTGTCGGGGGCTGGGATGCTGGAGCTGCTGAAGTGACCGGCTTCTTCTCCTTCTCATTTTCCTGTGATGCCTTGTCATCTTTTTTCTCTTTGATTTTTTTCTGCTGTTTCTTCTCTTTCCTCAGCCGTTGCTTTTCCTCCTTGGTTAGGTCTTTGCCTTCACTCTGTCACGTGACAGGAAGAGGCGTCAAGAAAAACCTAACTATTAAGGAAAGCATTTATCCACACAAAAGGCTGTGATAAATTTCAAGAAAACACCTAGACTAACCTTTGCGCGTTCGATTTCATCTTTCCTTCCGGGTCCATCTGTAAGACGAGCAACAGAGGATGATAATATTAGATTATTTAGCATTATAACGTACTTCTGTTACTTTTTCCACAAGAGGCGGTGATATTAAGGTCGAGTCTGTTAGCTGCTTTTAGTTTGCACCGTGTCAACGAAATCAGTAACAAAACAAGTGTAGTGCATCATCGTCACAGCACAGTGACAACTAGAAACATGAGTATTGTACGTTTTAAAACTACTCGAAAAGATGATGCAATACATTCTCTGTCTACGGCATGAGTACCGTTTACATGCTCTCGACGCTAACGTTAGCAGGTCTAGCATCTGGGAAATTAACTTTGCTACCAGCTAATAACAAAGTCTACATAATAAGCGCTGTGAGTATGAGAGTTACTTCTTCGTAACTCCTGCAACTAAAGAATAAGAACCAAAAGGAAAAACCAAATGAACTACAGCTATTTACACACTCTGAAACCCACCTATCACTCCACTGTCAGCCATGTTTACGATGCTGCTTCACCTCCTCTTCTGCTGTAGAAACTACTACCATAGAAACGTATATCGCCCCCTGGTGGATGACGTTGTATGTTGATGAGTATGTACACATTAATATTAAGCATATTGAAAGCATATTGATTTGCTCTCCTGATATTTAGACTGTAGTATTGATATTTTAATCTTTGCCTTATGCCCATTAAACATTAATACTATTTTCCAAATAGTATTAATGTTTAATGGGTGTTATTAAGGCTCACTCAGTGACATACTGTTATTTATTTTATGTTTAGATGTGATTCTAAAGGCCGAACTTGCTACATCAACAAAAAAAAAAAAAAATCTAAAACTATCAAACTTCCTACATCATTCAGTAGCCTACTGTGAAAAAGTCTTGAGCATTCCCTTATTTCTTTAAACAAAAAACCTTTTGAGTATTATACATATGAACATTACAAGGGGAAATAAATAAATAGTGTTATGTATATACAGTTTTGGTTACTGCACGTAGAATTAAGTACTGCACAGTGATTGCACAGTAGAGGGAATCACTGTGCAATACATAGAGGGAATATTGAATATTGAAGTGAATATTGGAATATTGATCTGGTCAGTTAAGTAGCAGAGGGGGTTGTTGATCAGTTTTATCTGTTTTGGTGTGAATAAATTCACAACAGGTGCACTAGAGAGAAAACAATGAGACACCCCCATAACACTAATTATTTTACAGATGGAGGCCACTAACCTTTTTTCCAATTCTGGCATTGAAATGTCACATTGCCAGAAGGCTTGATGTGTCTCCTTACACAGTCTCAACAGCAAGGAAGAGATTCCAAGAGACAGGCAGTCACTCTAGGAGAACTGGACGAGGTCGTGGAAGGTCCTTAACCCACCAACAGAACTGGTATATGCTCCTTTGTCTAACAAGGAACAGGGTGAAATGAACTACAAACTACAACTGGACTGATTAGGAATGTTATTTTGGTGACTTTGCTGTAATGATAAGGGCAAAGGTTCATAATGAAAATCCATCCATCCATCCATCCATCCATCCATTGGGTAGGAGATATGTAAACCCTGGACAGATTGCCTGTCTATTCCTGATTAAAATGCTGACGTTAAATATCAGTTTACTGTCTATATTATGATCCAGTGAATTACAACTTCAGCATCCTGGCTTTTGGTCAGTGATTTCAATAACAGCAGCAGATTTCTGCTGGTTTTGACAAAAGGTTTGAAGTGAAAAAGTTGGTAAGGGATGTGCAGCGCTGTTCTTTGTATGCTTATTTGCATCCCCATTACATCTGCATGCTTAGAGGAAGTTTATTTTCATGGAGACAGCTGGAGTGTCGTTTTTGTGTGTATATTATCCTCCATCACAAAATAGACTGAAGACAGATTTTATTGTCCCACATTGTAGGAAATTTGGATCAGGTTTCCACCCAGGCTGTATTTATAAAAAATGTTTAAACACACATGAAATATGAGTGAAACAAGAACAAAAATACACAGACATAAGCATATGTGCTATTTATAGACCTATACAGTAGAGTGCAAAATAACTGTAAAATTCATGCAAACACTAAAAGAAAAACGATCTGTCATTTTTTACTGATACATCCCTACCTCATCATTTAAAACTGAGCTTGAAGTTGGGATAAAAGAGATTTATTCTAGCTCTAGTCAGGCAGCACAGTGATATTCTAAACCTCCGAGTGGTACTTGGTGTGTAGCTCATATAGCGCAGGGTTATTAGATTGTTGGCTTGCCTCTGCACAGCCTGTTTGTAAATAGTCTGCAGGCATGTGTACACTCCACACCCACACAGAAGGCAACCTAGCTAGAAACAGCATATTACTGTATATACACATCATGCGTGCTATCCATGGTACTGAATTCTCTGGCCCGGACTGTAATATTAGCTTTTCCCATCTATTCTACAGTGTCTATCCCTGCACTGCTACACCTGCGCTCTTTTTCTGTTTAAATAATTTACTAAGTTATACTTTGCTGCCATTTTAGGCCTCATATTTATATCATCTCATACTGGGTCGGAGTCTATTCTGCAGAATAAGGTGGACTCAACTGCTAGACTTAATGTATCGTTGTGTTTTTCCTCGAGTACACAATGGACTGAACGTGAATCAGAAGAACAGGAATTCAACACTGTACATCGTCAGTGATCTTTTATTTGGTTTCTAGTCACATATTACCATGAACAATCAATATAGTGCTCCTAAAGAAGATTCACGTTGCATCTGTGCTGTAAAATCTATTCTATTCACCACCTCCAGATTAAGCAGCGCTACACCACAACGTCACTGCGTGTTTGACTCCCAGCCGGTGTGTGCTGACTGAATTCACGGCGCAGTAGCTGGTTGAAGGGGACCAAACCTCACAGAAACACCTGACTTGGTTCCGTTTGACCAGCCACAGCAAGGCGTGTTGCTTCAGCTGCGAGTGGCAGAGCAAGAGGGAGAGCAGGAGGGGAGGGGCAGTCAAGAGGAAAGGTTACAGGGGTAAAGGTCACGGAAAAAGAGGGACATGAGAAAGACGAAATACGGTAGGAGATGGACATCATCTGCAGGCGGTAAGGGCTGCTGAGTCCTCTTCAGTCTTACCTGATGGAACACACAGAGAGAGAAAAGGAGAAGTTACAGCACAGGAACAAGTGCCTCCGTGTTACCAAGCAAATAGTTCCTATTTACAGGCTTGAGAACTCTGACAGCCGGTGACATCTCTCCGTTTCCTTCCAAATCCAGCCCACGGCAGTGAACTTTCACCCTCAGTGACAGCTCCTGCATCTCTGCCCTTCCCTCCCCTCTTCCCTTTTTGAGAGCTCTGCGGTTGCTATAATGGGTGACAGCTGTGCTCTGTCAATCCTCCTTGACTGTCAGCAGTTGGGGCAGGGCAGGAATTTTTCAAGAAGTCCCTGAGACCCGATCAGCGGCCCTGGGAGTAATGCTAACTGCACACGTGCCTGAGCTGAAGGAGAGGGAACAGGCCTTTCACCTGTTGTCCTGCCACACACACACACACACACACACACACACACACACACACACACACACACACACACACACACACACACACACACACATGGTCATGAACTCTGACACCCCCCAAATGGTAAATGGCCTGTATTTGTATAGCTCTTTACACAACACACACAAACACACACACACACACACACACATATAAAGTAGACAGACACCCTCACACAATTTTCTGAATGAAGACAAATGAAAGGACAATATGAGAAATGTCGACGTCGATGCTCAGGTCCCCTTGAAACCACACACTTCCTTACATTCCATAAGTGGCGTATTAATATGGGGATATAAGGAAGCATGTGCTCGCAAGGGACAACAACTGGATTCGCTGCTCCTCGAGACACAAAGCACCCTTTCATAGCCACGCGTGAAGAGTAGCGGGAAGAACCGGCTTAACAGCGGTTAACTGTGACAGAGTGAGTGAGTGAATAAAGGAAAAATGGAGCGTAAGAGGCACAGAATGGTGGCTTCTATCATCTCCATGAAGCTAGAAGCAATTTGTATGGGTTAAACCTGACCATTGTTTTATTAGACACATAAAAAGTGAATTTTCTGACACTGACAGATGACGGGACTGATCATACTGGCAGATACTTGATGGATAATGCCAGTGTGATGCTGCTGAAACGAGTTTAAATAACTCAGGCGGGTGAGGCAAATACCGACTCCCATCAAACAAAGGTCATCGTCCTTTTTTTATTTCCCAAACATCGTGCCATGCCAAGTCAACGTGATGCCGACAGTTGTGTCAAGTGATCCTTAAAAGCGGAAAAAATTCAATTCATTTTAATCGCAACCCCTTATTAAAATGGCTTGAGCTGATTTTTAAAAAAATGCGTTTTACTCACCTTGGTCTGGTCTCCTTGCGCCTCCTCTTGTGGTTTTCTCACGGTGAGTAAATGGGGTTAAGATGAAGGCCTCAGTCCACCTCTCCTTCACAAGTGGTGACTTCCTCGATAAATCTAAACACTTCTGAACCAAATGGCCACCAGAAAGTCTGTCTCGTCTACTGTAATTAGACTAGGACGACTCCTCTGAGAGGCACCAGATTTCCTGATTCTTTCCTGCATCACATCTCAGCTTCCCCTCACCTGACACAACTGGCTGCCATGTTGTGCTGTGTCTTCAGTAAAAGTGAGAGAAAGCTGGTTTGATACCAGATTTTTACTCATATTGTGCTGAAGTTAAGCTGAAACCACACAAGCACGGTAACCCGAAGATTTTGTTGCCTGACATATGACTTTGTCTCTTCCTGCGCTGTGAACTAAAGTTTTAGAAGGAGAAATCACAGGAGTGATTCAAAAACAGACAAAACTCAGACCAACCTTACTCCTCATCCCTGAAGTTGTCCTCTGCCTTTTATCCACCCTTTAAAGCCAAGCTCATGAAACTAACCCTCCGCTTTCTGAGAACCACTCCCCGGCTTCACCCTCAGCTCTCCTGTGATCACCCATCCTCCTCTGTATCTGGTCAGTGGATTGTGCCCACAGCAGGCCTTGCAGATCGGCCTTTTCTATGGCTCCAGGAGCGGCCCCCTCCAATGCGGCCTCCCACCTGTTGGTGTCCTTTAGAAGCCCGGGCCTCTCCTGCGCCTCCTGTCCGGCCCAATCAGCGCTTTGACAGAGGGGAGCCAGCCTGTGAAATCACACCTCTCAGCTGTTCACACTGGGCTCGAGACATCCTACACCCCTGCCGTTCCTCTGTTCAGGCCCCCCCCCACCCCACCCTGCCTCTATTTTACACCGAATGTCAATGGCTCCTTTTTGGATAAAAAAAAAAAAGAAAGGGAAAGAAAAAAGAAAAGAAAAGGGGATACAGGGAGAAACAAGGAAGCAACTGCAAGAGGGGCGTGTTTTACTGGGTCTGGGGGTACAGTCAGAGCAGCAGTTACGGCAGGCCGTGAGTCACAGCCGAAGCCAAGGTTGAGTTTCAGCCCTCTTTGGCTTCTTTGATTCACTTTAGCTTCATTGCATCGTTTACCGGGGAGGAAAAAGTGACGTATGTGCTTATCAAGTTCACAAAATAACATTTCAGGCCCCTTTATGCGGTGATTCGGGCAACTGAAACAGGTCCCTTTGGGAGACATCACATGATAAGAAGCCTGTATGCTTCACAGTGCACCAAATGTGGCAAATGCTTTGACAAACTGTAAAGTAAACCTCTGTCCACGAAGCATGGCCAGTAGGATATATAGGTGCTCCTGTGGCATCATAAAAAGAAAGCAATAAATTCTTCAGTGGCCACAAGATGACCATTCTGCCACCATGACTCTTAGAACGCAAGCACTCGATGTGAAATGAGCCACTTTAGGAGGCAAAAATCCAAAGCCTGGAAGAATATGTCTTTTCTCAGGATACGTGCTGCCGTATAGAATGACAGGTCTGAAGGTGTGACAGCGCTGAAGCATCTACACGCACTGATCACCAGCAGTGTAGAGGCAAACAGGCCCAGGCTCAGGGGGTTCATTTTCCTCTGCAGCAAGCACAAGCTGCTCCACTAAGGTCAACACCTGTGTTCTAAAATCAGCGCCGGGGTTGGGTGTGATAGGAACCCGGGCCTCATTCACAGAAAGCTCAAGCTCAGAGAGAGGGGCTTATATTGAAACCTAACGCTCTCGCTATTTTCGAGGCACTTGCCGTCCACAAATAGCAACCTGGCTGCATCTTTGTGGCTCCCGTTTTTTTTTTTTTCACCCCACAGGATGTTGTCTAAATTCGACAGTTGTTCAATATTTCCCATGGCGCCGAGCCAGGGTGTATCACAAATGCAACATTTCCACTAATGCCAGCGATGTGCCACGGCCTTGCTCGTTACATCTGAGCGCCTGGAATATCGGATGACTTTTGTTGCTGAGTGAATTCTTGGTCGCTCGCACCGGACACGATGGTAAAGACACAAATCATAATCCTTGTGTTCCTCTTTTGCGGGAACAGCTGATCACTGTCACATACTGGCGCACAGGCCGGGGCTTTGCCAGCGAACGCTCTCATCTAATCATCTGTTTCTCCTTCATCATGTGTCATGCATCATTCAGAAGAGCTCACCTTACCCTCTGATTTTTTTTTCATCTGTCTACACCTTTTCTGTTTTTTTTTTATTTTATTTGACTTCCAGTCATCCAGTCTGGTGATTCTTTATACTTCCAGAACTCCCTGTAAACATGGACACTGGATGACAGGATTTTGACTTGCTCACCAATTTTGAGATCAATTAAATCAACATGGGGGAAAGTCAGTGAAGGGGCTTAAGTGCCCGAGCTGCATGTTATCTTCAAATTGGGCTAGGGAGGTTATTTTTAACTACCGTTCACATACCGGGGCCCCCGTTTGCTAATCACTTTGTTCCCCTCTGTCATACCCATCTGCCCTGCTGCCAATGTCCCACTGCTTCTGGGGAGGTCACAACACACTTCACTTGGCAGGAGGAAATAATTTCCCTCAGGACAGCAGACAGGAGCTTTGAATGATGAACTCCAGAGCAGTTTCTTCAACAGCGGATAATATGGAATTCTATTGGTATAAATAAAGTGGCAGCTGACACCAGACCAGATCTTGCGCATGCACACGCACACGGAGTGACCCCCACCTCTTTTAGCAGGAAAGCTCCTGTAGGAGGTAGTGGTGGTGGTGGTGGAAGGTGGGAGTGGGGGTGGGGGGGTTAATAAATAACTTAATAACTTAACAACAAATAACTTAGAAGTAAGACTAAAACTGGGATTTGAGATTGTAAAATTGGCATCATGGCAACAGATAATAGCTTAAAGTGTCTAAAAAATTCACACACATTTTTTAATGTATTCTAAAGGCACACTAAAAAGATTAGGAGCTGGCCTAGTTGAAAAAGCAATAGTGAGCTGCTTAATCCTGACAATGGTAAGACGGTACTGTGCTGCTGACTCATTACGTGGTCTGATATTAACGGCGCTCTCTGTCCTTCCCTGGGCACAGCAGTTGCCAGCATCGAGGTTGACACAGCTGCCAAAGGAAGCCCGGTCCGTGTGGCAAAGCAATGGAGCAGAAAGGTCAAAGGTCAGCAGCATTTATGCTGAAAGAGAGAACAGGTGATGGAGAGGTGAAGGAAACTCGCCCACATGATTCAAGGAGAGGACAGAAGGATTTAAACGGATGCTCTGAGGATGTGAGATTTAGGAGTGAGGAAATGCAGCAGTTGGTGACGTCAGCGTCTTTATTGTTTGGTGTTTGGTTAGAAAACAGCAAAGAGTTTTCATTTCATTTCACCAACACAGAGAAAAAAAGCTTGTTATTAATGTGGCACCCTAAGTAATTCAATTCAAGTCAGTTTTATTTATATGGCACCAAATCACCACAACAGTTGCCTCGAGGTGCTTGGGACTAGGCTTCAGTCTGATACTGAAGCCATCCAAAGGTGCCAAAACAGGAAACACATCCCACACTTTTCTCACCAGCCCGACAGCTAGGACATGAAAGGGTTCTGGGTGTTACACTGGAGCCTGTGTCACCCTAGAAGGGCCTACTGCAGCAGTCAGAGGTGACACATGAGGTCTGATTTTGGACGATAGCAGGGGACAAATTAAGTACAATTTTATTAAACGATCATATTCACTGTGCTATTGTACCAAAGCATGGTAGGATGTTTTGTGAGCTCAATTACATAATGGCAATGACAGGCTGAAATGACTTCGCAGGCAAGCATATCTAACTGCTAATATTAAAAATCATAGCATCTATTAGTATTAGAAATTACTAAAATGACTTGTTGGAATCTTTCTGTGATGGTTAATCCACGAGTATGTGCCAGCTCTTTAATCAAATAATGTTTTGAGTGCTAAAATGTAACTATTGTTGTTAGTTTTCAAATTTTCAAATTGACTATTTGACAAAATGTTTTTAGTTTTAGATTAAGATGCCAAATTATATTTATTTATTTTCATTTCTGAACAGAAAAAGCAGTTTTAGGGGTTTCTGAAAACCTGATTTCAGGTTTTAATTCTGCCTAATAAATAAAAATATGATTTTTTAAACAAGTTTTTGGTCTAATAAGTTTGTTAAACACTGTCTTTCAAATAATAACTGGATCACTTTGTGAATGTTTCTTGTCATAGAAACCAATACCTGAAGGCGATGTGACACCATACATCCTCCTGTGTATCGATATACAGTATGTGTGTATATAAATAGTAGTAAATCAGATGGAATTTTTACTAAATGCCTCACTGTAGAGGATAATAAAGGGTAATTATAAGGGAAGATATTAAACTGTTACTTGTTCAGGCTCATTATTTCCTCGTAAAATTTCTTAAACTGAACCATTTAGTTTGGATAAGGTTTAACAACTATGTTGTGTATGTAATAAATATTTAGTTTATTTTAATATTTATTTAAAACAACATATGCATTATTGTTGATAAAACAACCAAGTCTTTCACAGAAACAGAAATCATCAAGTGCATGAAACCATTAAAAAAAGGGACTTGATATAAAAATGATACAGCCTAAAAATTAAAAGAATAACAGGATAGTAATTAAAACCAGCAAGAGGGCAGCAAAAATATAACACATTTAGTTTAAAACCAATAAAATAAGCATACATTCAATAAATCAATCAATAATTGACACTTGTTTTAAACAGTGTAACTACGTGAAGATGCTGTGCACATTTCCATCACAGTTGGTCATGACAAAAGCTCAGTTTTTTTCTCACATTAAGCATTCCTTTTCCACGTGATACTTTGCGGTGGCTCCTGGCAAAAGAATGAGCAGCCTATGGACACCCAAGCACCCGTGGGGGTCGTGAGTAAGTCAGTTGTCAGTTGACTCCCACCAAAAGGGAACGACAACTGCAGGAGAGCCAGAAGCAAGGGAAGGAAGAGAAGCAAGAGAAGCAACAGCAGCAGTGGCACGGAGATGAAACAGAGATGAGTTTTATGGTGGTCAAAGAGTGCAGGATCAGCTGAATCAGCCGACCAGCTGAGAACACTTGAAGCGAGAGTCAGCAGTGAGCATCGATGATGTCTGTTCTGTCCAAGTGTTGCGCTCTACCATCTGAAAACTGCTTTTCAGGCAGTTTGGTGTACTTCTCAGTGACTGCTCCTCAATACATCATCTGCAGAGATGCTGAGCGGACACAGGAAGAATCGGAAGGAGCCCTTTGTGGAAAAAAAAAATCCTTTAACATTAACATTTAACAAGTTATTTCATATTAAGGCGATAAAAATTTCAAGATTAAAACAAACACTATTTTTTAACACTTCTGAGCAGTTTAGGTATATAAATGGTCGCAACAAATTATTTTTATCATTCCAAATTGCAATTATGATAGTGTGGCTTAAAAAGAAATACAAGAACGACTGATGTTTTAAAAAAAGTTTAACATTAAAAAACTATTTTTCCTGGAAAAGACGCTGGTGTTGTGTAAATTTAATGCTGCTTATATTACCCGGATAGTATCAAACTCGCAGTATCTCCATAACCAGACAGTTCAGCCATATAAACTCATTTGGGGGATGTAAGGTCCTAAAAGTATTTCAGGTTATCCTGTTGACTGCTGGAACAAGATAATAAAATTCTTGCTGGTGTTAAATGTGCACTCATTAGTACAAGATCAAAGGGCGACTAGGGTACTTTTGCATGTAAAACTGAGCTACCTTTACATGTGTTACATGTATCTTCTTCCACTTATAATACTTGCTAATATGGTGCTGATTGCCAATGTGATTATAAAATTTTGCTGATTAAAAATGTACAGGATATCTGTGTAAGCATGGCTGAACAGCTACATTTGATCCTGTCATGTTAAGCTTTGATATCATGATGCCTTAGACCAGGGATGCCACACTCATTTTACATTGAGGGTTACTTTGATATTAAGTGGGCCAGAGGAGTGAAACTGCACTTTCTGTCAGTGTAAAGACATTTAGCGACATATTTAATCCCAGATATATCTTGATATGAGATGAAGTGTAATTTCAACAGCACATCTCAGTCTCTATACATGATCAATTTTCTTGTAGCTCACTGCTCAGACTGTCCTATATTTATAAAACATTAAGTTTTTTGTTGATTGATGAAATTTCTATACTCCACAATGAAAAACATAAATTCGTCTGTCATTTTATTGTTTATCTTTTACATATCTACTTAAGTGTAGTATGAAAGCTTCCAGGGGAGAGCTTTATCAGCAGGAAAAGCTGTAAAACCTATTAAAATATAGTTAAAAGTACAAAAGTTATATTTTCCCAAGTCATCCAGTGGGCCCAACTGGAATCTTCGCTGAGCAGATTTTGACCCTCACACCTTATGTTTGACACCCTACCTTAGACAAAATCATAAGTGTAAAAAAATACAAAATCACCTGTATTTTGTGTCACTCAGCAACAGTATTTCATTTGCAATTTATTTACAGCAAAGCAAGTGATCATAAAACAGCACAACACCCTCACACAACTTTCATATCCAAGTTTCTTTTCTCTCACGTCTTCCTGACGATTGAGTTGAATGCCTTTATTGTCAGTGGAGGATGGGTATGGATATGTATGGGTTGTAAAGCCATACAAAATACAAAAACTACAGGTTACATAGAATTTAGGTCTTCAGTCTGTACTCTTAAAATATATCCAATTTAACTCTGTACCTCTTCTTATCCTCTTCAGCCCTCTCATGGGAGGTAACAGCTGTCCTGTCACCCCAAGTCACATGACATGGGCAGGTGGGAGAAACCTATGTGGGACATCTAACTACCCTCCTCCCCCCATTCTGTCTCTCTGAATGTCAGACACACACACACACACACACACACACACACACACACACACACACACACACACACACACACACACACACACACACACAATCTCTACTCTTCAAGGGTGTGGCCATTTTGCATTGCTGGAATGTGCGCTGTGTTTGTAATTCATACTGTATGTCTGATCTGCCCCAGTGTTGAAATACCAGAGACAAAAATCTGTCTCGTTCCAGTCCCTGCTTGTAGCTGGTGTGCTGCTGAACTCGACGTCTCGGTTTTATGTTCAAACATTCTCGCTCACTTTGATGTGCAGGGAAATTTCTCTATATCGATCGTTTATATCACATACTTGGAACTGCTGGTCCTTTGCTTTACAAGACAACCCAGGTGCAATATTCATTTAGTGTATATGTACAAAGAATTTCCTTCCAATAATCTAGGAAACATACTGCTATAAATTAAACATTAATAACGAGAAGGGCACACTCACTGGACACTTGATCTGGTATATTTTGTTAGTATTGGTTTGCACCCACTCCCCTACTCCTCGCCTTCAGAACTGTCTAAATTTTCCAGGACACAGATTCAACAAAGTGCTGAAAACATTCCTCAAAAATTTGTGGTCCATATTGACATGACAGCATCAAACAGTTGCTCTAGATTTGTCTGCTCCACATCCATGATGCAAATCTCCAATTCCCCCACATCTTAGTGGATTGAGATCTGGTGACTGCGTCGTTTGAGTACAGTGAACTCACTGTTGAGATAATTTGATCTTTGTGACATGGAGTGTTATCTGTACATTAACAATACTCAGGCATGCTGTGACTTTTTTGCAATGCTTAGTTGGTACTAAAGTTTTACAAGAAAATATCTCCCACATCATTATACTGTTTACACTGAACAGTTTATATAAAGAATTATGGATCCATGCTTTTGTGTAATTTACATCAAATTCTGACACTGCCTTCTGACCAGATGACATTTTTCCATTTTCCTAGCGTTCCAAAACGGGAACAATAGGAAAGTATTTGTCTCATTCCACTGCCAAATGCAATAATAAGTGCAGTATTTATATATGGAATCTCAGTATGCCTATACCAGTACCTACGTGTAGTTACGTTCCTATTCTACATACACATTTTGTGGAAATCAAGAAAAATAATTCCAAAAAGCTTCTATTAGAACTAAAATTTATAAGACATGAAATCTATGTTTTTACTTCTTCTTCTCGCGGGGGAACAAACTCTGCTGGCACTGTTTCTGGGGACCCTTTTTACGAACGGACAGACCAAACAACGACTCGTTCAGCTAATTTTCACATTTTTACCATTGTTTTTGGTATAATTGGACAAGCAAGGATGCAGACTATATTCACACGCTACAGTTGTAGATAACCGCTAACTCCACAAAAATTACGCGTTTTTATTTGCAACAGTATTTGCACAGCGTTTTTATTTAACAGTATGTCGGCGGCCGTTGCTCTGCTCCCCGTTACAAACTGATTGTTTTTTCTTTTTTTGGACAGAAGTCACAACAGAGGTTAGTGTCAGTCACGAACTTAGCACTGATGGGTTGGAAACTGTCACGCAGAAAATCTTCGTATTTTTATTAACTTTATATGATTTATATTAATGGTAAATTAACGATAAAAAAATCGAAAAAGAAGTCGCATCTTCGTTGCTTGTGGTGTTTGTTTTGTATTAATTTAACTAAAAATGTAAGTACTTTTAGGCGAGTTGGATCTTATCATTGAGGGCGTATTTTCTGTTCAGTCTTTAGATAATGTTGCTGACAAGTGCTCGCCTGTCCAAAGTGCTGCAGCTCACCCTGGCGGTCATCAAACCAGATGCTGTGGCTCATCCTTTGATGCTAGAGGTAAGCTGCCCTCATGTTTAAGTTACAGAGTTTAAGACCTAAGATTACACAGTTGAAGTTGTAGTCTGAAAGCTACAGACTACCACAGATTCAACAAGGTGCTGCAAACATTCTTCTGAGATTTTGGTTGATATTGACATAATGGCATCACACAGTTGCTGCAGATTTGTTGGCTGTACATTCATGATGAGACTCTCTTGTTCCCACACATCCCAAAGGTTCTCTATTGGATTGAGCTCTGGTGACTGATCTGTGGAGGCCATTTGAGTGCCGTTATCTCATTGTCTATGTTCAAGAAACCAGTTTGAGATATTTTGAGCTTTCTGACAGTTGTAATACTCAGACAGGTTGTGGCATTTAAGTGTTGTTCAACTGGTACTAAAAGTGTTCCAAGAAAATCTCCATCATTACACAACCACCATCAGCCTAAACTATTTATACAAGGCAGGATGTATCCCTGCTTTAATGTTGTTTACACACAATTCTGACTCTACCATCCAAATGTTACAGTAGAAATGGAGACTCATCAGAACCTGATAACATTTTCCACTCTTCTGTTGTCCAGTTAAGGTGAGCCTGTGTGAATTGTGGAGTCAGTTTCCTGTTCTGTGCTGACAGGACTGGCACCCAGTGTTTTCTTTTTGCTCATGTAGCCCATTTGCTTCAAGGTTCAACATGTTGAGAAATTCTCTTGTGCAGACCTTGGTTGTAATGGGCGATTGTTTGAGTCACCGTTGCCTTCCTATTAGCTCAAAGCAGTCTGGCCATCCTCCTCTGACCTCAGGCCCCAACAAGTAGATCATCGATTTCTGAAATACATCTATTCTGATGGTCTGTTTGAAGTTCAGCAGGTTGTTTTCATCATGCCTACATGTCTATTAACTTGCTGCCATGTGATTGGCTGATTTGATGAATGAGCAGTTGAACAGCTGTACCTAATAAAATGACCAGTGAATGTTATTTTCATTTTTCAAGATTTCAAACATTTGTCGCTCTTTCTCAGGGCGTAACAGTTTGCATGGTGTGATTTAAATACTGTGTTCCTTATTTGTTTAATCTATAAAGATTAGTTTTTGGAATTAATGAAGCATAAATGAACATATCTTTCTGTTTAATTGCTTTTTTTTTTTTAACCCACTGTCAAATAAGACAGCAATTAATTAATTGATGTTATCTGTTCTGATATCAATTTAATCGAGTGGTAAAGAAGCATTTGCTCACCTCACAGACCTGGATGCTTCAAAATCATAGCAGCTGTGTCTATCATAAAATATTCCATCAGTGATAGGTTTAATTTCACTTGTTAATGTGCATTACTTTATTGTCATCTCAAGTTAAAGCACAAGAGGATGACCTTTTGAATCAGAGCTGTCAATTTTTAACTTTTTCTCTGCAAAAAAATCTACACACAGTAGGAAAAAGCATCTAAAGTTGATCCAGTCATGTTTTGATGCAACTTGGAGGACAAACATCGTGATTTCTGTCTTTCAGGCTCTTCACCAGAGAATTCTAGACAACAACTTTGGGATTGTTAGATGCAAAGATCTGGTCTGGAGACGACAGGACTCTGAGAGGTTTTATGCTGAACATTCAGGTTTGGAAACAATTCATTTGTGTTTAAGCTTTACTTAAAAGTACTGCTGTAGTATATGATGTACCCAAATAAATGACTCAGCAGCCTATTTTAGCAGGGTGCACTGTATGTATGACAGTTAAAAGAAATAAATGTCTTGTCAAATGAAGGATAGCTGATTTCTCCTTTTTGTTATTGAAGGTCTTTATTCTTTCTTTCTTTATTATTTCTGTTTTACAAATCTCAGGGAGATTCTTCTATCAAAGACTTGTTGAATTCATGTCAAGGTAAGCCTCCATGCTTATATCATGGACAGATTTCGTTGACTCCATGTGATTGAGTTACAATTTTATGTGTTTGGATGATTGTTGTTGGGTGTTGTATTTTAAATGGAATAATGGATGGAGAGCCATCAGCACCTCTGCTGATAGCACTCCAATTTCATGCTCAGTAAGGCACCAGTAAACGATTTTCCCAAAACAGGACAACAGGAGTTTCAGTTATCCGTGTTTAGAACACAATTCCCTGGTGCAGTAGCCTAAATATCGCTATGCAGACCACTCACAATAGGTCCTCCCGCTGCGAGCCTCCATTGGATTGTTAAAGGTGTTTGTAATTACTTTGTCTTTTTTTTTTTTGTCTGCTCACAGCAGTGAAGCAGTAGTTGCTACAGCAACCCTTCTCTGACTGCTGCTATTGATATCGCAAACATAGGAAGCATCTTCAAGTGTGTCAGCCAGTCAAGCTTGATGCCGCACCAGCTGGCATTGTTTAGCTAAAACGGATTTATTTATGGCTGAACTGTCTTCCCAGGAGGTCCTGCGGGCGAATAGATTAGATTTGTATGAAGAGTGGTTTTTTTTTTGGTCTGTTATCTAGAAAACATCAGCAGTGTTCAAAGTCAGATTCATGACTGCTGTGGAAATTTGTCCTCAGTGGGCCAATGCGAGCGTACATTTTAGCCAGGGAGGATGCCATAAGCCACTGGAGAGAACTGATGGGGCCGACCAAAGTGTTCAGAGCCAGATTCAACTCGCCTGCTTCCATCAGGGGCCAGTTTGGACTCACAGACACAAGGAACACAACTCATGGCTCAGGTAAAAAAGCTCCCAAGCTTCATAATGCTAAAAAAAATGATAACAAAATGATATGTGTAATGTTAATAATCTATTATTGTGAATATATCATCTTAAAAATATGCAAGAGGTAATAGTGGGGCGATCGTGGCTCAAAGAGTTGGCAGTTCGTCTTGTAACCGGAAGGTTGCCGGTTCGAGCCCCTGGCTCGGACAGTCTCGGTCGTTGGGTCCTTGGGCAAGACACTTCACCTACCGCCTACTGGTGTTGGCCAGAGGGGCCGATGGCGCAATATGGCAGCCTCGCTTCTGTCAGTCTGCCCCAGGGCAGCTGTGGCTACAACTGTAGCTTGCCTCCACCAGTGTGTGAATGTGAGAGTGAATGAACAGTGGAATTGTACAGTGCTTTGAGGGCCCCGAAAAGCGTTATATAAATGCAATCCATTATTATTATAACTCCTGCGGTTACCAGGTTTACACATGACTCAATTTCACATCTTTTAAAGCCCATCAGTTTCTATAATGGTGTTTGGTGTCATTGGGCAGAAAACAGAATAGTCATAGTCTGTGCAAAACACTCCTCTTTTCTTTTTGTTTCACTAGAAAATTGGGAAATGGGTGCAATGATTTATTGAAACATGCATGAAAATAAAAGGCAAAAACAGCTTTCTGTAGTTTCAGGAATAGTTCTCCAGGCTTTTTGAAGGACATGAAAAAACAAACAAAACATTCTTCAGAAGATGGTCAGGTAGAAGGACTGGACTGAAAATGAGGGAACAGCAGAAATCATGGAGAGCTATTTCTATTATAAGATTTATTATAAGTCTGGCTTATTTGGGGAAAAAACTATAAAGAATTGAAGGCTCAAGACTTTTGCACAGTATTGTACATTTATATTTTGAACATGTAACAAGTAGTATTGCTGCATGAAATATGTAAGAAATGTTTAAGATTTGCGTTTATTTTCATAGCAGATCTTGGAATCCATCTTAATATTTTATAGTAACGTGTCTGTCTGGTTGCACATAAATGAAATTTTTTAGACCAATTAAAAAGAAGCCTGTAATTACTATGCAAATTTTTGATTTTCCATTCTGTTATTGTTTTCTGTAGATTCTCTTGAGTCGGCTCAAAGAGAGATTACTTTCTTCTTCCCAGACTTCTGTGCAGACGAGTGGATGAAAACGGAGGAGCCATTGTTTAGATCAGGGCAGATCCGTTATGACCATCAAAACCAGATTCACACACTTTCATTGTCAAGCTGACACCAGATCAGCTCAACGCTGTCAACATCATCAGTATAAAGACTATTACTGTTTATCTATTGCTCACATATATACAGAGGTACCTCAGCTGAAGGCCACATGATTACCTGATTGTCTTTGAGCATGCCAAATGAGTTCATTTTAAAAGGACAGTACATTTCGGTGTGTAATTTATTATCATTAGAAAACACAAATAACGACAGAATTTTAAAAAGTAATCTCGATATCTTACAAAACACGATGCTGTTCGTGAGCGCTTTTTCTTTTTTATTATCACAAACCTCCGTCCAGGCTTCACTGTAAATAGTGCAATCATCACAGTCAGTTTCCTGAGCCTTTTGCTTTGTAGGACAGCAGCGACTACAAATGGTGCATCAATGCCAAGTAACAAAACTATGAAACATTTATATCATATTAAATAATATTGCAGTAATAGTTTTACATCTATGTTAATGTTCAACCACATCTTAAAATGTGAAAATACTCTGGATTAAACTATTTTCGAGTTCAGTGCTAAGCAATGATTTCTTTACACTGATGTGGAAACAAGCTGTCAGCTGTGATATACTACAATTGCTTTTAATATGACATTCGCTGTAACATACCACGTTTTGTTTTTCCTGTTACCCCATGCTTGTTTGATCAAATGTCTCTTGTAAAAGTCTCCAACATGTCAGTAAAACATACATCGTACAGTATTAAATGCACTAGAAATCTGATTTTTGTGCTTTCGACACCTGTCAGACCACAAAACCTGTTCGATTTCTTTCACAGTCATAATTATTTTCATTTTTTGGCTTCTTCCAATGTCCCCCTGCACTCAGGTGTTTTGTGTCGCCACCTGTTTGATAGCTTCCACTGGTTTCATGACCTCATATGTCGTGAGGGACTTCTTCACCTTCCCGTTCTTGTCCACCTGGTGGATGCTCTGGGTGACTGTAATGGTCACCTGCTTGGTCGACATCCGATTGTCCTGCCATTTTGTCTGTTAATGGAGAATAAATGGACAATAAAAAATAATAAAAAACACTGAAATACTGACAGTGTGGTAAATATTCTTCCTGGGGTCCTACACACTCAAGCCAACATCAACAACATGTCAGTGTAAAACAAGCCAATTCTGCTTATACAGACAGCACTGAATTTCGCAGAACATAAAACTAGTTTATAAAAGGACACCAAAAGAAGCGATAGTCAACATCTGCATTACTTCATTGCATCCAAGTGACTTCTTCAGTCTCAGCTGACTGCAGGTTATCCCAACCTTATAAACAGTACATTTGCACAGTAACTGAAAACAGCCCACTGAATGAACAATAGGTTGACAGGTCAGTTCCTTGATCATTAATATGCAAATTGTCATGACCATTGATAAACAACCATTGATCAAAGACCATTGGTTAATGGCCATAAGTACCATTCACAGAGAGTTGGGGAATGGCTGCCATCACAGCATTGTAAGATGGTGAAAGATGTACCCTTTGGCCCCCTCCTCGATTCATAGATGGTCTTTCCCTTTTCACGTTATGTCTCTGTCTTCATGTCTTAACAAATATTTTAATTCATCTTTAGTACTCTGTTGCATAATATAAACTGGTAAGGAGTTCTATCCTATCATAGTTCTGTAAATTGTTTTCTGTGTGCACTTTTTGAAATTTCTTTTGATGAAGCACTCAACCAGATTACACTTCAGTAATCAAACTGCGACAGAACAAATTGTTTTAAAACATGTTTTATAGCCTCTGATGTCATTAATGTTTAAACCACACCACTGACAGACCTCTACCTATATTACTTATTAAATTATAATATCAGTATGTTTCGACCATGTTAATTTACAATCCACTGTTCTACCTAATCAGTTTCTCTCCTGGTCTGCAACTGTGCCATGGGAATATTATTATTACCTAAGCTTAAGTATTTGTTTTGTTTTTGGTTGATACCTGCATTACCATACACTTTGGTTTGCTAACATTAAACATCAGTTTATTATCTTTCATCCAATTTTCTACTGCCTTCAAATATCTAACATATCAATTGAGATATTCAAATTTTTAAAAAAGAATCGTTAATAAAATCCAAAACTAACAGTGGTCCCAAACAGGTACCTTGAGGCACTCCACACATCACATTTCTTGTCTTTGACATACTATTAAAATAAATGGTCTGCCTGTGATTTGTCAGATAGCTTTCTAACAAATTTCAATGACATGCTTGCAAAATCTTAGAAGTGATTGTATGAATGTGTTTAGCTCCAAATGTGAAACGAAATGTTTGATGCGCCACACCTTAGATGTAGGTCAGTATTGCAGGGAAAAAAAGGTGCTGTGAGCTGTCTCGAGCACATTTAAACACATTACAGAAGGAAAGGCTTACAATCTCTTCAGTGTGCAAAACACTTCTGCGCTGCACTGTGGTTCCAGAAGAAGGCATCGTCGTGTCCTGCCGCGGAGAGCCCAGCGCTGTTGGTGTGCTGCTGGGCTTCACATCGTTCAGGCTGGCTTCAGACATGGCCGAGCAGACCTTTAGGTAGGCCTGAGCCGGTGGCGGGAGGCCGTCTTCAAAGAAATCTGGAACTGTAAAGATGTAGAGGTTCAGCTATGTCTGCTTATGTGTTTGTAGCTTTTATACATTTCTATGAATTTTCGTTTTTTTTCTCTTGAAGTTAATCAATTTCAGCTTTGTAAGATAACCGCTATGCCACAATTAGCTTCTGTTAGAAGTCATCGGTAAATGAAACGGTAGCGATTACATATGGACAACTTAGTTGTCTTACACTGAACCAACTTGATGGTACTGTGGAGGCGTGAGCTGTGATCAGTTATTCGCAGGTAGTCGATGTTTGCATTTTACAGATGTGTGTACACCTCATCTCCTCGTTAATGTGTGACCATGTGTCTAATGATGACAGATGACATATGGTGCAGGTTGGACAAAACCAAAACACGAAATGAGGACATTTTAATGAATATTTTCTCTAGACATACTGAACCACAACTTATTATGATTATTATCATAAAAATCTGTTTGGTTCCCAGCTGCTGATTAATTTAGCCAATTTTGGGTCTGTTTTATCTCTCCACATTGAAGCTCAAGTCAATTTGCCTTCACAATTACATCAAGGCTCCTCTCCCTGCATTCACTCATGCCTGTATCTGTTGCCATGAGAGCTGAGCCCTGTTTGAGCACAGTGGCTTTTGAAGCAGCCTATCATCCCCATTTACTGACTCATCTCCCCTTGGCTTCAAAGAAAAGAAGAGGATCCATCTAAGAGATTTATCTGTTTCTGATGTCCTGACCTGTATGTAGAGACACATACAACTAACTGCACACTAGAAGAACAAAGGTCTCTAAAGTGGATACTTCCTCTGTCACTCATGTTTCTGTTTTCTTTCTTCTGCATAATGGATTCTTGTTGAAATCAGGCATGCCATCAGCACAGCCCTTGACATGAAGAGATGGTCCACTCCGCTTTGATAGAAAGAGTGTAAAGAATGGGCAAGTCATTGCTAGTATGTTCAAATTATTTACAGCAGTGAGATTTTAAAGGATGTACCTTACTCATGTAAAACGGCAGTAGAACAGTAACATTAGAAACTACGGATTGATGCAAAAACAAACAGATTTAAAATCATCTGTTACAGATATATTAAATTCTGATGGGGAAGCCTCCCACCCCCCTTTATATTTCTTCATACAGTAATCAAGGATATTTCTTTTCAGCAGGTTAAATTAATGCCTGCTCCGGTTAAGAGATTAATTCAGTATTCATTCACCCATCTGCTCAGCCATACAGTAATTCATTCTTCTTACCAGGGCTGATTGTTTTCTCAGAAGTGAAGCCAGCCTCTGAGTTCTCAGAGGGGATGCTCTGGATGGATGACAAGGGGATATCTGTGTCTGTGCTCGTCAGCCATGTCGACTCCGTCTCTTTTGTCCAGCTCTCCAGGTAGCGAGGCTCCAAAGCGTCAGTTCTGCTGCCCCCACAGCCCATGACTCTTCACTTCCCAGCTCAAAAAGATTCACACTGGAAGTGATTTGAATCACAGTAAACTGTGATGTTAAGTGTGTGTCTACTGATCCAGTTCTTTACATGACATGCACTGCAAAACAATCTAAATTACTTAAAAATGATGAGATAATTACTCAGTGTGCCTGCTGTGCACTGTGAGTGAACAACCAGACCTCTGCAACACAGGAGTCATCCAAATACACTTATTTATGCACGTTATTCTCTCATATGAGAGATATGACACAAACACATACTTACAGCACAGCACACAGCTGTGGGAGAAGCTGAGAGCCCTCATACAGTTAGTATGCATCAACTTCTATCCTTCAGAGAGCAGATTATGTGGTCCCACCCTGTGTTAACTCAGCTATTTTAGTTTAGGTTTGTTTAAGCAGCATCTTCTGATTATTAAGTAGACCAGGGAGACCGTGTTCAAATCTACAGGAGAGAGATGAGAGAAGTTATTGAAATGTGTGTTTTTCTATCTGTCTACGTATTGCAAAATCAAGTCTTCCTCAAATTGCATGTAAATAAATTCTCGGTTTCACTGATTGTCAGACACTGAATTAGCCGTTCGCAGTCAGGCCTTCGGGCTCTTTATACCGTCCTGTTTAACTTATTTAGCCCCCCCTTCAGATCATGTAGGTGGAGAGCGCTGCTGTAAAGCCATAAAGTCGCATATAGGCTGTTATATAAGCGAAGAAAAACACATAAATCATAGTATATGGATCTGTCAGCTGGCGATACATAGGCAGCTTTCGCGTCACTGTCATCGTCACAGGCCATAGGAAAAAATATCAACACTGCCGTGAAATACATAAACAGAAAGACGAGATGTAAATATGTATGACGGAAACGCGAATGGCGCTGTAATGCAGATGAATCAAACACCGGACACTAACACAGATGATCTCTGAAGGCTTACGGATGCTGGAAAGTCGGGTTTTTGTCTTGCCTCGGTGCTTTTCCAGTGTGTCGTCTGCCAGTCAAACCAGTAACACACTGTTAATAATAATAATAATTATACTGGCGACACGAGCACAGCCGGTAGCACGCTGCGCGTCCGCACGCTGCTGCACCACCAGCCTCTTCATTCATCCTCCTGTAAACACACTGAACGGCGGATCTGTGGCGGAGCGGTGTATGTTAGAGCGTCCATCCTCTTGTCCTGAGGATGAGGGGGTGTACTTGAATTCAAGCAGAAAAAAAAAAAAATCAAAGTATTACCTCAGCTGTTGCCAGGTAAACTTCAAAATAAAATAACGGTCCTCTGCGAGCGTTGATTGACTTTTGTTTGATAACCGCGAAATGAGTTGCACTTTATTTATTTCATTTCATATTTTATGACAGTATCTGATTCCAAATTTCTTGTCTATGCGGCCTTTAAAAAACGTGTTTACAGTCCTGACAAAAACTACTACTTCTACTATTACTACCACAAAACTATTGCTACTTAGATGTCTAAAGTGTATAGTTTCACATATGTTATAACATTTGATCTTCCCTAACAGCCCTTACAACATTTTCAGAACCGCCTGACTATCTCCGCTTCCTTTTCTCAGGAGTGGGACCCATTGCGGTCTTCTGCTGCTGTAGCCCCCTCATCCTCACCACAGACTGCTTCAAGGTTCAGTCTGTGGTGTGTTCAGAGATGCTCTTCTGCAGACCTTGGTTCCGGTGAGTTGTTATTTGAGCTGCTGTTCCCTTCCTATCAGATTGAAGCAGTCTGGTTATTCTCCTCTGACTTCTGACATCAACAATTTTTTTTCTGACAAAAACTTTGTTTCATAAATACATGACAGTCTGGGCAATGAGCAACAGAACATTTTATGTAATTTTACACAATTAGCAGGTAGAAAAACTGAGACATGCTGCTGAAATTGCTCTTTAGTATGTATGTGGGAAAATCCTAGTTAATCAGCAGTTCTTCAAGTACTCAGACCAGCATGTCTGGCACCAACAACCATTCTGGTTTGAACCTCATCTTGACCACTTCTACATGTCAGGCAGAGACACCATGGTTAGCCTCATAGCAAGAACCTTTCTGGGTTTGAATCCACCATCTGGCCGATGCCTTTCTTTGCGGGGTTTGCATGTTCTCCACGTGTCTGTGTCAGTTCTCTCTGGGTTCTCTGTCTTCCTTCCACAGTGTAAAAACATGCAGTTAGTGGGGTTAGGTTCCATCCATCCATCCATCCATCCATCCATCCTCATCCGCTTTATCCGAGGCCGGGTCACGGGGGCAGCAGCCTAAGCAAAGAGGCCCAGACCTCCCTCTCCCCAGCCACCTCCTCCAGCTTATCCGGGGGAACGCCAAGGCGTTCCCAGGCCAGCCGAGAGATATAATCTCTCCAGCGTGTCCTGGGTCTGCCCCGGGGCCTCCTCCCGGTGGGACATGCCTGGAACACCTCACCCAGGAGGCGTCCTTGTCAGATGCCCAAACCACCTCAGCTGGCTCCTTTCGATGTGGAGCAGCAGCGGCTCTACTCTGAGCCCCTCCCGGATGGCCGAACTTCTCACCCTATCTCTAAGGGAGAGGCCAGCCACCCTTCGGAGGAAGCTCATTTCCTCCACTTGTATCCGCAATCTCGTTTTTTCGGTCAATACCCACAGCTCGTGGCCATAGGTGAGGGTAGGGACGTAGATTGACCGGTAAATTGAGAGCTTTGCTTTTACACTCAGCTCTCTCTTCCCTGGTAATTCTAAATTGCCCATTGGTGTGAATGTGAGTGTGAATGGTTGTGTGTCTGTCTGTGTAAGCCCTGCGACAGACTGGGGACCCTGTCTAGGGTTTACTCTGTCTCTCGCCTTATGGTAGGTGGGATAGACTCCAGTCCCCCAACCCTGAATTGGCTAAGCGGAAAAGAACAGATGGATGGATAAATGCACTGAGTTCCAGTGGTTCTCTACACTGACACGTCAAAACATCCTGTGCACAAAAACACCCTGTAAACATTTAAATATGCTACTTCAGTACTGCTTCAGTATTGAAGCTTCCCTTTACAATAAAAAGGCCCCTTCTCTCTCAAATCTGCATTTCACTGATTGCTTGTGAAACTCCTCAGTTGGCTGCAAAGTGCACATTCATCACACTTCTGTGCTGCGGTTCCACAATGAATTGAATGAACAATAAACAGCATCCCTCTTTGTGCTTTACTGCAGAGAGAACACTACAGGTCTGCTTGTGGAAATAGAGGTCATTTATATCTGCTGCCAATAAAGCACACTGCAAAAAAACAAAAAAAAAACCCCAACAAAAAACACGCACACACACAAACAAAGAATGGAGCTCAGACTGTAAAACCAATTCACTAATGTGATAGTTCGACATTTGTTCCTGTCAGAAAGAAAAGATTTAATGTGCAACATCATATGGTCTATGCCCCGGTCAGTTAGTGATGACTGCTCCCAGTACTGCAGATGAGGTCCTTTAGATTCCAAAGACTTGGCGGGATACACCAAACTTCTTAAAATACAGGGGCAAACAGAAAACTCGTCATTGTTCACTTTTTCATGTTGAGGAAGCTCACCGTGAGCAGCTCTCACACACCTGACCACCCTCCTACACACAGGTGCATTAGACCAAAAGCAGAACACACATTTCACCTCTGGCTTTACTTTGGGGATTTACCAAACTGCCAGTTGCCCTTTAAATACACAATAAACCATTAATTTGTGCAGATCTGGCTGATCCTGAGCCAAATCACATCTCCATGACTTCCTGTGCTCATTCCCCTGTCACCTGGCAAATAAATCTTGCTTCCTGTGGACAGCCTGGTCAATATGAAGCCGGACAGCTTTGATTTGTATGTCCTGAGCCTCTGTCCTATTGGACTACTGGTCAATAGGCCTGTCTTCCCATTACCCTGGTGATTAATGTGGCACACAGCCAAATGCTACACAGGAGTAAATTATTCCAGCAACAAACAAAGATCCATACAACAGCTTTTTATTTTAACAGTGAGCAAGTCTATGATACACTGTAATGAGTAACATTTTACATTTAAAATATGCACGGTGCATATGAAACATGTCCAAGGTGTCAAATAATGACGTAAGTTTCAGATAGATTTTTAAACTGCTGTTCAAAACTTCTATTTACGAAGGGCAGCCAATCAAAAGGAAAGAGAAGGCATCATTAAAAGGAAGAATGCCAAAAACTACTTGTTTTCAGCTGGGGACAAACTGAGGAGGGGCTGTACCAAAGCCCCTGTGGAAGATCGATCATTTTGAATTTTGAATCATGCAAAGCTAATCTAGTAAAGTCTAAGAATATTAAAACAATTGAGCTGTAAAGGTCCACTTTAAAAAGTTCTTTCTTATAAAGCAGCTGCTAAAGTTCAGCAATTGTTAAATGCATGACACTCAAGATAAGAAGTGAGTTGTCATATTCCCTTTAAATTTATGTACAGTCTGTATGTGTCAAACCTCTCCCTTGTGTTTCCAGCTGGGTTTTGTTGATAGCAAAAATGTGCACTCTCCACTGATTTGCTAAAGTTTCTGTGAGAAAGAAAATAACTTTTTCTGGCAAATTCAGTTAGGCAAGGGAGTAAATGAGCCTATGTGCAACAGTGAAGCGGCCAAATCCCAACTTTCACTGGGATTTTAGTGAGACAGCCAGTGTGTTACAGCACAGGAAAACTAATTAGGAAGCTTAGAACTTAGGGTGGGAAAAAACATGGTTTTGCAATCAGATTAGCTGCAATGATGATCAAAGGTATGCCATATTGTTCTAAAACTTAAAACTTTTAGAGTTTCAATTCTTTAAATTAACATCACTTGGAAAAACAAAACCCTTTGGGAGGGACACTGAGATGTTATCATGTCCGCTTGTCTGGATTCCATCAGCAAATTGTTGATACTGGAGCTGCCAGCGGCACAAAGAGCAGCTTATCCAGATTGAGGTTTGCCTCGAGGTTGTGGTTCATCGGCATCAATCACATCTCGGGGTGTTTTTCTGGCACAGACGCGCCTCCTCTCCTCAGACCGGCAGCGGCAGTCTCCTCCTCTCATGAGACGCTTTGCCAGAGATCTCTCCAGAGGTTGTGTTCTTTCAATCCATCACAATCTCAGAGAACATGGCACCTTTTCATTAGTGCAAAGTGTTCCAGAGCAGGGGAACGACCACTGCCCCGAATAAGCATGCGTGGCTGAAATGAAAGTATTTACTCAGTCAGTGTAATGAGATGTGGATGGGTTTATTTACACAGGGCCATGAGGGCTCAACGCAACACTTCTGAAAGATTGTCAAAAATTAGTAACAAATCTGCTTCCAGCTTAGTCTTTTTATTAAAGGAGAAATTACTTCTGGACTGTGTCCTAATAGAGCCAGGCGAAAGAAACCACACAGGACAGCTTCTTTAAATAGCTCTATATCCTCCTTCCTATTAAAAAATTCTAATCTGGGAACATGCTGTATAAATTAATGTATTTCACCATATCTTGATGAAATGACTTTTTATCCTATTTAATTACCTAAGTAGCATGAAAAAAAAAACACTGTGCAGCAATTCCTGTGCAGCACTAAAAGTCATGTTTGCCCTAAAAATGATTCATATTGGCTCCATAAAAACCTCATTCTCCATGACTGATTTATGTAACTTCAGTTACTGTCATTTTACATTATCAGGGGGAAGTGCTAAAATTGATCTTTAGCCACTCCTCTGGCCCCAATTGATATTTCCGCCTTTTTAATTTCTGGCGAGGGCTGGCTCATAAACGCAGCCTTTGCACTTTATGTGCTCCATTCGTTTTATCCTGCTAAACACACAACTCTAATCCTATCAAAGGCAAAGAATATTCCAGAAAGGCCAATAGTGGAGCCTTAAGAAGCGAGAGAGCCGAGCATTAGTATTCATGGAATTTCTTTGGCGAGAACCTAGTTTTTAGGGAAAATTATCTCATGAAGGTGATGGAGCTTACATAAACAAATGGCAGGAGCACCCCCCCCCCCTAACAAAAAAAAAGTCTGGAGGTCAGCTAAACTCTATCCAGTGACTATTTTGTGGTGAAAATCTTAATACCAGTGTGGATATGTATGTAGGAGTTTTAGAGACGACCACCTGGACCACCAGATCCTGCTGAAGGGTCCCTCCCAAATGCTGCGTAGAAATCAAATGGACGCGTAGAGTTCATTGCTGTCCTAACTGTGGTTTTTTTTAATTTCATAGTGTAGTGGTTTACACATTAACCTAACAAGCAAAAGATCCCCTGTTTGATCCCAGGAAGAGATACAAATCCCGTTTGGGATGCAGCAGGAAAGGCGTGAAGAAGACAAATCAAATATGTGGACCTAACTGCTGTGGTGACTCCTTGCTAATAAGGGAGCAGCTGAAAGTTCAACATTGTATTGAAATGCCACGCATTGTATTTACTGTTACTGTCAAGTGAAGATGTGACTTTTTTTGCCTTTTGTGCCTCATCAATAATTTATATTGACAAAACTGTTTTACCTGATTATGTAATAAACTTAGCCAACAAAGAAAAAGCCAAATATTTTCTTTACCCTTTGCCAAAAATAATGTAAAACCCCCTTTTATAATAAATTTAAGCTGAGTAAATGAGTTCAGAAAGCATGAGAGAAGTAGGTGGGCTGCAAAGTATTTTACTCAATATGTTAAGCATCCTAGTTTTTTTCATTCCAAACTCACAACAGAATACAAAGAAAAACCTCTGAGATTTGCTCATGGTACAAACTGTTGGAGCCTTACAGCAGTTAAAATATTCTCTAAATGTTGTGTTATGAGTGACACAACATAAGTGTTTAGCAAAGGTTTTCCTTTAAGGAGCTATAATAAGCTCAAAAAACGTTTCAGAAATCACTGTGTCCCACTATATTCTGTAATATATGACTATATGATGGCTTTGGAAGACCAAAATCAATAGATGATCTTGTGCAGGCAGTGAGTCCTCAGAGCAATACTGCAGCAGTTTTGCCTTTCGTGAAACAAAGAATATAAATTAATTGGCTTAAGAATGACACTAAAACTCATGTAATGGGAAAGAGGTCCTTAGGGGAGATGTGAAATAGTTCAGTAAATGTCAGGCTTACTCCCATTTCACATTCACAGCTTTGTATAAATTTCGTCTTATGTGTGGCAGCAGAACAGAGGGCGATGGGGTCATAATGAGTAGCCATTTACATTTTGAGTATCAAGAACAAATTCAGGTATCTTATGATGATGACAGTTTGACCTGCTGCAGGGAACCACACAGGGCAGGGATGTCAAACTCATTTCACATTGGGGCCACATTGCAGCACACTTTCATCTTAAGTTGGCTGAAACAGAAAAACTCTATTTTCTGTAATAGAGGTAATAGAAAAGAAGAAGTTACATTTATACAGTACGTCTCTGTTTTTCTATGTGGTGAAGAAATGCTGATGTAGTGAATGAAAAAAAATCTGTCAGCACAAATAAGTAGAAGAGTGAAATTACAAAAAAAGTTCTGTACCTCATTACCATCTCCTGCAATTACAGTTACAAGAGAGCAATTCATAGTTAATAAATTATAATTAAGAAATATTGGTGATATAGAAATGTCTATTATTGCTTATCTGTTACTTTGTTGCCATAGGAATGGCTATGGAGGAGGTCTGCCCTCCTTGACATTTTCTGGAGGTGTCCAATGGACCGGACTGGAGTTATATTTGGATTGGAGCTGGGCCGAACACGGTCCCCAGGCTTTATGTTTGATACCCTTAACATAGCATATTATTAGTAAGTTTGTTTGCATTTTTCCTGGTAAAATTTGATACTTTTTTCTTATGTGGAAGGACAGGCAACAGCACAATGCATAAATGTACCCCAATACCAACACCCTGCAAAGAAAGCTCCCAATCAAGTATAAGGCCAACATCTTGGTTCACCACTTTGATGTAACAAGAACTTTGTGATTCAAATGCACGGGCATGCAATGCAAAGGTTGTTCTGGGTTATCACTAACTGTGATGGATGGTGACAGTGAATTAAACCTGATTACCTTCCCATTCATTGACTGGCGTGCAGCTAATGCTTCTAAAAGCACGAGGACGTCTCTGAAAACAAAGGTGCGCTAGTTTGCGTGGGATCACCACCAACAATTACACAGACCGGTATAATTCTGGAAGGCTATTTTGCTTTTTAATGGGAGTAATAAAGATACCGTGCGAAATGCATCAGCCTTGATTTAATTTTCTGCATTCGATTAGTCGCACGGCTATTATTTCACAGCCACGAGTGACATTTTGACAGTGTAATTTCTACCATTGTTTAAAAAGTGCCTTAGCAGTGTCAAGAGCCATCCGAAGCTAATGAGCCCGCGAGATAATTTGGGTAATTAGTCACTCTATACTCTTTGAGTGCAGAGCCGCTAATTACTTTGAGGAACGATAATGTGCCCCCAGGGGAGCAGTCAGACATTCGTAAAGTCAATGGTATCAGTCAAAGAGCTAATTTAGATTCATTTCTGATATTTGCATCCAAATGCATAAAATGAGCTGTGGATCTGTTTGTTTAAAATGTTACAGATATCCTCATTTAGAAACTATGACACATTAGTTCACATTACACAGCAGTAATGTGAGTACACCAAAGAAGATCACCACCCATCTCCTGTCCGCTGACTATCTACCCCTTCTAATTAAATGGTGAGTGGTTGGCTGTGTTACAGTGATGACGAACTGCTGAGTCAGAGGATCATCCAGCAGCACTTGTGTGAGTCAGCTCATCTTAACTGGTTGTTTTTCAGATTTTCTTTTCATATCGAAGTGATACTTAAGCTCTGCTTGTATTATACAGTCTGCTTTCTCTGCATACCAACAATTTTCACCTTAATACAGAATCAATACATACCAAAATGAGTCCACATTACAGAAGTGTGTAGAACAATAAAAGAAGAGCAGGCGGTGCAGCAGATGGGATTGTTTCATACGCTGCTGATTCACTGTAATGGGAAGAGTGCACCTCCATGTCTTATAGCCTGATGCATGAGTCTCACAACTCAAACTGACAAGAGGACAGCGAGAAGAGAACATCTTATCATTATGGCTATTTCTTCCGAAAACCCGTTCCTATTTTTATTTAACCGAAGCTCCTGTTTGTTGTAGGTTTACACTGCTCGTTAGTCGCTGGACAAAATGATCTTAAAAGCAATCCTGATTTAAAAAAACAGAGGAATTAAACTTGTACAAAAGTGAGAGGAATGTATGTAAGAAGGATGAGAGAGACAAGGATGTGTTAGCCAAAAAAAAGTGCACGTCTGAGATGATGCCCCTGCTAATCATGAAACTGTCAGAAAATAAATTTAAAGCGCAGGCAGACAAACCGGTCCACTGCTCTTATGTTTTATTATACATCACCACTGCTGAGGTGAGCTGCAGTGTGTATTTTTGATGAAATGGGAGGAGCTCTGCTGCACGTTTGCTCTGAAAACACATAGAAACTGCAGATTTTTTTTTTTTGTGGATACTCAGTTACATAAACATATGTGTCACTCTGCAATCAATTTTAAAGCAGCACAAACTATGACGCGTGTTACTGTTTAAAAGGCCACATTAAACAGCTTTCCACTTTGAATGAGAATCCACATCAGTATCTTCTTGCACACGATCACAGAGTCACGGAGAACAACGAAAGACTTTTTGCACATTCTGGGCATCTCTTTGGCCTCAATGAACTATAAAACTGAGTTACAGCCAGCACTCTGATTGAGCCTCCTCTCTCTATGGCTGTTCACACTCACACATTTATCTGACGTGACATAAGCGCCAACCTTCAGCCGCTATGGCTGTGTTAGTGAGTGACTTTGTCAGTCATTTTGGCAGCCGCTATTGCTGATTCATGTCTCTATCTTTCAGCAGAGCAGTTTGCACCCGCTGACAAAATCAAGTTACACGACATCAGTTCAATGACAGCTACCACTGCCTTTGGGCTTCATTTTAAAATTGTTCTTAATTGCAGGTGATGATCCTAATCGACCTGATGCTGACACATAGTTAGTCACCTGTGATGAAGTGCATCCCAAGTGGAAGATAATGACATTATTATTATGCTGGAGAATAATCACTTTTGGTTGGATATTAATCCAAAATTAAGAAAATTTAGACAGGTACTCTTTAATGCATATGCAACATTTCTTTTGACATGTGAAAACAATGACAGACTAAATTTAACAAATCAGCTCATCAGATGATGGCTGACGTTTTCTTATTTTGATCTGGAGCAAATCAGCTGATTGACTGATCAAATCTGCCATTATAGCATGACTGAAAGGCTAAACATCCACCTCTGACTCTGATCACATTACTAAGCCTTGAAAATTAGGAAAGTATTAAACAGTTGAAGAAGTGAATATTAATCCCAGATTATCTGCAATGACTGTTGAGATACCAGTCAATGAACAGCAGGATTAAGCGCAGAAAAAAACACAAAAAATACCTGAGTTGAACAGACAACATCCATTGAGGAGACACTTTATTAAGTATATTTTAAGTATATCTTGCTAATACTGCGCTGGAACCCCTTTGGAGTTCAGGACTACCTTAAGTCTTCAGGGCATTGATTCAACTAAGTGTGAATTGTAGCCTTGATTTTCTGTTCTTAGCTGACAGGAGTGCCACCCAGTGTGGTCTTCTGCTGCTACAGCAGAAGATGCTCTGCTGGATACCTTGGTTGTAATGAGTGGTTACCTGAGTTACTGTTAGTTTCCTATCAACGTAAAGGCTGTCTGACCAATCTCCTCTGACCTCTAGCATCAATAAGGCATTTTCGCCCAAAAAATGCTCACTGGATATTTTCTCTTTCTCATTCTCTGTAAAGCCAAGAGTTGGTTGTGTGGGAAAATCCCATCAGATTAACAATTTCTGAAAATCTCAAACCAGCTCATCTGGTACAAACAACCATGCAACATTCAAAGACACTTAAATCCCTTTTCTTCCCCATTCTGATGCTCAGTTTGAACATCAAGAGGTTCTCTCGACCATTTCTGCATCACTAAATGCGTTGGGTTGCTGTGATATGATTGGTTCATTAGACATCCACATTGATGAGCAGTGGCTGGTGGCCAGAGACTGTGAGGTCAGTGATACAACTGTAGGCAGTGAATATTTCCCACTTCCACACACTTACCCATCTGGCTGAATAAAATTTTAATCATCCTCAATTATTACAGTGAGAGCTGAACACAAAGAAGGAACAATATGAAGACATGCTGAGCACAGTGCTGCATTTACCTATGATGACATCAGGTAAATCAGATGAATTTCTCCCAGTGAAATAAGCCTTGATGAGAAAAGCATATTGAAGTGGGCTCTACATAATTAATTATAGACAAAGCTCATTATGATTCTTGAACATCTTTCAATATTCTTAAGGGAGGAAGTAGTAATGATAGTAGTAATTTCAGGAGCTGATGGAGCTCTACATTATGGTTCTGGGTGATAACACAGGTGTGTCAATGCTGACGTGCTCTTCAGATCAGACAGTGACTAATTCCACATAGATGCAGTTTCCATTTATCTTTGTGCTAAAGTTGCAGGCTTATGTGCTTCTCGGAGAGCAAAGATGTGGAGGTGGGATGATAAATACAGCACAGTATGAGAAAGATGGATGATGCGTAAAACCTGAGGCTGTGAATTGTGTGACTGTGGAACAGGAACAGTGATTACAACCTTCAGACCTCACCCTGAACTCAGCTGTCCATCACGTCTGAAAACCATGGAAACGCTTCAGTGAGTGGGGCATCAGGTGGACCAAGGCTGTCTGTTCTTTTATCAAAAATCAGTTTAAGTTCATGTTATAGTTTAATTTGCCAAATACTTGGGAGGTTGAGTAAAATACAAATAGGCAAAAGACAAGAAAATGTCAATTGTTGAAGCTGATTTTGCTTTTTGAAAAATATAAGCTCATTGTGAATTTGATGCTTGCCCAAATATTTTCTGTAGTGTTGAGACAGAGGCAGAGGTTTCAATTCCATCACCTCTTCTTTGCACTCTGTCTTTAAGGACCAATAGAACCAAATGCTTTTATTTTTTAAAATAAATTGTTTACCCATTTTTGCTTCATACAGGATTTTGGTTATGCTGCTTTGTTGTATTTTGTTTTATAATAAGTCAAATCAGAGTCAGGAAGTAAGTGTTTACCCAAAAGGCAGTTTTTCTGCATGATGGCATATGTTGCTTCAAGGTCTGTATACAATATCACTTCACTGTCCACAGTGAAGTGAGTTTTACATCCCCATGAACCTAGAAGGTGTTGACCAAGAAAAATCAGTAAATCAAGCTTGATTGAAATTTGCAGCAGCCTGCATGGACAAGCTAAAGGCCTTCTGGAGAATTGTTTTATGACCAGATGAGACCAATATTGAGCTCTTAGGCCACAATGGAGGGTGAGGCTTTCAATCCCAAGAGCAATGTACCAGCTGTTAAGCATCGTGGTGGTAGCATCATGCTCTGGGGTTGCTTTGTTGCCTATGGTACTGGTACATTACACGAAGAGGATAGAAAAATGAAGAAGACTAGCTCCAAATTCTTCAACTTCACCTTAAAACAGCTAGATAGTGGAATCTTAAACAAGGTTGGGTTTTCCACCAGGACAGTTGGGTTGGGTTGGGTTTATATATATTTCAGCCTGTGTGCATACTTCTGAATGTGTAAATGCACTCTCACACCATTACAGAAGCTGAGTTTTGAAAAGTGTGTTGACAGCAAGCTGTATGGCTTTCTCCTATCTAGCTTCTTGTTTATTTTCCTTCTTGCTGAACTGATGCAGAGAATTATATCTGATCTTAGGGGCCAAAGATTTGTCTTTTTTTCTTGCATACAGAGATTTCTCTTGCATTTTTAAATTGCTGCACTGTTTGCCCAAACTGTCTTTCACAGACTGCTTAGCCCCTGCCCATGATTACCCCCCAGATATCTCTGTGAATTTGAAGAACTAAAAGCGGTGGGTGAAACATCTCCAACAAGTCATATTCCTATGATTTGTTGGAGATACACTGCAGTGTTTAAACTGGACTTCTAAACAGACCCTTTAAACTGATTCCATTTCTATTCCATATACCATCTTGTATTTTAAAGTTTTATACTACAGAGAAACCCAAGCAGATAGTAGGAGTGTGTGAGCTATAAATTGGCTTGTACTACACTATGCCGAGTGCTGCAGACCTCTGATGAATAAGATTTCTTTTCTGTTAGTTCTGATTTTCTGCTCTGTTTGAATAATGTCAATAGTTCCAGAACAATATTCAGCAGAGGCAGAGACTAACCTTGAATTTACCTTCAGAGCCTGGGATTAGAAACTTTTTTTTTTTTTTGCATTAGATCAAATGCTGTCAAAAAACTGCACTTGTAATTTGTCACTCTGCTCTCTAAAATGCCATATTACGCGACTAACCCAAAGATTCTCACATAAACCCAAGTGAGATTTGAGCTGATAGGCTATTTTCTTAAAAATTCTTTATTCACCAGCTCCTTTCCAGCACACTCAAATCTTTAACACTATTTTCTCAAACCACATGGTGGCAACAGTGTCTCATCTTATCACAGGCCAACTTTAATACAAAAAGAATTAAATTAAAGTAAAACAAAAATGAGACAACATGTGTTCTTCCTGCTGGCCAAAAAGGCATTGCTTTAGGTGTTACTACTGAGGATGACTCATAGAAAGAGAAGAAAAATAGTTTAAAGGTTCACATCATGGGCACTTATGAAGTTAAAATGGAAACCACATACAGACAATAGACAGGGTAAATGTGAAGGGATCTTTCTAAAGTTACTAAAGGCAGTATTGTTTACATTGGTGATTCATTAATTGTGTAGCTGAAGATACTATTGACTTCTGAATGCTTTTTTAAAGGTACGTTTAAGCTATAATAATTATTTTTTGATATTCAAATGTGATAGAGCTTGTGTTTTTTAAATGTTGGTTAGTACTGTCGCTTCATAGCAAGAAGACTGGGGCCATTCTGTGTGGAGCTTGAACGTTTTCTCTGCTGCTCTGTTTTCCTCCTACAGTCCAACGACATGCATGTCAGGTTAACTGGTGATCCCAAATGGAATAGGGGTCTGTCTGTCTGTGTTAGCCCTGTGATAGATTGGTGACCTGTCTAGGGTAATCCCTGCCTCTTGCCACATGAAAACTGGCTCCAGTCTGTTAGTGGATGGATGAATGGACAGATGGATGGATAGTAATGGAAGAAATCAGAAATCTGAACACTTATTGTACTTCATCTGATATTAAAGCAAAGAGGGAAATTATCATGAAAAGAAACAAGACAATAATATATAGAGGTCCTTACATGAGCAAATACGCTCGCTCTCTTTCCTTTTTTTTCTTTCTTTTTATACTAAGAAAAATCAGTCTGTGAATGAAGTTAATAAAAAGCAGTAGGCTTTCTAGAAGTGAGTGATTATTAGGTTATAGATGTAAACAACTGAATTATTGCTGGTTTTGATTCATGTTTAATTTGATTGCTTTAACATAATACTGTTTTACCAGTAACATCACTGCCAGCTCAAATGTCAGTTCATGACATTTATTTACATTCGAGTGTCAGGATCTGGTAACATAGTGCTTTGCATTGTCAGAGGCTACATTCAGTGTCATGGTCTTAATTAATTAATTAATTATATTTAGTCCGCTTTCTTTCTTTTTTATCCATTAGTCACATTTTCTTCTTTTTCTTCTTCTTTTCATTCTGCTGATCTTCACATCCTTTGCCATCTGACATTTAGATTTCCGATTATGCTTTGTCAAAATCCAAGACTCTTTAATGTTTGAGTTGCTCTGGCCTTATGATGTATTATGTGTGTCAGATCACGGTCATTGTTCTGAAAAAGCAACTTCTGTAACCAACAACAAGCCTGTGCATTCACTCCATTTAAAATACAGTACTGCAAACAGTAGTATGCATTTAAAGTAACAAAATACAGCAAATACAGTAACACACAGTGGCAGTAACAGAGTTCCAACAAGCTTGAAAGTCAATATTTAGTATGACTATCCTTAGTATTCAACACAACCTGGATTTCTAGTTTTCTATGTATGCTTTCATTGCATTGGCAGTGTGTTTGGGATCATAGTCATGCTGCTAAATGAAGTCGTTGCCAATCAGATACTTTCCAGATGGTTTTGCTTGGTGGATCAAAATCTGATGGTAATTTTCTGTGTTCATAATTCCATTGATTTTGAGACAATTCCTAACACCACTGGCTGAAACCACTACAGAGCCTCCAGTGCATATAACAGATGGCTGTAGACAATCACTTCATATATACTGACAGACTTTAACCCAAAAATTCAAATGTGGGTTCATAACTCCAAAAGTTCTGTTGCTGCGGATTTTTTAGCTTATTTCTGAAAACTGAAAACCAGCCATTTCTCCCTGTTTGCCCTCCTTAAGAATGGCTTCTTCACAGCCACCCTTCCACTGAGACCACTTCAGTAGATGGATCAACTGAAGGTCCAGGTGCAGCTCTTAGATCCTGTGCCAGATCTTCACTATGTTTTCCACGTTTAGCAAGAACATAAACATTTATCTCCTTCCTCTTTTGTCATCCACTCGTCCAGTTTCCTTAGATTTTTTTTTAAAGACACACTGCACACTATGCTGAAATATGTCAAAGTTTTGCTTAATAACTGTGAGAACCAAATCTTTGTTGGTAATGGGAACACATTGTAAATGACCTTTAAATCATCAGACATATTTGGGTAATATTTTCACATATATATGTTTTGAAAATATTGAAGTTCATGCTTTTATTTTGAAACAGGAAGTTGTAGCAAAAAACAGGGGAATGCCCTAAGCAGAAAGAAACGTGAATTGCCTGTGTTAATAAGTACCTGAATGACAGTGATGTTTTCTTTATTGTAATAAGTTATGTGCGATCAATATCAGAGTTTATGTGTAGCTGTAAGCTAGTGAGGTAATATAGTTAAACAGGTGAAATGTAGTAGTGTCATAACAGTATTGTGATTTATTATGTAGGAGTTGACATATAAAAGATATTCTGCTTAAGATAATAATAATAATAATAATGGATTGGATTTATATAGCGCTTTTCAAGGCACCCAAAGCGCTTTACAATACCACTATTCATTCACTCTCACATTCATACACACGATATAAAGCATGGACTTTAGATGTGTATGTTATAGTTTATGTGTGTGTAGGATAAACAAATGTTACCCTGATATTTAAATTTTAATATATTGCACTTTTTAAATTTTTGTTCCTAATTTTTTTAGGGACATTTTATTTAGTTCTTAAATGAATCATAGGTCAGCGTTAAGTGCCAACGGATGAAAAAACAGCCAATGTCCAAAGAAAAGCTTTGAAAGCCCTTCAGAAAGCCTTGCTCAAGACCACTTAAAAAAACACCTCACAAGAAATTGTGGCTCCATATAAGCAAAACATAAAAAAACAAGGGATGGCTCAAGAATTTTGCACAGCACTAAATCTCCACCTTGATGCTAAAACTTTAAAGCACCCATATAAAAAGATCAAAGTTTAATGGTTTGAGGCTTACTTTAAATTGCCTTTGGCCCTCAGATTTTGAACACACCGTAAATCAGCAACAACCAAAATGTAGCTATTAAGGATGGATCCAGAGTTTAAGTACCATGCTTAAATTTGACTAAAAGAATAATTGAGGATTTTGAGAATTATGCATGCTTTCCAGATCAATATCATATTCATATTTTTCTGTTAAATAGCAGGCAAGGCAATCAGTAGAGACTCCAGGAACTCTTTGCCCCCAGCAAAGAAAAAGCCTGGCACAGTGACACCACTTCGATTTTTAGAGAATCAAGAAAATTAGACATACTGTGTTAATAAGTGAGCTTAATCGGTATGGACAAACCGCCTTTTTATTACCTTTATTACAGAGCCAGGCTGTCTGTTTCCCCTGTTACCAAATTTTATGGCGAGATAAGCTTCTCAGCTGTTTGTTGTTTCTTCTTATTTAGGGCAGAGATAATAAGTTTTATTGATCTTCTTATCTAATTCAGCTTAGTTTCTCTAAATGTCAAACTATTTAAGCACAATAATCGCAGGAACTCTGCTGCAGGACTAACAGGCACATGTGTTAAGTCTAATTTTTAATGCAAGGGTCAAAATAAAACTTTGCTTTGCTTGAAAAAAAAGATCATAATCAGATTTAAAAAACAAACAAACAACAACGTCAGTGCCATTTAAGAAAGGGATGTGGAGAGCTTTTAACTCAAACAGGATTATTTTTCAGTTGTGTTAGATTTCCAGGCAACAGCATAAAAGTGTGAGGGTGTGGGAGAGTGGATGTTATATAGGAGTGGGTGATATGAGGTAATTCCGCAAACTTATTAAGCAACATCCAGATCTATATTACTTGGCATCAGTCTCAGCCATCTCATTTCTATAAACTATCTATCGAAGATGGTTTCTTGGCATTTATTAACGCAAATTCAGGAATATCCCTGTGTGCTTCTGTACTCTGTTTAAACTCTGTCTAAACTCCTGATAGATCAGCAACTCCTCACTGGCTCTCTGAACCTTTCACAGCACTTCGTCTTTATCAGTATGGCCGATGGGAAGTGTGGGGTAGATGAGACTTGAAAAGAAGAGCAGCTGATTACAAAAGCTCTTGGTGCTTGTTAACGTTCGTCTCACAAGAGATTATAACTTCCTAAACCTTTGCTTGTGATTTGGAACTTGAGACGAGGGTTTGCCACTTGTTTATTCAAACCCTGTTGCGGGAGATTCTCTGTGTCAGTCTGCACTGTTGATTAAAACTTAAATCAGGCTCCGGGCACATCCAGATCATTTTGACTAGATATGTCCGGTGGGGCACGTATTCAAGCTGTCATAGTAATTCAGACTCAAGATGTACAAGCTGGCAGGAACTAATATGTTAAAGATTCTTTATTTAAGAAACATTACGTCATAAAATTGTTAAGCTAAAGTTAAAGCTGGATTTTGTTTTAACCAAAGTGCATAATTTTCTTTTTAGACATGAATGAGTGATTATCCATGAAAATTGGACCCACTGGTTTGAGAAGTTCTGTTGGCAGCTTAGGTTTGGCCATATTCCCACATTAGGCTAAAATTTCAGCACCGGTGAATGCTGCTTGGTGCAAGATAAATGCTGGACCTCATTGGGAGAGAATCGTATAATAAGGTTCTGATATAAAAATAAATATATTTTTAAAGAATTATGTCCCATCGGTGCTTTGAAATAAGATAACTCCTACACACCTATCTAAATAAAATCATCTGTGGAAATAAGTACATCCCACAATTCAGTAGCATGTAGAAATTAGTTTAGTAGATATTTGTTTATGCACTCTTAAGGCCCCACCACAGCATTTCAGTCAGGTTGAGGTCTGGACTTTGACTCTGCCGCTGAAACAGCTTGATTCTTTTCTTTTTCAGTTGTTCTGTTGTAGATTTGCTGCTGTGATTGGGATCATTGTCCCGTTGCGAGGCCCAACTGACTGTTACCTGTTGAAGTTAAGCAGCGGCTGGCTTCACCGGAGATGACGGCTCACTTTATCACGCTGCTGGGCTGGAGTCAGCATTTACTCAGCTTTTACATCACTCTGGGTTCCGGGCTAGCGTAGCATTAGCATGCTGTGCTTGTGAAGAGCCAAAATTGTGTTAACAGTACAATGCAGATGTTTCTGTTCTGGAGCACTCTCTACCATTGCGCTCTCGTCCTTTTGTGTAATAAAAATAAAAGTAATGCTCATATACTGTGCCACTATTTTCCTCCTCTGACACACAAACTGAAATTAGCTGATCGTAGCGAGAGCGTAAGAACCGATAAGCGGGATTGATAGGCAGGCAGGCTAACGATTCCAAGGAATTGGACTACTGTGCATCCAGTGCTCTGCTTCTTGGATGGCTCACCCCTCTCTAGAAACCCTCTAAGAAATTCCAGCTCAATTTCCAGGTCCTCACTCTGGCCAAACACTACCCTGTTTTCTCTTCTCTGGCAGAAGTCCTGTCCCTGAAAGGCGCACTCTACTTGTTATTACCTACCTGTTTAACCTTGTGCCCTGTTGATTCCCTACACAAGTTAAATGGAACCTTTAAATTGTTTATTACTCCTTTTGAGTCCCAAAAAATGACAGATGTAGCTTTTGTGATTTTTGCAGTTTCTCTGAGCATTGCATAGTTTGACCTTGAGGTGAATTTGCCAGATTTACCACTCTTGGGAAAAATGTTGCATTGTGTTAACACACACCTGAATCCCCCAGACCTACAAACTGCTAAAAATTCTGCTTTTATAGAGATGCTCACACTTGCTGGTGGACAATTAATCAAGTGCATTTGATTAGCAGCACCTGGCTCCTACTTACCCTCTTAATTCCCATGGAAGCCACGAAGAGGTCCTTGGTTTTTCACAGGACTATAGTTACTCATTTTTATCCACCACTTTCTACAGTAATTATTTAAAAAGTTCTCTGAAATGTAAACCCTTGTTGTTGTACTTCAGTTTCTTTTTCATCTTTTTTTGTGAAATAACAAAGTTTATGACTTTTGCATGGATTAAGTGCTGCACAGTCAATTGCTTATTCATTGCTGAAGCACAGAGTTATTGCATTAAAACTGAATTGAATTGACGTGGGTTACCGAGCCTACTTTTGATGTCTTGAGACGGAGGCTGCAATCGTCTTCTCATCACATCGGCCAGGAATAACTTAGAGCTAATTAAAGAATTATAAAACACCACAGAAATGCTGTTAAACAGAGATCATGCAGATTTGGGACATTGTGGGAGGAATTTTAAAGCATTCTAATTTCTCCAGAGTGTAATAAATGTTTTATCTCTCCTTCAAGATCAGCAGATACCGTCTGATGTCAGACACGTTGCTCGCACGGTTTAATGAGGCTGCTTAAGATGACTGTGAAGATAATTCACTTTAACACCTCATCGCTATTGATTCTAATAGGGATGAATTGTGTTCCAGACTTCCTGCGCTACTTTGTTTTTCTTTCTTCTTTTTTTGTCATGGATGTCAGGAGATGAAAACAACTAAGTAGCCTTTTCCTGCCTGTGCAAAAACAATAAAGACAGTGAAACAGCAGCGCTCACCTCATGACACAACAACTTCTGTGACTAAACGCATTCGTCACATCTAACCTGCATGCAAAGGAAATAACATTGCTTACTTCTAAGGCCAATTAGGAAAGAAAATGTCATTTTTAGTTCTCGTACATGCTGAAGAATTCTTATACTGCACATTTTAATGGTCCTACATGAAAATAAATCTCAGATAGCCATAGCTTGAGTGGTTTTACTTCTAAATATCAAGCACTAAAGAACTGAATTTGAGGGAAATGTGTGGTTTTCTATCCTATTATCTATGAACCCAAGTTATATTTGACAGTCAGTGCTGAACTGTGAACTCTAGGAAGAGTAATTCCCAGACAACTGTCTCTGCACATCAGACATAAAGCTCAGAATCTGTCGGTCCTTTCGGTGGAAAAAGCCATTCAAGATATAACACAGTACTTTAATTTAAGGAGATATATTTATACATCCAGTTAATCAGGACTTCCTTAAAGTTCTGTCAGGAGGTCGAGGTTTAAAAGATTTAGTCTAGGGTCAAGAATGATTGAAAACAAAGCAATGTGGGTAAGGTTAACATGTCTAATGTGATAACATAATTAAGTTAAAGGCTCATTTCTTTCAAGCTCACTGCTGCATTATTTTGCCATCGCACTCTCTCCTTGTCAGCTCTTACTTCTTTTAGTTGCTTTTTTCTGTGTGTAGAGTTTGTGCACACAAACATATCCAGCTACAGACATTTAAAGCTATTTTTTTATTAACTTTTCTAAGCAGAAAATATGCACTTCTAACGAACATGGATGTGTTCTGAGATGTTCATTCAATTCCAGGATACATATTTTAACATAAAGTTGGAGGATTCGTGTAATGTAATGTCCTTCTTCAATATGAGGGAATAGGCAGTTGAAGATACCATGCTCATGCATTGATTTATTGCATTTACGCATTTGTATCTGGTCATAGATTACAGTTTTTGTCATGGCACATTTCTCTCTGTCAGCGCTGTAATGAATAATGTTGCATATCGATGATGCTGCCAGTCTATCTGTGAATTATAAACTTATCAAAACCACATGATCCTGACAGTTGGATAGTTCAGTGTCAAACCCAACCTGCAAACCTAGAAGAATATGATTTATACAACGTGGCATATATCTTTGATCGTAGAGGAGTGTTTACACCAAAGGGAAATGTGGCATATTAGAAATAGAATACACCGTCACGAGTCATAGCTCTGGGTGGAAGAACATGGTTAAATGTATGTATGTCTGTAAAGGGAATTTATACGCGTGGTGCTCTTGTGCACTGACATAAAAAAGAGTAATATTGGTAACTATAGTCTGGAAAGCCCCACAAAGTAGCAGTTATAGAAGCTCAGTTCAAGGTGCTGAGCTTGGTGTCATGTAAGATGATTGGTTGATTCAAATCCTCTCAAAAAAGATCTTTGACAAAGAAAGGAAAACTAAGCCATAGCTACCTAAATGCGTAAAGCTGTGATGATGGAAATTGCATTCGTTTTGCAAGTGCTTTGCCATAAATATAGTCACTATAACCACTTCTGAAAGATGCAGATTATAACAAAGTAGTTTAATACTGTCATGTAAAACATAAAGATTTAATGTGATAATAACCTGTGATGAAAAGGATGCCTAGTGAGGTGCTTTGGCAATGTCTCACCAGGAGGGAACCCCAGGGCACTTTAAATGAAACACCTAACATCTCGAGATACTCCAAGAGCCACTTTCAGCAGTCAGAGAATGGACATCCAGGTCCTCTAAGACTGAGCACTAAGGCCTCTGCATATTTCTTATTCTCTGGCTTGGGAACACCTGGGTATCTTTACTTGGATTGCTATGATGGATGACTGGATGGATGGGTGATCTCCAGATATATTATAACATGCCTTATTAAACTCTAATAATAAGACTAACTACTCTACTTAGCAAAATACATCTTCTTCTTCTTCTTCTTCTTCCTAGTGGTTTATATCCCGTGATGCAGGGTCCACTATTTTGCATGCCTTCCTCCACTTCTTCCTATCCAGGGCGTCTTCTGGTGTAACATTCGCAGCCTTCATATCATCTTTGATTTTGTCCATCCAGCGCTTTTTTGGTCCTCCTCGTGGCCTGTTTCCACCCAGATCTAATTGCTGGGCTGTCTTTGCGATGGAGTTCTTATCACTACGGACAACATGGCCGTGCCATCGGAGCCTTGCCTCTCGCATCTTGTCTGTGATTGGTGTCACTCCCCATCATTTCCTGACATCTTTGTTCCTCGCTCGGTCAAGTCGTGTGAGACCCAGAGGCCACCTCAGCATCTTCATCTCCATGGTGTGAGATTGTGTTTGGTCGTCGCTGGCCAGCACTCTGACCTGTAGAGTGCCACTGGGCGCACGATCGTCTTATAGACTTTCGCCTTAAGATAGATTGGCATTCTCTTGTCGCATAAGACTCCACTGACCTGATGCCACTTCATCCACGCTGTGTTGACACGGAGTCTGGCGTCAGGTAGAGTTTTGCAGTCCGAGGTGACAAGGGACCCGAGGTACTTGAATTGGGCAACTTTAGTCAGCGGCTCGCCGTCGATAGTGATGGTACTGTTGGTCTGGGGGGCGCATTCAAGGTTACTCAGTCACTTAGCAAAATACATATCAGCTCCTTATTTTACCACCAGACTGACATCAGCCTCATAAAGAAGTGAGTTCACCTTTGACTCATTGTGTGGACTAAAGAGGTTGTTTGCCAGCAAATCACAGAAGATTTAAAACTTATAAAAACTGGGCCTTCAGATTTCATCTGAATGACTTAACTCAAGAGACTGTCAGCAAGTTGGTGCACCAAACTTTTCATTTCCCTTAACAATGACTTTTTACTTTTAGTTATCAAAGCATTTGATGATTAAATGTTGAAGAATGTATATATACATCTCTCAAAAACGCACACCTGACCTTTTCTAAGGATTGCAAGCTTTTCCACTGTACAATTTCCTTTGGTGGAAAAGTCAGATTGTGCAAAGGTTGCTGGGGTACTTCACTTTGGTACATGGGCTTTAAACTTCAAAAAGAAATTATATTTGGATTAGCATTCAGTATGAATTATTAAATAAAAACTGTTCCTGATGTTTCCCAGGTCAAAAAAGAAACTTTGCAGAGGAATAGAGCTCTGTCTTTTCACTGCCTGGATAAAAGAAAAAAAAAAACTTGTTCATTGTGCAGCAGAAATATGTTGTGGTTATCTTGGGCATATTGTGTTTATGCTACAGTGGCTCTCAAGAGGCATCTGTATGCTTGCTTGGGCAAACACAAAGCTGTCTGTGGCGAAGAGCAGATTTCATACCAGAGAGCTCCTTTTTCACATTCCTTGCTGAGGATAGAAACCAGACCGATGAGTCCTAAAGATGAGACAAAATCTGACTTACTGAAATTGACTTATTAGCTACAGAGGAGGTAAACAAGCTCCTTAAGGAAATTGACTCATCTTGCAACTTTATGTGACCTTACTGAGCTGGGATGTCATTTTGTCTCCAGTGAGCTGTAGGAAGAAAAGTCGAGGCTGAGCATCACAGTACTGTAGATACAGGAAGATGGGGTTAAATATGGTTAAAAGCTGCCTTCTTGGACCTGTTGTGCTATCTACGAGCAACCAGTCTTTGAAATAGATATAAACAGTTAAAGAGAACATGAAGACAACGATGTATTTATTTAATCCTTGACTGTTGTTGAAACTGGCTTTATTCCTTCGTTTTTTGGCAACAGTAGCGCTGGCCTTTACCACAAACTTGGCTAAAGAATTGGCCATTGAGTATAATGTTTTGATAAAATGTCATTCACAGAAAAAGACACAGTTTCAGAAGTAAATTTAATTATTCCACATAAAAAAAAAAATCTATTGGAGCCTAAAGAGGTCTAATTCCCCATGTTGCTTAAAAAAATGCTGTGACTACAAGTCACAGAGAGCATGTCAGAATCCATTTACCACTGCGTGAAATACGATCATAACTCATATTAAAGCCAGATGTTTCCTTTTAAATAAATAAATGAATGAACAAATAAATAGATTCACAAAGTTGTGAAAAAGTGTCTGCAGAATGTCTGCTTGCCAAAATGCATTCAACAGGCTTACCTAATAAAGTGGCTGGAAAGTGTACATATCTGTTTCACCATCACAATGTACAGCAAGAAATGTGTGCCTTTTATATCCGATAAGGGCTTTATCATTTATCCAAAAGATATTACCATCTTTGCAGTGAAGGTTTTTTTTTTTTTTGTACTGGACACCTACTGTAAAGCACCAGCCAGGAAAAAAAGGTCCATACTTTCTCTTTAAACCTGGAATGAAAGAGCTTGAGTGTGCATAAATAACTTCAGCTCAACTGTCTGGCTGCTTGGTGGGCTCCAAAGCCAAGAGTGGCCGTTTTCAGTAATGAACAAAGGCGAGCTCGCTACTCGCTGTGCCAAGATGTGTCGACACATTTGTGGCCATTCTAATGGCACTACTTAAACTAAATGCAGAGTCACTTTAGACAGTTGACTCTAATAATAGCTTATGGAGGCTACTGAAAGGAAAAAAAAAATGCTTAACTTTGCTGGTTCTGACAGCAAAGCAATAACCCTGAGCCCATGACCAAAAAAATTCATTAAGTATCTGGCAGTAATTCAATTATCTGGATTTGATTCACTTACTAATGAGATGAAATGTTTCAATATTATTAACAGACTTTCCAAAACTCAAAGCCTCGTTCAAAAAAACAGATCTGAAAATAACCCTAGCCATATTAGGGGACATGCTAGTGCAATGGATGCACGAACAGGCTAAAAATAGTAAGTGAATGAAGTGTAATGTCTCACAAAGCATCAAACAAAATACAAAACACATTTTAATGAACAGAGAATGAGCACTAATGTACCTATTACTAAAATAATAGCTTGGACGTTCACTAAAGACATAGCTTTCATTAAAGACGTAGCTTTCATCTTTCTTAGCTGAGGGACCGATACTCAACCTCTAATCACACTTTCTTGCCCTCTGTTTCACTGAAATTGCCCATAAAATTACTTTTCTTCTTTGCCATTTTTTCAAGGCACTTTTTCCCCTTTGATCACACTGATGTGAGCTTGAACATGCGGCTAGCAATTTGTAGGTTAGAATTTCTGAAGTCTCATATATTATTGTGGTCCTGTACATACAATGATCATGGGCATGAATGCCATGGTAATTTTGGGCTTTTAAGGATTTCTTTAAAGGTTTTTTTTCCCCCCCATTGGATCAATATATTGTACATATGGACCAGTTACTCTGACGTAACCACAAAGGCTCAAGCCTGCTGGGAACTGCAAACTGCTGGAATAGCAGTGATACCACAGTGAAGTTTTACATTGATGTTTTACATTTTACAAACCTACCAGGAGTTAAGCATGGCAGTGGTAGCATCAAGTTTTTGGGCTGTTTTGCTTCCAGTGGTACTCGCACATTTCAGAAAGTGGAAGGAATAATGAAGAAGGACTACCTTTAATTTCACCTCAGATCAACAGCTAGATGGTTGAAACTTGGACCCAGTTGCGTGCTCCGACAGGACAATGATCCTAATCACAAAATAAAACTGATTTTTGAATGGATAAAGCAGACTAACATTAAGTTTCTGAAATGGCCTTCCCAAAGCCCCAGCCTGAACCATACTGATAATTTGTGGACTTTGCCAAAATTGTGCAACAGTAAAGACATCATGTTACATCATGCTGTTGTAACAAATATTTTAGAAACAGCAACAAAATATATAAATTGTTCCAATATAGTGGAACAACTATTTCCTTTAGTTTAAAATCACAGTTTTAAAATTTCTTTTTGCAATCAGAACATAAGGCAGTAGTTTAATAAAGACGCACTTCATGCACGCTGTGTGATCAAACCAATTTTGCAGAGAACTTAATTGAACATGCTTTCTAAAATCCTACACGAGCGCTTTATAAATGTAAATGATCAAATGAGTAAGAGGCTAAAGATGGTCACTTCATTGGTTTTACTATCTGGTAATTACAAGGCTCTATAAAACACAGGGTTCATTTACCTGTGACATGAATGCTCTTATATAGTTGCCATGTGACCATGAAATATGACATAATTTACGTTTAGAGCCTAGAAGTGCCATCGCTCTTTGAAGTTCAATTAACCTGCATAAGTCAGGGAATGGACCAGTGCAAAGGGCGCAGTGGATGCTGTGAATGAGAGTTCAATTAACGGTTCTTCTGAACTGCCTTAATTATTTATGGCATAGATTCAAACGGAAACCACACACATTCTGGTCCATATTGACATGATAGCGTCACACAGTTGTGACAGACTTGTCATCAGCACATCCATGATGTAAATCTCTGGTTGCACCCCATCCCAAAGGTGCTCTGCTGGATTTGGTGACTATGGAGTCTGTGGGAGAATAGTGAGCTTGCAAAAAATGTTCAAGAAGTCAGTTTGAGATTATTGACACAATGTGTTATTCTGCTGGAAACAGCCATTAGAAGATGAGTATCCCCCTCTTAACTGTAACGTCACGGTTTCCGGGTCCAAACTCCTCTTCAGTTTCCAAACTCAAACAAACACAAACACTCAGTGGCATCACTGAGAGTTAAAAACTGTCTAAATGTTCAGATTAGATAGAGCAAGATACAAAGCATCAAAAAATGTTAAAAAGACAACAGCTTTAGTGAATACAGTGTAGTTTGGACCTGTGTAGTTTGGTTAACACCATAATCTCAGACTTCCCAGACATCCTCACCACCAAAGCGGACCACCTTTAGATGGCCCCTGCTGCCTGCTCCTGGATCTTCCTAAACCAATCAGCCCCAATCAGTCCGACCCCCCTCGAAACAGTCTGGCCATTCTCCTCTGACATCTGGCATCAAAAAGGCACTTTTACTTAGCTGCATACTAGCACTCACTGGATATTTTCTCTGTTCTAATCATTTTCTGTAAACCCAAGAGATGCATGCCTCAGTAGGTCAGTAGCTTCTGAAATACCTAGACCAGTCCATCTGGCATTAATAACCATGCCGTCTTCAGAGTTACTTAAATCACTTTTCTTCTCTAGTTTTCTCACTTTGAACTTCAGCATGTTGTCTTGAACATGTCTACATACCAAAGTTCATGTGATTGACTGATTAGATATTTGAGTTAACAAGCGGTTTAACCGGTGTAATTAATAAAGTGGCTATAAAAGCTTAAAGAACACAAAAGACCTAAACATTTTTTTTAATTCAAAATTTCTTAAATATATCTACTGTAACCGTCATAGACATCTACTATATACCACTTTGTGCAACAAGATGCTACAGTAAGTCTATGTAGCATTTAGCATTTTGTTTTTGCACTGAACAATTGATGTGACATGTTTGGGTCGTGTTGTTCTTTTGCTGTAAATAGCAGAAAACTGAAAGTGCATATTCATTGACACATTTCTGATAACATGTCACACACAATCTGTTACAAACAGTTCACCCAATGCCTCCGACAGCAATCCTATCTACCTTAATGTTGCTGCTCACTATCGTTCTCACATACTATCCTTTTTGTCATTTCTGTTTTATCAAACAATAGAGATAGAAAGAAAGGGCCTTTTAATCAGGATCAGTTGTCAAGTTCACAAGCTATTGCAGCACAGTGGTGCATCAGCTGGCCTTTTTGCTAACCTCCTGCTCTCTGTGATACCGCATTTAATGCAGCCACTTGTAGTATAGAAAATCTGTATAGAAAATCTAAAATTCGGATGGGATGGTGAACAGAAGCATGTTGCATTCAATCAGGATAGTCCAGAACTCAAGGCCACTTTGTGTTTACAGCAACAGCCATTCTGGAGAGTGGTGAATGAAACTACAGCAGAAACATATGACACCGTTACACCACTGTATTTTCCATGTTTAGCTCTTTCCATAAAGATGTGCCAGCCAAAACTAGCCATCCTAAACACATTAGACAAAATGCAGTCACATGTCACCCCATCTGTCTTTCAGTGGTGCATGTAGAGAGCTTCAGCAGCTGCACATCTGACAGTACTGTATAATGTTACCTCTTAGTGTTACCCGAGGTGACAGAATGTAAAAGGCACCTCCAGATTCAAGCTAGTGATAAGAGGGAGAGACGTGATTTGTAGCAGTAAATCACTCACAGTAGGTACTCCTCCTGTTGTACCTGATATAAATGTTATTCCTTTAGATTTTTTTTTTTCAAGTGCAAGATAAACTCTGTAATATAATCACATATGGGCAAAAATGGGAGAAGAGGGTTGTAGTCAGTGTGTTGCTTTGTTCTGGTAAGCTAGATACTGTATGAGCTTCAGAGTAAATACGTGTGTTATTATGTATTATGCAGCGAGGTATTTATAGTTAAGTTAAATAAAACTAAAAGCCAAAACAAGATGTGAGAAAACCTTTTAGTTCACTAAAACAAAGCTGCAAAAATAGACTTAAAAAAAATCAAAACAAAATAAAATGATTTTGGGACATCTTGGAAAATTAATTAAAATAAAATGAAATGATAGAGGAAATAACCCCAGCTTTAGTATTTAAGTTTGGTAAAAATGTTATTACTACTTGCCCTATCGAGATATTAATGGATGTGTTCATTGTCTAAAATACTGTGTCTAAAAGTTCAGTGTTTTCATCTTGCCTTTGACATCTCCATGCAATAATCTGAAAGCATAACTGTGACTAAATCATGTGATGCAGACATGCAGGGGCGATTTTACATAAACTGTTTTTTTGAAACTTCACTTACCACGTGTTCGTCACTTGTTTGTGCTACTGCAACTACACACTATGGCTACGATGAACACACCACGGTCTCGGCGTCTTTTACTTTTAACTAATGAGATTAGTTTTTGCGCAGTTGAAATTGTTTTGTTTGTATTTGTGATAACCTACACAATCACTCAACCTTTTCTGAGGTATAGTGTTTCCTGTTTCATTCGGTGTTATGTAACGCATAGAATGAAACAGTAGAGATGTACTATTTATCAATAAATAATTCAGAGTATTCATAACAAAAGATAATTAAAAACCGAATTTAAAGGTGAATAATTTAACACGATCTAATCTCGTTTTAAAATGCTCAAACTGTGTACACAGTGGATCATGGCAAGCTAGTCCCTGATTAAAATCTATGGTTTTATTGTGATACTAATATAAACACCCCAGCATTTTAAAATTAGATTATATTGATGTGTTTTTTAATCTTACCTGCACTAAAATGACATCTGTGTTCAACAGCTGAGGTGAGGGTGTTGTAACAGGAATGCGTGTTGCATTTACAGGGAGACGCTTAATATTGATTTTGTGTGTCTTGTATGTAAGAATTCACAGTTGCTCATGTTTTATATCCACAAATAGCTCATAATGGCTGCATAATTAACTTTTATAATCAAACGTGGTGGCTACAGGGTTTGAGCCTCACGCCGAAGGTTGAAATGGATCCATCACAGGTTTTAGTTCTTTTCCATGGTCTCAAATGCAAATATTTAGGAGTTGTGCTTCCTGCACTAGTGTGTGAAATCTTCATATACACATCATATATAAATTATTATCCATGGTTTAAAAAGTTGACCTTTTCATAATAGTTAATTGCTAATAAGCCTAATATCCAGGGTTTCTACTCATAATTAAAAGTATTGCGGTTTTAAATTTGTCATATTCAAACATATTCCTATTTTTGGTAAACCGTTGCATGGATCCTCTGATTTGTCACAAAGGTTTGAGTGCTTTCATAAAACATAAAATAGCAATGCATTGCAGAAGATTTAACAGAAGTAGCTCCATCTATATTCTTTTCAAAATGCGAAAACCTGGAAATAAATAGAAAGAAAAATTCAGAATGGAACAAGCAGGGTTTTGGTCAATCAGGAAAACACAGACTCCTTAAGTGCAGAGGAAACGGACATTTACATGTGCATTACCATAAATTGAATCTGTCTCTTGTGTCTGTTGACAGATATTTTGAATGTCTTTAAAAGTGGGCCCGACGATACCCTTTCTCTGTAAAGATGAATGTGAACACTAAAAGGGAAGTGCTTCTGACACTGGTTTTAAGTGGTATACTCAATGTGTAAAAACATGTCATCCATGAGTGATGATTTCATTACATACAGGATACAGAAGCACATGTTTAAGACAAAAAGCAATACATAAGGTTGTAAAATGAGAGATTTACTTTTTTTTAACTGTAATATAAAACAGTGTATACCATATTTAAGGAATAGATTCAACTGAAAACAACCTCCAGCAGCTACTCACCAAATAGCAACACCTGAACAGTTATTAAAACATCTCAATCACTTCTAAGTTAAACCTAAGCAGAACACACCATCTCAGGGATACATCACACAGTCTTACATATTGCACCCACCCCCACAACATCAACAATGTATGTTACTCCACTTTTTATCACACCATAATCCCTATTGTGGAGAGGAGAACTTGTTTCAATGCTGCTGCTGATTTTACTTTTTTTTGCCCACAAAGCTTTAACTCCCAGAAACAGGCGGGTTTCATTTCTGAGAAAAAGAATGACATCTAATTCCCCTCGATTGCCCAGTGGAGGCAAACTAAAGCTGCTTTGAAAGGGCACTGATCTAAAGAGCCTCTCTGTTCAGGCTTATTTTCTGGTTTTGATCTATCTTTTGGTCACAGTGGGTCTCCATGAAGGATTTTATACATTGTTTGAGTTGACTGACCGAGCGCTGTGTCTTCTGGGTTTTACTGCATGCTGCTCTAGTGAAAGAAATGCAGCCATTTTCTCCTTGACTTCTCTGAAATAAAGCTATATAAATTCATATATTTGCATAATAATGTGTCTAAGGTAAAACAAACACTGTTATTTTAGTCTCTTTTCATACTAAGAAACTTTGTTTTCTGCTCTTAAAGCAAGAGGAGTTCCCACAAGGTATCTATGCAGTCTCTGTGAGTGAGGGCTATGTGTCTCATGCTGAATTCGGGTAAACTTGAGACCAGATCTTATTAGCACTGCCAGCAGGTGCAGGAGAATTTGTTAAAAAAAATTCTTCAATGATCCACCATGTTGTTAATTAACAATAATCTCCCACTTATTTTACAATTTCAAAGCGCACTATCCGGAGGGACATTGGTGCTTTGCACCATTCTGCTGCAGTCAGTAGTTTGACTTCTTGAGTTGGATCTTAAGAAGCGTCAGCTAAACATCAAAGGGCCTTTTTTTTTTTAAACTCCTCAAGTTGTAGTTTGAACTGAAGGAAAAAGTGCTTGAGAAATATAATTGCATCCACATTGGGGAGCATGTTACACAAGGCATAGAGATTAAGGCTTCATGTCCAGTGGCATTTCCTGAATGGTTCCTTCAACTCTGAATTTTTGCATGAGGTGTTTAATGTTTGACTGTTTAACAAGCTTAAAATCAAGTCTATGTAAAGTGCACTTTTCCCCCAACAACTTTGGTAATTAATTAAGTAATTATATTTCACTGCTCAGAAGTTTAGTTTAAGTCAAATTTGCAAGTGATTGGTTGCATCACAGCCTTTGAACCCTTTCACTGTCCCTTTTATATTATTTACACAAGCCTCTGTTGGGTTTTATTTGAATGTTCTTTTTACTGGATAGTTCTTATCATTGGTTAATGTCTCAGAACTCTACCTGTGCACCTGATATTTATTGGTTAACATGCTTGAGGCAGAACTGCTCTTTTCAGATACCAACTTTAAACTATTTTCCTCAATCGGTAAAGCAGTGAAGGTGGGTCAACTGGTGCTTGATAGATGATCTTCATATATACATATTTTTTTATCAGTCACATTTTTGCATTTGTTTTAAGGAACGTCTGTGTTAGCATGTCTGTTTCACATTGTATTCATCAACCATAATATTCAGAATCAGCCTGTGGTGCAGAGTCACAGTTTTACCTCATCAACTGCCTCATGAGATGTGGGGTCCCACAGGGCTCAGTTCTTGGACCTATTGTCCTTTGGTTACATCTTCGTCCATACATCCATCCGCCAATCTATCCATACAGGTTGCTGGACCCTATAATGGTTGAGATAGGCTATATAGGACAAGAAGCAGGGTACACCCTGGGCATGTAACCAGTTTGCATTCAGTTATTTTTCTCATTTAGTCCTGACAAACGCACAAAAATTGACTGGATTACTTTTGATTTCTTACAACCGAGCGCTGATAAATCTGAAGTGCCACTACCCACCTTGGGCGACTAATAACGACCCAAAGCAATCTGCTAGAAACAATGGGCATAATTTTCAATCAGTGTCTCAATTTCAACCAGAATGTCAAAAGCCCTGTCCAGTCTTGCTTTGTACAGATTAGAAATACTGCAAAGGTCAGTCCAAGTCGCCGATTTCCTCCCTGCAACTCACTGTAAACATACAAAACACAGCGGCAAAACTCACAAACGCTTGGTGCAGGTAACACATTACTCCAGTGCTCACACAGTTGCACTGGCTTCCAATTTCCTTCACAGTCCAAATTAAGATTTTACTGCCTCCTTTTAAATCACTGCTATAATAGGGAAGGGGGAGATACTATAGTTGTGATCATAACTTTAAGATAAAAATATACTATTTAATTTACAAAACTTATTGTAGATGATGTAAGCATAACATTTTTCTCCAGATTTACTTTGATGATACACAGATGCACAACATCAGTAAACTCGGTATCCACATACCAAATGGTATATAAAAAATACCAATAAAAGTATAATAAATTTAGGTACAGTGTATTTTATTCACAAGTTACTTCTACTGTTTGCTAGATGCATTTCACCACAGGACCTTGTTCTTTATTGCAGAAGATAAATTTCACACTTACCGCTGTGATTTATATTGAAATGTTGGCTGATTTTCAAGAGCAACAAAGGAAAACGTTTCTCTTTAGCTTTCTAAAGGTACCAGTATATGCTGTACTGTTGCACTGCACTTTTAAAACACTTTTTTTCCCCACCAAAACGCTGCACTGCTTAGCTTCAGTCACCGCATAAAGAATTCTGCACTCACCAATGCTATTTGCTCATATGAACCTTATTGTTACACATTATACTTGCCTGTCTACTTAATCACTGATGTTTTTTCCTCTATGCACTTGTCAAACTGCCCACATTGATTTGTCTTCTATATGTTTTGTGTTGCTTTCTGTTGAGATTTAGTAGCTCTCTACTTCTCTGGTATACCTCTCCAAAACAGAAGGGCCCGCGTTCCAACAGCTCATTGTTACTTCAAAGTACTAGTGGAAGAAGGACTCACAAGTGTTTCTGTCCTCCTGTAAACCTTTATGAGCTGCTTCATGACAGTGTATTGCAAAAGTAGTTCTGATAAAGCTGTAATAATTTTTGGCCAAAGTGGGGAGCTTGCCCAAACTGAAAAAAACTCTTTTTCAGGTGGTGCTTTAGGCGCATCAGTTTCTCAAGCACCCTCCACAATCAGCAATCATTCCCCAGGAAGGAAGATGTATGACTTCCCTTAACCCAGAGTTCCAAACTCAGTTCGATCAAGGGAGGAAACCACAACATGTAGTGTACCAGTTTTGTTTGGCTTTTTTTTCTCTCTATAAAAATTATTACAATCAACCAAAAGGTTGATCTATATGAAAGCTATAACACTAATGAGGTTTGTTATAGAACCTCTTTATTTGGAGTGCTGTGGAGCTTCTGTGCCTGCAGGACATGATCAAAGATGAATCCTATAAAGGACCAATTAGAGTTTCCAGTGAAAAAACTGAATAGAGATCAAAGCGAGAGGGGTGGGGAGGGGGGCATAACGTGACAGCCCTGGGATTTTAAAAAAAAACAACTCTCTCCCATTATTATTGTGAGCACATCTGCTAATGGGACTTTTCAGAAAGGGAGCCATTATGGTTGCAGAATGATTAAGGTGTGTGCTGAGGTGCGGTTTGTAATCAGTGAAGCAACTGGGGTGTATTTCGTCAGGTTTTCAACATCACTGTGAAATAGACAACCTGTGGGTAGTGGCTTGAATTAGAAGAGATTTAATTCAGTCAAATTCAGGTTTATATATATGTATACATATCGTCAAATCACAACAACAGTTGCCTCAAGGTGCTTTATATTGTATTATTATTGCACACTCTCTCTGACTTTTCTACTTTTAAATTCCCTAGGAACCACAAGTAAGACAGTAGTCTGAAGTGATCTGTTGGGTTATTGGGTTGATATGCTACTATGAGGTCTTTAAGACAAGATGAGCCCCGATGCTTCAAGATGAAGTTAATATGGCTCCAACATTGTGAACTGACATGTTATATTTAAAGTTATTCTAGATACAGCACGAGAGCCTTTGTTATTGATGTAAGGCCATCTCCCCATTTGAGGAACAGGTGAACATTAAAAGACTGATGAAGCAAATCTAGTAAAAAACAATCAAACAACTGTTGCTTACAAGCATGATGGAAAACAGACGAACAAGAACATAGGATGTGAATAGTGGATTACATACCGCCGTGTGCCCTTACGTCACAAAATCCTATAAAGCAATATAAAAAAGTGGAATATTCAATTTGATGCAGTATTGTCTTCATTGTTCCTGTGATGCTGGGTGTGGAGGTAAGATTTCAGCAAAGTCACACAAGCTGAAAATCTATGACACAAAAAGAATTTGGCTGAAAACACAGTCTTGAACTTTATTTGAAGTTCGCAACAACAAATAACTCAAGGCACTTTATATTGTAAAATCCTCGAACATCATATATCCTCCTCAAATACCCTCCAAGCAAAGCCTGAGTGATGGTTTTAACAGTAGGAGACCTTTGGCAGAACAAGTCTCAGGAACAAGTGTGGTTACAGGAAGGGGAAAGAGAAGACAGAAACAGGAGCATCGAGAGACGCTCAATAAAAAATATGAAAAAAAGCACAGAAGACAGCAGACAAAAGTAATGCTTCACTTATTCCACACTTTGTCATGTTACAGATTTATCCCAAAATTGATTAAATCTATTTTCACCTAAAATTCTACACACAATCTCCCAAAACAATGAAGTGAAAAACGTTTGCTCGAAATTCTTGGAAACTGATTCAGCCCTACCTGCACGTTTGATCAAAAAGGACATTTTTGAGCTTAATCCTCAAAGATAGTGTCTGTCTCTTGACACTGAACAGTAGCTGGTGCCACAGGACAGGGGTCTGAAGGCTGAAGGGTTTGCCTCCAACTATAGTTTTGTAATCACAAAATCCATCTTTAAGAAAAGGCTCAAAAATTGCCACACTAGTCCAGAAGTCTAGAAGTATCAAATGCACTAATTCTTCAGAATCAGTTGGCGACAGGTCTGTTTTTACAAAGGAAGCAGGCTAGAATGAGCTATTTGTTTAATCTATGGTTTAAAGCATGCGGTCCCCAACCTTTTTTGCGCCACAGACCGGTTTGTGCCCAACAATATTTTCACAGACCGGCCTTTAAGGTGTCGCGGATAAATACAACAAAATAAAACTAGTACTGGTACCGAAAAAAATACGATTTATTCATAACACACGTGAAAAGACCCAGGAAAAACGAGTTAACGAAAAAAACGATAACAAAATAATGATAAAAACCGATAAAAACCCTGAAAACCATACATTTCACACCTGAGTCTCAACTCTCGTGGCCCGGTACCAAATGACTCACGAACCGGCACCGGTCCGTGGCCCGGGGGTTGGGGACCGCTGGTTAAAAGACATAGAATGAACATAGAATGGTTGCACAGAATGGCACTCTGTGCTTTTCACAGATGAGAGCAGGTACACCCCGAGCAGGCACATTACCCTGTCCATCAGTACAGATATCCAGCATCATTTTTTCTTCTTTCCTATTCTTTTTTTTTTGAGGAAATATGGGATTGCTCAAGACTTTTTAATTTTATTAAATAAAAAAAGGGATAATCTGCATAGCAGCATAAATGTATGCAGTGTTTTTTTAAAAACTTTTACCTAGCTAATGTCCCATTAACCCAGCTGTGTCATTTGTAGAGAATTGCACAGGTGACAAAAGTACAGACTTTCTTTACTTTCTTTACAGACAACTGGGTTAAAAAAATACTCCAATAAAAGTTGACGTACTGAAGCAACTTTTTAAACTCCTGGAAGGACAAATGTACATTTTTTAAATGATGAATTTTAGTACAGGAAAATAAAAATATTATTTGAATCAAAGTTCTAATTCTAATGAAGGCATTCAGTTTGACTCTGTTATGGAGTGAAAAATAATTTTAAAAAATGTTCTGTTGTCTGCATTGTAGAAGGTGACTTTACACCCACACCTAGTAAAGTAAGTAAAGCAAGGGCGTAGATTTGGTTTTGGCATTGGTGGGGACGGATGATTCAACCACCGAACCCTGCCCCGTTTCTTTTTTTTCTTCTTCTTTTTGTCTTTGCTTCTTGATAAAAAAAGGAGAAATATACTTGCCTACATATGATATTCTACATGCTTTTAAACCATTTAAACTTACAATTCATAGTTTTATAATGTTAAATTACTATTAAACAAATGACTAAGTATTTTAGGCTTTAGTTTACTTCAGCCCTATTCCATGTAAATCAGGTATCATACAAAAATAAAAATAGCTTCAAATACAGACATCACAATAAAAGAATATGACTTTAAGAACTTAACAACATTACTTCAGTTATAGTACACAAACATCTCTTACACATTAGCACTAAGGGAACACTGAATGCCCTGGTGGGTTTTGTCCATAAAACTACTCATCTAAGATTACCACAAAGTAAAAGATCTCACAGCAAAATTCTGCAACATTTTAGGCACTATTGCTCCTATCAACTCAGTGAGCTGGGATTTTTTTATTCTAAACATGAACTACTGTTACAGCAACATGAATTGCTGTCATTTTTTTACATCACAAAAACCTGGCATTTGAACATGGGTGTGTAGATTTTTTTCTATAGCCACTGTACATGCGTTTTATCCTCAGATTAAAATTATTATTCTGTGCTTGATGTGCCTCACCTTTGGCCCTGGCTCTTCCCCTCTGACTGCACTAGGACATATTGCTACCTGATAAAATAACACATTGATTCGTGCCATATAAAAAGTGAGACATGTCAATTCAGATTCTTTGTCAAATATACACAAATGAATCAATTTACGTCAGCAGCCTAACAATTGTCATGATAATAAATACTAGTTAATCTATAGCACCAAATCATCAGTCAGTGCCTCTTCACCTCTGTCCGAGCTACAACATGGCAGAGCTGCCTCTGTCACCTGATGAATAACAGTGAGACATTCCAAATACTACTACTCTGAGACTGAGATAACTAATAGTGCTGTTGTGCAGTTAGTTTCCAAAACACGTTATTCATGGTTACATACAATTTTAGACTGATGTGGGCCAAAGCCTAGCATAGCCTGTAACGTTATTATGACAGACACATTTTAGGAGTGAACTTGGCTTTAAGTGACTTACAGGTTTCTTTGAAAAATACTTTCTTATATCCAGGTTCATCCTCTTCTCCTCCTTGCAGGTCCTTGCAGCGCAGGCTTGCCGCTGCTAAAACTAAACAGAGCTCCCTGAAAGGCACAGCCAATCACATTGGCCATATTTGTCACATGAGGTAGGACTCCAGTAGAGAACGTAATTTCATGATTTAAAATGCATCTTAATCTATTACAGTTGATATAAACCAACACTGACCATGCGCACCACAGCCACTCTGCACCATAGTGATGGGTCGTTCGCGAACGAAATGGCTCTTAGAGCCGGCTCTTTGACGTGAACGACACGAGCCGGCTCCTTATCGCGAGCCGTCACGTGGGTTTTTTTTTTTTTCTCTCACCCTCTCTCTCGCACTTTTTTTCCCGCTTCACTCTGCACGCGAGCCTTGTGCTTTACGCTGGGCAGAGGGGGGAGGGGCGGTAGTTACACTCAGTAGCACAGGAACGGAGCCAGAGGGAGAGAGAGAGAAAGAGAGCCAGGGACAACAACGTCACATTAGAAAGGTATAGTAATCATCCACAACTATTTTCGGTTGCAGATGATAAAGGATTCAGAAAGTTTATTCATGCAGGTCCATATGACAGAGAATATGCATGTTCTTTTTGTTTTCATATTTTAATTTATATTTAATTGTGTTGTGGTTTGCAGTGTTTTGTGTTGTTTTCACTTTAAATTTGTAAAAGGAAACAGCTGAAAATTTAAATAGTTAAAAGTTGAAATGTGAATAGTTGATTTTTGTATTATATGATTTATTTATTACATTTTATGTGGAGTGAATAAATAAAAGTATATTTACGGTGGTCCCTAGAGACAAAGCACATACAAACTTCAAATCACGTACGAACTCTGAAGCATGTACAAACTCCAAAACACGTAAAAACACGTACAAACTCCAAAACACGTACAAACTCCGAAGCACGTAAAAACTCAGAAGCACATAAAAACTCAAAACACGTACAAAAGACAACAGAAGTGCTCCAGGATGCTAGGCGCAGTGTTGAGCTTTTGTTATCTTGTGGCTACAAAAGCCAGCAAGTACCAACGACCGGATTTGGTGTGTGATAGTAACAGGTAAATGAACTTTTTTTTTTAATTATTTGGATATATATGAGTGCCTGTGTATAAATACACAAACAATACACACATGCTTTCAATTGTGTAATTTAAGTGATCTAGTAGCTCTGCTTTGGAAGTTCAGTTCATGCTAGAAATGTGTTTTGGAGTTTGTACGTGTTTTGTCTCTAGGGGCCACCGCATATATTTATGTATAAACATATATAAATAAAACCACTTTTTTACGTTAGTAATTCCTTTTGTGCATAATTTTATATTATTGTTAATAATAAATTAATTAAAGCAACAAAACAACCTGAAGAGCCGGTTCGGAGCCGAAAGAGCCGGCTCTTTTTAGTGAGCCGAACCGAAAGAGCCAGATCTCTAAAAAGAGCCGGAAATCCCATCACTACTGCACCAGTCCAGCGCACTGCTTTACAAGAAATTCACCACAGTATGACAAGCTAACCTCTTTATTAACTACACAGGATTTTCATGACATTTGAATAACAAAAAAATAGAATAGCTTGTGATTAAAATTACAACATTAAGCTTTAAATCTGCAGTTTATCAAGCATCACTGAGCAGTCCTTACCTTTAAACCTAACCTGTCATCTTCCTCTCCTGTCCTGTCTTTTCTCACATCATTCTCCAACTCAGAGATTTTTCCTTTTTGTGCTTGTTGTGGTTTGCAGGACTAAGAATTCATCTTAATTACAGAGTCATAACGCCAAACATAACAATAAAATCCATAGACTCTAACCATACCACTGAGATTTTCACATTCAATCGCCCTGGTATTTCTTGCTGTTGTCCAAGTGGTTGGCCAATTTTGCTATAGCTCAACCTAGTTTGTTTTGGAAACACCATATGGATTTTTCTAAAAGATTAACATGCTGGCACAATCCTAACAGATGGTAATCACCATTGTAGCTGCTGTTTTGCGATACAACTCAGTGGCACTTTCAAATTGACATCTGGCTCCATCATTTAGTTCTATACACAAGTGAGAGAAGGAAAAAAACAAGTCAGCGGTCACTTTTAAGGTCTATGTTGACCATGTCAAAGGCAAAGTGTCCACTTAATCAAACACTTTCCCCTCCAAAAGCCTCTCTCCCCTCATCTTCTTAAGGTGCATTTAAGGAATTAGAATATCCTTCATGATGGCGGAGGGGGAACAGTTTCTTGATCGTACGATGCGAAGCAGTGCAAGTTAGCATAATGAAAAGTGCCCAGTATATTTCTTTGCCTCACTTTTCTCCACTGTTCCTGTTTTCCCTGCTTGTGCTCTGTTAAGAAGGTATAGCGGCTCATCTACCAATTGGATGGTTAGTGATTCAGTACCCGGCTCCTTTAGTCTACATGCCAAAGTACCCTTCTGCAAGATACTGACCCTCCAAATAGCCCAAAATGCATTCATCATTCAGTGTGAGTGTGTGAAGTTTAAAAAGGCAACAGCACAGAAAAAGGCACTGATGATTGATGTGCATAGTGTTTGTACTCAGGACTATACAGCCACTAAATGGCCTAAAGAGCATAAACATGGGCACCTTACACTATAATGAAATCGTTATCTCTGTATCAAGTCTATTTTTTCTGCCCGGTAACAAATTAATAAAGGCGAGAAATTTTCTATTACCGTTAAAACTTTTCAAATTACTGCTTTCATTTTCAGACTGACAGTGTCCCTCTCTAGATGATATCAAAATGAGCTGCTCAGATACAATTAGTCATAATTAGATTATCTGCAGAAAAGATTATGCTCATTTGCTAGAGAGCCAGAGCGTGATGAGATCACTTTCGAATTAACTTTTGAGTAATTGGGTCCATATTACCATAAATGCACATATAAATGCATATAAGCTTCAATATGTTGCTGTTTATTTGTTAAATGTGACGCAGAATAGCGGCAATAGAGGATGCTGTGAAACTGCTGTGAAACACTGAGTGTGACTGTAAGAGAGAGACAGCTACGAATAATGGTTGTTCAGTGTGTCGGCAGAGGTGAAGTGCCCTGTCAGTGCCCGTGACGAGTCCTTATTCTGTGCACAACAACTGGGATGAAGCACGCCGACCGCGCTTAACACACCGCAACAGCCGCTGTCAGGCCGCCGCCAGTCAGCCTGCTGGGTCAGTGGAGTCTGTGAAATCCAAACTCAGCCAGGTTTCCCAGACAGCCGATAATTAATAATTAGATCCCAAAACAAATGATTTCTTCAGTCAGCATCCATTATTGTGGAGGGTTTGTGAGTGTTTGGACGTCAGCAGAGTGTGTCTGATCATGCATGGAGCATAATTACCATCGAGGGAAAACAACCGCTTGTTTTCATTCTGTCCACCTTCTAACCTTCAAAACCCAGAAGACAAGCACCTACAAGTATTAGCACATTTATATTATGAATCTTAATTTTCCAATAATAAAGAGGTTTAAGTGAGTCTATTTTTTTCATATGGTGGCACAGCAGTTTTTGCCCAATTTACAAATTCACATTATATTATTAGTACGTAATTAATAATTCAGTCATGAACATATTACTGATTTGCCATGTTTGTTTGTTTTTTGCTTTGGTTGTTTTAAGTAGTTCATTTAAAGTTATTGTTGCAGCGTCAGTCCTATTTTTGATTTAATGATTTGTTAAATAAACTATTGAAATTAACCTGTTAGTTTAATATTCCTACATTTCCTGGGGTACAGTTCCCCAGGTGACACTGTATGTGTCTTTTTTCCAACTTTTTAGAGTACTGTCACAACCACATGTAAACATGTGGTGTGAGAGGGTTAAAACTCAGTCATTTTTATAACTAAATAGATTAATATACTGCACTGCAGTACTATAACGCTGTTTATATTACAGAACAACTATAATGTACAGCTTAGATCACTGCTGATATTGTTTTGAGGCATTTGAATGTCTAAATAAAAAATTAGACATTTTGTGCCTATCGCAGTTCTTTTGATTGTATCAGTGATTAAATAAAGTGATTAAATAAAAACTATTCAGATTAGAAAATGCATCAGCGTGACAGCACTGTTGCCACAAGAAGAACGCAGCTCTAGTGACCTTATTCCCTAAACATAGCTGCGAAATTAATATAAGAGTGATGTCGTACTTCAGGTAATCATTTTGTCACACTCTGATAACCACAGAGGAAGGGTGGCTCAGCTGTGCAATGAAAGTGCTGAATTTGGTTAATCTATTCTTCACTGTTTTTGTATCGAGCAGAGTTTGAAGCAGTCACCTCTCATAAACACCTTGCCTATCAAGGGGGTGGAGAAGGTAAGTCGTGCTTCACTGTCCAGACTTTCCTCTGCCTTCAAATGAGGATATTGCAGTTAATAAACATGCTGTTTCCCTAACAACGTTTCTGTAATAGGGGGTGCATTGCTGTAGTACAGAGCCTGAGCGCATTAAAGGCACAGGAATCAGGATCAAACTAACTTTGTTGTTCATTATCTTTGCTAACCAGATGCCCCCTACAGCAAGCAGCTTTGATGTCAGCTAATTATAATCATATAATCAATCATGTGATTCACGTTTTCAGAATACCGTTTATTTCTCAAATTTTCCTACATAAATTTACACACATGAAGTCAAGAGAAAAAATGTTAAAGTAACAAAAGTCACAATTTCTAATTAATGCACACAATTTAGCAAATTGCTCATTTATTTTATTTGGCTTCTGTCTTTGTAAAGTACTGCTATGGAAGTGTTGTGAGCAGCCTGATCACATTCATTTCCTTAACATTGCAGTACTTGTGATTATTTATAGCTCAGTGGGCTTTGGTTTTTGACAAAAGTAAAGGCTATACCATCCTCTGGGTGGCAATCTACTTCAGTTTGGGTAATTTAATTCAGATTGTGTTATTAACCTCTTAAGCCCCAAGAGGTTAATAACACAATCTGTTACATTTTGAGCTTCCTGCTCGAAAATGTAATGCCCAAATTTAATTTAATAATTCTCTGCAATTACAAACTCTGTCCTTACAATCTTGGTATCGAAATAAAGCTAACACTTGTGAGATTTCATCAGAGGTGTAAGTATTGAAGCAGATATTACTGTGTCAAAGTTACTGAGACTGGAACACAGAAAAAGTAAGTAGATTTTATCCTCGCCTAATTTTTTATTTTTATTTTTAGCATATAACCCTTTTAAAAATGTGCCTCAGTTCACATTTGATTCCAGAAATTCAGTAACCAATATATAAACATCGTCTGTGCAAAGAGTTATGTTTCTAAAGTGAAACAGTGAAAAATTACAGGCCTGTCAATACATGAATATCCAGACGTTGTACAAAAATGTCCAATTTTGGCACACAATTGGACACCATGCCAGTTGAATTTTTTTAGGTATTAAAGAGAATCAGAATCAGAATACTTTATTGATCCCTAGGGGAAATTATTTTTCGTTACAGTGCTCCATTATAAACAAACATTAACAAAGACAGATAATATGCTAACTAAGAATAGCACAATATATACAGGCATATATATACATAAAAGTTACTTATTAATAAATAGCTGAAAAAGAATATGTGCAAGAAGGGTGTAGCTGTTGCAGTAAACAGTGTGTTAAGTGGATGAGCTGTACAGGGAGATGGCCACAGGCAGGAATGATTTCCTGTGTCGTTCAGTGGTGCTTTTCGGTAATCTCAGTCTCTCACTGAACACGCTCCTGTCACTGACCAGCATGTCATGGAGTGGGTGCTGGTCAGTCACAGAAGCAGAAATTAATTAATTTTATTAATAGGCCTAAAAATGCTTTTTATTAAATATATTTTTGAAGAATTAACCACACAATTACATGGCAATGGCCCTTTTCTGCCGTGCGCATGGAGAATTTAATTGGTCTCTGGCCCTTTAAAATCAGAGGGGCTATAACTTTGGTTTCTTTTGGTCAATTTGCGTGATGACACCTGAAACTTAGTGTGTGGAGTCAGTGATAGCTCTGGAAGCTCACCAGCCTGTCTTTAGCCGGTGTTCTGGGAATCCATCCTACCTGACAAACCATCCTACCCATTGTTTCTACGCATGCGCACAACAAGAAATTCAGTGGCGAATCTTCCTACCTTTGTGAACATAAGCTGCAAACATACTCTGACGGGTAAAATTAAGTGCCAAACCGTCCTACCTTTGTAAATGTGACGTACAAGCATACTTTAACAGCTAAAATTAAGTGGCAAATCGTCCTACCTTTGTTAATATGAGCTAGAAGCATACTTTAACAGCTAAAATTAAGTGGCGAACCATCCTACCTTTCTGAATATGAGCTAGAAGCATAATTTTACAGCTAGAATTCAGTGGCAAATCATCTTACCTTTGTTAATAAGAGCTAGAAACATACTCTGACGGGTAAAATTACGTGCCAAACCATGCTACCTTTGTGAATGTGACCTACAAGCATACTTTAACGGGTAAAATGAAGTGGCAAACCATCCTGGCTTTATGAATGTGAGCTACAAGCATACTCTGATGGGCAAAGTTAAGTGGCACGAAGTCTGGAGAATTTCTGGTTTGGTTTTGTTTGTTTAGCGGTCTCCTGCGCATTTACGTAACAGCTCGTTTAAGGGAGGGAAGACGATATCACATAATTTATTTGAGATATTGACACTATATTCACTTAACAACACAGTAGCTTTTCATGGGAATAGCAATCTAGTTGTCAGAGACCATCAACAAATAATAAAGTCAAGCTAGCAGCTGTAGCAATAATACCTTTATCCAGCGGTCTCTTAGGAATATAATTCTGAAACCTGCCATGAATCATTTCGGTTATTATTGCAGATTTTAAGTTGAGAGTAAATTATAGCACGAGCTTAGAAAATAATGTTGTGAAAAATAAATCAAATATAAAATTGATCACAAACCGTCCCAAGAGAAAATCCAAGCATACTCTGCATTGTCTTGTTAGGATTTATTGACCTTGTTCAGTTAAACGCTACAAAAAAACTGGTTTTGTGACTCATGTCACTGATTCAGTTATTTAGTTTTGACTATGTAAAGCACCACACTGGATTTTAAATCAAACAAACACTAAATGATTAAAAAGCATGCTTGGACCTTTAATTCAAACAACACATTTGGACAAATGTGTTGTTCTAGATTGCAACAGGAGAAAGTATATTATGGCATGAACTTATAAAAATGCTTTTGTGGCAATTAACTAACATCTGATTCTCTAAGAGGCAATCGAAACAAAATCCACAAAGCCTTCATACAATTTATTGACCTTGTTGAGATAAGCTATACATGAAACCTGGTTTTGTGATTCCTATCAGTCTACAGTGCAGATCACTGAAACACTTATGGCCTGTCTTATTGTAGCCTGACCAAATGATTCTGAAGGCAGGTGAAAGATTAAATAGTCATTCAGTCAAATGTCATTACTGACCTTCAACACCCACATATAGATTTACAATGTTCATCAAGTAGAAGAGGGATCAATAGATAGATTCTCTCCAGAAACACTAAACTGAGTGACAAATTTCAAGGTCACGCTATTTTTATTGTATGTTACAGAGGACATACGAAGGACAAAACGAAAGTATTCTTAATGATGCTTCTCATCACACATGCTTTGTAATCATCGCTTCATTTTATTTTTTTTAATCAAAAAATGGGACAAAGGTAGGTGAGGTGAACTGATTCTTTGTTGTATTGAGCTGAGAAGTAAAGAAACAGCTTCAGAAAGGACAGGGAAAAAGGCTTAATTCCATCTGTCGTCCAGTCAGGCGCCTCTGCTGTTTGCGCGCCGGTCTCATTTCCCGGTCACAAATTCAATCCAACCAGAGCCTCTGCCTCTCTCAGACACAGGCAGCTAGGTTGTTTCTTTGAATATGTGTATTTTTTCTCATTTTAAGGAAGTCAGCAGGTACATGAAAACAACTGGTTCAAATTGATTCTCTGATACAAATACTTTGGAAAACAGACGGGGAATGAACCATCAACAAGTATGGTGGCTGGAGGTACTGTGCTTTTTTTCGGTTGATTTTTTTCCTGCTTCTCACAGAACGCAGTACTATATGCAAAATAGTGTTTTAGGTTTATTGAAAGCTTTACTCCTACTTTTGTCTACAAAGTGTACAAGAAAACAAAATACACTGATGGTGACTTTCTAAGGTGATAATAAAGTTATTGTAAAAAAAAAAAGTCACCAGGTCTGCAATCAGCAATTATGTACCAACTCAAATAAATATTTTTTAAAATGTAGTTTAATCACAAGAAACAGCAATAAATTCATATCCAGTCATTATTTCTGACCCAGTTCTCACTCAGGCACAAACAAAACAAGGTAGTTTCATTCTTTTTTAAATGTTTTTTATATCGTAAGTATTTATAGTCACTCATCAAATACCCTCAGATAACTGTATCCAAAAATTCTGCGCTGACAGTGTATTCCTTACTCAAAACTGAGTCTTAAATCATCAGCATGTTAAAAAACACTTCACTTTGTAGAAATTAATAATGTTAAATCCTAGCAGGATGGTGCTACGATGATGAAGGATCGTGATTGGGTATTAAGCTTTCAGAGGAAAGTGGAGGTCAAGTCTGCCTACTGTCCACTGTTGCTTAATGAGCTAGTATTGAGCAGCTTTCAACACCGACAACTGAAAGATTCCTTTTCCATTTTCTTATTAGATCTATGATATCATTAAATGCATATACTGACAATATTTCAAATTATACTGGATACTACATATTTGTAAAATAAAATTATGATTTAATCTATTAGTATTTTGTATTCATATTGCAAAATAAGTTTTTGTATCTATTTCTGCCCCATTTGAGGTGCTGTAGCAAAGACTGTAAACTTGAAGGAAAAATAATAGTCACAGGGAAAACAAAGCCCTTTATCTAGCTTTCTTTTTCCACTGGAAAACAGAACTGTTTAATAAAAGTACGGCTTAAAGGGAACCAGTCTAATCATCAATTGTACCGTTCTTTGGTCACTATTATGTGGTTAGCATTTCCTGCACATCATAAGCTCTAAACTAAAAAACTTGTCTGTTGCACTGTCTTTTTACAGTGAGAACAGTGACATTCTGTCATGAAATCCAGGAGATGGAAAGCAGACTGGGTTAACAAAAGGCCAGACATTTATTAAGGTGATGCAAAAGTCCAAACCACAATCGAAACCGTCACAGGGGTACATGGAGGAGAAACAATCTGGGAAGAATAACAGATGCTGTGACAAAGAGTGAGGGGAAGGCAGGACTATTTATGCCCATGGGGTAATCAGGGAAGTGGGGACAGCTGTGGAGAGCAAGACATGAATGCAAAGAATCAAGACATTCACAGGAAAGGAAGGAAGACTGACTACCATAATAAAACACGAACCAGCTTAAAGGATAACTCGTAAGCACAGAGACAAACTACACTGGCCTGAAGGAATACGGAGGAATCTAAACACCAATAAACCGCAGAAACCTTAAGCAACACTCAATTACAAATCAACTGCATAATGGCACCAATACTAGTTACATACAAATAAACCATCAAGTAATAAAGAATGAAGAAAAACTACGAATACAGAATCGTACCCAATCACAAACTAGAACGCAAAACTCAAAGGAACTCACACTGCAACATGATGCAGAACGAACCTGGGAGAAGTTTGATTAATAAACCTAAGACTGATCTGCTCTGAAATACAGAAACCAAAGCTTTAAAAATATAACAAAGGAATCAAATTCACTGTGGAATAAAATGAAACACCTTCACTCAAACATCTAAACTATAATCAAAATACAGGAGGAACCTAAACCAGAGACGGAGGGCCACATATGCAACCCACTTTGATCTTAAGTGGACCGGACTGGTGAAACTACATGAAAAATGTGCAAAATTACAGAAAAATGATATGAATGATAGTTCATAGACTTTGCATAGACTTTCCTGTAATTATAAATTATACAGTTTTTGGAATTTTTTATTTACTGTGGAATAATAATTAAAAAAAACAGGAACTTAACTGTTTTCCAGTCTTCTTAACTGGACTCAAATCTGGCCCACGGGCCTTATCTTTGTCACCCACCCTAAAAAGCAACTCTGTCTTCTAAATTCAAAATGTGGCAAAACCCAAATACTGAAAGTTGCAAATTTAAATCCAAAAAGCCCTAAAAGGATATATTATACAAATAAATAATAATCAGTGATCAGTTCTAGGCACTGATTCTTAATGACGAGTTCTAGGTATTATTAAGTAATTAAAGGATTTTTTTTCCTCTATTATACTTTGTTCAGACTGTGTTCTTAAGCTGATGGCACCATGACCTAGGTCATAACGGTGAACTTGTGTTATCTTTCTAAAGGTTGTTTCTCATAATCTAAAAAGGTTTTGTCATTTGTTGAATTCTCCCAATTCTTTCATCTTTGGGCTGAAGGAAGGACAACACTCGGTGTATAAATGCTCAATCAACAATCATTTTATTCCATACAGTTCTCATTATTCCATACAACACTTTTGCGCATTAACCATCCGGAGGGGAGATGAGCGCGGGAGGGTGTCCGCCTGATCTCGACGTGTCTGAGCGTTGCTCACATTCTTATAGCTTCAGCCCCCCTCCAAAGTCATAAAACCTAAACATCCACATTCTTTCTCTCTTTCAGTGAGCCTAAGTTATGACCTTGGCTTCCTGTTCAGTATGTTCTGTTCTTTTCTAATCAGACAAATAAGGACATGATTCTCTGAAAACAATATTTCTTATAACAGCAGTAACATGCATCATAAAACAATATCATTCATTCACAATAAATCAGCAGTCTAATGTAATACAAATCAGTTTAATAAATGTAATAGTTATCACCTTCTTCTAGGTCAGGAGAATAATGCAAACAAACTACATAATGATTTCACAATCTTTAATTAGGGGTATAACGTGGCATAAGATAATATAATAATCTCACACATTGTAAATTCAGTAAAAACTTCTTTGTTTCATCCAGAAATGTTAATCAAATATGCACTTTCATTTTTTACCAGACAGTAAAGAAAATAAATAAATAAATAATAAATAATTTAATTTGAAAAAGCACACATTCTGCAGCAACAAGCGTAAATAGAAAATAGAAAAATGTGAAACTGTTAAATGATTGAATGAGTGGAACAGACTTCCCCAATATGACATTGTCTGCTTGGCAGTCCTGATATATTTCAGGAAAGATTGCCGTGTCAAATGACTCAGCATGGTGTCTCCTGCTTGAGTAAGAGAGTGTATGGATGTGTGTGGGAGGGTGGAGGGAATCCATAAAGTGAGAGGGACAACAAGATCAGCTATTGATGTGGAACCTTGCCTTCCAGTTTTATTCAGGTGCAGTCAGTCTGTTAGAAGCTACTGAGCTGGGGGCAATTATTGATCACACTCAGTAATCAGCGACTGGAAATGATAAATTTAGGACTGTGAATGCAGAGATAGCTGTCATTAAATGTGACTTTATTACACCCAGGAAAAAAGGAGATTACGTTTGCCTCCTGCAAAGATTTTGCAGTCTTTTTTTAAATTTTTTTCTTTCTTTTTTTTTTTTTAAAGTTTTTAAAATGTAATAATCAGTTTTATTATCACCGGCTTGTCAGCTCCATGCAGTGAGCTCAGTATGAATATGAATTGGGTGCAATTGAGTCTAGTACCAGTTGTCCTGTCCATCAGAACTGGATGCCCCAAACTTGTCAGTTCTTTTTACCACTGTTGGCATGTTTTTCCTGTTGCGGCACATTACATAACAATGAACTCAAACTACCAGTGGAGCTTTTGCACACTTCAAGTATTTAAATGATAATAAAACAATCCTGTTAGCTAGAAACCTGAAAACTTGGGCTGATAAGCAGTATTGATAAAGTCTATCCATCCATTCTCTTCTGCTTATCCTTTTCAGGGTTGCGGGGGGCTGGAGCCTACCCCAGCTGTCTTAGGGCGAGAAGCAGGGTACACCCTGGACAGGTCGCCAGCCTGTCGCAGGGCTAACACATAGACACAGACAACCATTCACACTCAGATTCATACCAATGGGCAATTTAGAGTTACCAATTAACCTATCCCCACTAATTGCATGTCTTTGGACTGTGGGAGGAAGCCAGAGTACCTGGAAAGAACCCAAGCAAACACGAGGAGAACATGCAAACTCCACACAGAAAGACCCCGGCCTGATGCTGGGATTAAACTCTTGCTGTGAGGCAACAGTGCTAACCACCATGCCACCGTGCATAATGTTTGCCATTCTCATCAACCTCACTCCAAATCCCAGTTCTGCTGCTTGGACTGCATGCTACTTGACCAGAACAAATAACAAGCAGACAAAGTTAGCAGACAGTGAAAGAGCGAAAAGTTAAATCTGAAAGACTAGAAAGAAAGGCTAACACGTATTAAGGTTGAATAAGTTCATTTAAATTAGTCTTTCATTATTTCCAGTCATGGGATGGAGATACTTGCTCAGTATCATGAAAATAGGTACCCGATGGCCTGTGTCATCAGCGCATCCCCTATTCTTCTCATCCCTGTAATACATTCAAGGTGTAGATGTAAAAAAAAAGTTACCGTTAGCTAGCTACTTCAGCATCTAGCTAGCGTTACAGAACTGAAGTAAACATAAACTCAGTAAGGTAGGGTTTTGTTTTTTTAGTTTTTTAGGGTCATGTAATTTCAGTAATAACTTTTTAAGCGGTTTAACAAACAGACAAACAGTTTCTGTACAGCTTATTACAAAATGTGTCTGCTAGCTAAATGTACAGTATGCTAATGTGCCTCACTCAGAGATGGAGAAAGACTTAAGAAAGTGAGGAGAGTTTATTTTCAAAGGTAAGGACTGTTCAGCATGTGAAACGTCATGAAATGAAGGAGACGGGAAACTGGAAATTTAAGTCCTACTTAGTCTAACTCATTGTAGGTTTTTAAATACAATGTTGGGTCCACATATTGTGTGTTGTTATGTTTTTGTGAAATGTGTTGTAAAACAAATTCAAGGATACTAATTTTGTGGTATTTAGAGGTTGCATGAAAATATTGCAGAAGAAAGTGTGTTACAGCTTAATGCGGGCTAAAACAGTTAGCTTGCCGTGCTGTGGTGAAGTTTGCCTTATGCACTCTGTTGGATCGGATGTGGTCTTCATGCTCGATGTTAGGTCACATTAAGCATAGCAGGTGATGGTGCTGATTAAATTAACTACCTGAATTTCTACATTTCTACATTTTTTTTATATTTCTGCTGTTTTTCCACTTTCTTTTCTCTAACATATTATATGAAACTAAATCTAATATTCACCAACACTGACATAAGAGCTTGAACCTTAATTTCATATAACAAACCTCAAAATAAGCATGTATAAGGGAAGAAGGGAGCTTATACCTCAATAATGAAAGCACTGTTGTATGTATGTGGGCATACATGTTTTTATTGGTTTGCCTCTGTACACGACCACACCTCAGCTATAAATTTAACAAAAGCATTAACTGCTGTGGAATTACATCCATTTTCATACACAGTCCCCCATTTTTTTTTAACTCACCGAATTCTACCTTTTACACTTGCTTTATAGTGTCTAGGCTTTATACATCAGCCATGTAGCTTCTAACAAATTAATATGTGACTTTTTTCTAAGTAAATCTTTTCCCCCACATTGCACTGTTACATGTTCTGGTTCCCCCATGTGCCACATCCCACTTTAACCTCTGATAACAAGCCAAATTTAATACCAAATGAATCATGGAAGAAAAAACTTAAAGACAACAAACAGAAACACAGATAGATATGGGGATAAATGCAAGGGAGGGGACGTTTTTCTAACCACAACTCTTGAAGTAAGTGGCTGATGTTCAGAGGGTCCCTGAAGAGACGATGTGATTTAATCAGTGAATGTGGGATCAACGACACTAACAAATGTTAACTGACTGATGTCAGGGTTACGCAGTTGTTCATTTGTCTTCCTAGATGTTCTCAGACATGCAGGTCACAGGACTTAAGTGGTGACCCCATGTTCTTTGAAAAGTAACCATGCACACCGAGGAAAGAAAAAGCAAGCATGCCTGTTCAGCTTCCGACATGCCGTTTTCAGCATCATTATCTCAGTGCATTTCTTGTAGAACAGAAAGAAAACATTTCCTCAGAATAATTCATGCAGTTGCATATACAGAAAATCCTGTTTTCCCTTCAATTTAGTAAAAATTCAATATTTTCTAAACCCACAGTATGGACAGTCCCAAGATTACAGACAGTGGGTCAGCATCATCTGTGGTCATCATCATCTGTGGTCATAACCGTTTCTGGCAATTTCCTGAATTGTGGGTTGGAGTAAAATGCGGTGACAGTTTGGTCTCCAATCAGGGTTCATGGCAGAAGAATTAAAGTCGATAGTTGGGGGGTGAGGCAGGTGAGGTGACTCAAGGCTAAGGCCTGACCTTGGGGCTAAGCAGTGATCTTCTGTACGTGTCATCCTGGCATTACTGATATGACGTGTTGTTTGTGTGCTGTGCGCGATGTGTGCAAAACAGGTCATGGCACCTATTTTTCAACCTAGAAATCTCTTACTTGTCCAACTAATTCTCCAAAGTATCCAAAGTTTTTTTTTATATACTATTACTAACAAATGAAAGAGCAACAAATACAAACATAATGGATAATGCAGTAATATTCAAACCCTCCAAAAAGAGACAGTCGATGTCTAAAAGTTAATAGGATTATTTATCTCTTTTCTACTCTGCGTAAATGTGCTCCCATATCCTGCAATTACATTTGACAGACTTCAGAAAGCCTCTTATCAAACTTTACGACATATTTGTATCCCAGTGACAAGGTTATAGGTGCTCCAGTGTCTTGGTATTAAATTTCACTCTCGTAAAAGCATTTGGGAATACAGATGACTTCTTTCTCTGTCAACCTGGGCCTGTGACTAATGCTGACTATAGCCTGACTATGCCTGGGTGTTTAGGATATCGGGTTGGACGCTGTGCATCCGTTAAATGAATGACAGGTTAGGAAATGGTATTTCCTGGATCATGTAATAAAAAGAAACATTGATAAAATATGCAGTCCAATGGTATCTGTATGCTTGTGAATCCATCTCTTGACAATATCTACATCTGATAGTGACTGAATCAGGATATCGATTGCCCTATAATATATGACGCCTCTGCCTAAGCCATTGATTACTGTCTCAGCTGTAATGTACATCCATGGATAAAATATACGATCATCCACATATTAATTATACTTCCTCTTCTACCTCCTCCTCCTAGCAGTAAGTCATGTCACAGCCACAGGACATCACACAATGTCAATCAATAACATCAAACAGCTGCTTCTGAGGTCATTAATATTAACTAGACATTCTTTTACCAGACATAAAGTGAAGATTTACTCTTCCTAATATTCTTTTTTCTTACCTCTAACAAGAACTCTTTGTTGGAAGTGACACATCACAAATAGGTGCCAAATTCCACTTCTCTTAAACAGGTTGGGTGGTGCCGCTCATAAACTGCACCAGAAATGAACACCACGAGTTTTGTTTGGCAAGGCTGAGCAGGTAAAGTATTAAGTCACTAAATTTCCCCTTGGTGAATTTCATTTCCCTTGTCAGCATTGCAAACAAAATGACAGCTAAGCATCTCATATACCAACAGCAAACTGCAAACAGCAGCAATTTTTTAAAACATCCTTTAGACGGGTGCAGTTTTGATGCGGTGGCGTGTTGCGATGCCTTGCTGACCGACCGTGATGCTGCCTTCATGGTCATTATAAACGTGTCTGGCCTCTATGCGTGTTAAAAAAAACTGTAAATGTTTAAAAATGACCTTTAATTGAACACGGCCGTCTGTAAGTTGAGGAAAAGCAAGTGGCAGGCGACTCCCAGGTTTACCAATTTAACAGAATATCCAGCTTCAACGCTAAAGTGATGAATATTACAAACAGATTGGCTATATCATTCACATGAAGAGTGATCCTGTCCCAGGTGATGAGGAGGGGTGGACTGTACATCAATCATGTCTCCGCCTGCTGCTGAAAAAGGATTTAGTCCCAGACTCAAGATGTCTGAGATAGGAGCTGGTCGGCAGTGTTTATGACTAGTGGCCACATATAAAACAGGTGGAGGTGGGAGGGTGGGATAATTGACATGTCACTCATGAGATAGTGCCTCATCTTCTTTCGCTCCTGTGAAGTTCAGAGATTTATGATGGAGTGATTCACAGGCATTTACAGGCCTGCCCGTCATGCCCCTACTTTACGGGAGATAGCCTCTCAGTAGTTTGCAGTCCTGAGAGATTGGAAGACGGGCATTACTCTGCACATGCAACAACAGGCAACATGCCCTTCTGTCCCTGAGACAGTGCCAGTCCTCAAAGAAGGTGCAAGGCTTTTCAGAAAGGCACTCACCTCTATCTAAAATGCCATTTCAGTCTACCTTGTTAATGGCAATAAGACAACCCTCAAGTAGATGGGAAACTTTCCAAGCATGTACTCTGCCCTTTGACCTTTTGCTCTCGCTTTCTCTCACTAACAGTGTTTCATTAAGTGAGCATAAACAAGCGTCCTTTGCAATCACAACAGCACAGTTGTTTTAATGTGACGAGTAGTTTTTGGCAAGTGAGCGTCTGCTGACATTCTGTCCTTGTTTGAGATGCAAAATAAATCCGTTATTGATTAATGGCAAGATTTATGGTTGCAAGCAACATTCTGCAGTCTGTTTAAGTGAGAAGTCCACTTGATCAGAGCTGTTATAACCTCCATGCCCGACAAATGTGGCATTCAGAATAATGGCTAGTCCTCAGTGTTGACTGCAGTCATAAAACCAATTGGGAAATGCCATTTAGCCATATGACTGGAAAGTATGGCCTTTTTAATTGCCTTGAATATTACTCGGCACACACATCACAAATTTGAACTGTACTCTGCCAAACAACTTTGGTTATTTAACTGCTGATTTGCTTGAAGTAGATAATATTCATCAAAGCCTTCCTTGTTGCCTCTTTTTTCATACATGGAAACAAGATATAAAGGTCACTGTTTACCCCTTAATGTATCTTCTTTGCGGGCTTAAACTTAAAATCTGTTTCCACTGACTGCCACAGGATCAGAAGACCCAGGCACAGGTGTCATCTCCTGGCGGCATTTAAAAAGAATGCAGATTCAAGGGCTTCATATCGGCTTCACTTTTTAGACCTGGAAGCTACGTCCATCTTTTATACTGTTTATGGCTGTTGGTTCTGACCTATTCTGTCACCATAACTGAGCCATGGGCTATTAGGATTTCTTCTCAGGTTTTCATTTGACCCAGCTGTCATCCATGTACCTGATCCATTGGCTATGCTGGGCCAAAATCAAAACCCAAGAAGTAGAGGCTTTCCACTAACACATCTACTCTGTGGACAAAAGCATCAAGTTCACCAGGGAGGATACAAAGGAAGCTGGACTGCTATTCCTGGATGGTGCTGTGCTCATTGAGGAGAACAGAACATTGCAGTTTACTGGAAATCCACAAACACACAGGCCAGTGCTTACTCTTTGACCCCTAACACTCACTTGGGGTTATCAGGACACATGATTTAGATACTTCTTACCTGCTATTAAGTTGTTTACATTAAATCCTCCACAGCATTTATTCATGCTTTTCCCATATTTAATATGCTGGACTTCCCCTAAAGGCTCAGCGTTTTATATGGCACAGATCCCAACACTATACCCTTAACACCTTGCTTAATTTATTCTTTACCAGACCTCAGAAACCAATTATTATCAATTTTAGTCAACATATCATTTCTTGGCTTATGGGGTATGCTGCTATTTCTTCTATTGACGATCCTTATTGATCAGTCAAGAACAACTGACCTTGTTTTAGAAGGAATACATAGGCTGCACAAATCAGATCCACTAATCAAAGGAAGAGAAGCATGCAGGTTTGAAAGAGGCTCTTTATCAGCAGCTTGTATTGATTTCAAGAGGGTAGAATATTTGAAAAAATCATTTTGATAATTATGTATACAAGTAACTAGTCACTGTTTTTTTTCTTGAATCTATATCCCCAAATGTATGTGAATATTCACTAGAAAAATAACACATAGTTGTAGAAAAAATATACATGAAGTACATTTTACTCGAACTAACTTTAAAAGCTACAGCTGATGAGACTGTGACCTGTTGTTGCATGTTATAAAGTTTTCAATTACAGCCTGCAGTATTACGCTATAACAGACAGTGACACAGCACTGAGAAAACAATTTCTGTTGCTCCCTCTGATTATTATCATTTTATTTTTATTTTAACGCTCTTCCTCCACACCGCTCCTTATTTACATATCCATTAAGTACGGAAAGGACACCTTGCTAATGAGAAACTGAGCTTGCCATTTTCCATTTCACTGCTTGAGGTTAGATTTTAACTGGCTGAGTTTCACTAGAAATATATATACAGTGAATACATTTTTCTTGTGTTAAATTATTTTTTTAAGTCACAGTCTCATGACTAAAATTCATTTTTTTTATTTGACTGTGAAAAATCTGCTCGTAGTTTACCTTACTCTAACACTGGTCTGTGTGAGTTTACTTTGCTGTCTCATATCTGTTGTTGGCAGGTCAGTGTTTTACAACCGTTAATTTCATTGATCTTGTTTTTGCATCTGCTGATTTGTACAAGATATAAAAGCAGAACACAAATAAAACTGCAGTCAACAGAACATTTAACTTTATCTCGGTACCAGTAAAGCACTGCTGTGTTCTGCAAAGCCTTCATATTGTTGTATGTGTGAGAGGCAATATAAATAATTCAATTTATATGAAATTAAATTCCCCATTAAGGGCAAATTAGTGACTCCTCTGTGGCACAGATGGTTGGTGTTCAGAGCACACTCTACTGTATGCCGCACCTGGGTACAATCAGAAATAAATACAGGAAAAGTGCAACAAATCCACAAAGAAGGCTTTCTTTGGATGAGATGGGGAGGGGCTTGAGTGGGATTGATTGAGTTCATCTAACATGACAGTACGGTTGACATGATGTTTAGGTTACCATTTAAGGAAAACTGTGAGTGTCTCTGCTGTGAAATCCATTTTATGGACAGCCAAAAAAAGCAAGAACCACATTTCCCGTTTCCACAGGGATGCAGTCCATCACGTAGTTAAAGTATAATAAGCTTTACTTGTAGCTTACTTTTATTGACTGTTGCTGTGCACAAGGCCATTAATGAAAAAGACTGGATGGTAGCGCAGGTTGCTCCAAAGCCTAAATATATCATTCAGTGTTACAGGGGCGTTGGCATGTAATAAGTACTAATGCAGCCACATCCTGGATGCTAGGGTTTTACCAGTGTGCTGATAAAAAGGCAGATAATCATTGTCCTGCTTAGCTGGGATCATGTGCCATCCATGATTTCCAAGTAAAATTCAAATTTTGATTTCCCAGATGACAGGCAAGGGTTTTTCCAGTTGCCTCAGTCCACCTTACACCTGGATCTTTTATATGAGCCTTCTTTGTTTGATAACGTTTTAACTCTTTTATGAATATAGCAACAAACTGTAAATACTGAAAAGTCCTGCTGAGCCAATGGTCTTCTCTACACAACTGTGTCTGTTTTTGATGAATGCTGCCTCAGTGGCTGAAGATCACAGCCATCGAGTATTGTTTTTCAGCGTTATCCCTTGTGTACAGTGATATTTCCCATTCCCCCAATCTTATAATGATAATTATGTATCCTGGATGATCAATTTCCCAAATTATTTCCAATTTTACATTAGGAAATGCTATTGTTTCCCCTCATGAGTCAGACTCTCTGGGTGCTCTTTTTGTTACCCAGTCATGTTATCAAAGTAGCTAATTAGTTGTGAGAGGTTTGAGTGGGTGTCTGTTTGAATCTTTAACCTCCCCTGTTACAACATTTTTTACATGTTTTGCCTGACGAAGCCCCCCCCCCCCCCCACACACACATACATACACGCACAAAAAAGAGTCACAATCTGTAAGAAAACACAACACAATAAAAATGCAAACTAAAATACAGTAAACGTAGGTGTAACTATGTAAAGTCAGGCTTAGTAAAATTAAATAAAGATTATTATACTGACTTAAAAGGAAGAGTCACAATGCTTCTGTCATATGGTTTCATTGTGATGGATGTTAAGGCGAATGCTATTCTGTGTTTTTTGATTTTGTGAAAAGCAACATCTGAATGCTCAAAAGTCTTCCACTGCTTTCACCCAAAGTTTATAATGAATACATACTACCAACCAAGTACCCCAAAAATATATCTATATTTGAAAATAAAATAAAGGTTCAGATAGCGATCTATGGCAGATTTAAGCTATTTTTAAGTGCTCTACATCTGGGTAACTCTTCACAACCCAGTGCTCTGAGTTTCTGTTTCTTTTACATCAGTTCACGCACAAAGTGTTAAAAGAGCGTCCTTTCTGGTTAGCGTCCAGTGACCCCAGTTAGATGGTTCGAGTGCTGAGAAATGAGATCAATATGGCTCAGACCACTCCACATGTTTTCCAGATGCCTGTTGGAACTGCAGCATGAGATTATAAATTAAAGGTGATTGTAATACCTTCAACGACACGTCTTACTGTGTTTGCAAGTTTGTGATCTTAATTCTTTATAAAGCCAGAGAGCCAACAGTAAAGTGGTTGGTGTAACAAGGTTGTGGTCTGAGTTACAGTTAAAAAGTGAAGATTGATTACTGCAGTGGACTTCAGCTCCTCGTCTAATCAGATGGCTATCAACACTGGCTCATTTCAGATGTACGGACAGTTGGACAGACCTTGCCAATGTGCTCTTCCACTGCAGAGAGGTAACACAAAGTGGCATCTTCACAGGGCACAGGAGAAATGTGAAATTACCCATACCACCTGCCCATGGTCTTTGCCACGCTAGCTTTCAAGATAATGAATTCCTGCAGGCAGTCTCATTGAAGGCAATGCCACTTTACCACACTGCACAGCTGCACCACTTCAGCAGCAGAAACATTTCTAAATAGTCTCATTTGGCATAGGTACTGCAATAGAAAAGATCATTTTTCCACACTTCAAAAGTGTTCCGAATCATCCTGTCAGGGTAAAACCAAATTAGAAGTAAAAACATCAGTTGTATATTCCAGAAAAACTCTTCTATGCTTTCATTAAATAACTTTAGAATAAATAAATAATCTTAATTGTCAGCACTACTTTTTTACCTTGAGTTAAAAAAAAAGGGATGTAGGGCATGTGGGGATTTACATTTAAAAAAAAGAGTTAGCCATGAATTCAAAGAGCAAGTAAAGTAAATAACAATTTTATTTTAATTATTTATTTTTTTATTTGCTTTTTATGTTCCTTAAAATTTTAAAGCTTCTAGATTTAAGTGCAAAAACCACCTTTCTAGTATAAAATTGGTTTACATTTTCTCCATTACCAAATGAATAGGTGTAAATTCCAGTGACAATGCCATGCACAGTTTGTGCCTCTGTAACTTTACAGCTGGGCTTTATTTATCTTGTAGCCGGCTTAACTACTTGCAAATATAAAACAGATTTGCCCTCTGCATAATCTATAGGATTATTTCACTTAAAGCACACTGTAAATAAAAGTGAGTGAAAGCACGATGCTCTAGATGATTTTAAGCTGAAACTCTGATCATTACTTTGCTAATGACCAGGTTTTCTGTTCAGCATAAGTTACCATATTGATTTACATAAAAAAGAGTCACTTTCACTACTCAAAAAACTGCTATTTCAAGCTCAACGTAGCCCACTAACCCATTAATCTTGCTTGGTAGTACACCCTTCACACGTCCGCGTAGTTATTCAACTTGTGAAATGAACAAGGTTCAACCAAGGCACAGAAAAACATATCAGTGATTGTGGTGGAGCTTAGTGTTATCATGTGACCTCCCTGGTATGTTTGGAAACATTTGTATTTATGATGGACATAAAACAAGAACTGAGGCCTGAAAATATACATATACATACATAACTAGTTATGCACTTTGTTTCTTCTCTCAGTAGAAGTGCAACCATCACTCTGTCACAACTTCCCTTTGACTTAATCTAAGCCTAATTAGTGCCTAATAGGTCCATTTGTCACCCTACTCGAGCATGGAGGCCTTTAATGGACTGCAATTAATATGCTTCCAAATAACAGTTGTTGCTTTTTGTCATTTACATTTTTTGCTGTGATTTAGTAGAATGATGAATTATCAATAGCAAAGTAGCTATTTAAAACAACATTATGGCATGGGTGTGCGTTTGTGCAGGCTATATATTACATAAAAAAGCATAACAAGTAGTTGACAAATTGTGGCCTAATCATGCCTGCCACCAAAAAGAAAAGTTTTCTTTGTGAGCTTGTGCTTCTGCACTAATTAATGCCATTGTGACATTGGAGGACACACCAGCAGTGGTGAGACTGTAGATGGATACATCGACCGGTCTGATGGCTTAGCCTCTGGGGACAGTGACCAGTATTTTTATGTTTCTGATGTAACCAGTGAATATCTTCAACTCCAGTTAATGTTTTTAATGCAGATAAATTTAAAAAAAGAAAAAAAGAAATGCAAAATACTCATCAGACAATAGCCAGAGGTTCTGAAACTGAATTTTGGCTAAAGCTCTCCACGTGAAATGTTTACCTGCATGCAAGCAAAGTCTGCTAAATATGATTGGTCGAAAAGCCTTAGAGGATGAACGGACGTCAGAAGGCGCTACTAAAAATCTTGTACTTTGAAAAGTGATGCTGTGTATTTATATTTAGATATTGATTTACTGAAATTTTCCAAAGACCGATCTGGCAAACGCAAGAAAGTACATAAGTGGCCATAAACCAAACATCTATTTCGGTATAAACTTACTACAACTTACTGAACTATTTTTTTTTATTGTTTCAACTATGAATAATAGTAGCAAACATTTAGAACATTTACCACAAGAGGATCAATTATCTAACCCAGCGGTCCCCAACCCCCGGGCCTCGGACCGGTACCGGTCCGTGAGTCGTTTGGTACCGGGCCGCGAGAGTTGAGGCTCAGGTGTGAAATGTATGGTTTTCAGGGTTTTTATCGGTTTTCAGCGTTATTTTGTTATCGTTTTGATTGTTAACTCGGTTTTCCTGGGTCTTTTCACATGTGTGATGATTAAATCTTCTTTTTTTCAGTACCGGTACTAGTTTTATTTTGTTGTATTTATCCACGACACATTAAAGGCCAGTCCGTGAAAATATTGTCGGGCATAAACCGGTCCGTGGCACAAAAAAGGTTGGAGACCGCTGATCTAACCCACTTTAGGCAAGTGTCGCACTTTGTGTATTTTGATTTGATTCAGTTCTTTACTTTGCCTGAGATTATCAGATTATGCTTTATGAAAAAGAATTACAAATTTATATTTTTAAATTTGACGTTAAAACCTACAGACATAATTGAGGAAGCTGTACCACTGATGTCAACTGTAAAATAATAATTAAAAAAAAAGATTTTGTAGTAAACAATAAACCATCAAGAATGATTTAATTGGTGTCCCCTTTAAGGGACTCAAATGTCTTCTCAGGTTCACTTACTGAGACGAAAGTAAATTAAGGAACTCCACAGAGTGCTACCCGAAGGTCTTCTTTGAAAGACTGCCAAATAAACAACAACAACAACAAGAAAAAATTAAACTGAGACACAAACCGTATCTCATTTGATTTGTGAGCCACTGTTAGGTTGATATACCTGCAGATGGATGCTTTTGTTATGGCTCTGATAGTTATGGTTCTAGTTTTAACTTAGGCACAGTAAAATGTGTAAAATAATAACTCTTACCAGTTCATTTCTTCTGCCTTTTCTTAAATTCATCCGTCCATTTTCTTCTGCTTATCAAATTCAGGATCATAGAGGTACTGGAGCTTATCCCAGCTGTCATGCAGTGAGAGACGCGGTATACACAGGACAGGCTACCATTCTGAATAGGACTGACACAGAGATAGACAACCATTCATGCTCACATTGAAACCGACAGCCAATTTAGAGTCACTAATTAGTCTAAAATGTATGTCTGTAGACTGTTATTACATTATGATATCATATTGGTCCTTCTTTTGCTGCCAAAAGAGCCCTGGCCTGTCAAGGCATGGACTCCAAGTTTTCCAGTAGAACATTGCCCAAACTGTGTCTCCACCGGCTTGCCTTCTTCCCATAGTGCATCATGGTTCCCGATGTAAGCAACGCACATGCACTCGGCCACATAATGTAAAACAAAACATCATTCATCCGTCCAGCTTCTTCCTTTGCACTGCAGTCCAGTTCTGATGTACTCTTAGCTACTGTTGGTGCTTTGGGCAGTGGACAGGGGTCAGCATAAGCATCCTGACTGGCCTGCAGATATGCATCCCCAAACTGCAATGACCTTTGTATTCTGACACATTTCTATCAGAACCAGCATTAACTTTTTTGGCAGTTCGAGCTATAGCTCGTGTGTTGTATCTGGCCACACAGACCTGTCTTTGTTCCCCATGTGTATCAGTGAGCCTTGGCCACCCATGATCCTGTCCCTGGGTCACTGCTGTCCCTTCATAGGATCACCTTTAGATAGATACTGACCACTGCAGACTTGGGAACACCCCACAAGAGCTGCAGTTTTGAAGACGCTCCAGCCCAGTCTTCTAGCCATTAAAATTTAGCCCCTGGCAAATTTGTTTAAATCCTAACAGCTACTCATATTTCCTGCTTCTAATACATACGACTTTGAGGACAACATTTCTCTTGCTCTCTAATATATCCCACCCCCTAACCACGATGAAGCGATAATCAGTGCTATTAACTTTACCTTTCAGTAATCATAATGTTATGTCTGTTCGGTGTATTTAAGGTACAGAAAGTACACATGCTCATTATGTAGAATGACATTTGTTCAAATACATGATCATAATTATGGCTTCACTAATGTTGCAGCTGCAGTTGATTTTAATTATGTGTTGCTGGGTAGCTTAGTCTATAACAATACAATTTATATGTGAATTAATAAGTAACTAAGGCTTTAAAATATGAACTAGAATGGTAGGGAATAGAAGGTACGATCTTTGGATACAAAATCTAAATGTTATATTTTGCTGTCTAACTAATGCAACAGTTAGACTCAAAAATCTGCTTTTTAAGCTTAGTTAAAAGATATGAAGATATATGCAAAAGATTTCCAGACATTTACAGAACAGCGTCAGGGAATCCAAATACCAGAAATCTCAGGGAACACAAAGGAAACCCACAGAAATGCAGACAACACAACAAAAGACAAAGGGAGACTCAGGTGATGTATACACAAGATAACAAGAAGAGAGGTAACATAGGGGGCAACACAGATGGGGGGATGTCCCGGAGTATCTCACGCTGGCCTGCTTTTTTAAAATTTTGTTTCTCTTTGTTGTTTTCTCTCTTTCTGTTAGTGTGTGTGCATGTGTGGGTCTTTTCTCTGTCTTCCTCTAGGCACTCGCCTATTCTTGTACCTATGTGTGCCCTAGTCAAAGGAGCTTGCAAAGAAAAGCGTCTGGACTTCTTTAAGTTGCTTGAAGACGTTTCACCTCTCATCTGAGGCGATGAGAGGTGAAACAACTTAAGCAACTTAAAGAAGTCCAGACGCTTTTCTTTGCAAGCTCCTTTGACTACGATGACCAGGATGACTGAGAACCTTCACAGACATATGTGTGCCCTAGGAAGCCACGCAATACCTGACTGTCTTTGAGTTTTTTTTGTACATGACAATGGAAGTGGAACTCAACACGTGGCACAGAATGCAACAGCTGCCAAAATAAAACGGGAAGTGAGACATTGCTGAACGGTGGGATGAGCAAAGAAAGGCAAAGGATAAATGCAAGACTAGAACAGAAAGGAACACAAATAAGGAATTAAGTAAAAGCATAATAATAAAAATAATAACAATAATAATAGCAAATAGCAATACAACAAAGCAAAAACCATAAAGGGCCACAGAAAAAGGACATATAGACAAGGAATTAAACTAAACCAATGATTAAACAAATAGAAAACCAACTAAATTAATAAGTATTACAAAAGAAATGAAATCAAACATAAATCATTCTCAAAACCAAAACCAGACATGAACTCATAAAAATATATGGACTGGGTAGGTAGAAACTATAATGACAAGATTTAGTCAACCCTTAAAAAGGATCACCCATTTTCATTTTTAAAGTATAGCTAATTGTCGACAAACTTCTGGTCCTCTTAAAACAACACTGTCTGAGCATTTGACATTATACAAAACAAGCCCAGTTCATACCCTTCAAAACTAATAAGCTTGTGCCCTCTTTGCATAATTGGAACATTTTCTGAGGCTCCAACTCAGGGCTCATAGCAATGAAAAAATATTTTTTAAACAGAAATGACATTGGAGCAAAGTAGAGTAACCTTGGCAATGTTAACACCAATCAGCCAAATATCTAAACATAAACGGAGATGGAGTCATTTGCAAACACTGCTTGTTTTGCAGTGGTGCATTTGTATTGACTGGTTTCTAACAACTGGGTTCATTAAATTTCCTGTCTGTGCTCACGTTGAACAGTTGTGAGTTCATTTTTCTACTTGACCTATTTTTAGTAGAATGGAGTAGTGTTTTCAAATGTGGAAATATATAAAGTCATACTTTGCTTATCTGATGTAACAGTATTGCATCATATGACCAAGAAACTCAATATGAAAGCTCTTCTACTTTTAGAATAGAGAACAATTTGTAAAGGGACCAGTATAACAAATCAGAATTGATCAGAACTACCAAAAAGCAAAGCCTTTCAGTACACCAGGGCACAATAATTGCTCTAATAGAGGGTGTGTCTCAGGGATTGTCCAGGAGGACCCATTACTGGTTATAATCTGCTAGTATGGGGAATGTAAATGGAAAGCTCTCACGGTTATCAAAACATTGCTCATTAACTCTTACCATACCAACAAGCATTTCCATGCAAATGTAATAACTACAGCCTGACACTGATACATTGATTTACTCTTTCATTGTCATTATCTGTCATATGTGAACTTATTTGTCACGCCATAGCTGTGCTTCTGATAATGGAAGTGGGGCAGGAACCCAGAAAAAAACACATGATGGCAGAAATTCAAAGCCATAAACTGACGGTCACTGACTGTTAAGCGTTTTTGGAAAAGTGCCTTGTACGGTACATGCATCCCCCACCAGCACAGAGCTATTATGAGAGCTAAATCATAGTTCTCTGCTGCCAACATGGAATTTGATATATAGAGATGGACAACAGTGTTTGACCCTGACTAAAGCCATGCCATCAGCTTGTTTTGTAACTAAGCACAGTAATGTGAGAGGAACAAGGCAGCACTGTCCCGAACTGAACTGAGCCCTTGCCCCAGGACAGCATACGCGGACAGACCACGCTGTTTGCATTGTGCAACTGTCATTGGAGAGACGCATGAGGAGAAACAGAAACAATGAGTCTGAATAGGAATAGGAAACGTAGTCATTGATTTAGAAAACATATATTTGCACAAACCTTCTTTTGACACTTACTTTCGTTGCTTTGCTATGACAGTTATAGAAAAATATCTAGTCTGTACGAATCAAATCAAAGTTCAAGAGAGAGCACCCTGTCAACTACACGTCTTTGTCAGCTTTGATGAGATATTGACCGATGTGATATTACACATGGGTACATCCCATTCAATCTTAAAAACCTTCACATGGAAAAGACTAACCGTGACAAGGCTGACCTGTCAGGTTTCTACAATGTGGTTCACCTTTTGAGGCACACCATGTGTCTTTACACTCTTACACTAAATCATGAGTTCAATTAACTGTGCAGCTTCACTGCTTCGACTTGGTAATTATATATACCATAAAACGGGTTCAGTGTTCAAGGTTGGTTTTACACAAGGCCAAAGAAAGGCAGTTAACCTTGGGAGAAAGAGTGGCAGAGGCAGATGGAAACTGTTTCATACCGTACACTGCTTCTACGTGGTGTCAGGCCATGCAACATGAGATTAGACGTCAAGGCAACCAATGCAGGTTGTGATTTTAACAATACCCAATACAAAAGTCCTAAACAAAGCAAACAACTACTTCAAGTCACATTAAAATATTCTTCTTTGATCTTGGATAGAAAAAAAGTAACTCGCAGAACCCAGAACACTCAGCTGTTTTAGTTTTGCAGGTGTTCAAACATAAATCAAACTACTGTATGAATCAAAATTCTGACCTGATGATGGTGCCAGATGAAAAGTCTTCATCTACCATATTTTTTTTTTTTTGAGACATTTCACCAAAAGCCAAAACGATCAATTTGGGATGAGAAAAAGAATAGTTAGGATTTATCCCCTGGACGAGCTGGAGGAGGTGACTGGGGAGAAGGAGGTCTGGGCTTCTCTGCTGCCCCCATGACCCGGCCCCGGATAAGTGGAAGAAGATGGATGGATGGATTTATCAATGAATGTGCCTGTTTTTTAATGGAAATCTAATCCAAAGTTGTTCATATAGTCAAGTTCAGGCCGATGTGGCAAACCTATTGTGAGACTCTCAAGGAAGGAAAAAAAACAAGGAAGTTAGATCATGTGTTAAGAATTATATATATACATATATATATTTAACTTATAATCAGAATAAAATTATTAGACCTAAGATTATTAAAGATGAACGAAAGTGATTCTGAATATGGTGGTAGAACTAAAGCTGTGTACACACTGTAAGTGATTTTCAGTGATTCGGTGACCAGAAACCATAGAAAGTTAATCACTTTCAATGGCTTCCAGTGACTACGGGTGAAATAACCATGGGGACAGAAAGTGTGAGGGACCCAATCTGAAAGTTTTCTCAACTTCCAGGTGAGTGATTGAAGTGACTACCAATGAGTTTGAAAAACACCCAGGATTAACATATGACCTGGTAGAAGATGAGATAGATGGCTACATGCTGGGGAAGTCCATAAGTGACAAGCTTCAATCTAGCCGCTGGGTTTTCACTGGTTTACAACAAAACAGTTTTAAACAACAAATGAACAGATGCACAATTTATCGTGCTTTTAAAAAAAAAATTTAGTTCAGTGTTGGTGGTGATGAACGCACTTTCTCACAGTAAGGCTACTACTCTAAGTGCCATTAAATGTTGCAATAGTTTCCTGATTTATCTACCTCAAAATGTTCTAAACCAGGGGTGGGCAACTCCAGGCCTCGAGGGCCGGTGTCCCTGAAGGTTTTAGCTGTGTCCTTGAACCAACACAGCTAATTTAAATGGCTAAATTAGCTCCTCAACATGTCCTGAAGTTCTCCAGAGGCCTGGTAACAAACTAATCATGTGATTCAGGTGTGTTGACCCAAGGTGAGATCTAAAACCTGCAGGACACCGGCCCTCGAGGCCTGGAATTGCCCACCCCTGTTCTAAACTGTTTCTAAAATGTGCTGCCAGAGTACTTAGAATGACTTATGTGTGTATTTAAAGCATTTAAATACACATAGTCTATGTGTATTTAAATGCACACATAGTCTATGATCTTACATCACTCTCTTCTCTTCTTCCAATCTAGAAAGCAGGATGGTCCTCGTCCGAATTTGAATCTGTCCAACCCACCACGTTGACTGATTCATCTGGCATACTGAATGAAACAGCAGTTTCTCTGTTGAATAAGCAATCGATCCAATTACTGCCTTGTGAGGGGGTAATGACTAACCAATCAGTGCCATGGGTGTGACTCAGGCCATTGTCATCACTGTCAAGCTGTGTGCCATGACAAGGATATCTTGCGCCACCAGTACTTGCTTTGTTTTGGCACGCCTGAGCCACGAAATGTCAAATGGAAGAGCATGATGAATTGTTTTTCTTTTGCTCTGACTTATTCTGAAACCACAAGAAAATACTAAAAAGGAAAATATGTGTAGTGCTGACATTTCTGGTTGCTATGCTTGTAGGATGGTATTATAGTCCCACTGTGAGGAATTTTATTCCTCACAATGATTTTATTACGTTTTATTACATTTTTTAAGACAGACAGTTTAAAAAATAGACAAACAAACTGAATTTAGAATTTAAAAAAATATGCCAAACTTGTTTGAAAATCAAACTGATTAAAAAAAAAAAAAAAGCCTGAAACATTTATAAAGGTTTCTGTGCTTTTGTTTTATTTCATTTTGTTCAAACTGTGACGATATAAAGGGCAAACCATGACTGCTCCATATATTATATATATTATGTTATAAATTATACTTAGATCTTTCTCCAGATTTTTGATCTCCAACTTCTTGTTGATACTAAGTTTCTGACTTTCAATGCCAATAAGTGATGATTTAGTCAGTATTATAAATATGAATATACTTCCAGACATATCCTGGAGCAAGGTGAATATTGACATGTTGAATGATAAAAAAATTTGATGCAACTCCAATGTTTTACATTTGGTCTTCCATCTCGGATTTCTGTGACTATATAAACTTTGTATCAAGAGCCCAAGATATGCTAGCACCAAGTAAAAGGCAGCTGTTAAATCAGAAGGAACAAACACCTGCATGAAACACAAAATGTTTTCTACAAAAGAAGAAATCACACATTAGTCACAAAGGCTTTACGCAAGCTGAGCTGTGATTCCACCACCTTAAAGTAGCAACGGATCATCTTCAGCGTTAAACTACTGACAAGTGTTGTGACTAACTTTGATCATCTCGTTACAATTAAATCTTCTGCTAGGAAACTTTAGGTTCTGTAGATATAATTTTGACAGTCTGATTTTATCTAACCTATAGCTACTGTCTTGTAATGTATATGTAATCTGAACCTTATTGATAAGAAAAGATAGTAAAGTAAAACTTAGATCAGAGGTGTTGTTACATTGTATCTTTTCAACAACTGACCTTTCAGGCTAGTTATGTACACATTGTCAGATTATTTAAGCCTGGTTTTAGTTAACCGGGAATGACTAATCTGGCTAAAAAAATGTTTGATCTTGAAAGAAAACTGTGCTGGAATTCACAAGTAGTGAGTGAGCGAGTGACACTGTCCATAATCATAAAACAATGGAGCAAAAATAAAAAACTGCTTCAAGAAATTGCTCCTGAATATTTTTTTTAGGACAAAAGGCAGATGCTTTATGATTTGGATTAAGCAATATGCATGCTGATTCATTTCACAGTCATCAATCCCGGAAGTAGCTTCCTTTCAGATAGAGAGACGAGGGCGTCTCATTAAAATGCGACACATTTGATGCTTCAGACAGAGCTTTGTGGACAGGTAATGTCCATGTGTTAATGTGATCATTAAGCAAATTCAGCCACTGTCAAACTTAATCTAATAATGTGTCTGACTGCGTGAGAGTCTGTGTGGCTGTGCATATTTGTGTAAAGGCGAGAGAAGAGAACGGACGAAGGAAATGAGGAGCAAGCAGTCAAAACAAAAGAAATTCCAGACCCAGCGTGTTTCTGGATATTAGCACTATAAGGGTTCAACTACAACCCATTTACAGTAAGCAGATCTGCTGAAATCAGTGTTAACGTCTGAACCGTACTAAGACTGCCCCAGTGTGTGGCAAATCCAGAGCAGCACCCATCATTTAATCCTCTGCCTGGTGTTTGGCTGCTCAGTGGAGCAAAGTATTATTTCCTGGGCATTACATGTGCCAGAGCTCCTTTTTAAAGCCAATGAAATGTTTTAAATTCAATTTGGGTCTGAAGTGCACCCTTTCCTGGAAATATTATTCTCCCACATTAGAGGCCAGTGAATTTGTATGTAATGTGTGGAAATCCCATTATTAAAGCAGACTTTGACGAGAGCCTGAAGGACAGACAGCCTGATTCCTTCAGAGAGCTATCTCGAGTGCATTTGGCACAGGTGTGATCTGAATGCCAATGGCAGGCAGTAGCTCAGTGTGCTTAGTAAGAAAGCAGCATCAAGAAAGGATGAAGGAAGCTTTGAATTGCGTGTAATTTTATTTTATTTCTTTTTTTTTATTACCTTTGTGTCTGCGTTTGACTTTAGTTGCATCAGGAGACAGTAAAAGATAAAAACTTTGATAACTTCTTTCTGCTGAAAAGTCAAACCAAATCATAGCAGGGGAGATACGGGGTAAAAATAAAATAAATTCTTTCTATTCTTCGTCATCACTCACATAGGTCAGTGCCCTAACACCCTCTGCACCCCAGTGTTCAATTTGGCACACAAGACTGGCTAGATATTTGTGACCCTGACCCTCACTATTCTCAGCATGCCTTTTTTGGCTGCTTGGTATTGATTAAGAGTTCCTGCTTGGATGGGAACACAGCTGGGGTCTTGATTCTCACTATGCTCATGCTGACCTTCTTCCGTTATCCACCGGAGACGCGCAAAGGGACAGACAATGCAGCGGCAAACGATTGTCTTCTTCCTCCTTTGAACACATGACAAATAATTTCAAAGGAATTCTTGAAGTTACTGCTTTTTTATACCTGTGAAAATAAATTCTAGGTTTCAAGCGGTACAGTGCTGTGAAAAAGTATTTGACCCGACCCTATTTCTAATTTCTAAATTGGAGAAAGATAACCAAAGTAAATTTAAAAAATGCATTTTTGAAATGATTATTTTATTTATTAAGGGAGAAAGTTATCCAAACCTGGCCCTGTGTGAAAAATTAATTGCCAACCCTTATTAATTTATGAATGAACTGGATTAACCACATTTTTCGGAAAACTGAGTAAAGTTTTACTAACCACGCTCAGGCTTGTCAGACCTGCTGAATCAAGAAATCACTTAAACAGAACCTGTCTGACAAAGTTACATAGGCTAAAAGATCTCAACCCCCCCCCCCAAAAAACAAAAAACAAAAAAAACAAACAAACCCATTATGCCAAAGAAACATCTGAGAAACAAGTCGCGTAATCTAACAGTCTGGAAAGGGTTACAGAGCCATTTCTAAGGCTTTGAGACTCCAGTAAACCACATCCACAAATGGAGAAAACGTGAAACAGTGGAGACTCATGCAGGAAGTCGCAAAAGAACCCAGAAGAACATCTAAAGAACTGCAGGGTTCACTTGTCTCAAATGTCTGACCAAGAAGTCCACCTCTGAATAGATCCAACAAACAAAAATGAAGGTTTTGGAGAGGCCTAGTCAAAGTCTAGACCTAAATTAAGTTGAGATGCTTTGGCATGACCGTAAACAGGCTGCTCATACTCAAAAACCATCCAGTGTGTCTGAATTAGAACAATTCTGCAAAGAAGAGTGGGCCAACATTCTCCACAGTGCTGTGAAAAACTCATTGGCAGTTATCACCAATTCTTGATTGCAGTTCTTGCTACCAGGGGTGGAATAGCCAGTTATCAGGTTTAGGTAGAATTACTTTTTCAGACAGGGCCTGGTAGGTTTGGATAGCTTTTTTCCCCCCTTAATAAATCACCATTTAAAAACTGCATTCTGTTTTTACTCGGTTTGTGTAATTTTTACCTTGTACGTGTGACAAATATATGTAAAAATAAGAAATCAGGAAGGGTCAAATACTTTGTCATTGCAGTGTGTATTCATACAATTGCAGTTACACAATAACAATACGTTTTGATAACAAATAAAAATTCAAACTCTTCTGGCCTCAAAGATCCTTCTGAGAGGTAAACCCACACACGAGTTATGTCCACACCAAACCCAGAACCTGTGATAAACGGCCAAAAACACATATTGCATTAAGGGGTCAAAAGCCAGAAAGGCTGAGCACCAGTGGAAAGAGTTCACTCTTCATCTCCCGCTGATAAACCTTTCAATCATAAATTAAGAATTATATTATTTTTTACAGAGTAAATCAAAGACATCTATATTGTACTGTCTCTCACAGTAAGGGTCCTCTACGACTGCTATTCTATTCTATTCATGCACTATAACACTATGGAAATGATGTAAAATAACACAATCTTAAAAAATGATCAGTGTGTCGAGCCTTAATCAGACTCTCCAGCTGTGGCTTGTAAAGCATAACAGAGTACGTTTTTTCACACGCCATACTGAGTAAATCTTTGCCCGAAGGTCTCTTATAATTTTTCCAACAATATTCTTAACTTCATGGATATTTGCTAGGAAAAGATTGAACAGAAAAAAAAAATGCTTAAAAGGGTGAAAAAATTGGGACTAAAGTGCAGCGGAAAAACTGAGAAAGAAAAATAGGGGGAAAAAATCTACTTGACATGTGAACACTGAACTTGCTGCTGCTGAACAGTTTGAGAATTGACAGTTGTGAACCGCCACTTAAAGGTTGCTTACCTCAGAGTTACTTCCTGTGTTACTCTGATTACTCCCACTTACTTCAAAAGCCACAGAAAACTAAGTGGCCAAGGGCCTGTGCTACTGACACTGTTACATTAGACAACAAATGACCTCGTCAAGAGGTCAGACAATAGCAGCGTGCACTAAAGCTGCCAGTGGGTGGGACACAGAGTGTGCACAACGACTCCAAACAAGATATTCAGTAAAATAGAAGGACTTTCACTGTGAAGGAGACCTTTAGCAAAACTAGTTCATATTTAGGGATCAGCAAAACTGTTGTATTGAGTTCATTTGTGCTTTATTTGGATTCACTGTCTGAATAGTTAATAGCAATTTTTTCCCTTCTATTCACATTTTAGCACCTTTCTTGTCTTAGGTTATGTATTTGTTAACTCTTTACTTCTTTACTTTTACACCAGCACTTCAGTGCCAAACGCCTGGTGTTTGGATATGACTCAGTGATGATGCAGCAGCTTGAGAGGAAGAGGCTGCTGTGTTCTAGCCATGATGTGTTTGGTTACTGTTCACTGAAAGGAAGAATTTTCAGTCACATTAACACAATCTTTGCACAAAACTTGTCCTTATTGGGGTCTTTGCCCTATGCTTTTTTGTCTACTTCCAGCATGTAAGGCAAATGTACACGTGCAACTTGTTAGAACGGGGCTTTCAAGGACAAACTGAAATATAGAGTCAAAAGAGTGATGCGGCTTTAGAGGCCAACTTTAAGTCAGCTATGTTTTTTTTCTTTCAAAGAAGAAGACATTGAACTTTTTGATTGAAAAAGCACAAAAATATGAATATGAAAGGAACCAGTGCTCTGCAAAGAATTTCTTTTTACAATGCATTTATTGCAAGACAGGGAACAGCAGATTCCTGATTTTTGGCCTTTTACAGAACGCACTTTTACATGCAGCGATATTGACTCATCATAGCTCATGTTATTGGTTCATGGCAGGAGTTTAAGATGAGATGAGTCTATGGCTACATTCACACTGCAGGTCTTAGTGCTGAATTCCGACTTTTTGCTCAAATCCAATTTTTTTTTGTGTGGTTGTTCACACTACAAATAAAATGTGACAGCAAACGCGTGCTAGTGTGAACGGTTCACGGCCCTCAAAGCGGCCCGCATGTGCAAAAGATTAATTTTGACAAATTAATTAGAGAAAAAAGGACACTGAGAAAAAAGAGAGCCCGTGCTTTAACGATGGCCGCCATGCTTTCTCGTTTGTCTTCGCCGGCGCTGATAATTGGCGTCTGTCTTGTGTCAGTGACATAAAAGACGCATTTAATGTGACACGACCATTCAAACAGCAGTTGCTTTCTAAAACATCAGATATGAATCAGATTCAGTACCACATACGAAAGTGACCCAGGTCAGGTTTCAAAATATTGAATTTTTGCTGTTCAAACTGTCATACCATGATCGGATATGGGTCGAATAGGGTCAAAAAAGTCTGATTTGATGCGCTTTCGCCTGCAGTGTGAACGTAGCCTAAGTAAAATCAAACGTATTCTGTTACTGAGCTAGTCACCACAGTGGATCATCTGCCTCTGTCTCACCTATCCCCAGCATCTTCCCCTGTCACACCAACCCTTCGTTCTTCACTTTGTCCACTACACTGTGGTCTTTCTCTTGCCCTCATGTCATATTCAACATTTGTCCAATATAACCACTCATTCTCCTGCACATGTCCCAATCATCCCATCCTTTCCTTGCTAACTTTATCTTCAAATCCTTCAACCTGAGATGTCCCTCTGATATACTCATTTTTAATCATGTACATCCTGGTCACCCTCAGATACAGTTTTAGCATCTTCATTTATCTGGGCTAGGGACAGGCAGTAGGAGTACACTGGCATATGACACCCCGGTGTATGGGTTTGGCAATTATCATATAATATATTTTGTTTAGGTGATATTGCATGGTGCACATTTTTTTTTATTGGATTGCATTATGTTGTTACAGTGCTACAATATTTGTAATTTTCATTGGTTCATGCACGCATCTTGCTTCCGGCAGTAGTGGCAGAAAAAAAAATGAATATGCAATGAATGTGCAGCTGTGGGCCTGCATAGTCTTTGCAAGAAATTATTCACAATGTAGATGTAATGTTTTTTGTTTCAAAGGTCATTTATTTTTCTCTAAAAGCAGATTGCAAGGTGGGCAGGAAGTCTCTTTCCTTGTAAAAGTTCTTTTTTCAAATCTAATGAGCTAATCTCAAATTCATGGATATATTTTTTAAATGGGTCAGACTTTTAATTAATGCTGGACTAAACAAAAATGTGAGGAAAAAATATTTAGTGAACACCTTCCCTTCTGTTGATCCTGAGGTAGATCAGCAAGCTTAAGCACTTAAGGATTCAGTGACATAAAAAAAACAAGTTGCTTTAAAATTTGTTATCAGTAACATCTGACACCCCGTTTACTTAACACCTCTCAGTCTCGTGGAGGTGATCAAAGTGTCTTCTGGTTTCTCTCCAGCAGTGTACACCCCTCTGCTGGAACAACACGTCTCGCCTAAGCCACACAAATCAATAAAACGAACCACAGGAATATTGCGAGAGCAAGGAGTCAACAGTGCATTATCTCCCTTGAATTTAATTATTGTGAGCTACACTGTGGAAGATGCCCAAGCTCTTAAAGATACTGCAGTTAAACAGTCAGTTAGAAAAAAGTTGTGCAAAGCTGTCCAGAATGAATGTTTCACAAGACATTAGTCTGAAAATGTTTGTGTGTGCAAATGTGAACTTTGCCTAATAGCAATAATAAGAATGGTAATAACAGTAATGTAAAACAGATTTAATACAAAGACAATATTTGTATAAATGTATGTATTGGTTATACCTTACTTTAATATACTATTTATAGTATCATTTAATTTCCATTTAATTTTGTTTCACAAGCTTTCCTGTAAATGGCAGCATAGCTGTAAGAGGATGGCATCAGCCAATGATTTCCATTATGCAGTCATCTATTGTGTCCTCTCAGTCTCCAGGAAGCATACAAACTGGCTAATTACGTTTGTCTTATTACATTTTGGCTTTCCTTCTAACCATTTGTCATATATTTATGTGGGGACATTTAATTACATTAAATATAAGCTAAGAGAAAATGGGATGTTAAGCACACTGCCTCTGACATGTGCAGACACTTCCATTTCCATTGGTCCAAATCACTGTCAGCCTGATTGATCAGGATTCACAATATCCTTAGGCTGTCTCATTTCCTGCTGGTTGACTTTTATAATGAGGTCTGGATGAAGGTCTGGGTTTTCTTTTTCAAGGGTGGCATCTGTTGTGAAACACATAACGTAGCAAAGACAGCTTGTGCATAGTCAAGTGTCTTTTCAGTGCACACCGCTGCAACTTACACCCTCTTAGTATCCACTTAAACACGGCTGAGGGTGTAGATTTCCGTTTTTGTGAAATGAGGTGCAGCTTTAAGAAGCTATGATGGCACTTTGGATATTCTCGACCTGTGACCCTGTGGCATTAGGGACTTTGTCAATAACAGCTAAAATGTTTCTGTAATGCAATGTCTGTGTCCTGGATATCCTTTGAAAACTATAAGTGTGTATAGTGTAAACAGGTCAAATATAATGCATAATATATGAATTGCAACAAACACGATCTAGTATTTCCTTAATTAAAATTCTCTTTTTCCAACCTTATTCCCAAATATGCGCAATAAGCCTACTGACTGATGGTTTTATCCAACAGTCAAGCTACTCAGGGATGTTACCATTTCCAACACGTGTTACCCTGCATGAACTGAGAACCTGTGTGAACTGCAAAAAGCTCATTTTGGGTTGTTGTTTTAAAATATCCAGGTGTTGCCTGTGTGAGATTAATTGAAGGACAGGGAGCGGAACTTGGTGAAAATAATCTCATTTAAAAAAGAAACGTGTCGCACTCTAATAGGGATCTTTGTTCAATGCCTGCAAGGAGGCAGGCTTCTGAATACCTTCATAAAGCCTACGAGCTGTAGCAGATAAAGGCCAACAACATGTACTTATAAACATGTACATTCAATAAATGGATAAATCCAGTTCCCCCTTTCCCCTTCAGTTTGGAGTTAATAAGAAACATTCTATATATATGTATATATATATATATATATATATATATATATATATATATATATATTCTGGTGCCAAAAATAAACGTCTTTCCTCAGTTATATCTGGACTCATCTATTCCTCATGCATTGCCTTTTATGGAGGCACACAGATATTGCATGACATGCCAGTATGTGCAAGCATATGTGAATGTCACTCACTAATGAGCCTTCATTGCTGTTATTTAAGGTAAGTGTTGTGTCAGGGACCTCAAAAAGTGCAACTGTTACAGAAAACAGCGTTCATAAAATGAAAAAGCGAACATTATCACGAATCCCCGCCTGGTACTTCCAAAGCTTCCAAATCTGTGCTGTAAAAAGAAACATGGACAAAGTGGCAGAGCATGCTGGGCTTGAGCACTAAGAAAAGCTTGAACTGCATCTGGGTCCCAGAGTGGATTAGCAGAGTTTATCAGCACCAGCACACAGTGGCACTCATTGGTTGCAAACTGCTGTGGATAAGTGACTGCAGAAAGCACCGAGTCCTTGGCCTTGGTCAATAACAGCCCTCGGGGCACACGGGGTGCTGGTCAATTAGAAAATGCTGAAACAGTTTCTTGGTCGATGTATTCACGGTCACAGTCTAATCTACTATGTATTTTGCAAACACTCCAGTGGATTCACGTTGTACTTTCACTTGAAATTAAATTCTTATTGGATGATCTTAACGTGTGGGTTAAACTGGAGAGGGAGAAAAGCAAAAGGAGACTGAAGAGTGATTAAAAAAAGACCTATTTGTTTTTGTTACATATAATATTACAGCCCATGTTATTGTGTATCTGCTTACAGAGAAAAAGGAAGAATATTAAAAGACAGTGTGTAAAATTCTACTTTCTCCCCTAAAAATCCCAGTTATGGATGACTGGATTTTCTGCCTGCCATACACATTTTAAAAAGCTATCTCTAAAACATTTTCCCGTGTAAGGGAAGCTGCTTCACCTCACTGCCACACCATGTAACATTCATTGGAGGTGTCAAGGATTTAGACATAGTTTACATTTAAGAAGAAGAACACCTTCCATATATTTCCTGCCTGACCTTTGTAGAAAATACAGATCATCCCTGACATGCTGCATGCATGTTTAAACATGGCTAAAGGCTTTTACTTTTGACAAAGACCATCTGCATTTGTGCAGTATCAGGGCTAACACGCGTGCTGTTGTTTTTCCAAACCTCTTCAAGGTTCTTGAAAGTGTTGTAAGGAGTAGGCAGATAAAAAAGTAAAAACTATAATCTTTATGAAAGATTGTAGATTGTTCATTTTAGTGATGAGTGTACAGCTATATGAATTTGTGATTTTAGAATACTTCTGCAGCATTATATATGATTTTGGTTTGTTTAAAATACTCGTTGGTTGGTTGATTCATATGGACATGGCTTCAGAAAAAACAGCATCTGAAAAGCACAGTACTGTGTGACACTACAGATATAATTTAAGCACTGAAAGCCAAATGTTTAATTTCTTCTTTTGCCCAAATGCTGAGTTCCAAGGATCAGCAAACACTAAGGAGGTTAGGGTTATAACTTTGTGCCAAAAACATTGAAATACAAGTTTCTCAATATCAGAACATAATTAAAATAATATATTACAACTTCAAATGAACAACAAGACCTGAAAAATTACACTGTGTCCCCATTTCTTTTCAAACAAAAATGAAACTGAAATGAAAATGCTTTGTTTTAAAACAAAGAAACAAACAATGAAACTCAGGGTGAGTACCAGTGGAGTGGAAAATATTCAGGATGGTTGTGAATCTTCCCATGAATGGACATGCCATGCAAATTCAACCCAAACAAACAAACAAACAAACAAACAAACAAACATGAAAAGATTTGGTTTGCAAAGTTTTGTACGAATGAACCACAAGATTTCTGGAACGTCCTTTGTCTATATGCACAGTCCCATGCTAAACACAGCATATCAGCACAATCACGCCACGTCATATCAACTGTCAAGCACGGAGGTGGAGGGGTGATAATTTGTTGTTTTTTTTGTTTGTTTGTTTTTACAGCCACAGGACCTGAGCACCTTGTGCTCACTGAATTCCTCTGTATACAGACAGTGACTCCAAATAGCAGCAAATCTACAACAGGATGGCTGAAAAAGAAAAGAATCAAGGTGTGGCAATGGCCCAGTCAAAGTCCACACCTCAAACTGATGCACTGAAATAAACACGAGGTGTTGTAATATACAGAATAAAGTTTGTCATCGTGGCATCAGTGTGCAGTGTGCAACATTGTGTCCTTCCCTCTGTCCAAATCAAATGTACTACAAAACTGAAATAAAATTAAATACGCTGTTAAGAGAGGAAAAAATACATCCATAACATACAGTTTAATATCACAGTACTGAAAAAGCACAATTAAATAGCAATATGTGTGTTTTATGTTATTAAAAAGGTCAAACGTAATTACGTCCTTTCATCAAAACTGTGTTGAAACTGTGACATGACACAAACCAGAAGTAAATATCTGATTATCTTTGATTAAAAATGTGTTTATCTTTTCCTGGAGGTGAGTTAAGATGTTAAGATCAGGGAGCTGTCAATGTAGTTACATCATGGTTGGAGTTTAGATGTAGATAAAAATCATAGATCTCTTTCTTGCCCTTTTAAATTTTGCCCTTGAGTCAAAAACTGTGCTGCAGTAGTTATCATGAATCACAGAAACCATGACGGATTCGGATTATTTGTTGCCATCAGCGGCTGTCACAGATTTAGTCGTACTTCCAAGATTAATATTTCTGTCAGTGAATCCACCTGCTCTTATTCACTTTTTAATCATTCCAGAAAGATTTTTCTTTTCTTTTTTAAAAAACGTGTTGCCTAATCTGCATTTAAGACACAAGAAGTTCAGTAAAAGTAGGGCGAGAGCACATAATCATTGATACCTGATGTTAAAATGCACTCTGTCAGCATTGCCAGCATCAGCAACCTGACACAAATGGTTTGATCACTAACTGCATCATTTTCAACTTGTGTTACTTTTTAAGAAGTAAAAATCTTTTATGACTCTTTTTGTGAGAGTGACCAAAAACTATGTCAGTTTTTCCAGCTATACTGTGCAGCTATGAAATCCCTCAAACAAGGTCCGCAGACAATGGAAAGTTCATCAGCAGCAGGAACACAGGATCAGCAGCCCTGAGGGAGCAAGAGTAAGATGAGCTGACTGAACTAACACCAGCAGTCCAGAAGCTGTTGAAAGGTACGGCGGGGGTGGGGAGGCTGGAGGTTCAGTGTTTTGATGCTTATCCTTTGACACGTGAAAGAAGTCAAGTACTATGACCAGAATCCAACATTGTTCACGTATTTGGCTTCAATATCTGCTGATTGTCCTATTCATTCACTACATAATAGATTCTTTACACTAGTTTTTACCAGATATAAATTCCCTTAAACCACAAAGTGACTAATTAAAAATTTCCCAGGAACCAACATTGTCACATGAAAGAGCATCAAACGCTGATACTGGTGTAGCAGAGACACGCAGAGATATCCCTTGGAAAAGGTTCATTGATGCAACTGCCAAGGCACTATTGGATGCCAAGGGATCTTCTTTTAAAGAGTGATAAAGTCTGCATTTGGAGGTTCAGGAGTTGTCTGTTGATTGCAACACAAATTTGTAGAGCGGGGGACCTCTGTTTGTGACCTTACTTTAGCAGTTTTCTGTTTTTCACTTTGTTCCAGTTGTTCACTCACTCACTAGATCTGGGCATTAAAAACTACTTGGTTAAGTTTAGGAAAAGATGCGTTTGATACATCTACTCACAATATTTACCCTGCAATTTATCCTTAAGCCAATGTATTTTTTATAGCGACCCTTTACAAGCATCCATGAGTGACAAGCCGGGAGTGAGTACCCATTTCATTATTGCAGTAACTTTATAACAAACCCGGGAGACGACGGTAACTTTACAAGAAGTCAGTGACTTTTATTCATGCAACTCTCTGAACCTTCATACTAATTAGCTGAATGCATCCCCTGGTTTAAATAAGGGAAAGATCACAGTCACACCAAATCTCCTCGGGTGTCTAAAAATGAACGTCCATCTTTGCTCCAGCTCATCTGAAGCCACATTTCAATGTCCAGGGTAAGGATCAATATTGTAGCAAGAGCACAAAAAGGGGAAAATGCTGACTTCCTGAAACATGACTTTATTCAAAATCACCAAACAGGGTCTTGAAGGAGGATGACTGTTTATAATTTTATGACATATCAGATTCACATTTAGTTGATTTAGGTGCTGTGCTGAAATGTGGCAACCCCTTGCAACTCTCTGTTATCACTTTTTTAATCGCATTATAGATAGCTGGACACTTTAGATTGTGTTACAGCTGTTGCAACTGATGTTAAACACTCACAATTAACACTACCGCTCACTTTTAACAACATAAAAACTAAATATGCAAATCCTAATAGACCTGTTTACTGAATACCTTTTCATGAGGTCATAAAAACTGATTTCTTTAGTAACTTGTCACTTTTACCTGTGGTACAAAGAAGTTTTTACATTTAATTTAAATAACAGTGACAATAAAATTACAGTTTTATTCAATTAAAGATTTCACGACCTTTGTTTGGATACATTTAATTTTGCTTCTTCGGGGACAGATCATTCCCATCTAAAACATCCAAACCAGCATGTGCTTCAGTCTTGTAACCACACTGTTCTAATTAAAATAATCATAGACTTTCTTTGAACTAATGGGCTGCATAACCATAAAATATTCATGTCTGTCTGGAATTCATTTGTTTGTCGTTTATAAAGCAGAAAGCTTGCAATATGAGTTAAATATTTGCCTTTTGAATGCATATCTAATGTTTCATTTAACAGCCGGTATATTTCTTTCATGATTAATTAAAATGTTTGGGGTTTTTTTTGCTCTGTTATTTGATGCTAGGGACTCCTTGGGGCAGAGCTTCTATGCTGAAGATATCATTTTAAAGTAAATGCTATTTATCATATTCTGATTTTAATTGTTTTCCCCTAAAAATACAACAAACTTGTCTCCATGTTTTCAACCCTCCATCTTTCGCTGCTGCTTCTTTGGCATTGTAAGCTACAATAACGTCACAGCAGTGCAAGACCTGACTTTATTACATATTAAAAGTATAGTCCGTACTATGTACTTTAATAAATAAGAAATGTGCATCTTGCATGGTCGTAAAAGACATTTCCCCCACACTGAGGAACCCCTATGCAGAGCCCCCAGATGTGAAATAGATCACACTCCCTTCACTTCCTCTCCTTCTGCCAGCCCCTCTTTCCACTGCAAAGAAAGAAATCATTCAGTTTTGGCCTTTTTTGAAAACATACCCCCCCCCCCAGCCCCCCTACCCCTCTTCCCTTCCCCTACCAACCCCTCCCAACAGCAGGCAGGGGCACACAGACGACCACACTCTCTAGCCAAACCCTAATTGTGTGTGCGTGTGTCTGCATTTTTTCCCCCTGACATGAAGAAGGGGAGCAGAGCAAGTATTTATGCGCTCCACTTGGAAATCGTAGTCCTGGAGCTTTTGAGTTGATTTGCGTAACTGAAAGAGTGGAAGTGGCAGAATCTAGCATTTTTCTATCCGAATAAATTCCCGGACGCAGGTAAGTTTGGTGATTGGATTTATGAAAATCTGAGTTTAGTGTACAGTATTAATGGGAAAGCGGCTGCTTTCTCACTGTGTACTCCCCGTGGTAGAAGTAGATAAATTTGAATTCATGGCACTTGTATAAAGTTTTGTGTGAAAGAGCTGCTGTTGGTGTGGACGGCTGCTTTTGAGTTGAACGGAAATTTAAAGAGATGTTTTTTGTTTGTTTTTTTCACTGTCAGGAAAAAAAAAGCATATGCATATAAAAAGGTCACATCATAGTATTCATATATTGCGTAGTTGTGTGCATGCAAAAATGTCTCCACTTTTTATGACTATACTAACAAAAACGTCTCTAATTTCCAGGCTTTAACACTACAGTCTCTGCTCTGCTACCTCACTGTTACGACTCCTTGTCCCACTAACACTGTAGCAAGTCTGTGTGTTGTGACATTTGTGAAGCCCACCTGTTCAGGCTTTAAGAAGAGGGGCGGGGCAACAAGACTGAATTATAGGGACACCAAAAACACAGGTTTGCTTTAACCCACAGACATGGAAGAGAGCACGGCCACATTTAGAGATTTGATTGGAAATGCATTTCTGCAAGTTACATCATTTTCACTTTGATTCCTGCAATTCAAATTTCAATAATCTGTTTGTCCTTTTTTCCCTGCTATTTCATGTAGATTTGCTACATTTTATTCTATAAAAAGACAATTTAAAGATGCCGACATGCACTTCAGAAAAGAGTGATGACCAGTTGATTATGAGGGTAACTGAAAGGGTTTACTGAAATAAAATCAGTTTTTAAATCAGCAGAACAGCATAACAAAAACTCTGCTTAATGCATAGAACAAACAGCTAAAGTGTCCTAATGCTGGTGTTTGAGCTTATGGCTGCTTTCCCTCCGCAGACAAGCTTCTTCTATTTTAAGCCAAAAGAAAAGTCAGCCTATAAAAACAGAGCCTTCCACTGAAGCCAAAAAAAGGTCACTATGGGCCACGGAGAGTCGAACACAAACCCTGTTTCAAAACCGTAAGACGCCAGCGTGGAAACTGTTCAGACATTTTCCAAAGACAAAGGCAACTGCTGCCGCCACTCTGTGATGTAGACGGGAGCACATGTGCCTCTGGTCAGCGGGGTTTTTAATAGAATGAAATAATGCCTCTAAACGTCATTTCAGCGCGTCCGTGACTGCTGCGGCGGGAACTGAACGCAGAGACAATAACATTTTTCAAGATTAATTGCGTTTCCATTTGGCTGTATTATGTCATTAGGCTGAAAGTTGTCACTCTTGGCCATAAGGTTTGGATTTATTAACATCCAAACGAGTGCAGTGGAAGTTCACGGTGATAAAAAGTTTTGGATATGCTGCATCTCCACACTTGCAGGGCATTAAATGTCTTTGAACGAGTGCTCTCCGCTTATCACAGGTTTCACATTGAATTCACCCACTAGTTTCTCTGGCTTGTTAATCTAATCTGCTGGAGTGAGTCAGCTTACACAGAAGTTAAACACAAAGTGTAGACTTATGCAGGGCTTTTTCTAATATACAACCAATTAGTTTGAGGACAACATTGGAGGATATCTACATTATCGCACAGCTGTTTGCAAGGACTCAAATAGTCAAAATAATAAACCCCATTTGTACAGCATGAGATTTTTACTGATCAAAATTCTGTTACAATGCGCTTGTCAGTCAAAAGAAAGCTTTCTCCTTACTCTAACATAATGACGTCAGGCTCTGTGTCTGTGCCTCAAGGTTTCTGTTGGCTACTTGTCTTACAGCAGCCACAGCAAGCAGTGTGTGAGGTCACCATTTAAACTAATCACAAACAGAAGGAGACAACAGTTGGTCGTTTGATGGGCTTTTGCCCTGCAACAGCTCATCTTTTGAAAAAAAGATAGAGAAAAAAAAGGAGACAGTGTTTACAGTGTGCAGCTGGCAGGAGTGGACATTTGTAACAGAGTAATAGGTGGAAGTCAAGCAACTCTGATTTCTAGTTCAGCTGTTGGGAGCTAAAATACTTTCAAGGCTGCTGTGAAAGTAAACCAAATGTGCTCTGACAGCAGAAAAAGGTCTGCAATGCCTCAACCTCAGACCAGACTCGGTTTGAAAAAAACAACAACCATATATATATATTTCCAGATGGAGAAGACAGAACCTTAAATGGGACATGATAAAGTGACAATGCAGCTGTTTCACTGAAAACTGCAACACATGGGAAGGAAGAGCTTCTCATGTGTTGAGCTTGGGATAACAAGCCTTTACTCTTGTGTTTACAAGGTGAATAGATGTCATGAAAGATCCCAAGACAACCGCTGGTTACCAGAAACCACACACACCCTGCTGCAAGGGTACTGTTGTCAGCTCTTACAACCCTAGCGTGACAAAACTCCATGCCATGGCTCAACCACAGAATGTAAAGCACGCTCTAGTAAATAACCACAACCCAAGCCACATAAAATGTTCCCCTATTTATACTTTTTTACAGCATTTACAGAGCATGGAAAGGGTTTGTTTGGTTTAACCCATCACATTTGAATTGAACATTTTCCCTTTAAAGGCACAGGCAAAGCTGAAATAATCAAAAAACATTTGAGGGACTAAAAGTATTTATTATTTATTTATTCATTACAAAAAAGTACACAAACGACAAAAAAATGTTGTGCAATCTGAGCATTAAAATTAAAAACTTGAACATCTGAGAGGATGCATCTAGTTTCCACCACTGAATTTGACAGACTTTGTCAGACTGAGCGTGACAGAAGGAATCACAACAAATGTCGGCCGCACATAACAACACGATGAATGAGGGCACACACGCCTTTGCTCAAAAAAAATGGACGTACAGTTAAAGGAGCATCCAAAGAAGCAGAGTCTTCCAGATGGAATGATGAGGATGGCTTTCCCATTCTGTGAAAAATCGTGTGGGCAAATAGATGATCAGTATCAGAAATGGTGGGATCATCTACAGCTAATCTCTGTATGTAAGAGACGAGGCTGTAAGCCAATAGCTGGAGACACTGCTGGAGTAGAATCACTGCATGAGCTCGGGAACACTTCCCCAAACCATCGTCATCACTGCATCCACAAGTCAAAACTATGCCATGCAAAGCACACTCATACATGGCCAAGATCCACAAACTCTCTGCTTGTTTAAGGACTGAGGTAACGTGAAAAACTGTTCAAACTGTTTCTGGGGTCTGAAAGAAAAATTTTCAATTCTGTTTGGAAATCATCCTCTGGGCTACAGATAAAAGGGATTATCCAGTTTGATCAGCATCAGTAATCGGGGGACATGAGTGCACACGGCATGACGCAGCAAACATTTCGATGTTGAATAACCACCTGGCTTTTCTTGCTGTTAACTCTTAGTTAGAAAAACAGTTCCAACTTGTTAAACTCGTTATCTGCTGGAGATAATTTTTCAGCATCACCTGGATGTCCTTGTTTGGCCTTCTCGCAAAGGAAGACATCATTTTTTATCGACTAGAACAAAATGAAAGAAAACATTCTCACTTCAGACGAGGGTGAGAACGCAGCGAACCTGAGCTGTTGACCTGTAGCTTAACTGAGTTAGCTGTTAGCTGCCGACGTGTCAAGTGTAAAACATTGTGGGGCAGAGGCGTTGCATCTGAGACCGCCCAGGCACGTTAAGTTCAACAGCAACAACAAATGAGACCAAATTTACATTTATAAAAAATACTTAGAAGTGCTGATTTATTTATTTCAAAAAAACAGCCTCCAGTTATACTAGTCCACGTATGTGGCGTGTCTGCCTGTTCACAACGGTTGATTGACCAAATTAGTGCAGTCTTTCACACAATGAAAACATCTGGCACACTGTGAAATTAAAAATTCAACAGAGCAGGCGCAGCACGTTTAAAATGAAGTCTTCAGTTTCCAGATTCCTGCTGAGTGTTGCTTTAAACTCATTTTTGCTTATCGCAGCTGCATATTTAGAAATGTTTCCGCCAAACGTGAGACCATAAAAATATCTTAAATGTAAATAGGATGTAAATAAGCTCAACTTCAGCACTGAATACATGGTGTTTGTGCCATTTATACAAATTACATGCAAGCATTGTATGTTATGAATTCTAATTTACAACATGAAGAGTACCCCAGCTTTTTTATTAATTAAGTATGTAAGTGAAGTAAACCAGCCCACTTGCATATTTATCTCACTCAGTTTTATTATCTTCACCAGCTGGCCAAGTTCACAGTCACACGCTTCTACCTCTTTTCAGGTTACCATGCGATATTGTTGGACAAACGTCATCTTGGCTTTGGTATCCATGGCAACCCTAGCACTGTGCCAAAGTGGAGATGGGGACTGGGGTTCAGGCTTTGACATCTACTCTGTGATAATGGCCACCAATAACACATTGCAGGCTGTTGGTGATGAGCCTGCGAAGGTCAAAAACAGCCACGACTGGACCACATCGGCAGCATCCTCACCGTCACCTACACCTGTGCTCCACCACGAGCCCCAGCCGGACAGGTGCTCGGTCCACTTCAGCACCAACACTGCTTCAGCTCGAAGGCTGAAGGCCCAGAGAGAGGAGCTGGCCTACCTGCAGGCCATACAGCATGGGAACAAGGCAGTGATGGAAAACTTGGTGCAATTTGTAGGGAATGAGCTGGGAGATCAGCGCTATGAAGATGTGATCAAGGAAAATGTCATTGGCATTCAAGAGGACCAAAAGAGCTGGCACGAGGTGGTAGAAAAAGCAGAAGAGGATCTAAAAAAGCAGCTGGAGGGAGACGTACCGGACTCCTTCTCTGGGATCCACAAGTGAGTGCAGTAAATCAAATGTGTTTGTGCCAAACGTCATAAAGTTAACAGCTGAAATGTAAAGACGACAGTTAAAGAGAAAAAGAAAAAAAACCTGCTGTTTGTTTCTGTTGTTAAGACTAATTAACTGTGGTAGCACATATACTGAAGATATTGTGGGGAAAGACGACGTAAAAAAGAAAAGATATAGGTTGACTTAAGTCTATCACCAGGCAGTTGCTGGTTATTGAAATGTGAAATTCTGAATATTTTTCCTCTCTTAGATTTATGATTTATGTTAAATGGGCTTTGTTTGAGGTTTGGAATTTTTAATTGATAAATACAAGCGTTGGAAAAATTTGATAACCATTTTTCACCATTTCCATCAATCATAAATTAAAACACTACCCATGTAAACAAAAAGCAAAACTAGATTAAACTACATCAATCATTAATAATAAAATAGTAATTGTTTACCAAACTGAGACTCATTATAGGTATCTGAAGCTGACGCACTGTGTAAAAAAACTATTTCTAATATAAAAGAGAAACAGACTAACAGGTGGGTTTTTTTGGAAGTACTTAAACACCCCGCAATTAGAAGAAATAAATCTCTGGATAATCAGCAGGTGACACAGGGAAAAATGCACTGAAATGAAAAAGATTGAGGACTAATTACACACAAGGGAACTATGGTAACAAGGCGAAGCTGAACTCAATCAGACAATAACAAGGGCAGGAGAAGAACAAAGAACAAAAAGTATCACAAAGAGACCCGGTGGCATATAAGTGATAGTTTCTTGAGCACATGTGATCCCCCGTTATATTATCATGTCCTCGCATTTTCTTTTTCTTACCCTCTGCTGTTGTTTCTTCTTGTGTCCGGTGCTTTCTCCTTGTCATCACTCACTCGGCCGGCCACCTGGACTGTTGGTCCTTCGGAGCAGAATCAGAGAGGAGTCCTTGGCCTTTGAAGACATGCTTCGTGCTGCAGCGGACATCGCCAGCAGGCTGGAGAGCTCAGCACAGGCCCTGCACGCTTCATTCACCAAGCAAATGAAAGACATTGTGAAAATCCATCGCTGAGAAAGCATTTAAAAGTGTTTTGAAAAGTGTTTGCGCATCATCCTTGAACTTGTGAATGATGTTTGGCATTCCGTGAGGTCCCAAATTCAAGAAATATACCCTCTCGCCATTTTATAATTGTATTTTTATGTACATGTGCTGAGCAGTTCTGGGATGCAACAGTGTGTTAAGGTTAGACTTCACATCAACTGAAGCAGTCAACGAAGATGGATTGTTGACACCTTCCTTTCACTGAATATCTCCACGACGGATGACATACGATTTTCCATCCACGCATTATTCGTGGAATTTTTGTGAGGTCAAATATGGGAACAGCATGCAGTGCAGCTTTGAGCTAAGCTCCGTGTTTATGGATCAAAATAGATGGGCCTTCGGAGAACAAAACATAATGACTCTGTTACTCTTCTCCAGGGGAAGCTATGGGTTGGCCATCTGGTTCCAGGGTAAGGGTGGAGTCTGGGATATACTTATAATGACTATGTGGTAATAGAGATTTTGTTTCTGCAACAATAAGTGAGGGAGGGGACTGGAACAACTAATAAAGGGTTTGTTTTCTTAAGAGAAATATCCATGGGGATAAGTTTCTATATAAATATTAAGACAGATCCTATGATTAGAGGGGGGAAAAGAGGATAAACTGTCTATGCATGATATGTTTGCACAGTTTCCCGGCTTAAGCAACTTATTTAAACAAGGTTTCTCTTTAATCCCGGTAGGACTTCCTGGAGGGGGATGCCTTTTCATTTTTTAAATAAAATATGTAGCATTATATTATTAAGAGTTTAGAAAATAGATTTATGTTCAATCCTGTAAACAGCAAAATTTTACATAAATAAAGCACCTTGTTGTTTGATGTTTTTTACACTTACATTTTTTTTTAACAAAAAATATTCATTATGGTGTTTTCACAGCTCCCGTGCTCATCAGTAGTTTGGGGTACAAACTTCACTCACCCGGTCTGCCCTCTAGCTGTTTTCCAAATATATTGTTGTGCCGTGTTCAGCTTCACGTCACTCGTCACTCATTCTTTGGATCTTTCAAAGAATAATTACTGTATTAAAGTCGAGGCTCATAACTTTTTTAAATGCATTTTTAACTTGGTTTCTTGAATAGCTGGTCAGCATTTAAACACACGGGTTCTGTGTATGTGTGTCTCTTAAACACACACACACACACACGGAGAGAGGGAGAGAGAGAGCGAGGGAGAGAGCGAGTCGCTTTAGGTGCCAAATAAAGAGGCAAGTGCTCAGACGTGCCCTGCATCTCCTCCTGTTATTTCGGCAACCTTACATATTACACTTATTACACTGTCCAGCTGCCAGTCATGGAAAACTACTACTTTGAATTTTAAAACAGAACACACTCACAGGATTGGACGCATTGGACGCCAAATTCTTGGCACACTGCGTAACAGGCGCATTTGTTTGGATTCTCTCTGCACAGAAGAAAATCCGACTACTTTCCGTGAATTGATTTCCTGAAAACAGATTTATAGAGCTACTTTTATGAGCTGGTATGAGCAATTACAGCAAAGCTGGGACACACAGTGTTATAGTGCCGCTCCCTGATTCAGCACCCAGTGATGGATAGCGCTCATTGCGCGGAAACTGATGGCACGGTACTCGCTCTCCTCCGGTCCAAACAGCGCTGACAGTGAGCAGAGACGGAGACTTATCTATGCTGAGATCTAAAGTAAGTCAGTCAGAGCGCTGTCACTGTCATTCCCCGCCTACAGACTTGAAAGCGGTTATCGTGACAGTAGCTGTGATGTGGTCCTAACGTGCTTCTCAGCTGCGAAGATGACAGATGTTGCTCACACTTTTCCACATAGCGTTTCGACAGTGGACGGAAGCTGCTCCGTGCTTTCTTGTGAAGTTTTCTTTGCTGTCAAGAGGACGAAATGGGATCCAACCACCTGTTCTCCGCCGGGACGGCTTTTATTTGGGCGCTACTCTTGAGTCCGGCCGGTAAGTACTTTTACAACTATGTTTTCTAGTGGGCTAATGTTAATGACAGCAATAATAGCAGGTGTGTTTGAACCATGGAGGTTCTGAGAGATGAGCAACTGAGCAAGTGCAAAGAAGTAAGTCACAGACTGGAAAAATATATTCTAACCTTACTGTTCAGTTATGCTCGGCACTTTTCAAAATTAAAGGTGATCGATGGATCCAAACAGGGATAGTATTGATGTCATTGCTAGTATCGGTATTGGATCGATACTAGCGCGATACGTTCGATAGTTTGTTTCCTTCCTTTAAGTTTAGTGTGTAGCCCACTGAATTGTGTTAAATAAATTATTTATCTGTTTTTTATGGAAAAATATACCTCAAACATGCATTATAAAAAAGGAGAAAAAAGGCAGTTTATAAATAAATACCTTTCTATGTTAAAAGTATTTGTATCAGTATCTGCAATATTAACCCAGTATTTGCTTGGTATCAGAAATTTGCAGTCTCACACATGACTACTTAAAAGGCTCACGGTCCTATTTTCACATTTAGCTGGATGTCTGTTTCATGCATTGGGAACTACCTCTTCATTTAACACGTTCACCTCCAGAGAAGCAGCTATTTAGCTTATGAGAAAATAAGTTGTTGTTAGAAAGATAAATAGAAGAAATGTAAGAGATGAATGAAGGCATTTGCTTCTTTCTGTACAAAAGCAGGACAGCGGACAACATAACAGTGTGAAAAATGAGCCACACAAATTGGTGCAACAACTGATAGTCATGCTGCTACATTTTCAGAGGAAGTTAATCTTGTTTCAAAAAATCTACAAAGGGACCAGAGAAGGAAACATCTTTAAAGGAAGAAACTGAGAGACGACTGGAGCAGTCGATGCCAGATCGTGCCTCAATTTGTTGCTTTTGTTGTGAAATGATTTAAGCTACAATTTCTTACGGTCTAGTGCATACTTCTGTGGAAACAGTGTTTGATTCATTCAAGATTGACACTGAAGCCCAGTTAGCTACTCTGGAAGTCCAGTTTTACATGGATGTCAGAATTTGCAATCACAAATTATCAGTTGCAGTCACAACTTATGTGCAGACAAAAAGCATTCCCATACAGAGATCGAGGATAAAATGAGTTCTTGTTGAAAAGGGTTTCAAAGCACCAAATTTACTCTGTCTCTGTATGCTTCAGTTATCAAATGTGTAGGTAGACTACATAATCATATGCTTATTGGTATGACATAGATAGATTTCAGCTTTCTGACTTAAACCCTGCAGTTTTTCATACACACACAAAGAAAAGATCTGCAGCATTCTTTTAGTAAACTTTTTACTGTAATTATTTGACAGCCCAATTTCATGAAAAGCACCTCTGGCCAGAGAAGCTGCTGACTCGATGATCCAAACTGGTCAGTGTTTTAAACACCTTGCCAAGTGACTTGGCTAAGGTCCAAATATACTGGGCCCAGTGTGCCGGATGTTGAAGGTGTCACCTCATTTCAACTCTCCCCTGGCACGAGGTTTGATATGTGGTACCCAAGAGGCTTTTTTCCAGCGCCACATCTGGTCTTTCCCAGATGCACGGACAGATGAATACGCACTGCCCCGACTGTCAAGATAGCAGATAGGAATTCTCTAGTGCCTGCTTGTTTGCCAGATTGAAATTAGTTCATGATAACAAGACATGAGCCCAGGTGTACCTTAGGAAAATTGAAAGTGAATTCACATATTGATTACCACCTCTAATGTATATTTTCTACAAACTACTGCATCAACAAGAGAAGAAGGACCTTGCCAAATTTTGCATCCTTTGCAGCCTTTTGTTGGTAAAGCCAAACCAAACCAAGCCATTCAGTTAGCACAGGCAATAAATCTCACTGAAGCAGTTTTGCATGCTTTGCTTGGATTAGCTCTGTGCAACATGTAAGTCCATCAAGTGGTCATCGTCTAGTGGCCTGTCCTACAGTTACAGGTTGTAAATGCATGGTAATGCTGTCAACAGAGCCACAACTCACCCATAGACAGATAGTGATGTGTCCTTGGCTAAGCAATCATGACTGCTGCCAGATGAAGGTGGTCCAAGGTTTCATTTGAAGGTCCCTTGATGGTAGCACACTTGAGTGGACCCTATTATAACCTATGCTAACAAACAGAGCTCCAGAAACATTGGTGCATTAGTGACACGTAGATGTAATCACATCTTAATTGAGTTTTTTAGTTTATTTTATTTTGATACAATTAATTTTTTTCTGCTTTGATTAATTGAACAATAAGGCAATATATCAGTAAACAAAAATGCCACATCATTAAATATTTTGACATTATTGAACACACACGTATTTTCTTTGTTACTGAATTCTAAATGAGAACCATACAAAAACCATCTAAAAGTTATAATCTGCCATTCTGTAAAGACTTTATAGTGGGTAGTTTAGCATGAACAAAACAATATATTTTTAAGCCGTTAGTTGGCATTACAATTGGACCGAATGAGTGCAGCTACATCGCAAACAATAAAGTGACAGTTTAAGAGGTGCATTGTGCCAATACCTAGGCAGGTAGATGTACAGTAATAGCAAATATAAAACACATTCAAGGTACTCAATACAAGTTAGATGCAAGATGCATCGGAAAGCCAGTATTATTGACCAATATTAGCTATTTGCAGATTTTGCAGATTTATTAGTATTGACATTTACACAGGCTGATAAGTTTAATTTTAATAAGTAGAGGTGAGAGAAGCAACTTCGAACTATATTGTGAGTGTTGATGTTGAATACTTTGTCCACCGGAGGGCGCTCTACAACTTCACTGTTAGCAACACATGTTTGGCATGCCATAAACACAACAACCAGCTGATCCGAGCGCAGTCACACGAATCGTAAATGACTAAATAAACAACCACACATAATAAATATAAGGGAACTTTAACTGCGCGGTGGTGCGGTGGTTAGCAATGTTGCCTCAAAGCAGAAAGGGCCTGAGTTCAAATCAACCAACTGGCCCTGATTAAAGGGGTTGTGTCTGTGCGGGTTCTCTCCAGTTTTGTCGCACAGTCCAAAGACATGAAATTAGTGTAGATTGATGATTCTAAATTACCCATAGGTGTGAATGTAAGTGAGACTGGTTGTCTGTCTGTCTCTCTGTATTAGCCCTGCATTAGACTGGGGACCTGTCCAGGATGTACCGTGCCTCTCGCACTATGACAGCTGGGATGGGCTCCAGCCACTGCTACCTTTCTAAAAGAAAGAAATTTGTGTTTTTCAAAAATAACCAAATATTGGTGTCGATATCAGTCTTAGTCTACGTTCACACTGCAGGCAAAAGCGCATAAAATCCGACTTTTTTGACCCTATGCGACCCATATCCGATCATGGTATGACAGTGTGAACAGCACAAATCCGATATTTTCAAATCCGACCTTGGTCACTTTCGCATGTGGTACTGAATCCGATACATATCTGATGTTTTAGAAAGCGACTGCTGTTTGAATGGTCATGTCGCATTAAATCCGTCTTTTACGTCACTGACACAAGACAGACGTCAATTATCAGCGCCGGAGAAGACAAACGAGAAAGCATGGCGGCCATCGTTAAAGCACGGGCTCTCTTTTTTCTCAGTGTCATTTTTTCTCTAATTAATTTGTCAAAATTCTGTCGGTTACGACTGTGCAGAAATTGATAGACTGCTGCAACAACACCTACTAGCTCTGTAGCCGCTGTTTTTACTTCCGTAAACAGAGCACGTTGTGTGTGATGTCTTCTTTTGCGCATGCGGGCCGCTTTGAGGGCCGTAAACTGTTCACACTGTTCAACTGTTAACGCGTTTGCTGTCACATGTTATTTGTAGAGTGGAACAACCAGACAAAAAAAAATCGGATTTGATCCAAAAATCGGAATTGAGCATTAAGACCTGCAGTGTGAATGTGAACGTAGCCTTAAATGCCATAATATAATCATCTATATATATATATGCCTAATCTCCCAGCATCAGTATGTGAAAAAAAAAAATTAGACAAATATACCCAACCGTTAGCCTCCGCTCCAAATCAGAAGCATCAGTTAATTGTTTCATGCATCAGACGTAACACAGAGTGACAGACAGCTCAACAATAAACACCCTTCACTGGTGAGAAATTAGCTCACCTCCACTTAACAGTAGCGAGTAATGATGTGTGTAATTGACTCTGACTACACTGATGAAGGTGGAAGCAGTAATCCCCAAGGGACGGGATTCCTGTCTATTTCCATGCTTTTCATTCTGCAGAAACACAATACGGTGACTCAGTCCCAGCTTGTACACAAATCTGTCTAGAGTGCATATTCAGAATCAATTTAATCAAGCCGCCTCTCACTGCGAGGCCTTACATACATAATAATAAGACTTTAGAGATTGTATAGCTGAAATGGTATTACTGTCGAGGGGAGGAGAGACGCTTCCTTTGTCTCCACCTTCTCAGCTTGAGAGATTCTAGCAGGCAGCCCTCAAGGGGAGCCGAGATCAAGAGATCAAAAGATTTGCTAAGATGTGAAAAGTCGATAAGACTTTACAAAGAAAAGTCTTAGATGTTTAGAGTAGGCTTCTGTGATGAAGCACGACATGTTCGCAGTTCTCTCTTGCTCCCAAAAGCAACCCAGATGCCAGCCAGATTTACTAGTATTTGTTAAGTGAAGATTAGGAGAGACACAGATGACAGAACATGGATGTGATCCCAACATATACCATTCAGCTTCCGCTTCTTTCATCCCGTTTCAGTCTTAGAATGCCATACCATTAAATATTCACCAATAATATTAATGCATTAAAAAAGTGCAAATGCATTTAGTGTCAAGATACAGGCGAGGTCTTTATCACATACACCTGTAGTTTTAACAGCCCCATGTTAGCTTATTTAAATGTTAACAAACTCTATGATGCAGATCCAAGAGAGATGAATAAATATATTAACCAACAAGAGAATAGAAATATTACAAATTCCTAAATTACCCACTTCACTTATTGCATTTGTCTTCTATAAATGGCTAACTACACCAGTAATGTATCCACAGCCCTCTGTGACGAGAAGACCCACTCACATGCTGAAGATGACCTTTTCAAGACCCTGTTCGCTGGGTACAACAAGTGGTCGAGACCTGTGCCAAACATCTCCGACGTCGTCATTGTCAAGTTTGGACTCTCCATAGCCCAGCTTATTGATGTGGTGAGTGTTTGCCTTGCGTTTGCCACAAAGAGCTGGTGATGTGACATATGATGATGATCCAGGGCTCAAGTGCCAGTGTCCTGCAGGTTTTGGATCTCACCCTGATTAAACACATCTGAATCAAATGATTAGTTCATTACCAGGCCTCTGGAGAACTTCAAGACATGTTGAGGAGGTGGCCCTTTAAGTCAGCTGTGTTGGATCAAGGACACATCTAAAACCAGCAGGACACCGGCACTCGAGGCCTGGAGTTGCCTACCCCTGCTCTAGTGTCATTCAGAAAAAATAAATGATTGTTCGATTCGATTCAATTCAATTAGATTTATACAGCACCAAATCACAACAACAGTTGCCTCAAGGCGCTTTATATTGTAAGGTAGACCCTACAATAATACATACAGAGACAAACCCAACAATCATGTGACCCCTATGAGCAAGCACTTTGGCGACAGTGGGAAGGAAAAACTCCCTTTTAACAGGAAGAAACCTCCAGCAGAACCAGGCTCAGGGAGGGGCGGCCAAAGACATGCTGTGGAAGAGAGAGTTAGAGATTAATAACAAGTATGATTCAGTGCAGAGAGGTCTATTAACACAGCGTTTGAGAAAGGTGACTGAAGAAGTAACACTCAGTGCATCATGGGAATCCCCCAGCAGCCTACGCCTATTGCAGCATAACTAAGGGAGGATTCAGGCTCAACTGATTCAGCCCCAACTATATGCTTTAGCAAAAAGGAAAGTTTGAAGCCTTATCTTAAAAGTAGAGATAGTGTCTGTCTCTCGAATCCAAACTGGAAGCTGTTTCCACAGAAGAGGGGCCTGAAAATTGAAGGCTCTGCCTCCCATCCTACTTTTAAATACTCTAGGAACAACAACAACAATGTTCAGATGTCTTCATCACCAAAACCCTCATGATCGGTGATGATAGGGTTATGATATTTCTGTGCATTGACTAAATACAGTGATGCCTGTACAGCATATACTCAAACTTTGGTTTCAAGGTCAGTATAGGCCTGTTCATGGGTACACTACATCCCACAGCTATGAAGGAAGCTGTGTATATGATTTCCATAAAGTCATTAAAGTAGCAGAAAGTTATATTTGAGTTTTCCTTTGACAAAACACCAAGAAATACAGACATATTTCTCTGGTCTGAACCCCCGGTTGACAACTTTAACAATATTTCCATCATTCTCGCTCTCTATCTGTCTGTCTTTCAGGATGAAAAGAACCAAATGATGACAACCAACGTGTGGCTTAAACAGGTTAGGAAATCTAGTGTCAGTGTTGATTTATTATTTAGATTTTATTTTATTTTTTTTTATATTCAGGAGGGGATATGCTGACATGAAATGTTAGGAATGCAAAAAAGCATTTGCATTGTTGAAGTGAATGACTCATATGATGAATACAAATGGGGCCACGGCCCTCCAGACTGATTCGTGTTGTTTGTGTCTCGCAGGAGTGGAATGACTACAAGCTTCGCTGGAGACCGTCTGACTATGACAACGTGACATCCATAAGAGTGCCATCAGAGCTCATATGGGTACCAGATATCGTCCTCTATAACAAGTGAGTCTGAGATAAAATGTAATGGTTACTGCATTTCTTTTCTTGATTATCTAATTAACTCTTTATTAAACACTCAGGCCTACAGTAAAGCTCAGTTGTGCAAATGAGCGTATGAGAGTAAAATAACTATAATTGTTCAAGAAACGAATATCTGACATTCAGTTAAACAGCTTTACTCTGATATTTGTTGCATTTTTTTTTAGCAAACTCACTAAACTCATTAATCTTTTATTCGGATTAATATACTGTCAAACAATTGATTCTGAGTCTATTCAGTTCTGAACTACATAACCAATCACAGTTATTTCTCTCTACCGTACTGAGACGCTGCTGAACACTTCAAGGTTTGCCAAAATGCTTCAGAGGATTGTAATGGCAGATTTAGGGCTGTCTAACAGCTATGCTCTTATTGTAGCATGACAAAGGAGTCCAAACTCACGCCTGTTGCCTTAACAGTATGTGTAAGAAGATGGCACCATCTAGTGGTCTGTGAAAACAATGGTTTGCTCCTCTTTCTCATGTTTCTTCCAGTCCTGATTGGGTGGCTGGTTTTATTTGTACCTTCTGAGATATGTGCGGTATAGTTTACACGCTGATGTAAACACAGCTCTGTTTCATTTAGCAAAATGAAAAAGATACTCCATTTTAAATTTTGCACGTCTGTTAGTAAAAATTGGTGGAGTGCATTTCATTTCATCAAACTGAAGGCAGCCTTTACATGTCTATCGCTCCAGTGGGAAACTGATTGCAAAAACCACTTTTGAGAAACCTCTCCCGTCACCTAAATTCACCTCCTGGAGATTAAACCGAGCACGCTGATGATAGGTTTCTGCTCCAGCGCGCTCGTGTAATCACAGTCCGTATGTGAAATTAAAAGAGGTGAGACTGATTAAATGATAAGGACGTATGATTACGTCTTCTGCTGAAGCTAGTGTTGCCATTAAAGTGGTGAATGGAGGGGAGATTACAGACAGTTTTTCACTACATAGTTTCCAAAATGAAAAAAAAAAGGAAAAGGAAATAAAATCTCAGGAAAGAAGAAGGGGAATAGAACTGATCACAGTGAAGGTTATGATTTCTTATCTGATGTAGCCTTCGCTCTAAGATGAGGTCTTTTGTGTGTTTCCATGACTTATATGACAAACTTCTCCTTCTGCAGTGCTGATGGCGAATTTGCTGTGACCCACATGACAAAAGCTCACCTATTCTACACGGGCAAAATTCGCTGGGTGCCTCCTGCTATTTACAAGAGCTCTTGCAGCATTGATGTCACCTTCTTCCCCTTCGATCAACAAAACTGTAAAATGAAATTTGGCTCCTGGACTTACGACAAAGCCAAAATTGACTTGGAGCAGATTGAAAATACTGTGGATCTCAGCAACTACTGGGAGAGTGGCGAATGGGCCATCATCAATGCCGTGGGAACGTATAATACAAAGAAATATGACTGCTGCCATGAGATTTACCCAGACATCACCTACTTCTTCATCATCCGACGTCTTCCCTTATTTTACACAATCAACCTCATCATCCCCTGTCTGCTGATCTCATGCCTCACGGTTTTGGTTTTCTATCTACCGTCAGACTGCGGTGAGAAGATCACCCTGTGTATCTCCGTGTTGTTATCCCTCACTGTCTTCCTGCTACTCATCACGGAGATCATACCGTCCACATCCCTCGTTATCCCTCTCATCGGCGAGTATCTCCTCTTCACCATGATTTTTGTCACCCTGTCCATCGTTATCACTGTCTTTGTCCTCAACGTCCACCACCGCTCTCCCAGCACTCACAAGATGCCCCACTGGGTCCACTCTGTGTTCCTGGACTTGATTCCACGTTGGTTGTTCATGAGACGGCCCGCACCGGATGGCCGCCGTCGCAGGCTGCTGCTCCTTCAACAGGAAGCGGTGGCAGAGCGGCGCCAGCTCCGAATAGCCGGGTATAAATCGGGCAACTGTATTAGCACCTCAGCTAACTGGTTAAGAGATGGGACCACATTGGAAGACCCCGAGAGAAGCTGTTATGAGGACTTGGAGCTGGGAACACTGACATCCTATTTCTCCTTCCGTCCTCCTTCTCCCAGACCTCCAGGGTCAACTCCTCCACCACAACAAAAAAACCCTCAGAACAGCCAGAGCCGACAAGAGGTGGTGGCAGGGGGGAACAGGCACTTAACTGGAACCAGAGGTAATTCCACTCCTCGGCCGGCTAAAGTTGACAATAAAGTGTCACAGTCAGCTTTCCTGCTTTCACCAAGTGTCATGCGTGCATTAGAAGGGGTGCACTACATTGCAGACCACCTGAGGGCTGAGGATGCTGACTTCAGTGTGAGTATCAAGGAAATAATGCATCTAATATAAAAGCAGAATGGCATTTTGTTCATTTGTATTACTGATGGTATTCCAATTTACATTTATCTCAGTTTTGATACAAAATCATACTCTGGGCATGTTGATTAGATAATACCTGTGCAAGGTGCAATCAAAATTCCTACTACTCTATATAAATTGAAAATCATACGTGAGTTAAATTTGGCTGCCATACACTTGTTTGAAATGCACCCTGGAAATTTTGTCCTGACCGCCTGCTGTTCAGCGAGTGCTGAATATTGTTCGTGTGTAAAAAATAGGCTCCATCTTGAATTTCATTTTAGGAAAGAGAAAGAAGTTGCATGGAACTGAGTTTAGTAAGCAGGGTGGTTAGTGAGCAGTGTTTGGGCATGGCCTGTCGATGGTACATGCAACAATTCACAATCCTGTGAATGTTGAAAAATGGCAAACCAGGATTTAGAGTGCACCCGTGACCTTATGGACTTTATGGCCATCCTTCAGGATTCTTTCACTGAACAATGCTGCTTAGTTTCCGGGCCATAGCTGGAGACCCAGCTCTTAATATCAGTGATAGTCCTTTGCATGTTTGTTAAATTGGTTTGATACAGATGTTTCCATTTGCTCTGTACAGAAGTTCACATTTTACATAAATAAATGCATTTATATAAATACGTAACTGTACATAGTTCTATTTCAAACGCAACTTCTTTTAATACTAAGGCCTGCAATACCTTCACAGCCCACAGGGGGACCTATCCTACACTTTTGGATTCACTGCAATAGAGCCTGTAGCTGAAGATAAAACTGAATGACTCACAAACAAGCAGCTACTGAAGGTGGCTGCAGTAGAGGCCTAACAGAGAGTCTCCAGATGAGAATCATCCAAGAATTAAAATAATCTTTATATTTTTAATTATGAGAGAAAATGGGGTACTGTGAATAAAAATGTAGATAATTCCTAAAAAGTTTGGGCAATACTTTTGTAAAACCCCATGAGTTAAAGTGTGCACCTTAATCTCATCTTGATTCTTTGATTTAAAATCCACTGAGATGGTTTGCAAAAGCAAAGCTGCATTTGTGTCGTCCGACCTAACTGTATACTGATACCCAGAACATGTAAAAAAAAAAAAAAAAAATCTTAAGCTCTGAGTTTACCATGACACCTGACAATAAGAACCAAAATAAGCAGTATATACTGAAGTTTGATAACTCAGTCTTTTAGTGTCTCAATCCGTAGTCTCTCAGTAAGACTTTGTCCTGCCAAAACAACTTGAACATCTTACCTTTGGTTGTTAAAAAATATTATTCAGATTTTTATCAATATTGCGCGTCTTACTGCATTTGAAAAACCAGACAGGAGGGCAGAAAGCCTGCAGAGTATTCATGGACAAAATAGCAAGCATAAGAAATTTAGCATACTCTTTCTTATCCTTCAAACCTATCCCAGCTAGTATAGTGCAAGAGGCGGGGCACACCTTGGATATGTCACCATCTGACACAGGGATAAGATCGCACTTCTGGGCAAATTTGAATAACAGAGTGAACATAATCCCACTTACTGCATATCTTTGGACTGTGGGAGGCAACTGGAGTACCCGGAGAGAACCCACACAAACACAGCAGAGCATGCAAACTCCACACAGAAGGCCCTCAGCCTCAATCAGAATCAGAATCAGAATACTTTATTGATCCCTAGGGGAAATTATTATTTCAAACTCAGGATCTTCTTGCTGTGAGGCACCATTCTGCCCTAGAAAAGTAACTTTTAAATAAAAAAAAAAATACAACTTTTCTTTTTATTGTCATATATAGGAAGTTACTGAAGAGGTATAAAAACTGGCTTTGGCAGCTGAGTGACTGAAGAGAGCTTTTCTGGAGACAGATATTAAACTTCAAGGGCAGATACATGGAGCAGTAATGCATGGAGCTAAATCCCATTATATGCCTAACATCACACTGAAATTACTGTTGGGAGCAGCTAAGAAAGAACTGTTTAAAAGTTTGATTGGTTACAGACAGGTTGTAGCAAATCGCATTGACTGAAGAAAATAGAAGGAACAGGTCAGCAAAAGTGTGCAGAAATGTGCATGAATATATGACATAGCTTGTGTGATGAGTAGTTTTTCTTATGAACCATATTTTTCATAGCAAACAATACCACCCATGATGTGAATTATTATTTAAATTCATGATATTATTTCTGTTCTTGTTCCCCCCCCCCACCCCCTTCTCTGTTACTTCTTTCTGCACAGGTGAAAGAGGACTGGAAGTATGTTGCTATGGTGATTGACCGTATCTTCCTGTGGATGTTCATTATTGTCTGCCTGCTTGGGACAATTGGTCTGTTCTTGCCACCGTGGCTAGCCGGCATGATTTAAGGCTTCTGGGAAAGGGTTGAATTCACAGTCACCTCCTCTTGAAAGATACTTTAAAGTGTAGCTGAACTCTTCTTCAAGTCGGGTAATCTGACTCAACTTTGTGTAACTCGGTGCAACCCAGGTGTCCTCAAAAGGCCGTTGTGCTCTTTACACGTCACCAAATATAACTTATGAATAGTGGAGACAACTCTGCTATTTTCAGATTCTTATTCCCAGTTGGATAAAAATCAACTACAATCTACATTTTTAAGGGAAGATCAGACTCAGTAACCTACTGTTAGCTATAAAGTCTTGGCTCAAGTTTCATCTCAGATGCACTTTGTCAGCCTCAGGTTTACTCCTTCAGCATCATCTGTAACATTTCTCAGGTTGTTTTTGACCTGAATGCAAACATTTGCATGTTAACATTCACTAAAGTTAACATGGCTGTTGAAAACTGTGCTAATGTTGGTATTTTAATGTGCAAATGTTAATCACTTTTTAGCATGTTAGCATAACATGCTAGTTAAATATATAGTGCCAACGGCTGTCTTAGTAGGGTGTCACAGTGATCACATTTTTCTTTCCTATAGTTTCAGGGATTGCAGCTTAAAACTCAACAACTTAATAACATTGCATTCACTGATAGCAGGGGGATCAGTGAAAGCTGTTTGTCATCTTACTGTCTTAGCAGAAGTCAAACTCTGAATCAAACTCAGTTTATCATCCCAATGTTAACTTGTTGTAAAAGGCTCAAGGATGGAGATTAAAACATTAAGAAAACAAGCTTGTTTTAAATTCGTCTTATTTTCATGCTCTTTACTTCATGGTTATCTGTCTGTCTTTTTGTCTGACCATTGATATGTCCAGAAAATGCATCAGCAAACATTAGCAATACAAGAGTGTGGACTGCTAAACCACATGTACAAATTCACCTTCCTGACCTTAACGCCACTGAAGGCTGTCACCTGTAAACTAAGTACTAGAGCCTATTCTACATTTGAGTTGTATTTTAACAATATTTGTCATGAATCTGTTCTCTTTGATTCTAAGCAAAGTTTTCTTTCACCACATATTCTGGATGGTGGTGAATAATCCTTCAAGAAATGGGCATTCAAATGTGATATACTCCTCAGTGCATATAGTCTGATTTTAGCAGGGGTAACTGGACTGGCTGCTCCAAAGGGGATCTTGGACAAATGACTAAATATAATCATTTTCCATTTAATTTGCCACCATTGGTCAGTGGTGATGCTCAAAACTGCTTCAAGAAGTTTTGAATTCATTTGCTACTTTTTAAGGTTTCCAGTCATGAACTGAAAAATGAAGAGCTTAGTCTGCGTTGCAAGATTTATTATCATCCACTGGAGCCAACAAATGCATGTAAATTTATCACAATCCGTTCAAGGTGCCATGATACTGGTAAACCAGTGAACGTTTAAAAAAATAGGGAGAATTAAATATGTAAACAATGCCATCTGGGTTGCTTTTTTATCAGATTAAAAGTTGTTGATGACACTGTTCTCTTTGTGTATGGTGGGATGAACACCCATTATTATAGACTATGTTGGATACACGTTGGGGTGATTTGGTTTAGACAAAAAATGCATCAGCACAGGTTTTTTCCTTCTGGCGATGCTGCAACAATTGTAGTATTTTTGATTGAGCATACTATACAATAAAAACCCATGAAACAAATTTGAAAATTTGTCTGCACGCTGTTTACTGACCTTTGAAAAAAAACAATTTCTTATACAGTATTTTTTGTATTCTTTTATAAAAGAACTGACTCTGAAACTACACTTAATGATCATCAGTAAAGACTTGAAATATATGTAAATGTTCCTATCTCCTTGTGCTTTAAGATGACCTCATTATGTAGATAATTATACAGTGGTATTTAGAAGTTTACATACAGTCATCATGGGCATGAATTTCAAGGTAATGCTGGCTTCTAATGATTTTTTTTTTTAATTGTTCTTCTTCCGGGATGGGTGGGGGGTTATACAGCATACATCTTTCATGACTTTAAAAAACAAGAATTGGGTGCAGATCTTTGAATTTATTTCATGTTTTCTCTAATCCACAGTCAAAAATATACATACAGGTTTAAATATATATGCACTTCCACTAATAATTGGTGACATGTCCCTTAGAGAGTTGCACCTCAGACACTTTTGATAGCCATCAACAAATTTCTGGCGTAATTGTGACTGAATACTTGAACACTCTTCCTTGCAGAACCGACAGAAGCCATTTGAATTGGTTGGTTTCCTTGCATAGACGTGGCTTCTAAGCATAATCCACAAATTTTCAGTTGATGAGGTTGGAGCTTTGGGAAAGCTATTCCAGAAGCTCAGTGTTAGCCTGCATTACCTATTCCACAACCAGTCTTGCTGAAACACTCAACTGTGTCCACGTTTAACCGTCTAGCGCAGTGGTTCTAAACTTTGTTGGAGGTACCGAACCCCACCAGTTTCATATGCGCATTCACTGAACCCTCTTTAGTGAAAAATAAAATGTCAAGACATAGATATGTTTTTTACTGGTGCACAAAATAAGCCATGCATGTCATGGTGGAGGCTCTGCCGAACCCCTGAGACTGACTCACCGAACCCCTAGGGTTCGATCGAACCCAGGTTAAGAACCACTGGTCTAGCGGATTAATGAATTTTGAGGTAGTCCCCCTTCATTAGGCTATCCATTTTGTGCAACACACCAGTACCACTGGCAACAAAACAGCTACAGAGCATGATACTACCACCACCATGCTTGACAGTTGATGCAGTGTTGTTAGGTTTGAAAAGCCTCACCTTGATGCCTCCAAAAATACCTCTTGCTTTTGTGGCCGAATAGTTTAATCTTTGTCTTGAAATATATCTGTTGATTCTTCTTTGGTTGGCAACCTCAGTCTGTGGCGATGTAAAACTGGACAGTGACGCTTCTCGAATGCTGGTAGGTGCTTTGAACTTTCACCTTTCTGCTTTAATACCTGGCCCTCCTACACTTCATCCCCAGACAGCTATGCGCCTGAGACCCTGTCTACAATTCTGGGTAAAATTCTCTTCGTCTCACTTATAAATGGAAGTTGGTAAGTCCTGCTGTCCACTACAAAGGACTGGGAATGAAAGTTCTGTTTTGAAAGTGTTAAAATTATGAAATCCAACTAAATCAAAGAATTATATGTGTGTGTATATATCGTATCATTTAATCTCCCTTAAATAAATCTGGAGCTGCAATGCCCATCATTTTGAAAAGAAAGTCCATGCGCTCTGTTAACCCAACCCCGACATATGTGCCACCAATAGAAATCCCAGTATGTCCTCTTGACACTACAGTATGACTCAGATGCATAAATTGTGGTTGATGCAGAGGTCTCAGACTCATGTCCCTAACAGAGGACAACAATGAATTGCTGGGTCTTTGTGAGGATAATACTGTGCTCTTTAGTTCATTGGTTTAGTGTGAGTCATGCCACTTAAATGGCCAACTAACCTTTTAATATGGTCATTTTTATCTCATCCAGCCAAGGCACACATCCACCCCTCCCTCTACAGTTCACTAGAATCACTCATCCTTCTAGAGTATGGCTCAGAATTTGCAGTAATTTGATCACCTAATGACTCTTCAGCCAAACTGTGCTTAAGCTCCACGTCGTGTTTGTCATTTTAAAGGCAGTTTTCAGCATTCACAAAATTCCCTACTTATCCTACAATCTTGGTTGGATTTAAGTGAAACCAGGTCGATCTGTCGTGGATATGATTTTTGGGAGCTTCCTTCACTGGTCGGTGGATTTTAATTCCCATGACTTTGTGCGATACAGCCAACCAAAGACGACAACAAAACGCCATTGATGCTATATTTACATTTCACTACTGACAAAAGTAAACTGTTCACATATGTTTTCTTTTTTGCATGAAACATTTCCCATGCAACACATTTTATATTTACAAATACAACTTTCAAAGCAAATATCTGAGTCAACACTTCACCAATCACACACAGGTACAGTTATCATTTAAAATTTAGCATAACTGACATCCTAAACATGATGCAAGGGGACCGCAAAAGGAAAATGACACATTTCTGTATTATTGCATTATCTAAAAATACACATGCATCCATATGTAGCATCACATTTAAACTAAACTCTCATTAACGTGACAGTGGCTATCCAAAGTACCGGTGATGCTGCAGGATTCATTTCACTGATTGATCGATGTGATCCAACTAAAAAAATGCATGCTTTACAATGCACAAATGTTATTTCTGACTTTCACATATTAAGAAAAAAAAAAAGAAGTCCCTATTTAGTTTGATGTGAAACTGAAAAAAAAATCTAATGTCTTTTAGGGGGGAGCAGGCTTTGCTAAATTGGCCCTGACTCTTGCTTGATCCACAGCATCCAACATGTTCTTGCTGTCCATAGCCAGAGTGTGTGCGGCAGCCAGCATCTGTTTCTTACACTCCTCCTTTAGAGAGGTTATGGCATTCTGCTGAGCCAACCGCATTTTGCTGATCAGCTCCCCCATGTCATGGTTCAGCAGCTTCTGGGTGCCTTCGATCTGCGATATTACAGAAGACCAATGGATCAGTTGTTTAGATTGGCGCTTTGATGACTGAGTTTTACGTTTTGCCAGCTCTTCGGATGAGGAAATCTGGCGTTGCGTCAGTACTTTTGTGATGCAAAAATATGGATTCTGGGTGTCCCCCTCCAAAAAATGTAAACTTTAAAGGAAAGTGTATCATATTTGATGAGTTTTTGTGACTTCTACATCAGTGCGATTTTTTTAAAGTAAAAAGTTTCAAGAAATAAACTGAAAAAAATGTTTTGTAGCAAATATTATATAAATTAAAATGCATATATTCAAAATCATATTTAATGTTCTTTGTTATGTCAGGAGGTTCACCGAACACTATTTTTAAAAAGAAAATTGAATTTTCTGGCAATTTTTTCATGGTTCGGGATTTAAAGGGATAAAATAGTTGTATAGTTTTTGCTTTGTTTGTGTTTAAAGGGATAAAAATGCACAGAAAGGAAATGAAATAATAAAATAATGCTGTCATACTGTACCTCAGTCCTCACAGACCCGTGTAAGGTGGGCAGTATCTCATCCACACTGCTAATTAAATCTCTTAATGCCATCCCAACAGACTGTGGGCAGAAATCAATACAGAAATGACTCAGGAGCTTTGTCTTTGCATTTCAAAATGTGGCATTAAAGCAGCAACAAACTGTAACACTGAAGTGCAAAGCAGATCATTTGTCTCAGTGTACCTTGATATGGGTAATGCATTGCTCTGGCTGCAGCCCAGCGATGTCATTCTTGAGCTGGACGACTACTTTGACCAAGTCCATGACGCAGTGATATACTTTGTCATCTGTGCGGTCAAGCTCAGCTGTGGGCGCAGGCTGAAAAAGGAGTAAATAGGTTTTAAGAACTGAAATATTAAATAACATCACAAGACACTTACTTAGATAAAACAGTGGCATCGATGCCCGTTCAAAAAAAAAGGACAAATTATGAATAATTTTTCATCCAAAAATCAAAGCTATTAAATTAAATGATGTTTTTCTATGGCCTAAAAATAATTTTAAGAAAACTAAATCTGCTTACCTTTGCTGTGAGTCGTGGCGGCTTCTCAGGCACTGCTGTATGGCAGAAAGATGAAAAATATGACAGATGAGGAGAAATAGCAGATCAAATACATAAGGAGCGAAGGAACATCTTTAGATCATTTTAGATGTGAATCTGTGAATTGCTTTGAGTGCTTACCAATCTCGATGTTAGCCGGCTAAAAGAACAAAAGAAGGATCTCATGAGGACGAGATGAGGAATTTTTACAATTCTACACTTTCTAATCAACAGTTCGCATTATGTATTGACAACAACGCACAAAAGTAATCATAATAATTGATGCTGCTGATAGTTATATGAGACCAATCAGCTGGTTAGTTTAAGCAGAGAAAAGCGCTTAAAAACCCAGTATTAGGTTTATGCCCCTGCTGCCCTAAATTAACAGTATTGGTAATTACCAAAATCATTTTTTGTGTTTCTGTATTGATTATTACACCAGTGTGAACAAGGTGTTTAATCAAATTGATATTTTTAATGCTAAAATTAAATGATTCTCGTTATCCATTAATTTTTAAATGTACTGTTTCATAAAAAGCAGGGAGGTGCTCGTTTCTAAAGGGACATTATTATTCTTTGATTAAGATGTCAGTTATTCATGAACAGGAAAATTCATTTTAGTGGTTGAATGTTATGCCTGATTAATTTGACTCCTCAGGGAAGTCCAGTATGCTGCCTCAAACTTGCACATAGAAGGTCACTTTCAGCTTTAACAAGTTTTTGACAGATTTCTAAAATATTTGCATGTTTTCTTTATGACAGGTCATCTAATTAATTTGTTAAACACTGCACATCATCTAGACTTGATAAATTAGCCTTTTAATACTTTTTAAAACTTTAAATGCTTAATTAAAGTGACAATACTCTTAAATAACACACTTCCTGTCATAAATGTATATTTCAAATTAAAAAAAAGGGGAAAGGCTTTGCAGGATATATCATGTGGATGCCTCATCAAAGAAAATAACAGTCAAATGACACAAACATACATTATTTTCTAGGGTTATAATAACACTTTATATATAAATATTTTATTAATATTAAATATATAATAATTAAAAATGTAATAACGTATATCATGTGTTTATTTTATGCGGCTCTGGACCTTTATAGTAGTTTTGGTGATACAAATATGTAGTAAAGCTTTAGTTGTAGTATAGTAGTTTAGTACGGTGGCCCTGTGAGGCCAAATGGACTGCAAAACACCAGCAATAAGAAAAACGCTGCAAAAGCACACAAAACACAACGGAAATAGAAAAAGCGGAAATAGGGAAAAAGAAAACATAAATAGAAAACACGAAAACATAAATAGGCAAAAACTGATTTCCAAACGCACAAGGGAAGGTTTTCTGGGGAGACAATAACCCGACGGACCAGTTGCAGGAACCAAACTATGCTAAGATTTGCGCTGGGAGACACTTAAAAGAAGTGGAGGATCTATCGCAAAGAAAAGGTGAGCGGTAAGTGTGTTAGCCTAATTATTAGCCTAAAAATCCATACATTAATCATGAGATTAAAACACACTAGCATATTTTGGTTTCTGCAACTGGTCTGTTGGGTTATTGTCTCCCCAGAAATACTTCCCTTGTGCTTTTGGAAATCTGTTTTTTCGTTTCCGTTTTTCCTATTTCCGTGGGTGTTTTGTGTGCTTTTGCAGCACTTTTCTTATTGCTGGTGTTTTCTTACAGTCCGTTTGGCCTCACAGGGCCACCGTACATCAGACAATGGCATGATAGATAGAAACTTATGCACCTGAAGTCTATTTAATAAAATATCTAATAAAAAATTTAAACTAAGTTGACTAATAGTGGTCTATACTGATCCCTGCAGGAAGTGTGACCTATGACGAAGCTCATTTTTCAGTGATCACAAACAGTCACAACTGGACTGACAACAATGTAGAAAAAAGAAAAAAAAAACAAACATTTACTTTGTTTGTATTTTAGGTATCTGAAAAAAAATTATGTCTCCATTGTAACTAAATTGATTCACTAAACTGCCTGTAATTAAAATTACACTCTGTACAGGAGCACACCTACCTCTGGATTGGCAGTATCTTCTAGTCCCATGGGGTCCTGCAAAGAAACAGGCAGGTTCATTTTATACAACAGAGATATAGACCCTCTCTTTGGAACTGTTATCAAGGGCACATTCAATTTAAGACTAGTGGGGCTTTTTGGATGGACAAGTAGGTTGATATTATTTAACGGTGCCTCGTTCCATGTAGCCTTCACAGCTACACTGCATTCGGACCCAGAGGAGAACAGAGACACAGAGAGGGGTTTGACAAAAGTAAAGGATGCTCTGTTCCCCACCAGCAGTCTCTCCTCCTTTTTCAGCCACTTTTTATCCTCCATCATCTGCTCTTTCTGCTTGCGGAGCGTTTCATGTATCTGGTGTTTCTCCCTCTGCCACAGGAGCTGGGCGTCTTCCCCGGTGTTCCGTTCCACTCTGAAAAACTCGTTCTCCTACAAGTACAACGATGGAGAAGTGTAATTACAATGTTACTAAAACAATCGCATGAGTATCCTCGTTCGACACAGTATAATACAGTGCTTTAGTAGGTTGTGCAGCTAAACCTTTAAAGGAAGTGCTTAGTGTCTCTTACCCCCATGCTGCGGCGCCGGGGCGACTTCGCAGGTAGTGCGAGAGTGTTGCTGGAGTCGACAGGAGACTGATAGTCACATGGGCTGGCTAGGTCAGGTGAGCTGGCACACAGAGCCTCATTGAGCTGCACAGATACAAACAGACACACACTTATATATGGAAAAAAATTAAAGCTACCTCAAAGGATGTGTCTAGAGGTTGCTTAAAAGTACCTGAATGTGCAGACCAATACTGAGTGTGTTCCCAAACCGGGCTGGTTTCATTCTTGAAGGCTTCAGGAAATGTAAAAGATTATAAAAATGCAATTTGTTACATCGAAATTTTAAGACTGAGCAGTAGGTAAACTTAAAAATAATTTATACCTTAGGCGGGGGGTCAATGTTGAACTTGGACTCAAAAAATTTGGTGGAACGCACTCTGTCTCTCTCTCTCTCCGCTTCCTGCTCCTTCTCCATCTTGTGGACATCACTGTTAAAGATAATGTTTTTAAGGGCTGTGTAAAAATCCTTTGCAGTCAGTGCCTGAAGTTTAGAACCCATGGACATCAAAAAATGCTGTTTAACCTACGTTGAGATGCTATGTATTCACTTTTATCTCCAGTAACTGAAAATATGCTCTTTTGACTGACTTGGCCACAGACAAAATATATCCAATCTTTTTGTTTTGAGAAATTCTTGGGTTGCTTTTGCAGTATGCTGTTAAGTCAAATTGTTGAATGTTGTCATTGTGTTTCTTAAATTTGTAAAGTCTTAGTTCAAGCAGTAGGATCAAAGAGATTCCTTTGATCCTGACCACCTCTCCAGCCACTCCGAGGTTTTATTGTAGATACATTCTATCTGGAAGATCTGTTTCTTGTGTTGTAAGCTTCCTGCTTTTCTGATCCTTTTGGTGAGCAGGCGGTTACACACACACACACACACACACACACACACACATACACACAGTGCCTTATCTTAGAACCATTGGGGGGTTTTACGGTGGGAGGTGCTTGTGTTGTGTTGTATTGTGTAAACTGTAACTATCATGGAAATAAATAGCTGCGAGGGAAGCTACTCTTTGAAGGACTTGGGCTAGAGATAGGTAGCCTGGTCCATAGCCTGGTTCTGACCAAAGCCTTTCCTCGTTAGCGAGTTAAAGACCGGTTGAAGATGTTCTGTTTTGTCTTGTGTTCTTCATGAGGAATAAGTCACAGTCACACTAACTACACAGTAAAGGGTTGATGGTTTTCCTTATTTTCCGTCACATGTATATAGACAGGATATATTCTCATATTAATCATGATGTCATCATCATGTAATCCCTATGAGCCAATTGCTCAAGATTCAGACTACAAACTTGTAGCCAATCAGAAGCCAATCATTGTTTCAGTCAATGGCTAAAGTGACGGGCTACAAGAAGATAAAATTTAAAAAAAAAACTTCTCTAGTGGAGTCAAGAATAGAAATATGAAACTAGAAATGAGTAAAATAAACCTTTTTTTTTTAACATAGCACTATGAGGCCAATATCTGCTTATGCAGATAATCACAAACCTCAACTGAAAAAGATTGGGCCCACTGACCAAGCCTTAATTAAAGGATCTCAATCCATTTGTATTCTTCATAATCACTTCTTTTAATAATGCATAAAGAATTACCTGATCTTCATAACCAACTCAGTGAAACTGGGTCTTTCACTGGGGTCGTAGGACCAGCAGCGGGTCATGAGTGAGTAGAGGGCAGGAGGGCAGTTATCTGGTTTGGGCAGTCTGATGCCTTGCTCCAGCTGGTTGATCACAGCTCTGTTCTCAAGCCAGAAAAACGGCTGCTGTCCACCACTCATTATCTCCCACATACACACAGCTAGAAAACAAAACAGAAACAAAAATAAGCTCGGGAATGTTCACCCTCCAGTTCATTATTCATTTTCAGATTGTGTAATAGGCTACAAATAGAAAATATCAGACAATAAGGATGAAATTCAACGCATTAACAATAGCAAACAAAGACAAACAAATGCCACCTGAAGCAGTCATTGTGGTGCTTGGTAATGGAGTTAGTAATAATTATAACTATTCATTATTCATGTTTTTGATTATTTTTCATTAATTGCAGTTTTCAAAAAAGTTATTTTTCCACCAGATGAAGCTCAAAAAGCTTTATTTTGCTTTATTTTACAATAAGCTGTGTAAAATAGAATATTTCATTCTTGTACTTAAAAACAATCCATGGCTCTCCGACAGGAAGCAGCTGTTGGGTCAGAATCTACCTAATATAGTGCTATAATAAAGTGACATATAAATAAATTATGGTATGGTAATATATCTCATGTTTTTAATGCATATCCTATAGCTTTATTTTAGCTATATCAGCCTTCAGTCCACTTTATGTCCACAGTTGTATCAGTCACTGTTGCAAAAAGAAATACATGAACTAAATAAGATGTATTTTGTGAGAAAATATTACAGATCTGGGTCAATAATAGTGTTTAGTTCATGCTTAAAAATTCATAATGGAAATCATAAGTATGGTTGAATTCAGTGCATGAAAACATACAGTGCAGAACAAATTCATTTTACATTGCTGGCCACATACAGCCCAGTTTGATCTTAAGTGGACCGGATGACAGAAACTCCCTTTTCTGTCATTGTAAAGATATTTAACTACACATTTAATCTCTAATATATTTAATCATGAAAAAGAAGTGCAATTTCAACACCACCTATCGGTTTTTAGTCATTATATGGCTGCTTTGGGCTTAAATTGTAAGAGATAAATGTGAAAATTACAGAAAACTGCACAGACTGACCTGGAATTGGAAAACGTAACTTTTTTTTAAATCAATTAACAGGATATATCTTTTTTTTTCTGGGGACGAGCTGTAAAAATCATAAATTTTATAGCATATAATGAAAAAGCAGGAACTCTATTACTTATTTGCATTGGTTTAGTGTGAATGGCCATGGTCTTTATCAGTAGGAAGGAAAAGGCTAAAATTTATGCCCTGCTTCACATTTTCCAAAGTCGTCCAGTGGGCCAGATTGGAGTCTTTGTCAGGCTTATTCAGGGTCACAAGGCCTGGGCCTTGTGTTTGTTTATGTTTTAGAAAAACTGATTTACCTCAGGGGAAGATATCAAATAGTCAGGCATCATAAAGGTAATTCCTCACTCTCTTAGGCCTCAAAGGTCAGAGGATGCCAGTGTTTCAGTACTTTTGTAAAAGCACTAGGAGTAAATACACATGAAAGGCTGTTAGGTTGGGATATTGAGCCTTCTGAGGCTTAAAATTCCCCCATGTAAACCATCAGTGTTTGAGCTAAAAAAGCAAAACAAAGAAAAGAAGAATAACAGAGTCCACTGTTATGTGTGTTTGTGTGCACGTTATCTGTAATGTAGAGCCATATCAGCTTAAATAATCCCTGCCTCGTCATAAAACTGTGTAGCCCTTGTTTCGGTTGATTATTAACCAGTAACCTGACCTTTTTCTATGTGCGAGTGTTTCTTAGTCTCTTGTGCAGCAAACCCTCAAAATGTCACCGTGCTGTTGAAGGTAAATGCGTAACAAGCTCACCAAACATCCACACGTCACTAGCTGAGGTAAAACGCCTGAAATTAATGGATTCTGGGGCCATCCACTTGATTGGTAATCGGGTCACAGATGCTGCAAAGAAATTAGCACACTGCATTATAGTCAAGATAGTCAAAGCCATGGTTTTTAAAGATTTTTCCAAATAAGTTGATTAATTTGTGTATTTGTTTTAAATATGCTTTTATTTTTCTATTGACAAGGAGACATAACAGACGGTGGTTTAACTGTGTAGATCCTTTAATCTAAAATTCTGATCAAAATTATTACGTCAATGACTTAAAACAATAATGTGAACTGAGATCAAAATGTAGGAAAAACATAACAGAAGCGTTTACAGTTAAAGTATTTTATAAATCTAGCTGATATTTTATGTTTATTGCATGAAACATTTGTGTTAGTTCATGAGTGTCTCTTTTACCTTTGTAGTATTCTTCATCCTCTATGTACCTCGATAGACCAAAGTCTCCAAGCTTCACACAGTCCGGACTGGCGACTAATATATTCCGAACTGCTATGTCTCTGTGAGCGGACAGGATTGGAGGAAAGGTTGATGTTTATGTTGGTACAGGTGGATAATGTAGGCAAGATTCAGGGGAAATGTAAATAATGCATGTTAAAACCTGAAATTGTGCACTCAAACAGTCTGCAGACACAACTCAATGGAACATGTTGTTCTGCTGTTTCAGTACAACTTTCCTCATTTCAATGTTTTAAGATTAAATAAAACGGTTTTCCAAAATGTGACGACTTCATCACTCAGTCACACTAGAGTTAAAATACGACGGTAGGCTCCTCTCCTTGCAACTAGGAAAAAAGGCTGCATTCAATTTTTTAGCTGGTGGACCGATTGCAAATAGTTGCAGACCAACTGTGTTGCCTGCGTGGCGCCCACTTTCAATCAAAAGGCGACTGAGTAGGATGCCTTGTGGGAGAAAACCCAACAATACAAATCCAACTCTTTGAATCAACTTGAGATATTACGTCCGCTTTGTTTGCCATGAATTAACAAAGAAGCATGCCTCACCTGGCCATCAAACTGCTTGTCACTACTTGAACCTCTGGAAATGGAGGACTATGTGTAAAAATGGCTGTAATTCTTAAGATGAAAGTGTGGATTACATTTTAGAAGCAGACCCTCGAGTAGACCCAGAAGCCACAGGAGGGATTATATATCTCGACTGTCGAGAGTCGAGATATATAATCCCTCCTGGACTGGAAACTCCTCGGGATTCCCCAGGAGGAACTGGAAAGTGATGCTGGGGACAAGGATATCTGAAATACCCGCCTAAGCTGGTGCTACTTTTATGTCAGACCATGATCATTTATGCTCAAAGGAGGCAGAGCTTATAACACTGTAACCTTTCTGTTGAATAAAAGCATTCATTTTTTAATTAAGAAGAGAAAAAAATGTACCTGTGTACCATGTTAACCCCTCCGAGGTAGACGAGAGCTTTGCAGATCTGCAGGCTGAACAGCACTAAGGTTGTATTTGTCAGCTTTTCTTTGTTTTGAACCAGGTAGTGTCCCAGCTGCAAGAAAGTCAATAATGCGTTTAATCAGTCAGGAATTCACATGTGCGACATCTGCTGTGGCATCCAGAAGCTACACTAGTTTAAAAAGAAAAAAGAACATATATTAAATGCATATTTTGTATAACCAATCAGGAAATGAGGACTAACCTCCCCATACTGATAAAGCTCCATGACAATCCACACGGGATTCTCCTCTATGATTCCAATCAGTCTGACGATGTGGGGATGGTCGAGGTTCTTCATGATTACTGACAAACACAAACATCACAACTTATCAGGACAACTCTGTCAGTTACTGCTGGCACAGTTGTGGTGAACGTAGCAGCTGTTTTAGAAATCTTTTTCTCTGCGTACCTGCTTCACTCATGAATTTTTCCATCACGTCAGGTGAACAGTCTTTGCAGGTTTTCACTGCCACATTAACTCTTTCACCATTCTGTCCAATTAAACACATGTTACTGCACATTCACTTTGCGTGCTGCCATTTATTTCGAATGCAATCATGTATTTTATAGATGCTCTGTAACACACCGCGCTTAAACCCTTTAAACTTACAGCTTTTTTGTATACTCCGTCGTAGACTTCCCCAAAAAAACCCTCGCCGAGGATTCGGCCGAGAACAATGTCATTTCGGTCGATGCCGTATTTCACAACTGCAGAGCAACAGTAACAGTGAACATTAAAAAGTGAGTTTTCACAGGTATGATCCTGCAACAGAATTGAATAAAGACTTTTCCGAACCTGATTTTGGCCTTTCATCAATCTCACAGTAGATATCTGAACCTAAAAATGCAAAAGATCTCATTTTTATTGTCTTCATAATAACGTCACTATTAAAAGGAATTTGGTTTTTAACTATTAAAAAGTGTACAGCATAGGTTGTTAAAATTCTGAGCTCACCCATACTGTGTCTGAGCGAGCTCGTCTCTCTGCTGCTCCAAGGAAAAGACAAAATGGGGGAAAGCCAAAGTCAGAAATGTTCAAATTAGAGCACTGACTGCATAAGTCAGTAAAACAGCCACTTACCCAGTAGGAATTTCAGGTAGGGAGGTTCTTGCATTGGCATCTAGGATAGGAAGTAGTAATGAGAATCCAGATTGACTTTTAAGAATATATTTCAAACAGCTTTTAAGACAATGGTCAATCTTTAAAAACAATATGTTGCCCTTTATTTAATAGATAAATCTTACACACCTCTATTTGGTCGGTGGATAACACTTTCATCTGTGTTGTTTTCCAAGCGGCAGTACCCGTCAATAAGATCAATCATGTTCTCAGCCGTAGCGACCGTGGCCACATTGATGGTCAGACGCTATCAATGAGGACACAATGGCATGTCACAAAAATACATAGACTGAATGGCCAGTTTAGAAAATACCAATAACTCATCAGCCAACCACATGGCAGCAATGCATTTAGTCATGTAGACCAGCAAATGCTCAAACATTAAAATAAGGTGAGCTAGGTAAGAAATGTGAGTTAAGTGACTGTGAATGTGGCATGGCTGTTGGTGCTCAGCGTGCTGGTCTGAGTATTTCACACACTGAACTTTACAGAGAGTGGTCCAAACAGAGAAAATATCCAATGAGCAGCAGTTCTCTGGACGAAAATGCCTGGTTGACGCTAGAGGTCAGAAGGAAATCACCAGAGTTCGAGTTGATAGAACGGCACAAGTAGGTGTTGAATGCACAAGACATCGAACCTTAAAGCAGATGGGCTACAACAGCAGGAGACCACACTATGTGCTGAGGCTACAATTCACACAAGCTCACCAAATCTGGACAACATAAGATAGGAAAAAATGCTTGTTTAATGAATCTTTAATGTTGCTGCAACATTTGCTTAGTGGGGGTCAGAATTGGGTCTAAAACACATAAAAGCATAAATAAATCCTGCCTTGTTCATGCTGCTGGTGATGCTGTAACTGTGTGGGGGAAATTTTTCTTGGTACATGTTGACCTAGCACCAGCTGAACATAGTTTCAACACCCAACGCATTTGCTAACCATGCCCATGCCTTTCTGACCACAGTGTACCCATCTTCTGATGAAACACAACATGTCACAAAGCTCACTGCTTTCTTGAACATAGCAATGAGTTCACTGTACTAAATGGCCTCAGATCTTAATGCACTAGAGCGGTGAAACGCGAGATTCACATCATGAACGTGCACCCGACAAATCTGCATTAACTTTGTGATGTTAATATGGATCAAAATCTCTGAGCAATGTTTCCAGCACCTTCACAAATCTGCCACAAAGAATCGAGGAAGTGCTGAAGAGAAAAGACAGTCCAATCAAATACCAACGAGGTGTACCTAACAAAGGAAGCTATTGAGTGACATTCTCTAATATTTCAAACTATAGGGAGCAATATTACACTTACTTGCTTCGCGCCCTCTATGTCAAGATTTAGGAGAGCCTTGCCATCGTTCTGCGATATGCATTGTACTTTCTTAATTTGTTTGAAGTCAGCTAAAAACACAGCCTGCCACACAAAAGGAATGAATGCAATGATTAAATTATGATTGGTGGCAGGTAAGTTAAACCTGTGTGCGAGATTAACAAAATCTTAATCACGCTTACAGCTGAATCCTTCTGTGTGCGTTGGCGAATTCCTCTCCCACCGACGACCAGCTCCACCGACAGACTCCAGCCTTGCTATTCACAAATAAAAACATTTGAAACATTAATACCTCAAACAGTAAATCTACAGCTCTTGGAGTTCTGGACAAGCTTAACGAGATCTATTTTGTTATTTATGAATAAGACACGATTCATTGCTCCAGATGAACATCATGTTCCTGCTCACCACTAGTTCACAGGGGAAGGCTTCTTCATCGTAGCTGACGAAATCCTTAAGCGTCTCAAAAAACTTGATCATGCAGTCATCCTCCTTGAGTGTTGCAAATTGCTGAAATGTTTGCTGAATCATCTTCCGCAGGGGCCTAGGCTGGATCACAGCCACAGAGATTTGAAAATGGTAAAACTTTCACTTTTGGACAATAGTGACTCAATATTAATTTGCAAAGGAAGTCTCATAAATTGTGGGTGCCTGTTTAGGTAGGACACACTAAGTCACGTTTAGAGAAATTTACCTTCATGCTGTTAATCAGTTGCTGTGGAAAGAAAAGGTCCAGGCCAACTTCTTTTCTAAATTGGTAAAACAAACAAAAAACCTTAGAAGAATATTCAGAATTAAAAACATACTCTAGAGCTTGAAAGGCAATCTATTGCTGATGTTAGCTGTTTGTCAAACTATTGGTACTGGCATTTATAATGGCCAATAAATATAAATAAAAATTTCAGTTAAAGCTTTTTGGTAAGGAACAATAAATAGCTACACATATTTAGGGTGTCTCAAAGAAATAAATAAATGTAATATATAATAATGTATCGGCTTTTTAAATCATCATCATGTCATTTAAATTTTATATTGAGCTTGCATCAACCGGTATGCAGCCTGTTTGAATTGGTCCTGATTTTCCTTCATGCTGTGACGTTTTTTCTTTGTCTTTTGCTTAGTATTACATAATTTCCCTAGGGATTAATGAGGTATTCTGATTCTGATTTAATATTTAAAAAATGGTCTTTTAGTTTAATTCAAGGCATTTTTAATCATGTTTTGAAGCTGAGGGTTCACAACCCATGAAGTGTCACTTTTAGGGTAACGTAATTTAACAACACCAGTTAAACTGGATTTAAAAGCCCTTAATGTAATATTAGAGCGATAACTCTTTGTACTGTACAGAAAGTAAAAACTTACTCTAGCAGCTCAAAGTTAGATTTCTTTTCAAGACCTTTTGCATTCATGTCTTTGTAGAACCGCCTGTGAAAACAGAGTGAGAATAAAGATACAAAATGATTAATAAAAATAGAGGCAAATGTGAGCAGTTTAACTATTCTATAGCTTTTGATCATTCTATTAAATACAAAGCACAGCAACACGGGTTAAGTTATGAAATAGCCTGCAAGAGGGAGACAATTTGAAAGTGTACAGTAAATACACCCAGTTCAGTCACCTCACACTCACAGCGAGGTAAGGAATGCAGTGACTCACCTGATCTCCAAACAACCAAGCTGCAATGCCATCCCGTCACTGACTTTACTGGCATGATACTGCATGTAATCACTACGCACCTATAATAACATGTCAAAAATTTGAGTTTTATGCGAATACCAACAAAACAATTCTAAATAGAACTTCAAACAAAGTCAGTCAGGACTCTTTAAATCAAAAGAAAACCATTTCCGCCTAGAGTGATTATTACTTGACTTTGCAGCACAAAACCCAATCTGTCATCAATGACAACAGGCTTCTTTAGTAGAGTTGGGTTGCAAAGCGACTTGCAAAGGCAGCAGCAAATTTAGCTAGGCTTAAGCAACTAAAGTAACACACTCTGCACGAGATTTGCTAAAATGATGCACAGGATATCAGTTAAACAACAACAAGTACAATAGAGGCAGGAAGCTTTTATGACAGGATAACAAATACAGTTACCTGTTGGTAAAAATACACAAAGGTCGATCTGTCATCTTTGAATTTTTCCACAAAATTCACAGGAATGTATCTGATACGAAGGTCATATCTGTGCTCGAAAGGAAAATATAGATATCAGCTTACAAATAAAACTCAATACAATAAAGCTTACAAAAAGTACATATGTTAATTACAGATTAATATCCTAATAGTCCATCAGTACCTCCACTCAGCTTCCAGATGATTGCTCTCATAGCGCTTCTCCACCTCTCCGACAGTCAGGTCTGGATGGAGCCAGTGAAGTTCTTCTGACTTCAGGTGCTTTAGCATGAGGCCATAGCATCCTGCGTGTTGAACGTTTGGCCCTAAACGCCCGCTGACCAGAATCGAACGAATGATAGCCTGAAGGAGAAAAAAAGAAGTTTAAAAAATACTTTTTGAAAAGATTTTTGGTCATCCTTCAGTTTATTGAAATTTCTGGTTTAAACTCGTTTAAATATGTAATGGCAATAAAATTATAACATTAAGTGGTGGAAACACGATTTGGCACTTCCCTTTTTGTCTTTTTTGACAATGAAATTCTCTTCCCCATATTTTCTGGGCTACACTCTCACCCTAATTTGCCAGGAGTTGTCACATTTCACCAGCTTGAAATTCTTGCCCAGGTTGTTGTTGGTGCAGAAGCACACTTTAAGGATTTTGACAGGTCCACCATCCCCAGAGAATTGTTCTTCAGGGCCAGCCTCTGTTTCATTTTGTCGTGGACTGGGCACCTTCCAGGACAGGGTGTCACCGGACATCACCTCATACATTGTCAAAGCTGGGTTGGCATCATCACATCAAAATCATCCTTTAAACAGAGAAAAGAAAAACGATACTTTATATGCATGGTGCTTTTTTTTTTTTTTAGATGGGACATCTGGGTAAACAAAGGTTTAACTGGAAGAACTGAGTGATAATAATTTCTTCAAAAGAAAAGGACACACTGTTCTGTGAGTTGCTTCATTATACTACTACAGTCATGCAATGCTTCACTTTGAAGCTGTGATCTTTTGCCATGTGGCTGCTATGATTCATATCATTTTTTCTGAGATATCCAGATTACATTCTTTCTCAACCAGATTTCAAGTGAGGACCTGCAAGGTTTTGGAGTAAAACTAATGGCTGCTCTCAAACCGTTTTGAGAGCAGCCATTCACAAACATGCAACAAAAATGTACAATGAAATATTGAATTCTTTGCATTTTCATCTCCATAATATTTTGCTACTAAACGCTGTTTCTCTATTAACAGCATTCCTTTTGCCACCTGTTAACTACCAGTTCATCCAAGTGACTGGACTTCTTCGACTTTGTGGAGACATTTGACCTTTCATCCAAGAGGCTGCCTCAGTTCAATTCAATTCAATTCAATTCAATTCCATTTATACAGCACCAAATCACAACAACAGTCGCCTCAATGCGCTTTATATTCTAAAGTAGACACATACAGAGAAAAATCCAACAATCATATGACCCCCTATGAGCAAGCACTTTGGCAACAGTGGGAAGGAAAAACTCCCTTTTAACAGGAAGAAACCTCCAGCAGAACCAGGCTCAGGGAGGAGTGGCCATCTGGCGCGACCAGTTGGGGTGAGAGAAGGAAGACAGGATAAAAGACATGCTGTGGAAGTTCTAAAACCAAAATAGTGGAGAGTCCCTTAAGAGGACATTTTTAGAAGTATAAAGTTAGTTAGCAGTATAAACTCAACCACCTACAACATTTCCAAGCTCCTTGCCAACATCCTAGCTCCCCTTGTGGGGAACACACCACAACCCACCATGAACGACCATGACTGAAAAGAGGAGGTTGCTTACGACACCTCTCAGCCACCTACAATGCAGTTTTAAAATGACTTCCCAGAAGCTTAAAACCCCAACTCACATCTTGTGTCAGGTGACCTCAATAGGTCGCGTGATAGAGTAAGGCGAGGTCTCAGAGCGATTTCATGTGAAACCTCTGGTGGTAATAACCCACATGTTTTTTCATACATTGCCTCATGTGATGACGCACATGATTCATAGTGGGTCAACAACCCTCTTATGGAGCTTGGACCCTCTTAAGGGTTTAAATACCTGGAACTCCTGACCATTTGGTTTCAGAGCTGAATGAGCCGTCTTTTGGATAAGAGTTCAAAGAGTATATCAAAGTAAGACAGGTGAAACACTGTCACGAAAGTTAGAGGTCCAGTTGCTTTCTTTCCAAGGTCCTTAGGCTAACCATGACCTGGATCACTGAGAACCTACACAGAAAATCTGTCAGGCAAAAGAATAACATAATTCATGTTGCTTTGTTCAAACATACATTTTTAATCTCGTGTTTATGGTCATTATAAACTTTGTAGTTAAACTTTCTATTAATTTGGTGTTAAATGCCATTTGCGGTCCAACTGCAGAGACTACTAGCTCACCGGGGGAATGTAGCAATGTTTTTAACACAACTGTTGGTATGAATACCAAGGTTATGCATAAGCTTGGTATGCATACATTGGTATACTCTTTAGACAAAAAAATAATATATGTAGCTGCTGTGTGATGCTATTCTGTCAACATGGACCAAAATCTCTGAAGAACATTTCCAGAATTTTGCTGAATCTATACCATGAAGAATTAAGGCAATTCTGAAGGCAAAAGGAGGTCTGACATAGTACTTCATTAATGGAGCGACTGTTGAGTCGTTTTTAAGTATAAGAAATTGGCTTCTTTGAGTTTTATTAAAGGATAACTTAGTCATTTGAAATTCTAGGAATTCTGTTTCTTCTCATTTATGTCCAGTATGCTATAGCTAGCAGGCAGTTAGCTTACCTTTAGAGCTATATATTGGCCTGTCACAAAACTATCAGTTTTGCCGTATAAGTTGTCTTTTGATTTCAGATGTAAAAACCTTTTACATCACAAATACTTGTAGTAATTTGGAAATATTGCAGTTGTCTGACACAGCAGGCCAGACTCTATAATGTGCATTTTCTGCAGCACATTTAGCATAGCACACATCTCAGCTGAATAGATGGTGGCACAGACTCAAAGGTGTCAGATTCAGACCCAAAAATCCAGCACCAGTGATGCTCTGTTTGGTACAATGACTGGAATAACTATCTAAGCCTGAAGGTGTCAAAATCTGCCTACCACCAAAACTGATAAGATATGCTAACTGCCTCCTGGTTCAGCATTACGTTGAGCATACAGACCTGTCATTCTAAATCCAAAATACTAAAAAGCAATAAAGACCCCTCCTTCTATAATAATTGTTAATGTTTTATATATGTTTGTTTAAATCTAGTAAGGTCTTTAGGTCTCATACTATGATTTGCTCACGAGATTGGCATAGACTATATACATAACATTTAACTAAATCTTAATTCATTTTTTAGTGTTTTTTCTTAAACCAATTTTAATGGTTTTGAAGCCACTGCAGCTTTTTTCAGCTGTCACATGACTAACACACCAAGACAGACAACCAGTCATGCTCATATTCCCCCTAATCTAGGATCGCCAATTGACCTAACAAGCATTTTGGGACTGGAAGAAATCCACAGTGTACCTTGAGAGAGCAAGAGGAACAGGTAAACTGCACACAGAAAAGTACCGGCCGGTCGGCGGATTCAAATCTGAGACCTTCTTGGTGTGAGGCACCAGTCCCAAACACTGCACCACTGTGCTGTCCTGAATTAAAATTATGGTTTGTTAAAACAACATGCAATGATAAAAAAAATAAAAATAAATCCTTTCTTTTTCATGTAGGAATATTTATCTATCCTCCAAGAGCAGATAGGAATATTTTTAAATGCATTCGAGCAACAGGAGATTCTGCACTGACCATTTGGTGATCTGAGATTTTAACAGTTCTTATGGCTGTGATAAAATAACAGCTATAAAAACACTTTTGGAATTAGACGATAATTTGCTCACTGTTCTGAAAAGCAAGGGTGCTGTACACCCTGTGACCAAACAGGTTACGTGACACAGATAAAGGCAGGAATTACCGTGTGAACAAAAACTAAATAAATAAATGCACAGAAGCTCTTACCGTCTTATTCTGCCTGACCAATCAGAAACTGAAGGCTCAGCAAACAGAGCAAAAGAAACTAGCTGCAACATGCGTACCTCACAATACTGTCGATCGGAAAAGCGTCTTCTGTCTGTCATGAGGTGTTTCCGTACAAATGAAACTCCACGCTGTTAGTCCGTGAGGGAGCCGAGCAGCGTTAATTCTTTCAGGGCTTTCTGCTGCTTTTCGACTGTGTTTGTTAGCCTGAGGCCATGAATTCCCCAGCAGGGCTGAGTGGGTGTGTTTGTGTGTAAGTGTGTATGTGTGTGTGTGCGTGTGTATGTGTAGAAAAGAAAAAGAGAAGATGAGTGTGAAGCAAAGGCAGCATGTTACACCATCACCTGGGTGTGGGCAGCCTGAAAGAGGGGTTCCAGGAGACAGAGTGAAGTTTAAAATTACTTCCAAGAAAAAACCTCCATGGACTGAACATGTGGATTCCACTGATTGCTGTCAGTAAACCTAAACCTTACATACTGCTACAAATGGCCAAACACCATTGCAAAATCCTTTGTGACAAAATATTTGCATAAGGCTTATTACACAGTATACCATGAAGGGTTTGACGTCATAGGGTCAACAACAACCACAACAACAGCAACAACAAGACAGAAAAAAAAATCATCGAAACAAGACCACTGGTTGTCGTAAGGTCTTAAACACGCTGTTGGGCAAGCGTGTGAGACTAGATTTAGTTTTTAACACTTCAACACACAAATCAGGAACAACGAGGCACAGACATGGACAGGTCCCTGTTTAAACTGGGCTTCTTACCAAGTATAAAGACTGGCTTTAAAAGCCAAGCAAAGTATTTCTGGAAAGAGGCGAGCGTTAACAAAAACCTTTTGTTTGTTGGCGGTGAGTCACAATTAATAAAAAGAAACAAAAACCTGACAACACACAAATATAGTCAACTGAGCACTTGTGTCACTCAGATAGACCAATTTATCGCTTTTTAATGATTTCAGTTCCTCTTACGTAACTGCAGATTACTTCCTTCTGACTTTCGGACTGATGGTAAAAAACAACCTATGCTTTTTTTAGGTTTTTGAATTATTGTGATGAAAGTAATAAAGAAAACAAGTCTCAATTCAATCATTAACAAAAATAATTTCCCACAAAATGGCAGGTTAGATTTGTTGCCTTTCTTTGCTCATTTTACAACCAGATAGATTCGATTAATATATCAATGATGAATTAATAAATTTAGAAATAATGTTCAGATACCTCAAAGTAAGGTCCTGTGTTTTAATGGCAGTGAGCTCTCTTGATTATAGGAAAAGAGCCATCCAATTCTAGAGAAGGACAGTAATGTCAGGCAGAATGAGCTCTCAAAAAAAGTCAACACACACACACAAACACACACTTTTTTTAAAATCCCCAAGTAAAATCACAAAATCACAGACAACCATGAAGTCTTTTCTTCTGATTGTCTGTAAAAACACTGTTTTTTTTAGTTTTTTGGTTCATAAGTGAACAAAAGTGACACTTGCCAGGCACACGCGTTGTTGCCACTCACACACTGTCATGCTGGCACTTGAGTTGTTATGGTAACGACTGTTCTCTCCAGGGAGTTTTTTTTTTTTTTTTTTTAACACAAACTGAGAGCGAGGTGGAGTGAACTAACTCTTTCAACACTCATCCACAACAGAGGCCTCAGCGGGACAATAAGTGGAAATATTCATTACCGCAGACAATTATCTAGAGGAGTTACTGCTGTATGTCTCCGCTATTATTCTGCTGGGATCTAATGAAAACAGCATCAACTGAGGAGGGCGTATGGACGCTGATAAATGAGAAGGAAATTCCACAAGAAAATGAGTGGCAAGGCAGAAACTTTAAACAAGGCTGCAGTTAGAGGACAGGGGAGGGTGTACAGAAACGCTAAACTGATTCTGCAATGCAGTAGGTCTCAGAGAAATAATGGCCACCAACACGCAGCTGGGGAATGTCTAACACACTGTAAGGTTCTTTTGATTACTTTCATCCTTTTTTTATTATGTGAAAACTTGCTTTTTGCTAAGTTTAAGCTTGCATATAAAACTTTACTCCTGTTTACATTCAGTATTTGGAAAGCTCCCATCAGAGTGAGACCAGTTACACTTAAGCTGCAACTCCAAGTTCATTAATCAGTTAGTTGCTTGAAATAAAAACAGTCTCTCTTCATTGTTTTAAGCGTTAAACATTTTTGTTCAAGCTTGTGAAGTGATCTGTTTTATATAATTGTGAAAAAATAATGGTAGGTTTTTAGTCCTTTATTAATTGTTCATTAGTAAGTATTATATCAGTAGTTGCTGTTCGGTTCAGTGTTATTTATTTTGCACCAATCACAGGGACAGTTAACTCAAGGCACTTTATAGTGCAAAGTAAAGACCCTGAAAAAAACAGGGGGGAAAAACAGCAATCAAAAAAGCCTCTCTGAGCGAGCAGTTAGTGACAGTGGGGAGGAAAAACTCCCTTTTAACAGGAAGAACCGTCCAGCAGAACCAGGCTCAGGGAGCAGCACCCATATACCAATCCTCATATGAAATATTTGATGCTTTTATTTCACGATCTTGAGTTTAGGCACTGCCTTTCTTGAACAAAGTTCAAGTTTTCAAGTTTATAATTTGCAGTAATTTAAAGTTTGTTCACTACATTCAACCTCTCCTTTTAGCTGTAAACTTTCCTATTCAGCATCCATCTAAATGACTCCTGCATTAAAGCAAACATGTATTTAAAGATATGACCATATGTTTTAAATTACTGCTGAGAGATGCTTGTCATCTTTTCTTTTAATAAATGAAAAGCATGCTCGGTTGACTGACTTGCCCGTTGCAGAATATCCCATTTCACTGCCTTGAATAACTTGTCGGTTTGCACCTTGTTGCAAACTCTCTATATTTACATTCATGCAGACGCCTCCATGGTAGATACTGACAATGATACACCTATCTCCCTGAGTGTGTTCTTGTCTTCTTTAGATGTTGTGAAGTTGTTTGTCTTAACCATGGAAATAATCCTGTCATCACACACATTAGTCATCTTCTGTGGACTTGCAGGCCTTTTGGTGTTGCTGAGGTGGCCAGTGCATTCATTGTTTTTTAAGAATGTACCAGGCTGTTGATTTGCCCGCTCCTGAAATTTCTGCAACTCTCCGATAGGGTTATTTTGTTTTTCAGTCAAATGACTGAGTCCTTCACTTTTACTGACATTTATTTGGGCCTAAGTGAAAAGTTATAAAATAAAAAAAATCTAGTATTGATATTAGTTAGGCTTTCTATTTTGCACATCCTCTGACAGCCTCTCGGGTTTCTTTCTAAAGCAGCAGCAGCAGCCAGACAGCTGTGTATATGGAAGACACTGTGTTTCCCAAAATCTGTCATGACATGCACACCTGACAGTAACATCCATTCCTTGGACAAGTCTCATCACATGGTGTTTCTGGGAATTGGTATCGGAAAACTCTCACCGGTCATTATCTTACCTATCTTACCTACCTTTTTTACTATGTGTGTGTATATATATTAGAAACAAATCTTACTCTTGATATCTGACAGTAAAAAAAAAAAAGTTAATTCCTCTCCTGTAGAGATGATAAAACTACAGCAGTTATTGTGTAACCTCTGTTCCTGGTGGAAACACAGCGCAGGCAGACACTCAGACAGGCTTACTCTCTAAACACATTTGTGCTGAGGGTCTGCATATTGCAACGTCATGACCCCAGGCACTGGAATGCGGCGGGCTGCCTCCTCACCTGCACAGACATGCTTTGATAATGAACAAAGTTTTCTTTCTATGTGAAAAAACAGCAGCTAGGAGTCCACAATCTGCCGTGACACTCAGCTGCTTATCCTGAAAACACACTTGCACAAGCCTCACATTTTTTTCTCTTTCCTATCAGTCAAAGATAAATATTGTAAAACTCACGTTTGTGGATAGTTTAAAGAATGAAAATGAATGAAACAAATTCTGGATTTGCATGCTTGTGAGATCGTATAAATGTTGGTCAATCAGTCTTTTATTAACTTGTACAGTACATTTGGGCCTATGGCAAACACTCGGATTAATCATAATGGTTTGTTCAGCAGTATCTGGAAACCCATGTGCTCACAGAAACATAAACACGAGTTAATCTTTGAGTCTTACCTGATTCTGATTGAACTTCCCTGAAAATAAAAGCTTTATGGAAAGTACAATTCCTCCCGGAGAGCCCTGGGCACGTCAGTTCGCCTCTCGCACTGTTAGTCGAGCAGAAGGGGCAGGTAGCCACTCCCTCACCTCTGGCGTGCTGATCTAAGGTGAGTCCACTTCCTTATTTCAGGAGTTTTTCATGATCCGGGATAAATAAACTGTCTCCCCAACAGTTTTGAACTGTTTACGACCCAGGAATGATTTTTGGAATATAATACAAAAAAGAGAAACCGAGTTCTTTAAAATCAAATCTGCACAAACCCTGTCCTGAAATATTCTTATATTTATTCTCTCCCGTCTAACAAACTTTTTCCTCTACGTTAAGTCACCTTCACTGGTGTTATGTTGTAGCTAAATCTTCTGAACACCAGAGGGCGCTGTACGCTCAAAAATATCGGGCTGACGTTAAGCGCCAACCTGCAACCTCCAACTATTTGTATAAGCAGATATAACTCAAGTCCTGAATGCAGTTGTCTCATGCGACCTTAGATCAGCTATTATTTTTTCCTTATATAGCTCATGTTATAAAAAAGTGGACTCATCTACACTGAACTTTCCTGTTGAGGTTTTAGATTTCGTTGATTATAAGCAGAAGGACAGTCTTTAGGATAATACAGGTTTGAAGGATGTTTATCTCCTTTAAACCCTTTATTTAGTTAATGCATACATACAGTCCAAAGCATCACTTTTCTTAGCAGGATAGCGGTGGGTTTGGAGCCTATCCCGGCCCCTATCCAGGGTACACAGGGCTAATTTAGAATCACCACTTAACTAATTTCCTCCCAGTTGGGCTGCTGGAGGAAACCAGAGCACGTGCAAGCTCCACATAGAGGTCCCAGCCAACCAGCCGCAATGAGGAAAATGAGCCAACAGTGTTTACCACTTACCTATAATTTTCTTTAGAAAGGTAATTCAATCTAGGGACGGGCGTTATAAGGTTGCTCGATCTATAAATGGTTACATGGTTCCATCCTTGTACAAATTAGTGCAAATACAATTTATATTTAAACAAATATACTCACCGGCCATTTTACTTTTGCACTTGGGTACACTGTGGTCATAAAGGGGTGGACATGGTTGGCAATTATATTCAGGTAGGGTGTGGTTAAATATGCCCCACACTATTACACAAGCAGCACACTGTACCGTAGAAAAAAGGCAGTTTTTAAATCTGTGCTTTCATCTTTTTTATGCCACTTTCTGACCCTTCTATCTGAGTGTTAACACAGAAATAAAAACTCTTCAGACCAGGCAATGTTTTTCCGTCTTTGTCCAGATATGATGTAGCCTCGGTTTGCTGTTCATAGCTGACAGGAGTCCCACCTGATGTGGTCTTTTGCTGCTGTAGCGTATCTCCTTCAAAGTTCAATGCTTTGTGTGTCTTCTGCATGGCTTGGCTAGTGATCACACCATTGTTGTAGCTAAAGGCAATTGCACTAAACTTCTGTAGAAGCAGTCTGGCCATTCTCCTCTGGCCTTTTGACATCAGCAAGGCATTTTCTATCAGGGAACTTCCTCTCACTGGATATTTTCCCTTGTTCAGACCATCCTCTGTAAACTCTAGAGATGGTTGTGTGGAAAATCCCAGCAGATCAGCAGTTTCTGAAATACTCAGACCAGCCCACCTGGCACCAACAACCACTCCACCTTCAAAATCACTTAAATCTCCTTTCTTCCTCCTTGTGATGCTCCATTTGAACTTCAGCAAGTTGCCTCAATCGTTTCTACATGCCTAAAGACATTGATTTGCTTTAAATATAATTGGCTGAGTGGATATTTGAGTTAATGAACAGTTGATCAGTTATGTCTAATGAAATGGCCAGTTAGCTTAGATACATGAGTGATGTGTTTTTGAAAGTAACTTCCTGCTTGTTGATACTGCATAAAAAATATGTACGCATACATGTCATACATATATAATGAAGGTTAACTTCCTATTCAGTTGTCATTACGGTATAACAAAATACAGCTTTTTAATACATAATAAAAAATAGGAGAAGGTTTGTAATTCTAATATCACATTACATGCTTACAGAGAAACACTGACTAGGACAGGGAATCATATTATTAGCTCCTTTGCTGCGCACTGTCAAAACATATACGATACTCTCCCCCTCACACCTCTGACTCCCAAGGGAGTTGTGCAAAAGCTATTCTGCATGTCAGAAAGCCAGCTGTGTGCTCTCTGTTTCCAAATACTGGCACAGTTCCATGCAGAGAGGTGGCAACCCAGCAAGGGCACAAATAAAGGAAGCGGGAGCTTTGATGGTAATGATTTCATGGCAGGAGTCGGGGAATCTTAAAAAGTCAGAGTTAATGATCGCAAACCATTGTAACTGCTGACTCTTACCACTGCCTGTCTGCCCACCGGTGGCTGCTACTGTCTGAATACATACAAATCTGAGCTTAATGGGCACCTGTTGGAGATTCTTGCCCTTGACTCTGTTCCAGTCTGCTGGATAGTGGGTGTGGTTTGGTCCCGTTCTGCCCCAGACTTGAACTCCCTTACAGCTGTCACTGTTCCACATAGCTATTCCAAACCCTCAGGCACAGAAAAACAGGACTGGATGCTACAGCAAAGAAGAAAAAAGGGGGAGGGCTTGGTGAATAAAAGATGTCACTGGCAAGTGATAAAATGTATATGTTTGATAAATATCCAGCAGTGAGGATGAGCGTTGTGTCAAATATAATGAAACCTAAAGAAAGTTCATTCAGAGTTCACGCTGGTGACAATGTTGATATTTAAAAATGTGTTTGAGAAGCAACTTTTTGAGCCAGTTTTACTCACAGCCAGCTTTCAAAATACTGTATAGGGAACAAAAGCATTGCCAAAAGAGGGGACATCAGCAATGCTCGCTGAAATGTTTTATAAAGTTTTTGGACAACACTGGAAGTCTACACAAGGGAAGCACAGCAGTCTCGGTTGTGTTATTTTTTACTTACAGTTCCTTTTCCATCCACACGGGGTTTCATAACACACATTACAGGATTCCTGAAGTACAGGCAGTTATATTTAAAAGCGTTCACACTTTTGCCCAGAACATCTGACTGCCCGGAGAGCAAATATTTCTCCACAGGCTGAACTTGTTTGACTTGCCCCTATTTTTAGAGCCTGCTCTTTTATGAAAGATGAACTGTTATAAATGCTCTAATGACTCCCACTCCTGTTCAAGCATCCCATTCTAATGACCACAGACCCCACCCTGAATGCTTGCTGTGCATATGGTTAAGAAAGAATGCTTTGATGTTACAGGTCTCCCCCTTTCTGGCCCTTTGCAGAAACACTAAATCTACCTTCTGTCTGCTTAATAACGTCTGAGATATTTATCTTTCCCTTGATGGTCATCAAGCCCATATTCCACCACTTGTGACCCCTGAGGTCACCGCTCTGAGTAATGGTCAGCTTCGGCTTCTCCCTATTTCTCTATTTGCTCACCTTTTGACTCATGGAGTGAACATCTGCAAGACAAAGAGAACAGCAGAGGAGAAAAAGAAAAAGGGAGTGTTGTTTGATTTGGGTAGCAGGTGTGTAGGTCCTGGGTGTTTATGTGTGTGTGGGAGTATGTGTGCCCTGTACAAAACTGGTCATTGAATCCCATCCAAACTCAGCATGGGGTCACAGTTCTCACTGAGGTGTGAAGTGGCCTGGGCCAGGATTGGATTATAAAGCTGGCCCCGCATTACAATAAAGGTGAGAAGCAGTGGGGGGCCGCTCCATAACAGCTTTAGCAAACAAGTTAAAATGCACAAGAACACTCCCATGCATGTCCTTAAAGTAGTGTGCTGAATGGAGACCTGTTGTTTAAAAATGATATACAATTAAGAGCCTACAGGGGAGGAGAGTAAGGGTCATAGTGGTGATTAAATAGGTTAAATAGCTATAGGTTCCCCATAATAAAAACATCCAAAAACAGCAGGGTGTTAAAGATAGGCTAGGCTAGGAAGAAATATGGCTTAGAATGGGCTGATAACACACAAAAAAGACTATTTTTATTTTCACACAGACTCATAAATAAGGATTAGTTGGATTTTATGTGGCTTGTTCTACAAAATAATAATAATAATAAAAAAGTATTTCAAGCGAACAAGCCACAAACATAAGTGTTTTTGGTAAGTCTGGCAGTGTGACCAAGAAGTCGTGCTTAAATGCAAAAGTGTTGCACTTTACTCTGAAAAAAAAAACATTGACACATTAATGCCGTTAACACATCCAGCAGATAGGGAGCAACACTAGCATTCATTTGGAAGTCATGTTTCAGTCCATCTGATGAATGCAATTAGCCGCTCTCTTTTTTATTCAGTTTTTAACCCCTGACCAACTGGCTTAGCTGCCCTACTGCAGAGCGTTTAAGGAGTCATTGGTTCCATTATTAATGTAAATCCGTGCATTAGCACAAAGTTTCCAACACGTGTATATTAATCACTGCTTTCATTGAGCTATAAAACCCGAACTGCTCCGAGTCCAGCCAGAGTGAATGGGGCACTGATTTTGTGACTCATAATATGTTAGTGGGATGACTCACTGCTATAATTCCTGGTCACACACACGTGTTAGAAGGGATTAAATATTAAATTATTCTGGGTGTAAAAAAACCCTTGGTTGCATGTAAAATCACCACCCTCCTCCACCTTTCTTCGGTGCCAAATAACAGGGCTGTAAAGAGCAATGAAAAAGTCGGATTCAACTGCACACGAGAACCGACTTGACATATTTACCTGTCACCTCGCTGCAGCTTTGACGAGGTCTAAAGGCATTTGTGGGATGTCATCCAGAGGGGGCATATTCAGGGAGTGTTGGGACATGTATAAAGGGGAGTGATGGCATGACTGGCATGCTTTGGTGTGTTTTAGTAGCGGCAGCTGCCGAGGGCATCGAATGGTGTAATACCATGACAGAGGTCAATCCTTGCACTGGTAAACCAAGAGATATGACCAAGGCAGGTCCCGCATCCTAATGGGTGAGAGTAATATAGTTATGGAGTTAAATATATACATTTAATTCAATTTCGATTCAATTGTATTTAAGGGCCTCAAGGCCCTTTATATGGGAAGGAGGTGGGAAAGAAAAACTCCCTCTTAACAGAAGAAAAACCTCCAGGTGAACCAGCCTCAAGTTGGGGTGAGGGGTGGGAGACAGATTCAAATGAATCTCAATAGTCTTTAGGAGTCTTGTCAGTGAACACTCAGCTAATCTTTTCTCAACTTAAAAATGAATATACTCTCTCGGCCAAGTCGGTGTATTTAGGCATGTAGACAGACTCTCTTGTCAAGAGAACTCTTTAGTTCAAACTGAACATGACAATGGAGAGAAAAGGTAGCTCTGAATTTTTTTGGTTGTTGGTGCCACATGGACTGGTCTGACTATTTTAGAAATTGATCATCTGCTGGGATTTTCCCACACAACCATCTCTAGGGTTTACAGAGAATGGTCTCTGAGTGAGCTTGGTACCAACTGATGCCACAGCCTACCTGAGTATCATTGGTGTCCATGCCTATCTCTTTATGTGTAATCATCTTCTGATGGCTGCTTCCAGTAGGATAACACACCATGTCATAAAGCTCAGATCATCAGTGTTTGCCACTGTGCTCAAATGGCCTCCACAGTCGCCAGATTTCACTGAGCGCCTATGAGATGTGGTGGAAGAGGAGATTCACATCATGGACGTGCAGCTGACAAATCTGCAGTAACTGTACGATGCTATTGTGCCAATGTGGACCAAAATCTCTGGGGAATGTTTCCAGTACCTTGTTGAATCTGTGCCATGAAGAACTGTGGCAGTTCTGGAGGCAAAAGTGTTCCAACCCACTTTCAGCAAGGTGTACCCAATAAAGTGTCTGGTGAGTGCAATGTCTAGTTTTCTTAAAGTCAAGGTGATGCAATTTCAAAAATATAAAAACAGATTTTTCAGACCACCTTTGCACTTAAATTCTTTCAACTTTATAACCTTCTGACTGCTTGAACTCAACATGCTAAATTAAATTTCTTAAAATCATCCTTCCCTGCAGAACTACCAGAGGTAGTTTGAAGAAAATACTCATTAACTTCCTGGAATATGCACGGGTAAGGTTGTTTTTTCTCTTAGCAATGAAATCAAAGCAAACCACAATGATGGCTAAGTCACTGTCCTTGTGCATTTGATGCTAAATTCAGTCACTCCCCTTGTTCTTGTACACTCTAGTATGTACCGAGTAACTGAGTCCCTTCGCATGTTGTCTTTGTATTGATCTGGTCCTCTAGGAGGTGTAAGCATGCAAGAAAAAAAAGGACTTTATACAAAGGAAACCATCCCTGTAATTTTTTAATTTCCCATCTCAAGTTTTTAAATCAGTATTTCTATTGTGCTGCAACTGCAGTCCAAGTAAACAGCTTGGTAAACACCAGTACATTTAATCAGCTATTTTAAAAAAAATGTCCACTTTAAATGTCAACTACTGTGTTTCAAACCATATAAATGACCCAAAACAACTAACAAAGCTTTAAAACTGTGTCTTTCACTTTTTTTTCCAGCATTATTTTTATTATATTGTTTTCGCATTGTATGTACAATAAAAGCAACATATCTCCTGAAACTGAACTCTTTTTTTTCAAGCATAAGTAAGTGTGATATTATCAACAGCAGACGAGGAAAAGAGTCATTAAATTGTCAGCGATGAGCGTTTTTACTTTTTTTGTCGGTATGAAGCGTGAAAGAAGGAGCGCAGACAAACATCCTCTCATGTTTTCCTCTCTCTCTTTCTCTCTCTCGACAATGCTTCTTGGACATGCACGCAAATGAACACACTCCCTCCCTCCCCACACAGCTATGGAGAGAACAGAGGGGGGAGGGGCACCAATAGGATGATGTCACCTCTGTAGACAGCTAAAGCTGAGGCTTGAGATAATGGTGACATTTCAGGAAAGGTGATGTCATTCTTCCACTGCCGCCTCCTCCTCCTCCTGCTTTCCTTCCACTCCTGGCTTCCTCCCTCCCCTCCCCATCCTCGGTGCAGGTGGCTGGCCAGGCTCTTTGAATCCCAGTGCAGGAGAATTAGCTTTTGAATAGGCACAGAGCAAAAGAGGCAATGTGAACCCACCCCCCATGCTGTGCTTGTAGCTGTGATGTGTGAGACTCTTAATGTGTGTGGGTGTCATGTGTTTGAACGTGGGTGTGATGTGTTTTAATATGTGGGAGTGTGTGTGTGTGGATTTTGATATGGACATGCCTGTCTTTTTTTTCTTTCCCCACTCTTTGGGATTTTTTTTTTAGGATGCCAGATTGTATATGAGTGGTGGTTTATGTTGTTAAAGCCTACACATCACTTTTAATGTGGGCATCTGCCAGCATGGGTACAGACTCGCATGTCTATGCCGACTGTGTGCATGCACGTGCATGAAGATGAAGATTTCTGCCCTCGCTCTATCCCGGTTTCCCACCGAGACCAATCAAGCACAGAGCTGCCAGGCTGCAGGGCTGGTTGGCAATGGGTCCTTCACTGAGCTCCTCACCCTTAGGATCTGCTCATTTAAGGTTTCCCTGGCTTCACACAACCCTCATTTCTCTCCAGAAATGTAATATACTGTGTATTATAGTGAGCAGCTATGGCTTAAGTGGTTTTATCCTCTCCAAAGCCTTGTGCTGGTTGCAAAAAAAAAAGAAAGAAAAAAAGAAGAAAAATAAAGTGCACTGTGGGAGAGTTTTATTCTAAAACAAGATGCCCGTGAAAAACAAAACATCAATATCTATCATCCGGTGTAACACGTGATCGCTGTATTCAGTGCTATAAAAAAGCAAAACAAAACAAAAAAACCCCTCAACTTTACTTCCAGAAAGTTTAATCTGAAGACTTACAGGCAATTTGCATTTTTATGGAGATTTGGTGAACCTGCCTGAGCACACTGGGCCGATTGCCATAGATAAGTGATGCTTCAAAGCCCAGAGGCTGCTGCTCCTCTAGTCTTACCGCTGAGCTCGAGGCTGCTCACCAGCAGTATTTTTATCCCTGAAAACTCACCGCTAGTGCACTGCACTTTCACTCTGCCAAGTTCTGCTACGCCGTCTTTCTTCCCCTGTCGAGAGGACTCTAAGCAGCGTGTGTGAGCTGTAAACAAGTTCCCACCCCCCACCTACACTGCCACACACACACACACACACACACACACTCAGGCTGTATCTGGGCAAAAAGAGCTTTCTGAAACCATAAGCGTCTGTCTTATCATATGATTGCTTTTTGTATGTCACACACTTGAATCACGGGGCACAGAAGGCTTCCCTTAACACCTAGAGGAAGTCGACCAGAAACAGGAGCACATGTTACAAACTGCAGAAAGACAAAAACTGTCCACGGATGAGAGTGGAATATGAACATGAGCGATAACAAGGCAGCATGGCAGCTAAACACTGCTGAAGTCTAACACACGCCACTTTGTTTCTCACACTGTATAGCTGTGGAAATTCATGATGTGTTTCTCAATTCTGAAGCTTTTAGTACCACTTCCTTTTTAGATGTTCACATTTAAGGCTGTGTACTCTAAATGCCATGTGAGCAAGTTTTTGTGTGTAAATAACAACACAATAAGGATGACTTACCTTATAGCTGCATGACCATTACAGCTGTGACTTTTTATGTAACATTTATTATAAAATTTGTTACATCATCAACACTGACAGCATCATATGACATGATAATGACATGGTAATTAATGTGTAATAGCAGGTTTGCAGGCTTCACTTCCTATGCAGCAAAAAGTTGATGATTATGTTTTCAAAGAGCTTAAGCGTGCTACGTTAAATCCAGTTCGCCAAATCAAACACAACCACCCACTCTTGCACATACTCTTTCTCACCTCTTTTGACCTCGTTTTGCTTTTTTTCACCTGCAGTAAGAGAAGTGCACCTGTACGTAGTGGGAGATAAAAGTAAATTACTGAACGGCGATGTGCAAAGTGTTCTTTATGTGGCTGCCGTTGTCTCAGCTGATGAAAAGCTTTCCCTCTTCAGACTTGGGGGGGGGGGGATTCATAGCAAAGGAGACACTGTGAAAATATTTACCGTATTCAGAGCGAAAGGAAATTGCTTTTTCCGAGTGTTGACGGAATCTAAAGTGCTAAAACCTTTCAGCATTAAGTGAAATGAAGAGGTTTTCGATGTGTGGTGTGCAACAGCCTTTTATATTATATGAGTGGTTCCACATCACCGTGTCTCCCCAGGGATCCTGTTTCAATTCTGACATATACATCATTTTCAGCATGATTGCCTCATGCTATGTGTGAAAATTGTGCTGATGACTAACAGCATGCAGATACTTTTTTTTTTTTTCAAACTAATGTACAGCATGTGCTCCTGAGGTAAAACTGGTTAATCATTCATAGTCTGGTGGCTTGTGACATTTATGCACTCCTTTGGGTCTATAAAATTACAGCATTTGACTTTTGGAGAATATAGAGGAAATGAGAGTGGTGCGACATGTGACGAGAGGTTGTTTTAATTTGCCAAAACAACAAACAGGTGCACTTGCACATGAATTACCTCGCGCCCCTGTTTGGTAAACATAGTCAGATGTAATGACAGATGGCATTTTCAATCTAGGTACATTGGTATGTGACACAGTGGTAATCATGAACGGAGGGTCCCCCGGGATGCAGCACTGTCAGGCTGATGGACTCATTAGACACGCATCAATGTCTGTAAGGAGTGGGCTTGTTTCTATCACCCCTGAGCTGTTTTCAGCAGAGTTTCCCCACGCTGGATGGATAGCAGGAGCGCTGATTAAGATGCATAGATATTCTGGAGCACCTGAGGAGTCACATAAGCACTCTCAGGTTTCCTGTACTTTATGCTAATAAGTCACAGCACAGGTACAACGCTTCTGGGGGAACTTTCTAGGTAATCAGTTCAAGTAAGTGAAGACAGAAAATTTGTGCCACTGTCTAATAAGGCTACTGGCTTTAGTTAATCAGTTACTGATGTGCACAGCTTCAAACAGTGTAGCTTTTAAATTCTCTTCCTCTTTTGTTGTTCTTTTTTTTTTTTTTTTTGGCTTTTTGATTCCCCTTGATGACCCTTTAGAAACTAAGCAACATACTATTACTTTTTTATTATCTCAGAACATTGCTGACTGGACACATGACGTAATCATATCATCAGTTGGAAATACATATACTTCTAATAAATAAATATAGAGTTAACTTGAAGACATGTGAAAACAGACATCAAAGATGGCAGAAACATGGATGGTACTGGAGGAAGTACACATGCCTATTGATTTTCCAATAAATTCTTCCCAGTCAGTTTTGGTTGTACTTCCAGGTATTTTTTTAAAAAATTTGTAACTCTAACAATATGACAGGATTCAGGCAAAACTGAGGAACATGGAGCAAAGGCTTCAGGGACGTTTTGAATACATAACCAGTCTCTTGCATATCCCTAGCAGCTATGGTTTTATAAAGTGTTTGTTACTCATCTAAAAACTAATATATGGTTAAAAAGCAAAGAATTAAGACATATATGCCTATTATGATTAAAAAAAACCCCACACAGATCACCTTTAAAGTGACGCGGCAGTGTTCAGGGCTAAAAAATACACCCAGCTCCCAAGTACCAAAAACAGCTTTTCCGAATGTCATCTTAGCTAATTTACATGAACTGGATCCCTTTTCTATGGATCCATAACTTATTTCCACCACAGATTTATTTATTTATTACTCAAGATTATGGGTTACTGTCCTATAACTTTAAATTATGACTTAGTCAGATGTTTCTGCAAAACAGTTAACATTTTGAGATAATAATTCTAAATTTTGCCTTTGTTCTGATGGTGTTTTTTTGGTTGTTTGTTTGTTTTTTTAAATCTCCGGTGGCAGAACCAAGCTTCCATACCTTGTGGTGTTATAGCTCATGTTCCTACAGCCTGTCCATGAAGTCTGTGCCTCGGTTTTGGTAAGTGCTAGTAAATTTTAGCATTTTATTTGTATTAACTTAGCACTAATTAGCAAGTATCTGTCATTATGCTGAGTTGCAATATGCTAGCTAGCTAGTTTGACTTAGCACTTTACCCACTTGTCCCTAAATACCACTTTCTGGTTTCATAAAGGTATAATAAAAACTTTAAAAGTTGCAAACCAGTGGGTGATGTCCATCTCTTACCCCTGTGAAATAAAAAGCCAAGCTGTCATGTTGTGCTGTCTAAAACTTATAACTACTCAATTAGCAACTTTAGCATGTGCTAAAGGAGAAATTATAAATGCTTTAAATGTTTTCCTACCTAATAAAATTTTTTAAGAAAGTGCTAAAAAAGGAACTTTGAGTGATGTAAGTGTACACTGATAAGAATAAGAGGAAAACAAACAGAACGAAAAAAGGAACCAGAATAAAAAAATAGGAAATACTTTATTTATCCCCAAAGTTGATAAATGACTGTGTTGCAGTCATTTTAAAAGTTACACTAAAGAAGAAACTCAGTGAAATAGCAAACATATAAAGGTGGGGGAAAAAAGAATGTATAAATCTGAATCTAAAATGAATGTAGGTATTGTAACACGAGGTGGTGAAAAAACAGTCATAACAGAGATTTGAAAAAGACTTTAGTCATGTAAACTGTAGATAGCTCTAAAATGGACTAAAACATGGGCATCTGAAGTTCAAGCTTTATTGAAAACAGCAAAGCAAAATGATTTTAAAAACAAGCAATTATCTACACACAAGGAAGCAATGCAGAGAGAAAATGATGAGGCTTAAATAGGAATACAAGAAAGTAAAAGACCAAAACAACCAAAGCGAATATGCGGGCAGCTACAAAGGATTTGTTCTTCGGGGTTTTGGAGGTTTTCATCAGTAGTGCTGTGAGCTGTAGTCTGCCAGAGGAAGCCTGTGTCTAAGCTTAGTGTGCCTTTGTATAAAAAGAGCACATAAATGGGTGCTTTCAACCCCATAGCCTGAAGTCAAACATCTCCTTTCCAGCTCTGTTGTTATCATGCAACCTATGACACAGCAGAAACTCGGGTCTAATCACAATGTCCTCAGACTTATTGTAGTGTTTCTACCGGCAAAGTAAAAACAGCCCCAAATGTCCCATGGGGTTATCAGAGGGAACCAGTCTTTCCATGAAACTCCTGGCAAGAAAGCAAAGAAGTGAGTTTCCTAACATGCCCTTTGTGTGTTTGTATGTATAAGTACAGATTTTGGTCCTTATTTTCTAAGTTATGAAATATTAGGTTATTAATAGCAGTTCAAAACAGTATCAGTTTGAGCAAAAACAATTGTAAAGCTGTCATCATGTTAAAAGGTCTCAAACTCATTGACAAAGTTTTTTTTAGCCACTAAGGTCACTGACATTCCTGAAGTGGAGTTCCCCTGAAAACTCTGACTTAATGTAAAAGGAATGCTGTGATGCACTGGTCTGGGCCCTTTCCATTCATGATGCCACCCAACATTAACATCTGAGTTGTGGCCTTTTCTGTGAAACTTCCCCTTGATATGTGTGTGGGTGTTTATGAACCACAGGTGCAGATGATCCTGGAGAGTCCCAGAGGGGTCCCAGAGGGACACAACGAAAGAGCGGCTTAGGGGGTGACATCATTTTAGGTGGCCATGTCCCATTCATCACAGAAGCCGTGGCTGACCAGTGCGAAGTGTGTGGGTGGTGGTGGTGATGGTGGGGTGGGGGAGGTGTGGGGTCTGATGTCATTGTTTTTCTTTGCGGTGACCCTAAAGTCTCATCCACCCACCTAAAAATGGGTGAAAGTGTTTGAAGCTATTTCTGCCAACCCACATGCCTCTCCCTTCACTTAATCCCGAGCAAACATGAACTTCCTCGTCTAAATCAGGTGAGAACTTCAAAGCGATGGCTCTAAAAACATCCACGAACTGTAGGGTTTCTCAGGAAAATGAAGTCAGCATGTGAATGTTATGGCAGTAATTTAGTCTGGAAAGAAAACAAGGTACACTTTTGGAAAAAGAAACCCTAAAATCTCAAGGACTGAAAACATTCAAGCATTAATGAAAAAAAGTGCTATGGATGAAAAACAGCAGAAATAATGTCAAAGGTCATGCATTACATGGGACCTACTGCCAGAGGTGGGACCAAGTCATTGTTTTGCAAGTCTCAAGTAAGTCTCAAGTCTTTATCCTCAAGTCTCAAGTCAAGTCTCAAGTAATGTCAGGCAAGTCAGAGTCGAGTCTCAAGTCACTGGTGTAAAAGTCCGAGTCAAGTCACAAGTCTGAAATTTTGAATTTCAAGTCCTTTCGAGTCTTTAAAAAAAAAACGAAAAAAAGCATGTTGCAGTTATGCTAAATGTAAATATTAGACCATGTAATTTTTAAATCTGTGTTTTTCTCAACACATGACAAAATAGTGAACTTAGAAAATATACACAAATTGTGAAATTGTACCTCTTTAAAATGCAGCTCAATTAAACCTAGCTCCAAGAATAATTTTCACCGACAGTTCTGAGATAAGCTGCATGTTATTCTTGGATGCGGTTGTAGGACCGGCTTTAAAATCGCATGACAAAAATATCATACATATTAAAAAAAACTGCATCACCAACGTAGCCTGGAAAACATTTGCTAGTTAGATGAAGTCAGCTATCTCATCGTAGCATATTTATATGCATATTTATAATTATACGGTTCTTGGAGTGAGTGCATACACTCATGAAGTTTAGTAACTTCAGGTCACTGCAACAAGCCCAGGTACAGTTTACCGACGGATGGGTACAGGACCTTGAAATGCACCGTGTAGAAAGTAAAGACCATCGTACATATCATAAGTTTACCAGTCTCACAAATTGTCTTCATAAATACACATTCGTTAACAGTTTATTAATATAACCTTTGAGCTCAACGGTAATTAATTAGCAGTGGAAATAATTTCTGGTAGCATTACAGAAATGTAGCAGTGACAATAATATTGGATGCTGTAATCGTACTGGGCAATTAGTGATACAAAAAACCTGTTTTATCCTGTGAATAAAAGTATGTTTTTGTCAATGTACCATAGTAACAGAGGCGAAACGCAATATCATGTCAGGACAATTCACTATTTATGCACAATAAACAAAGAAGCATAGCGCGACAATTTCTGTTCAGCGCCAGACTTGCTTGTAACCTATATCACCAATTATGTTATGAAAATGACGCATTAACTACAACAGCAGACTGACCTTCGTGTAAATGCTTGGAGCAGACTAACCTGTGAGCTGGAGTGTTCTGGGACGTTATATTTGGTCTTTGAATGGCTGCAATCCAGGCCACCCGTCGCCTGTTTGTTACTTCGGAAACATGGCTCGAACAATTTCTCTTCAACGACGTAATCCGATAACAACCGATCTCTTTACCCGTCGGCTTCCCGTGGCTGTCATGCGACCGGCTATTGCAGTTAATAATACAACGGCTTCTTGACATTTTTGTGTTTCTTTTTATCGCTGTGTGACTGATTTCAATTGAAAGCCTGCGTGCGCTAGTACCGCTTGCCACGAGTTCCCAGAATCCTTTGCGGTTTTACCCCTGAATGACGTCACATTTTCAATCTCTATATAATATGCATGTTAAATTTTATATTTGGGGTGAAATATCAAGTCTTTTCAAGTAAACCGGTTCAAGTCCAATTCAAGTCCCAGGTCATTGGTGTAAAAGTCCAAGTCAAGTCACAAGTCTTAGAACATTTTTTTCAAGTCAAGTCTAAAGTCATAAAATTAATGACTCGAGTCTGACTCGAGTCCAAGTCATGTGACTCGAGTCCACACCTCTGCCTACTGCTCCCATCCAGATTTTTTCCATATATATTTTTTGGCATATTTGTAGCACTTACATGTTTCAAATCTTCAAACAAATATTAGACAAAAAATAAACTGATTAAATACAGAATGCAGTATATATATATATTTTTTTATCATATTATAACAAAAAAAAAAAAATCAAAATCAGGAAGGAGGCAAATACTTTATAGGTTCACAATTTTTAAGTTAAATGGCTTATGAGTAGCGAGGGACACTAGCTGGATGTGAGAACTGTCGCAGCAGATGGCCGCCCCTCCCTGAGCCTGGTTCTGCTGGAGGTTTCTTCCTGTTAAAAGTGAGTTTTTCCTTCCCACTGTCGCCAAAGTGCTTGCTCATAGGGGGTCATTTGATTGTTGGTTTTATTTCTCTGTGTTTTATTGTAGGGTCTACCTTCCAATATAAAGCGCCTGGAGGCGACTATTGTTGTGATTTGGCGCTATATAAATAAAATTGAATTGAATTGAATTATATTGAGGCAGAGTAATACATTTACAAAAATACAAACAGCAGTTTACTACATGGGTAAAACTGCTTTTTTTCAACAGTGTTATTGGGTTCACTATTAAATAAACTGGATCCCAGTAAAAGCAGGTATCATCTGGAGCCATGGCTGTATATCGAAGGAAGTTACAAGCAACATCTGCTTTGTGTACAAGACACTGTAATTAAGTGATGGTGTCATCCGTAACATAACCCTTTTCATGGGTTGTTTACATGAGTCTTTTGATCCTGCACCAGTTGTGCTACCAGGGTGGGGCACGCGCTTATTCATAGACAATAACAAGAATCATTCAAGGAAGATTTCAGTGTGAATGCTTCTGTGGAAAATTGCTGTGAACTGTGCAACTAAGTGTTTGAGTGTGCGCTTATCGAACAAAAAGGCTTTTAGGCAAATGTATTTGTAACATGTATCGATGTCACAGCTTTGACATTTTTTTCAGACCTTTTATATGCTGAAATCGAGTCTGCTTTAAAGAAACATTCAATCTCATAGAAAACGAACATAAATCTTGCTGTTTTGGGATCTAATTTTAATCTTAATAACAACTTTAAGGCAGAAAGGAAAAAGTCCCCAAAACTCCCTTTTTACTGCAGCCACACAGGAAATGAGGTCTTCTCCTCTGCCGAGTCATTTTAGCAATGGCCGAGCACATGAGATCACTGAAGGTTTCTTCACGCTTGGTTCCCCCCCTCGTGTGTGCTATTATCACTAAAGTCAAAGATGAACTTATACTTCACTACTTATACAGCTACTGTACTCAAATATTAGTATTTATAATGTGACTCCTTAAAATATTATAAATATATTCCTGCTAATTGCATCTACTCTGATAGTACAGTGTAAAACATCAGCAGTCACAGTCGCAATTTTGTTTTTCTTGTTATGTTTCTGGGGGAGAAAAACTGCACATTCCTTAACAGTTTTTTGCCTTAGTGACAGCCCGACCTATCCCTTCTTTTACATTCTGCATAGAGATGTATTTCCACAGCTGTACACTCTGTCCTCATCCCACCCAGATCTGCACTTCCTTTCTGCACTGCTACAAAGCAGAAGCAATTATGCTGACAGTTGCCTCTCTTCAAAGTCTCTTTAACGGCACGTCAGTTCCTGCTTCCCTTGGGACGGTTACTGGGGGAAGATGAGGAGACTGACTGTGACTGCCGGCTATGTATGGACCAGCGAGCTGGAGCTCATATTCACTATGCCAAAATCTGCACATCCTCTCTCAAGTCAGCAGAGACACATTCGCCTTTGTGAACTCCTCAGTTTAATGCATGACTGTCACAGCTCTGGATGGTGGCTGTATGATCCGTATGAAAATGCTCTAAGCAGAAAGACATTATCTCCAGCCGTCGCTGCTATTCACATGCCTACCTAGTAACTCTATTATTAACTAGACAGAACAGAATTCTCTCACAATTAAAAACCCCTGCCATGGAAACATCTTTAAATATTTCATATGGCTTGCTGCTGTGCTCATTAAGTTGTCATATTTTATGCTCCCAGCATTACATCTTCTCTTAATTTTTAGGCACTGATCTTAAACTTTTATAAGTGTGTACCAATGGTGGATTGCTGTGAAATTTCTCAGGGGAGAAATCCCGTTGGATAACCGTATATTTTCTCTGGTGCCACTATTTGAGGCACGATTTCTTGAAAGCAACACATACCCTGAATCCATCCATCTTCTTCAGCTCAGGGAGGAACGTGCTGCAACTCACCCAAGGTGCCATAGAGTGAGAAGGTCACTAATCTGTTCACACATAGTGACAGATAAGTGTTCACACCTTTACACAGTTTTGAATGTGCAGCTAACCTAACACTGTTCAATTTTTTTACTAAGCTAACTACTTTTACACTCAAGAGGTGACATCCCCAGGCTTATGATGCTGACATCAGTGACAGAGGCGATTCTTATAACAGTTTAAAATGTTAAGTTCACCATGCAACAAATGACACTGAATTTAGGTGTCGATAAACCTAAATGGCTCTAAAGTGATTTCAAAGTGCTTTAATGAGGGCGATCGTGGCTCAAGAGTTGGGAGGTTGCCTTGTAATCGGAAGGTTGCCGGTTTGAGCCCCGGCTTGGACAGTCTCGGTCGTTGGGTCCTTGGGCAAGACACTTCACCCGTTGCCTACTGGTGGTGGTGGCGCCAGTGTCCGGCAGCCTCGCCTCTGTCAGTGCGCACCAAGGTAGCTGTGGCTACAATGTAGCTTGCCATCACCAGTGTGTGAATGTGTGGGTGGATGACTGGATGTGTAAAGCGCTTTGGGGTCCTTAGGGTCTAGTAAAGCGCTATACAAATACAGGCCAGGCCAGGCCATTTAATTCGTCTGCCATTCACCGGTAATGATTGGATTGCGTACTGTTAGAAAGAGGGAATTAAAGAGTTTTACATGGTTGCTGATAGGTAGCATAACAACTGCAGTGGCTGCAGTAACTCCAGACATGCTCACAAAAGTATTGGAGGAGTCTAACTATCGTATAGAGATATGACGTGCATTTTTTTTTTGGTACAACCTGTACCATTATATGCATGTGGAGAGGAGAACTGTGGTCTAATTAGATCTTTATTCCAAGTAGAAACGTCAACAAAACTCCATCACATTGTGCAGTTCTATTGCATCCGGTTTTGACCAGGGAGATGACGTCAGGTCAACCATGTTTGCTGGGTAGCCTTGCGAATTATTGCCTTTATCTCATCCCGCCCCCATTCCCCGACACATGTGGATGCACTCAGTGAATTAACAACAGCCCCATTATTCTTCACTGGTTGCGAGCAACAGGAATGTGGTGGTCGTCGAATGCATATGGTCCTTGGCCACAGGTGCGTTCCCAAAACTGTCTGTCTGAAATAGAGCCTCGTGTGCTGGCATGACGCAAGTGCTATAATGATATCAATACAAACCTGGTACAAATGTAACATCTGCTGCCCATGTGCTGTGTGTAGCAGGTTCAGTCACCCAAAGCCTTTGGGAAATGAGGAAGGAAGCCAGTGCAAAGACAGTAAAATTAATTCGCAGCTCAGTCATGCAGCCTCCTCCTAAATTGACCAGAAAATAGAATTTTGCGAGCATAAAATTCCTGCGTGGTAACTGGATCATTTCTTAACACTGACTGACAAATTTCAGCAAAGCTGCTGCTGAGGGGTACAAAATGGCATTCAGTGTATTCTAACATTTGAGGTGTGAAGCATGGTGGGTGTTAGTTAAAATGTTTTGCGCTGAGGCTCTACTGTGCACCGACTGAGCCATTGGATAATGAATGTCTAATTAAGACAAGCTTAAAATTATTCAAAACATGCTTGGGACTGCCTCATTTCCTTTGGAGGTATTCCCTAGCTCTTTATTTTCAGGAAGATGGTGGAAATCGCTGGCGTGCTGTGTGTCTGTGTGTCTGTGTGGCTTGTTTAAGTGCTGCAACTTAATGTGAGGGGCGCAAAGACTGTCGTTAGATCTTCAGAGGCGCTGACAGATCAGAGGGCGGCTGTCACACCTCCAGGCAGTCTTTAGCAGCACAGTGGAGATCCTTCAGTGCTGCTGACCCCCCTGAGATACACCACGGCTGCCCAGGACGCTGCACAAGTGTGATAGATTTCAAAGTAAGGAGCGGCTGCTTCATTGATTTCACTTGCTGTAACTCTGAAAGTCTAGCGGGTCTTTTATGTCTCCTGATCCAAGACGTGATAATTGATTTGGTTGATAAATGATCTTTGGGAAAGTTTCTATGTAGGTCAGAGCTGAATAAATAAATGAGAACCAATTAAAGTTACAAAGTTCCCAACATTTGTATAATTAAAAATTCTCTTCCAGCATGCTCAGCTTTTAATTATACCATAATAATAACCGTGCAGTTAGAGTCTCAAGATGATAGGAAGAAGTACCAACAGTGTTTGAAAGAATTATATGGCCAAACATCACAGAATTATTTTAATATGAATAGACATATTTATCCCTTACTTTGCATTTCCTCCTAAAGTAATTATTTGCATGAAAATACTACATCCTGTGGAATCCAGTGCATTTGTGTGGCTGTGTTTGGAAGAAAAAAGACCGAATTTCACTGTCTATTCACAGACCTGTCCGACATCTTTCATTTTTTCCGGCTCTCTCTGCCAGTCCTTTCCGGAGACAGTGATGTGCTTAAAATGCTGAATGCACACTGCTTTCAAGGAGACAATACCTTTATGTTTTATTTCCTGGACTGATTCCCCCTGGCTGTGAAACATGGCTTGGTGCTCTGCTGTATCCAATTAGCTTCACAGAGACAGCAGAGAAGATCCTCTACAGGCCAAACAAAAAAGTTGAATAGGTCATTTCACGGATGAGCATGGCGTACCGCTGATCCCTGGCAGAAACTGAAGCATATGTAAATCCCTGTAGCTTTGAGGGGTGACGTAATGCCAAACATAAAATCTAAAAATTATGACACCTATTTGCCTATAAGGAGTGCCTGAGTTGAAGATGGAGTTTATTATTGACAGGGAGGATTTATGGTTCTTTAAAATGAAAGCTTTTAAACTGGGTGAGTCATCAATGAGCAAGACCATTTGGAAAGACCCTTAAGCATTATTTGTTTTGAAGTCATTCCCTCTGACATTAACAAGGCCTTCGCAAAAACTGAGAAAACTAAGATTGCCAACTTTTAGCAACTTAAAAATTACAATTCTCGGCAGGAAGTAAAGACTTTAACAACTGGTTTGTTTTGCTAGTTTTCCTTTAATCTCAATCTTTACACTTCTTAAAGACTCAGCTAAGCTTTCAGGTACGTGCATGACCTCACATTTAAGATTTCACAAAGGAATATTCCCCTATGAAAAACTCTCTGATTGCTAAGCACCATAAGATCTTATATTTCCTCGGGATAGCAAGATCTCTGGGGACTCACATTAGCAATTCATTTGGGGAACACAGTCAGCTTATATCATACAGGACAGAAAGTATGCTAGCTTAAATGAATTTGTAAAAACAATGCAAAGAGCAGGAGAGGTGGTGCAACATAATCCTAGTTTATCAGGAAACTCTTCAAACTTTTCCTTGACTAAATATCATGCAGAATTGAAAATTTAATTCAGTTCAATTATTTATATAGCACAGTAACAATCACAATAGTGGCCACCTCAAGGTGCTTTATATTGGAAGTGAAGCCCAACAATCACATAAGGCCCTGTGAGAAAGCACTTGGCAATATTGGGACAGAAAAATTCCCTTTTAATAGGAAGAAACCTTTAGCAGAACCAGGCTCGGGGAGGGATAGCCCTCCGCTGTGACTGGTTGGGGGTGAGGGCAGTGAGATAAGGGCAGAGAGAGACAGGACAAAAGACACGCTATTGGAGAGCGCCAGAATCAGTCAAATCTGTCTTTGCAATCCAAACAAATTGCACAAATGCTAGACTGCAATCCTATACATTTGTTCAATATTCACACTGAAGGACATATCCTGATCAAAAATGACTCCAAAGTTACTCATGGTGTTACTGGAGATTAGAGTAATGTCATCTAACGTAAATATCTGGTTAGACACTGTGTTTCAATTACAATGATCTATTTTTTTCTGAATTTAGAAGTGTCTTTAGAAATTCCTGTAATTTAACTAATTAGTGTGTGTCATCTGGTTAGATAATGCTGGCTTCATCTGTATCGCATTGAATATATATTCAATGTTCTTAATAGTATTGCCTGAGGGAAGCATGTATAATGTAAAAAATTATTGGTCCCTGAACATAACCCTGTGGAACTCAGAGACTTACTTTTGTGTGTAGGAAGGATCCATATTTATATACATAGACTGGAATCTATCTAACAGTGCCAGTTCATTTAATACCAACAGTGTGTTCTACTATCTGTAGTAAAATACTGTGGTCAGCAATATCAAATGCTGTGCTAAGATCTGACAGGTACAGGACACAAGTACAGAGATGAGTCCACTTTCAGTAGCCATAAGAGGATCATTAGTAACCTTTAGTAGTGCTGTTTTGTGCTATGATACACTGTATCCTGATTGAAACTCTTCTAATAAAACATTCATTTGCAAATTATCATTTAACTGTTTGAAACTACTCTTTAAAGAATTTTTGAAATAAATGGAAGGTTTAGATATCGGTCTATCTACATCTTTCCACCTCTGCAAAATTGGTAGGTTGGTGGTAGGCTTGTAACAGTCTACAGTGGAAACAACAATAAAATAAGAAGCTGATTTGATTCCAATAGAGGTAGAGATACAATAGTGATGAAACTGCGCAGAGGGAACCTGGATTATGTTCTGTTTCAACTTTTCATTAAGCCGAAAGACACAGTTGTTTCATAGTGAAAACTACTGCTAACTAAATAAAAGAGAAATGGAAAGGATTCAGAATGTCATATTCTACCGGAGTCTTACCAAAAACACTAGAAATACTCCTGCATGTTGTCAACAACATGCCTGATTGTGTACATCAGAATTTCCCACAGTGGCAAGTTCTGCAACTCATCTCTTCTTGCTGAAAAGTAGTTGCACTGGGACTGTCCCGACCCCCAGTCCCAGCCTTTGTTTTTATCACAAATCACACCCTAGTTATATCTATTGGTTTTATCTGTACAAAAGCTGGAGTGGAAAAAACAGTGACTTCCCCAGTTGTTTCCGAAATCACTTCCTATTTTCTACACAGCGCATTACATTTCTGCCACCATTTCATTTAGCGCTAGAATTTTCAGCGTGTGATTTTATTCACTATACATGACCTTCAAAAATCCCCCCCCCCCCCCCCCCCAAAAAAAATTATTAATTAATAAATAAATAAATGAATGAACACATAACTTTATAGCCATAGGCACAGCAAGAGTTGCTATTACAAGATGAAACATCTTTTTTAATCTGCTTTATGGCAGTTTCAAACAGCACAAAACTTGTGTCCAAATAAAATGTAACCATGTTAGATTACATGACTGTAGAGGTACATAAACTTACTAATATGTATATTTAGGTGCAACTTGCTATGGGTTCGAACCCATTTTGCCTTTAGAGCTTAATGGCATTAATTCAACAAGGTGCTCAAAACATCCTCACAGATTTTTGTTCATATTGACATCATAGCATCACACAGCTGCTGCACATGTGTCAGCTGCACATCCATGATGTGAGTCCACTCTTCCACTACATCCCAAAGATGTTCTTGGATTAAGATCCGGTGATTATGGAGGCCATTTGAATACAATGAGCTCATTGTCATGTTCAAAAACACAGTTTGAGATTATCTAAGCTTTGTGACATTATTCGTTATCTTGCTGAAAGCAGCCATCAGAAAATGGGTACACTGTGGACACACAGGGATTTACTTGGTCCGCAACAATACTCAGGTAGGCTGCGGTGCTTAAACGATGCTCATTTGGTGCTAAGGAGCCCAAAGTGTGCCAAGAAAATATCTCCCACAGCAATACACCACCGCCTACAGCCTGAACCTTTGATACAAGGCAGGATAGATCCATGCTTTTATGTTGATGAAGCCAGAATCTGACCCTACCATCCAAAGGTTTTAACAGGAATTGAAGCTAATCAGAGCAGGCAACATTTTTTCAATCTTGTCCATTTTTGGTGAGACCATGAGAACTGTAGTCTCGAGTTCTCGTTCTTAGACATAGACGTAGACTTTATTTAATCCCACTCTGACGAAATTTACTTGACAGGGAGAAAATGCGAATCAGAGACATATTAGAAACATAAAAATAGGAAAAAAAAAAGAACAACAGTGTGCAAAAAAACTCAAAAACGATACTATGTACAGATGGTTACTATATAAAGTAAAATACACCAGGATTTTTTTCTTTTTTATATGCACACATGGTACAGTGGGAGTGATACTAATAAACATGTATTTTTAAAAACTATTTATCCTGTGTAGGTATTATACTGTCTAACTGTTGTTGGGATGATGGACCTGTGATAGCGCTCAGTCGTACACCGTGGCTCTAACAGTCTACTGCTGAGGGAGCTGTTCAGGGCCTCCACCGTCTCATGCAGGGGGGTGACAAGTTTGTTATCCTTAATAGACATTAGCTTGGCTAACATCCTTCTCTCACTGACCTTCTATGTTGCTGACAGATGTGGAGCCTGGTGTGATCTTCTGCTGCTGTAGCCCAACTGCTTCAAGGTTTCATATGTTGTGCACTGAGAGATGCTCTTCTGCATACAATGATTTTCTGGCTATTCTTCTCTGACCTCTGATATCAACAAGGCATTTCTGCAAGAGAACGAAGGTTATTTGGCATTTTCTCTTTTGTGACCAATCTCCTCTCCCCCTCCTCTTCCTCTTTTTCTCCTAGTTGATCAGCAGTTTATGATGTTCTGCTGGCTCATCTGTCACCAACAACCATGTCACTTAAGTCAGGTTTCTTTCCCATTCTGATGCTTGGTTTGAACTTCAGCAAGTGATCTTAACCATACATGCCAAATCTTTTTGGGTACCCAGCATTAGATTAGATATTTGTGTTAATGATCAACTGATTATTAGGTGTACCTAACAAAGTATATAATTATGACCATACATTGGCCACTGGTGGTTTGGGCTTCTAATGGTATCAAGGACACCATAACTTAGCCAAAAAGAAGGTAAAATTAAATTTTGACACACTTCATCGGGATGCCATAAAAAACTTCCAAATTGTCTTTCTCGCCTTACTTTCTGCAAGTTAAAAAATACTGATATTTCCACCACTGCTTTCCAATCCTATTTATACCCATTCTTTTCAATGTCTCCAAACTGTTAACACTGTGCACCAGCTGCACAGTGACACGTGTAAGATGTAAGCTCCTGCATTTCTTGCAGGAGTTTGTCTTTGTGATAAGCTTAGCTTTTCGCTAATCTCAGAATGTTTATTTCCCCTAAGTGCGAAGAAAGCTTTTACAGCAGGGCTTTTGTGTTGACACAGTTTAAGCTATAGCTTCACAAAACATTTAGTTGCACTACAAATTTGACCTTCACCTCTAAGTAGAGACGCAGGCTGGTGACCAGTAGCGGTTTACCGCACCTCTTACCCTGTGATAGCTAGGATAGGTTTTATCCCCACCCTCCCACAACTGTGAATTTATAAGCGATGGATGGGTGGATGGATCTTGACTTCTGAAACTTATGTAGGCAGTGATACTTTACATTGTTATGAACTGAAAACCTTTCTGGTAGGTTCAGTGCATTGTGCCATTGGTAAAGAACATTTTAGCTCTGAAAAGCAATTTAAGTGAAACATTCACTGTAGAATAAGTAACACAGTGACGCATTTATTGTTGCAAGCAAAGAACAATTTTTCAATTATATATTTAGTTTATCTTCCAACCCCAGTCAACTAATTTGTTATGGAGCTATGAGCTATTTCGAAGCTGGATGGTAATGTTGTTTTTACTAATCATGGTGGTATAATGTTGCTGCCTGAGTGAATTTTTGCCTGCAGTTATGTTAAATTAGGCTGTATGCATGGCATGCTCAATTCGCAGAACTATTTGAATCGTGCTCTCCCCCAACTCATTAACTATTCAATGTGAACTCCTGATCCTGCAGGGTATTGACATTAATTCCCCACACCATTGGAACAAGCAGTTTGGAATGTTTAAAAAGATTTTCGCAGTCCTCGTCCAGAATGCCTTCAAAAGCTTCGTTTTTCAAAACAAACTAACCACTTGCTAATTTGTGTCTTGCTACTTGCCTGGAGAACAGCCCTGTCAAAATTCTGCATTATTAAGTGAAAAGCTAATTATGCCTTTCACTGGCCCATGTCCATTACAAGCAAGACAATAACAAGCTCATCAGCGGCGGCAACAGCAAGAGCACTTGTGTTGTTTAACAAGTTGTTGATCACAAGCTTTAATCTGGCACTGACATGATGAGGTAGACTTGTTACTAGGATGTCATTCTGCTCCTGCCTGTCTGAACCAATCCCATTTGAGCAGCACAATCTTTGCATTGACCTTCGGCAGTGGATTTCCTTGAGGGCAGGGTGGCCACTCTGGAAGTTGAACGAACTGGCTGAGGGCGGAGGGAAAAGGGGTGCTAATGCTGAGGCAGGCAGAGAAAATGTATGAATGACTGCAAAGAGGAGAGCAGCAAACCAATCGGAGCAAAGAGGAAATCTATGAGCCAATCGCAGAGAGCTTTTCTTCTCTCCCTCCAGCGTCTCCCTGACTTCTTCTCCTGACTGTTACCAGGTCACTGTGCCTGCCCCGCGCCTCTGAATAATCTGTTTCATTGGGTCAGTGTGCCTCTCACAATGCGCCTGACTGGCTGGTTAGACATACGCGGTTGCTAGGGAGCTCAGCCAATCAGGGCAAGGCGGAAGTTTCCCCTCGGTTTCTAGGCAGGTTTCACGTGCTGTAGATGTTTTGGCGGGAGAGTGGGAGAGAAGTAGCGGGAGGGGCAGCTGCAGGGTGAAGTGGAGCATGTGATTATGTGTGAGAGCAAAGTGTGTGTGTGCGTGTACAAGTTGAGCGTGCATGTTTGCGAGCGCGTGTTCATCTTTTTTGCCCTGCCTCTTGCTTTTCTGATGCAACATCGAACTGTGTCTCCTGGGCTACTAGGGGACCTTGTTATGTTTTTTTTCTTCCTGTCCTCGCAGGAAACGCGAACCAATTGCTGTGCTGTTGCCATCGGAGCGGGGAGGTTTGTTTTCTCTCCACTTTCATCCCTGGTACCTCCCCGTCGACAGTTACCGTAGAAACAAGACCAACTCCAACTCTATTTCCATCCATGTCTCCTTCCTTCAATGATTTATCGTTGCTTTCTTTTTTTAATCCGCTGCACAGCACCTACCTACCAGCACTTTAGCAGCCAGTGAAGTATTTAGAAAACTGTGGGACATCTCTGAAGAGGATCCATATAAAAGCAGGGACGAAGAGCTGCAGAAGCAAATGCCGCTGTACAGCTTGTACAGTGACACCTGAACTTTTGTCAAGCATGCCAATGAGGTAACAAGATTAATGCCTTGCAGAAAAGCTCGGAGTGCCCCACCTTATAAAAAAAACAGCTCACACATCTCTTTCACCACTTTGTTATCTCCCCCACCCCCTGAACTCCTCTGCGCAGGGGGCTGCGGGAAGCAGCTCATCACATCTGACATGGACTTCCCAAAATCCCATTATTGCCTCTTGAGTGCGCACAGAGTTCCAAGAATTAAAGCGGAGAGCAGCAAGCGAATGCACTTCATTCTCCTGCAAAATACAACAAGTTATCTTTTCAAGGTCCAAAAATAGGTTACACACTTCCTACATTTCTATACATGACACTTTAAAGTTGCATGTAAATCAAAACTCAGTTAGCAGCTTTTTACTGCTAAAGAAACCTCACACCCCAGCTGGTGTAGTTTTATAACAGTTTTGTGGGTCATGTGGATGGAAAGATGATGTCTATATCTAGACATCTAGTTCACAGCTAGACCTCCACTTGATTGGTCAAGACATAATAAGTCCAGTTTCTTTTGACTTCTTACATCTAATGTCTTGATGCATGCTCTATCATAGAAGTAAGGAAATCCGAAAACCTTAATTCAGTTCATCTGGATGTAGCGTTTTCAGTGGGAGAAACGCTGAGGTTTCCGACATCACAGAAACTAACCTCACAGCCCATTGTTTGTCAATTTCAGTCAATAGGCAAATGTGTGGTTTATAAGGTTGGCGAAACCTGCAGTCAGCTGAGAATGAAGATGTCCCTTGGATGAGTGACAAAATGTTTCTCTCACTGAAAACGCTACGTCCAGTGAACAGAATCAACTTTTTGGGGGTACCTACTTCTAGGTGTTTTGACGAGTGTCATAATTTGTTCACCGTTGAATTAAAACATTAAAAAAAATTGTGGGTAGCAATAAGTACACCACACAACAATAGCGTGACAGCAATAATCTGCTACCGAGCACTAGTGCAGGGACACCTGCAAATTGGATGCAAGAATTGTTTTGGATGTTGCACAGGTGTCATCGCTCTGCCACTCTGCCTGACAAATGGTTTGTTTACCACCTGAGCTGCGACTGCTGCTGCCACTCAGTAATCATTAAGTGTTCATTAACGACACAAACTTGCCATTGCAGCTGGAGTACGGGACGACAAATTGAAAGACACAATGCAACAGTTCATTTTCACCCTCAAGCCTTCCCAGGTAGTCCTTATGTATAGGATTACATTTACTCCAGGACATGAAAGTCGTGTCAAAATCCACATAATCGTCAGGGAAGTGTTTTTCCCTCGGGCGGTTCTGGGCTTCAAATGTGTTACCTTTGGATGAACCCTGAGAGAGCAGCATTCATTCACTGGGCCCCTGCTGTACCTGCGGTTAAAATCAAGAGGTGTTGACAGAATAGGCGGAGGGAATATGAGGGCGGAGTGGGGGGGGTGAAGCTTTCCAATAACATGCAAAAAAAAGCTTGGCATCTCTTTCGCTTGTTTCACAATCAATTTATGTGAAAAACAGGGGTTTAAGCAGATAATTGAATAGCAAGGGGATCGAAAGCGTGAAATTGGGATGTGAAAGTGCATACTGCTACAAGCACAAACAATGATGGAGTTGTTTGGGCGCAGAAAGGATTGAAGATCGAAGACAAAGTGTCTGTATGCCAGGTACCATTAGCGAAAAAGCCACAAAGCAAATTGTATCATTATGCAGCGGACTTTGAAAAATTTCAACATTCAGCGGTCTTATCACCTCGGCTGGCAGCACGTAGTCAGAAATAACTCACTGTGGAGAATTTTTGACTGCCTCGCAGGGAGAAATTGCTCCGACAAAAATGGGCTGGGACACGTCGTCTGCCACCGCAGCTGACACATTAGAGGCAGTGGAAGTTTGAGTTTAGATGACAAGTTCTGAGTTCAGCTCAGACACAAAGGCTGTTTTCCCTCTTCAAAAGGGTCTCATGCGGAGCACTTGAAAGCAAAAGAGAAGCAAATGACTTAAAACAGTAGATGAGATTGCACAATACACAAGGTTTGTGTTTCTGAATCTGTCGCACTGACAGCGCGTCATGTTACGTTCTCTGCCAAAACAGAGGGAGAGAGAAAAAAAATCTGATTTGCAAAACAAATGTGGTTAACAGCTCTGTGTTCAAAAGAACAACAAGACTCCAACCAAACCACAGTTTAACTGATGAAAAGCTGTCGTATACCCAAGAGTCCTCTGGCAGAAAGATTTGACTGTGACTGAAATGCACAGATCTTGGAGCTATTGTTTGGAAACACTAATTAGTTGTTGATAACGTGAGGGTAAATTTTTTTTTCTGAGTGATGAAGTGCTTATGGGCGATTGGATTTCTTTGTTTTTCAAATACTAAATTTTTGCACCCACATCAAACTGTAAAAAAAAAGAGAGAGAGAGAGATGTGACTTTTTTACTTTTCAGTGCCCTAATTAAGCATTCATAAGTAATTATTTTCATTTTCATGACCTTGTTGGGTCATTGAATTCATAAAGACTATTCTGTGCCGCTGAAATAAACTTTAATGCAATTTAAATTGTACAACTCAATGTGGTTGGTATTGTAAGACCTTGTACAGATTTAATTCACAACTGTCAGGAGATGGGATTTGGAGAGAAATGGTTCAGATGTCATCATCATCTATGCCATTGCAGTCTGCTTGAATGTTCACTGATTGACAACTGATGGGATTTACTGAGGTTAAAAAACATGGACTCAGAGACAGGGAGAGAGAGAGAGAGCAAAAACAACCACCATCTGATCTCGCTCTTTTTTTTTCCTTTAAATTTTGGGTGGGGTCCCTTTCACTGCAAGGATTTGTGAAAGGGAGTTGGTGTGGGTGGGGGGTTGGGAGTTGTCAAACTGCAGCTTAAACAAGGCGGAGGCGCGGTTGTTTGCTAGTTCTTCTCAGCAAGTCTGCATGGGAATTTTGTGAATAGTTGAGAAATTCACACGTTAGCAGCTGCACAACAAAGGGGCAGGACAGTGTGAAAACATAACATTGTGCACAGGCTGACCAGGACTGTACGCAAAAGCCACAGCATCTGTTGTCATCCAGAAATGGTCTCTTGGGGGGAAATCTGACTCACAAGATGATCAAAAAGTCTCAGTTTTCTTGCTTAGCTGTTTTGCACTCAGCAACCCCTTTTAGCAGACTGGTTTTCACTGTACTTTTTTTTCTCTCCCCTCTTCATCTTTTGAGTGATGCCATGCGTAGGCATGCCCCCACCCTGCAATGGGGGTCAACAGTCCTTGTTGCTGTTTATACCAGTGTCACTGTGCATTCATCAGTGGAGGACACTACGGGTGCCTTCAGGGGATGGACTGAAAAGGGCTCTATGGTTATTTCAATCCATTGTTGTCAAGGAAGGAAGGCATTAGAGACATTTGAATCCTGTTGTGAAAAGTACAAAAGAAGTCATCATGCAGACTATTCTGTAAAATCAACATGTTACAAGTAACTATGATATATGCAGAAGGTATAAAGCAGACACTTGTGTCTCTTTAAAAATGACACATTTCAATACAAAACTACTCCAATGTGATAGATCATATGAGGCTGACATACATTTGATACTACTGTATTTTTGTATTTCACTGAGATCCATACGTGCCATCTGCGAGTCTGTTTGTTGCCTTGACAGTACACAGCTCATCGTCATATGGACCCCAGCAATTGGGTGGGTACATCCACTCTATAGCAGCAGCTCCCAATCAGCTGAGCAGAGCGCTGAAAGCAGTCACATGTCGGATTTCGGTTTGCGGTTTTTTTTTTTCTTTTTTTGCCCTCCACGTGTCAAGATGCACGGAGGAGAAGGCGTGACCAAAACAAACCCGCTGATTGGTTTGCAGCTAGTCACCAGCTTGTGTTCAGCAAGAGGGCTGTTCTCTTAAAGGGCCAGTAACCTTTTATTGTGGTTATTATTATGTTATTGTTATTATTATTCATTTCGACAAACCATGCAACAAAAGAAAAAAAAAAACAACTAAATGTAAATTAGCTTTGCACCTAAATAGCTTTTTTTATAATTACTGAAGTAACTCGAAAGGCTTCATTCATGTGCCTTTTCCTCCTGAGATTTTGCGTATAGCTTATAATATGAGTTTATGTCAGAAATGCACTAATCCGTATCAGGTATAACATCGAAAACCAAACAACAAAAAATAAATAAATAATTTACTTGAATATTTTCAAAGGCTGCCGTTACTACTTGGACTTGATTAAAATGTAATGCTTCTTTACCACTACTCACACGCTAAAAAGTGATATCTAAAGCATATCCTCTCGATGTATTATGTTTGCATAAACAGGCTGACTCTGGTCCTTTCACATTATTAAGAAGGGGCGGGTCCGGGGGGCGGATCCGCCCCTTCTCCCCGTCTTTTTTTTTTTTTTGACACAGAAAAAAACAACCCCTCACTCTAGTCAGCAAACATTCATGAGTAGTTGTAATGCGAGGAAGGTACCGAGGCTCATCACCGCAATCTGTAGGAAAAAAAGATAACAGCAAGTTGTCAAGATACCACCGATCACAACGGAAAACGCGTATATTGGCGGTGAGTGTAACGCCCGGTTTTTCTGATTTGGAGAACGAGTCTATCTGCGCGCGCTGAGCTGTCGCGTGCCGCCCGTTTGTGGGAGTTTATCAACAAATGTGCGGGCAGCTCGGGCATGCCCGGGCAGCGACGGGAGGAGCGGACCTGTCAGGTGGCTGGCGTGTGGCAGAGAGCGCTTCTACATGTGTTTCTGTCCGTCTCTCTATGCTAGCCAGACTTCCTTGTCTTGTTTTCTTTAACGGACTCGGTGAAGAGGGGACAGTGACGGGTTGAATTTGTCACCTCTCGCGCGTGCTTTCCCCACGTCCCGGGCTCCTGGTTGCTCCCGGTGTTTGACAAGCGACAGGCGTTATTGTTCGCATATTACAGGTAATTTAGCGAAGGTTTATCACCCGCTAATGACTGCGGACGCTAAAAGTAAGTGGTTTTGTGTGTAAGGCAACGTGACTGGTGTCTTTTTAGACGCTTTTCAAGTTTGTTTTAAAGGTTTTATTTCTCGGGAGGACGTGTCAGCGCCGGATAATTGGAGCAATAGTAGGAATACAAATAAACGCGGTCCTGGTTTATTCTTTAATACAACTAGTTAGTTGTCGTGCGTTTTCGGTTTTCTTTTCTTTTTCTTTTTTTAACACTAAAGTAAAGTAAGACTAAAGACTAAAGTAAGTTGTCTCTAACTGATTTACATAACAAAAATGCATTGATCTAAAGTCAACTTTATCTGCGTTTGTCAATGGTCGTTTTGTGCGTGATGTTTTGACAAGCTTCTTAAGGTAGGAGATGCGATGGTTGCGAGTTTTCTAGATGCGTAAACACGCAAGCGCTCGAGCTCGGGGTGTTTACGCTCTGAGCTGCCCGAAATATGGTCCTTCTGATGTGGATAAATCGCAGTAGATTGCCGGCGGTCCTCTGTCGAGTCCTTGCGGTCGATCTGAACCTCCTTGACGTAAATGTCGGTTAAAGTCGATTATTTTTGTGCAGTTTTATCGCACTTGCACCCCAGGTGTTAACTTCCACATGACAAAACCAAACGTAGATCACCAGAAAAACTGCAAAAAATGAAAAAAGTAGGTCATTAAATAAAAAAAATAATAAACACCAGACTACTCTTTTCCTATTTTTTCCCCCCATTTTAATAGGTTTTATTTTAACCAGACCATGCATCCAGCACTCCTAGTTGCATGAAAGCAGCAGGTCGCATAGCAGTCGAGTTCAGTGTTCGTGCTCCCCAAGTCCCAGCTTTGCATTGAGCAGAGCCCGTGCACAGATGGTGCAGCAGAGGGAGCCACTTTCTACTGGAGCTTTGAGACTTTTGACCAGCACTGTGGTGGCTGCCAGGCCTCCCTGCAGCCCCCAGGCAGTGTGTGTTTGTGTGTGTGTTTGTGTGGGTCTGCCTCTAGTCTGTGTATTTCCCTGTCTATGTTTGGGGTTTTGTTTTTATTTTTTTATGTGTCTGACAGTATGGTAATGCTGCCAGCCCTCATGATGACTGCCAGTGGAAATTCAAGACAGGGCTTGCAATGCAGTTGACACACAAGCGCACATTTGAGCTCAGTGAAACTTGCTGCTTGCATAACATTAATTAATGTACTGCTTAACTGGTCCGGAGGAGATGTTGGCACAGATTTGAGCAGTTTGTAACTGTATTAAAGCAGAAGTGAATTGACAAATTTCCCTGTTAAATGTTTTTCTTCTTCTTTTTTTTTTGGGGGGGGGGGGGGGTGTTGTTGGTCAATAATTCTGTTTTCCTCTGCCAGTAAACAATCGGATGAGACAAAGTGACTGTGTTTTTCCACAGCAGTTAAAGCTGCAGTTTCCTTGTTTGACTCCATGTGATATGACATCATGCAAAGAGAGCTATATGACTGCGGCCACCTCGCTCGGTAAACACAATACCAGTGTATCCAGTTTCAACTTTTTGCATACGACAACTCAGCCTGTTTGTCTCCACTTACACAACAAAGGGAAAAGACAGCCACCCTTGACAAAATGATATAACAGTAGTTCAGACTGGCGTGTGGCCAACAAGGAAGAGAGCGTGAGCGTATGTGTTCAGGAGGCATATTTGAGGATGGAGTGAAACTCGTTATCTCACTCACTGTATGTGGCGCAAAACAGTCTACCCTGAACAGCGGTTTCACTGTGGTCTCCCTCACGCTCTGCCCTCTGTGCAGCGCAGGTTAACGGTGTGGACAGGCGGCTATCCAGTGGTTGAGTGAGCTGGAACATGAAGTAAAGGTCTTAATATGGAGGAGTAGAATTGAATTCCCTGACAGTGCTCTTCTGTGAGGCACACTCTTCAGATTAAAGTAATTCTGAGGGAGAGGGGTGGGGGAAAAGCCTCTCCTGTGGATCTTTTGGCACTCAATTACAATTTGGCATATTGTGAGGAACAGCTTGGCAAAATGTGCTGCAGGAGGGTAGCAGCTCTGGTGTAGCGTTTTTAGCCGCCCACTGGGTCCCCCTATATAGGGTGTTTCCATACATTTGTTTCCTCTTATTAATCATCACTGCAATAAAAACAAGGTTATACAGTTGGCGGTTGTATGTTTATTTTTCTTTTACACATACGTTTACAGATCGGTCTTTTCTTCTGGCCGAGCCATCTCTGCTTGTTTGTTTTCAGTATTACCACGTGCAACATAAGCCTCTTAATGCAGATTATAATGACTAATGATTTATTTCCATTTAATACAGATAGGGTGCAATGCATGCCCATCTGCCAGAGGGCAAAGTTGCCACTGACAGCAGTGGGACATTTGGCAGTTTTTGTTTTAAAACAAATCACACCCAAATTACCTGCACGCCATGGCTCGTAAACATAGCCAAGAGTCAAACCTAATCCTGCTGAAACATTTTGTATTTACACTAGCAAAACACTTGTGCGCACAAATGCCGGTGATCTCATTCGAAATGTTTGATGTACCTTTCTTCTTTCTCTGCAGGAAGTTTACCGCTGAGGCGTCGGATGGATGATGAGGAGGAGGATATGTCACAGCCCATCTCGCAACTGTGGGGAACTCCCTTTAGGGGTGTCAAACACGAAGACCGAGTCGCACAGATCGCAGCCGGACAGGCCCTCGCCGCCGTCACCGCCGCCATGTCCACGTCGCAGAGCCACAGCAACAACAGCGTCAACACGCTGCCCTGCAGCTTACAACGGCAGCCTTGCCTACCGTTTCACGGTAAGGAGGGGGTGAGCCTGTTGAAGGTTATGCGGGCTTGTAGCTTTAGAAACAATGCGGTTTAACTTTGGACTACAAGCAGTTTATTTTATCTCTTGGGTTTCCCGTCGGGGGTGCTGTATGAGGAGATGCAAATCTTGGAGCATGAGACAAACAAAATGCTATTTAAAAATACCACTGCAAAACAGATAAGCCTAGAAATCAGTTCTGTGAGATCCCTTTGTGCTATAATATTCATAAGACTAACTCTCTATGTAACTGTCTTCAGTACAGTATTAGGCATATGCTTGTGACATAATGCGAAGAAAAAAATGAATCTGAATTTGATCAGTGGTTATTACAGAAGTTCCAGTTTTGTTTTACTTTGGATTTTAAATGATCATTTCTTTAAAAGATAAAAATAGACAACAATAATTGTAAAGCACGTAAAGCGACATACCACTGTTAATATGTGCCTCAGTTTTAATCCAATAGTTTTTTCCAGCGTCTAATCAAATCAGTATGACATCATGATAAGTGAATTAAACAGACGCTGAAGTAGAATGTTGTTTGCTTGTTGACTCGGTATCAGTGCTTGAGAGGTGCCTATTGTTCCGCCTTAAAGTCATCAATGCATAAACACCACTGACTGTTATTACCTTGTCATTCAATGTAATGGATGTCATGCACTTGGCTTTATGCCATCGCTCCACACAGTGTTTCTTAAAGATATTGCGTTGTTCTGTTAGGGCGAAATGTCACAGCGTTCTGCACACATGATAACATTAAAAAAAATTGTTTTTCTTCAAGTGGCACGACTGTAGGAAAACGTGCTGTCAGGCAGTGAGTAAACTCAGTGACACGGCCCAGAAAGAGGCGGCGGATCGCTGAGGATCTTGTTGATTTAATAAGGTGTTTTCCACCTGCCGTCACTCTTGCTCACTTTTCTTGATTGTGAACTCTTCACTTGTACTTCATGTACTTTGTAATTTGCCCAGTCATGAGACGATCTGATAAAAACCTGTTTTAGTTTTACAGACTATTATAGCATCATATTTATATTGTATATTTGCGTAGGCGAGTCAGACACAACAAGATAGTGAGCCTCGGTTTCAAAAAGTTTCTTTTTTTTCCTTTTTTTTTAACTGCCTAGTTTAACTTCATAAGCAAAACATTAGCAGTTTTACTGAACTGAAACTACTACCTACTCAAATCAAAAACTGCTTATATTACTTATGTAGGGATCTTGGCAGTAACACTGACCACAACTTCTCACCATTTTTAAAAAACCTAGCAACAACTGAAGTGCTAAGAAGCTTGATGTTTTCCTTTTAGGCTACGCCGGATTGCGTTTGCATTTTCCCGTTCACTTTGAGCCCATGGAAGACCGGGGAGATATTGAAGAGGAGGAGGAGGAGGAAGAGGACAGAGGGGAAGACATTGACAGCGTGGCAGAGAGACCCGAGGAGCTGAGTGTTGAGGTGCAAGTTGGTCGTAAACTACGGGAAATTGGAGACAAGTTCCAACAGGATCACGTTGAACTGGTAAGCCTCGCTCCCGAGTGGCGAAGCAGATCCACAGCAACCCTTACCTTCAAACACCAGCAACTCAAATCCATTTCCAGGCATAACTTGTAGAGACTCTCTGAACATCATTTAACTTACATTACACAAAAGAAGAAGTGAATAATATCTAAATGCTCAATTAGGTTGTTGAACCACAGTTTGTGCGTGCCAGTGAGATCTAGCGGCAGCAGGGAACAGCAGTTCTAAACAGCTGCTAAAACTCAGACTATATTGTGTTACCTTTTTTTTTTTTTTTTTTTTTTTTATTTTATACATGTGTCCTTGATTAGAGACACTAATTACAGCTAAGTTGTGCCAATTTGTGGCTCGCTCTTTGGGTAAAAAGGAGAAGTTTTGCCAGCTTAAATTACTGCAGCCCACATCGGCTAAAAATAGCCCGAACAGTCATTCAGACACTTTCTCGAGAAAACGAAAACTCTTAAATGATTATTAAGCCGTGATTTAGCAACTTCACGAAAGGAACAAAACCAAGAAGGAGATTATAAATAGATATCTATATAAACAACCCATTTCAGTGTTTTTGTTTATTGTTAGTCTATGGTCAGAGGCATCTCTGTCTTCTGAAACACTGAAACCTCATGCAGGAGTGACTAAATTTCTTTATTGTCTAAAAAAAAAAAACAGCTTTGTTGCTTGTAAGGTTACCTGAAAGTAGGACTCTTTAGGGTTTATTTCCTAATAAGTTCTTTATAATGGAAAAAAATTCCCAAACACAAGGCTCAAGTTGGAAAGCTCATCTGTGAACACATGTCGTGTAGTTCAAGATAAGCACTTAATTGTGCATCAATATTTGCAAAGCAGTTAGTGGACTGCTCATGGGCTTAGTTAATAAGTACAAATAAACTGGGACAGGCAAGTTTCTTATCTGCTGCCATGAGGATTTGCTTTGCCAGCAAGGTGTGGCTAATGCATTTGGAGAAGCATTCTGATGAAAAGAAAAGCTGTATACGGTTTTGAGTTTGGTGTAAGGTTTGAGAAAGGACAGGTGAGACCGTCACAAATGGGAGTTAGAAGCGAGTCTGTGTCTGGGTAGACTCGGTCGGCTGTTTATATGCTCATCTAAAAATAGAGTCTGACTCACACACTTATAGACACAGCCAGTAACATGACGGCTACCCACAATACCTCAGTTGTCCCGCTGCCTGCCTCGGCGTGTGTGTTTTCTCCGTGTGTTTTTGTTTGCGTGTGTAACTCTGTGACAGAGAGATAAGAGACTTTTTTTTTTTCTTTTTCTGTCTGCTGTCTGCGCTGGAGATGGTTTCATCATACAGGATCAGATACTGCTGTTGTAGGAATATTCCAAAGGGGGAATAATCACAAGTGCTCCTGTATGATATCCAATCACTTGTCTGTACCATCTCTGCTGCTATTGTTAGACTTTTTCACTTGCTTCTCCAAGCAGAAGTTGCCAGTGTGGGCCAATGTGTGGGTTTTTTGTTAGTGTGAGGCATGCTGTGTTTGTGGTTTGAGTCTTGTCCATCAATTTTGACTACTTTGGTGGCTGGCTGCTTAAATGCTCAGGTGTTACTTAGGGGGTAAAAACTGAACCTTTGTTACACTGAAGAAACGGGGAGGTGAGCGCGGATATTGTCCCTAAAAGTGGCGAACAAAACACACAATATTCCTCACTACCAACGAGAGTGAATGCATAAAGATGAGCTTCATGTGAAACACAAGGGTAGTGTTTAAATAAGCTCAGCAGTGTAAAATTAAGGCAATTAAGGACAATTAGGGTTACATTTAGCAGTGCTGGTTCAGCTCAGTCTGCTAGTTCTGCATCAAATAGCCTGTGGCTGGCTCTGATTGCTAGCCTGGTAGAGACCTTGGTGAAGAGAGTGCAGGGGGGGGGTTTGCCCAACAAGAATGCTTATGCAACAGGCTGCAAGGTCTGAGCGCGCCTGTTCAGGATGCCAGAGGGAGCGGTGCAGGATTAGAGACGAGGAGGTGGAGACAGGAGATTTCAGGATGCAGCAAGAACCCCTTCATCTGTCTGTAGCCCACAAGGCACGAGCACCCCAACGGAAAATGAGATGGTGGCTTAATATGAGGGAACGGTTTCATTTTTGCTTTGCTTTATTTTGATAATTTGCTTCCATTTTTATTTTTTTTGCTGACTGCGCTATTAAAGGAGAGCTGTGCTGAGCTGCAGCCACGCTTTCTTTGAAAGCATTTCACTTAGAGCTCCTTGTATTGAAGTCAGCAGTGCAATATTTAATTAGAGGGACAACTAAAATCTTTGAAAGGCAGATGAAGTAATGCTGCTGGGATGATTGTCAGATCCTGGGAGCTAAAACCTTTTAATATTTCAATCAACTTTTTCGCTTGAAACCAAGTAAATCATTATAAATATTTTCTGTTAGGAGAATGAAACTTCCTGGGGGGGTGGGGATTGAAGGTACTTTGGTATGCGTGTGACAGACAGGTTTTCTCGACACAAGCTAATGTTGTGGAAACATCCAGTCTAGTCGGTCATATGGTTTCATCTCACAGGGTTTACCACAGTTCACAATGCTTTACCTCAGAAACCTTTTCAATTGAAATCAGTGTGTGTGTGTGTGTGTGTGTGTATTGACTTTCACAACTGTCGAGTGTTGTGATTCTGATATGACAGGAAGCTTTTATACACCCGGCTCTTGTTGAGGCTGACAACATGTCTTTTCTTTTCTTTTGTCTGTCCCCTTGCAGTTTATGAGGCACCACAGACAAAACCGGCCTTTTTGGATGCGCCTTACCATGGCCCTGTTTGGCTTTTTGTTTCCAAGAGAGGCTGTGATTCCCCATCTGAGAGGGGAGCACAGATGAAGGGACTTCTTCCTGGCCCTCGCCTCAGCCCCTTACGTTCCGAACAGGAAATGAGGGACTGGACTGGATGGCACTGTAAGATGGAACACGGGTTTGGATTTTTGTTTTCTAGTAGAAAACGATGAGATGAAGAAGACACTGGTCACCGCTGGACGGAGACTGATCAATTTTTTTCTTGCTTTTGTTTGTTTGTTTGTTTTTTGCCTCTCCGAGAAGAAGCCATTCTGTTTGAAGAGATATTTTCGAAATATTTGTAAGATTACCTATTTTGTACAGTAAACAGCTCTTTTATTTGGTGTTTAAAGTCTTGAAGGACCTCCATCAGTCCAGGGAATGCCTTATTCTCTCCTGCCACAGCACATAGTCTTTTGCATCAAGTAAATCATTAAAAAAATGATTACATTTAAGATTAGGCCACTATGATGGTGACAGACTGTGGACGTGGACATTTCTGTGTGCTAAAGATACTGACTTTCAACCTTGAGGACTCAAGGCACATTTTTGTTTATCCTCCCAAAATAACTTCTCATCCTTTTAGTGTTCCACATCGGCTAATGTTTTTTTTAAAAAAAAAAGGTTGTTGTGACATTGTGGCAATTTATCACTGCGATGTCGGTCAGCTCAGATTCAAATTTGTAGATATAGGATGTTATAAAAACCTGTCTTTCACTGACATCATCTGCATCTCGAGTACCACGAGGGGCGTAACGGTACACAGAAACTTGGTGTTGTAGACACAGATTGATTGATCGTCATTCATTTAAACAAATCATGAAAGGAAACAGTGCAATTTCATTTGACAGAGCTATTGAATTTGAGAAAACATCAGTTGATTGGCTGTGCAACACAAACTCAACATGTAGTGAGAGTTAACACAACATTAATCCTGCATAATAATATTGCCACAGTGCTTGGCACATTTCAAGGCTAACTGTGTTAGCATGCTTTAGCTACTGGACTAAACACAGTGCAGTGTTGAGTGCAGCTTGCTTGAAAAGTGTGCAGACAAACATCAGAGAGCACACCAAACCGAAGAACTTTCATGCTGAAGGAACACGTGCAGAACGGTATCGTTACACGCCTGAGTACCACTCAAGCTGGAGGTGACGACAAAAACTGTGCAGATTCAGACACTGTTTTTGTAACGCATGTATACTTGAATTTAGGTGTACTAGAAAATATTTCAAGACCTGACATAGTGACGGTGATTACGATTTCTGTTTGTGATGCGTGTCGAAACCAAATGAGCACAAACAAAGTCAAACAAATCTCACTCGTGGGATTACGATCAGGGAAATGGAAACAATCAGACAGCTGAGCAGCTTTGGGGGAAAAAAAAATCATCATTCCCCCCCCCAAAAAAAGGATTCCAGGTTGTATTTCTCTGGCTGGGTTGACAATCTGAGTTTTTACCCTTTGCTCCATCGCTTTGGGAGTATTTTAAAGGGTGAGCAATATTCAAGCCAGTGGACACAGTAACCGTCTTTAAGTTTTCAGCTGTCAATAATGAGCAGTATTTGCAGTCAGACTTCCCCTGAACATGCCGCTTTGCAAACTTCTTTGTTACAGAAACATTTTGGGGTTACGTTAAAGAGACGCATTTTTATTTTATTTCACTCCAGGTGCACCTGATGTGCTAATACGCATTATATCTCTGTCAGTGGTACATTCAGCTTCACTTAGTAGGAACAGCTTCTGTACAGTTTAAGAACCATTTTTAGTAGCGCGAGAGACGCATCTGGGGGCAGGGCAAGCGCTACACATCCTCACTTGACACCTGCTACTTTAGTGACACATTTTACAGCAATGCAACCACTGTTCCATCAATGAAGTCTTTAAGGACTTTAAATATGAAGTTAAAAGGACTCATTTGCTGTATTTTCTCAGTCTGTTGCAGATTCATGATATAGATTTTTGAAGACACTGTCAGATTTTTTTTTTCTTCAGGGAGTAGTTAATTCTGTGACACTTGCGTTGTGCTAAAAACTTTTTTTGAATGAGGACACGATGCCAAGAACTCACTCACTTGATGCCAGTTAATCTTGATTGATGTCATACTCAACACCGAACAAGCAAACTTGGTTTTCTTTAAACATTCTCCAAAGCAGTTTTAACTCAACATCAGCCTGTAAGTGTGTTTCAGATTGTCAGGTTTTTGTCTTTGAATTAAACGTTTCCTGCAAACACTGATCGCTGAGCCAAATCAGATAGCCATGACACTTTTTTTTTGGTCTTCAGTCCAAAGCTTTTTGCTGTCTTTCATTAACTACTCCCTGCGCTTAACAAGAAAAGTTTCCTTTAGCTTTTTTGAGAGAGAGATAATTTATTCTAATTTATTTTATGTATATTTGCCCAGTGCTACTGTATAAATGCTATCTCAGTGTGTACAGTCCTTTTCTTCTCATTGTTGAGGTGCATTCAGTTGCGTGTTTGATGCCTGTGTGTGGGGAGGTTGGACTAAAGCCATGTGCCTCGTGCGTCCTCACACCAGCGGTGCGAGTCTTTACAAATCATGCGAAAACCAGACAATCAAATGTACAAAATGTGCCTTGTGAGTAACCGACCTGCCACATCTTCACCATCGACACTTGGCATATCTCTCAAAGTCACTGGTCACAGCTCCTGTTTCACTTGGGCTCTGTGAGATCAACTTCCAGAAAAATAAAATAAAAAATAAAAAAATCAGTTTGACTTCTCACAACAGCTTGCGAGGCACAGGCTCAACCTTTGACATCTCTCAGCACGAACGGCGAGTTTCACCATGCAAACCTTCTCAATATCAGAAACGACTGTTTGCAATCAATGTGCACTGTAAAAAAAAACTATTTTTATCGGTATACTGTATTTCGCGCCTCTCTCTTTCTACTCCTGCGCTGATCTTCCCCTCTAGATGCTTGAAACTTTTTAAGATCTGTAAAATGCTGGATCGGCCTAGCTTGTCTGGGTTTTTGTGCTTTTTTTTTTTTTTTTTTTTTTAAACAAAAACAAATCTGCAGTCTAGTAGGGGTTTACGTTTATAGGAGGAATGAGCCACCATGGTGCCCAGAATTCTTTTGTGAGATGGGTAGAGCATCCACTCAGTCGGTGTGATGTTTATCTGAGCCTGTTGTTACCAACCACTGTTGCAACCTCGACTCACGTGAAACATTTGTTTTATATGTTTGACCTTCAGTGTCTTTAATATCAAAATTTTTCAATTTAATAAAAAAAAAAATGTATATCCAAGAAAGAGTACATCTTTACTGTCAAGTGCTGTGATTTGGTGTTTTTTATACATTAGACATGATTTGACTGAGCTATTGTTGCTATCTTTATAAAAAAAAGTCTAAATTTTACCACACTTTTTTTTTTGTAAGAACTAGAACAAGACAACTTTTGCTTTTCTACAAATGCTTTTTTTTTTTTTTCAATGTTGAGGCATTTTTGATTTTGGATATTGCCAAGACTGCTCTGTCACTCTCAGTTCAAGGGCTTTTTTCGATAATATGTAAATGGAGTAAAAATGCATGTCCAACATTCCTGAAAAAAAAAATCTGTATCCTAAGGGTTTGAATGTAATTTAATGGAGTGAAAAACCACAGTATCGCTTTTAATACATGAACTGAACAGTGGGACTTACTTCAGACTCCTGTGCTCGGTTCGGTGCACAGAGTTTGTGTTGTCTTTACATTGCTTTCTTTATGTTCAGAGTGGTCTCAAGGATTTCACATTCATGTGTCCTATGAAGTGAGACCCAGTCCAGATGTAGCAGTTTTTGTTAAAGCATTGGCTGTGTTATCTTTGGGACTGCTCTGTTTCTCCTGAACAGTTTTCAAACAGTGCAGGACATTGGTGTGATGGAGGCACTGACGGAGGATGGGGGATATTTTGTTTTGTTTTTTCTTTTTCTAGTGCAATATGCTGTACATAAGAGCTTGGCTCACAAGATCTTACGATTTCTCTCCATTTCTTTTGTTGTTAAATGGGTACATTGCCGTTTTGTTTTTGTTTTTTTCATTAAAATTTTATGGATAATTGACATGACTTGTGTTTGCTTTCTTTTACTAAGCATCCCAAAGTTGTCTTTCTTTGTCTGGTCATTATTTGATAGAAAAGACCAATGTACACACATCCAAACTAGGTGGAGGTATGACTAGCAAGATGCTACATATCATACAGAAGTTAATAGGTGCCCTTACTGAGACAACCCTCTCATTTATCTGGGCTAGGGATTGGGAGTACACTAGCTCTTGGCCACCTTATTCTGGGTTGTCAACCTTAAAGTAGGACTCTTTTGGATGTGAGGCAAACATGTTAACCACTATGAGGAGCCATTACAGTGCCAACATATCAATAAAATGAATTTCTTTCACCAAAAAAAAAACTAAGCATGTACTTCTTGGATGGGCTGCAGTACAATAAACTGCATTGCAAGCCATATACACATAGTACAATAAGTGCAAAGAGTTCTTTGTGTTTTCAGGGTAACACAGAAAAAACTAAACTATACTAAAAATGCAACTGTTTCCAGAGCTGGAGTTAATAGTTTTAAAAATAAGTATGTCATTTGGGGCACCATCTGCCTCAGTTTTAAGCATTCCTTTAAATGTTAATTTATGACAAGTGGCAGCCAAAGTTTCTTGTGTTGGTTGTGTATCACCCCAAGATGGTTATTCTGGACTTAGCATGTTTTAAAGTTAATGTGAGATGTCCTGATGACCCAGATAGATCATTTTGCAATAATTAAGAGCGCCTAGCTGATATTTTCAACTGCAGGGAGATCACCACAACCATTGGCATCAAAAGCACATTGCAAGACACCCTCACATCTGCTTAGTATGATTTTGAGATTAAAATTTATTGGTGAACTTCCCAGTGTATTTAAAGTACCCAGAGCTACCGTTATATCTTTATTTTAGGCTAACTAGTAAAATGCTCATAGGTCAAAACCTGTCTATGTAGACAGGTGGCACAGCTGGTGTGATCCTGCTGCAAGACTGTTTCCACTTTATGGACACAATGAGTTCTTGATATGATGATAAAAAGTCAAGCAACTTTATTTTATGTTATCATATTACATCTTGAATTAAGCAGTTACCGCTGTGGGGTATTTTCCTGCTTTTGTTGTAAACAGCTTCTGGTCTGCGTGTGTGAGATGACACAAACACACATGCAGTTAAGTCCCTCAGATTTGGGTGGGTTTTAAATCAAGATTGACTGATCAGACTAACATCATTTTAAATGTAAGGACTGTTTTTAAGATTGTAACAATTTGTAGTCAGTCATGATCTACAGTCTGTAACTGACTTGGCCGTTGAAAAATATCCCATTTCCTTGCTTGGAGAAATTCTTGGGTTGCTTTTGCAGTATGCTTTGAGTCATTATCTATTTGGACTGTGAAGAGCTGTCTGTTTGGTTTTGCAGCATTTGGCTGAATCTGAGCAAAGTGTATAGCCCTGTACACTTCACAACTTCTATCAGAAGACACATCATCAATAAACACTAGTGACCCAGTTCCACTGGCATCCATGCACGCCCGTGCCATAACATTGCTTCCACTATGTTCGACAGATGATGTGATATGCTTTCTCTTCCTTTCCATACATGTCACTTCCCATCATTCTGATACAACTTAATCTTGGTCTTCTCTATCCAAAATATTTTGGGGGTTTTCCAGAATTGTGCAACATTTTCAGATGTTTTTGGCCAAATCTAACCTGGTCGTCTTGTTCTTGAGGGTAATCAGTGGTTTGCTCGTTGTTGTAAACCTTCTGTATTTCCATTTAAAAAAGGCTTCTTTTGATCATGACAATGATCTCCCTGAGAGTGTTCTTGACTTGGTTAGATGCTGTGGAGTTATAGTTCTTGACCATGGAAATAATTCTGTCATCATGTTCCTTAGTTGTCTTAGTGGTCTTTTGGGACTTTTGGTGTTGAATCCCATTGGATTCATGTTTTTTTAAGAGCGTAAATATCTATAAGACTGACTGTTGATTTGGCCACTCCTAAGCGTTTTGGTTTATATATATAATGGGGTTTTTTTTTGTTTGTTTTGGTTTTCATCATGGGGATGGCCTCCTTCACTAACCTCAAGGAACTCTAGGACATCAGTTTTGCTAAATCTGAGAAAACAGTATAGCCTTGTACCTTTCATAATTCTTCCTGCTACTTCTATCATCAGTCACACTAGTTACAGTCATATAAGCACTAGTGGAAGCATAGTTTCTTTTTATCCAGAGAGGGGATTTTTTGTTATCTCTCTGTTAGCTTTAAATTAGGTCTTGAGCCTAATGATGACCTCCTTCACTTATATCAATATATTTTTATGCTAGCATGGTTATGTCTGTTTACAGTGGTGACAGTGGGCGACAACCAACACAAATGTGTTCCTGTGCAGTTTTTTTTTTTTCAGAATCCTAGGTACACAGTGTTTGACAGTGATGCTTTACATCAGTAGAATGCTGACTGGTTAACAAGTGGGCTGGAACAGGAACACAAGTGACAGTGGGGAGACGCCTCAAGACATCAAAAAGTACACACAGTGCCTGCAGTGGACACTTTTCTTTGTTTTTAACACTCTTTGTATGCTATAACTTCCTTCTTTTCTGAGACATGTCGCAGCGAATGTTTTTGCCACTGCCTATATCAGTCGACAAAAGCTCTCTGCATGTAGACGGACAGTGAATGGACTGCCAACAGACTACTAATGTGCAGAACCATAATTTCCCCATTAGACCTCATATTGAGAGTTGCAGTGAAAAGCTACCAAACCAAGTTCAACACAGAGAGTCAACTTCAGATTTCTGCCTAATTTGTCATAAAATAACAAAGGAACATGGTCACGAAACTGCTAAACAGTCAGTTGTTCAGTTACTTTTAAACTTCTGCAAATGGATGCCTGTGTATAAAGCTGTCTGTAATTACTAAACAGTTAATGCAATGGTCAGTAGTGTCAATAAATACACATCACTGCAGTCCATTCAATTCAATCAAGTCACTACACCACCAGCATCCGTAGGAGTCAATATCCAGTAAACATGAATATATGTGGTGTGTCATTTCGTTAGCTAAAGTGTTTTTAGAGAGAAAAGAGAAAACTTGGACAGTTGTGTGGTTTTGTCTAAAAGGTCTGGGAATGACTAAAGTTATTAGAGTTAATCGCTGGGGACTAAGAATGTCTGCAGCAATTCTCAGTCTGTCCAGCAATTCTTCAGATAATTTAATTCAGTGCTGGATCAAAGTGCTGGATTAGCCAGTAGACCTGAATCGGCATCCCTAAAGATACAATGGTTGCATTTATAAAAACACATTGTAAGCTGTGTAATTAGTCATGTGTGCATCACTTCACAAGCTTCTGCTACCACAATTAGTAACAATCTGAAAAAACTTGTATCCCTGGATAAAAACCTCTTCTGTGACTGACCCCCCCCCCCCCCCCCCCCCCGACCCCACTGAATGTCCCTAAGTCACTTACTAATTTAGCATGAAAAATAGAAGCATTTCATAAGACCTGAAGGCACCGATGGAGCTCACCACTACTATTTTTTTCCAATATAAATGCTTTTCCCTTGGGGAAGGGAAGGTTCAACCTTATATAAACTGGGATTCACTTTTCTGTCACCGGGTTTCTAAAGCAATCTCCCCCAGGCAGGTGCTTTGTGTAGACAGGGGCACCACAGAAGGTTAGAGGAGTGCATGGATATGTGTGTGGAGTTGGGTGTTGCTGAAACAGATGGCCTCGGGAAAACTGAGAGTATTCCCATTTCCTCATATTAACTCTTTGCAGCGTTGTGCCGTGGGGTGAGCTGACATGAGCTGATGTTCTAAGGTAATAAAAAAAAGCAGATATAGGTTTGGGGAATTTCTCTGTACTTCTCAGATAGAAAACATGTGCCTACTTCTTCTTTTTGCAAACAGCATGTTGAGGTAAGTGAGAGTGAGCGTGCGTTCGAACGCAAGCACGCAACACAAATCACTCACAGGCAGACTGCTCGTCCTCAGTTCGCACAGAGCGAGACATCTGAGAACATTACGAGACAAAAAAGAAAATTACGCCACGCTGGTTATGATTCTCAAAGGACACCAAATTGTTCCATAGGCCTGCTGACGTGTTTTCGTTCTCATTTCAGAGTAATTTGATTTCATGATTCGGTGAAACATTTTCATCTTGTCCTGACAGTAAACAACCTCTAAGGCATCTTTGGGCAAATTTTCACTGTGGCAACTGCACAGTTTTGGGTTCTTTAGGACAAAACAGACCTTGTGCTCTGCTCCTCAACCTCTCACCAGCTGGAGTGGAAGCCTTGTCTCCTGGGACTGCTGGTAAATACAGACAAGTGTGTGTATGACTTCTGGGAGAAGGAGTTAAAAAAAAAATGGAGGTAGGATGGGAGGGGTAGATATGTGCAGAGGGTGGTGGAGGGGGTGGGGGTGTCTGCTAGGCTCAGCAGTTCTTTTTTTTTTTTTTACAAACAGCCCTGACAAAGACTTCTCTGTTCTCCTGGCCACTCACTTTTAGAGACGCCCTCATGATAACTCGGTGCCTATCTCAAGGGTCACGCCTCAACTTCAGCAGCAAGAGAAGCTCCAGTGCCTGGCTCTGGCTCTTTTTGTTTACTTCTGGCTTTCTGCCTGGGAGCACTAGACATTAACCCTTTGGTGTCTATCTGTAGCCTGAGAAACACGAGATTGCCTCAACGGGAAGATTTGGGCTTTGCTCGTGGACTTTCTTTGCATTAATCTTATCTATATTTAGTGCTGTGTAAAAGTATTGAGCCACTTCTCATTTCTTTATATTTTGCTGCCAATGAACCAGACTTTCTTGTAATTTTTTTGTGGTCTTGAGCAACAGTGCTCCAGCTTTTATGCAAGGCTTTCCAATTTTTTCTTTAAGCACTGGCTGCTTTTTCGCTCATTTTCAGTCCAGTCCTTGTACCTGACCATTGTCAGATGAATGCTTTTGTTTGTTAAGCCAGTTTAATCTGACCTAAAAATCATTTATCCACAAAAAAGGCACCTAGTTATGAACCAATGTTGTGTCTATAACTGACAACTTAGCAAAGAAAGAATCTTAAATGGTATCTTTAGGCACTTTGTTACAATCAGCCTGTTGCAAAAACACAGTTTGTTCTCATTTCTTTAGTTGGATCCAAAGACGGTAACATTTGGCAGGCGTAAAACAGCATTTTTTGCAGTAACAAGGTGATTATGAAAGTGCCATTAGCCAAAAACTAAAAAACTTTGAGTTTTGAGAAAGAAATTGAGGAAAACGAAGAAGTGGCAAGCCTAAATGAAATAACAGATGAACAGTATATGAAAGTCATGTGCTTAAGAATAGGAGAAAGCCAATACCTGACATAGAACCTGAGATTCATGTTCTGTTTTTCAAAACCTCATCAGACATGTTCTCAGTGAGGAAAGAAGCCATTCCTAAGGCTGAGGTAAGCCAAATTGCACAAGAACCAGACTGAACAAAAGTGCGAAAAGGTCCTAAAGGGTGATAAATACAAATATAGCAATTTTTGGTTCAAATCTTTGTAAGTATGGAGTCAGTAGAGAGGTATTACAGTCCGCAGCCCTTTGTAAAACACAGGGGAGGTTCTGTTTTGGTTTGGGGCTGCTTTTCAGCCAGTTGTGTTGGGGAACTTGTTAAAACTGATTGGATTTTGATCCACAATGCAATACCATATGTCTTTAGGAATGTCTGGAGAAGCCTGGAGAACTATTCCTGAAGACGACTTTAAGAAATTATAGAAAAGCTTGTCTAAGAGAGTTCAAGCTGTTTTGAAGAACCTTCGCTGTCTTTTTGCCTTTTAAGCCACGTTTCCATTCAAGTTGGCACATTTCAAAACATAAAGAAAAGAGAGGTGGCTGAAGACTTTTACACAGTACTTTATGATTTGCACTCATTTTACATAAGCACATAAATTCCATTTTATAATAAAACCATGTTTCCATCACTCTTCTTCAGTCGTTTAATGCTTTGATGTGCTGATGTGAACCAAGAGAAATTGAGGACAGAGCTTTTTATAACTTTGCAGTTTATGAATCCGCAGAGCATTCTCTTGACATGTATCACAGAGTGATGACACTTCAATTATCACCTTTTGAGTACTCTCTGTTTCTTGCAGTTGCGTCAGGGAAACAGTTCAATGCACAACAACAGTCATCTTAATTCAATGCATTCAGTTTTTGCAGCTACTCCACATTTTAGGGCAAAATGGATCCAAAAGTAATTTACTGGCACCAAATTTGTTCACACACATCTAAGATCCAAATCACAGCATAGTCCACGCTCTCTGGCTTGCTAATCCATTGCAGATGAGACAATGCTGGTGTAGTAGGGTATGGGAAAATGGGGGAAAATGACTCACCTCAGAATAAGAGAATCAGCTGATCTGTGCTGCTGTCATGGATTTTTTTGGGGGGGGGCTTCTCTAAGATTTGCTGCTTTTTGTGGATTTAGCCAACTGTCGACAACTGTCTACAAAATAGCAGCAAATTTTGTATGTGCTACCATACAGTCATTAATGCTTTCCAACACCTACCCATAACGCCAACCTGCTTCTTGGCGAATGATGCTATTGAGGTATGCTGGTCTACTGGTATTGGTTGTTAACTATGATACTGATTCACAAAGTAGCTGTTTTGATTTATGTCATTGCACATTTTATACCATATGCAGCTCTTTATTTTCACTCTTGCAAGACCATATCTTTTATCTTGTGTTCATTCATCTCCTACCGCGTATCCAGGTTTGGGTTATGTCACAATGTGTTTGAGATGCATTTAAATTTGTAGTAAATTAAGTGGTTATTCTTAATAATGAACTGCTTGAACACACAAGATAAATACCTTTTATGCCAGATTATGGGATTTTAGGGTCTCTGTATATTTTCATTTAAACCATTTCGCCTTGCAGCTTTCTCTGACACTAGGCCAAAAAAAAGAAAGAAAAAGAAAGAAAATCTTAAACAACAAAATAAGACATGAGTCATGATGTCTCCGAGTGTACTTCGCACTGGAGCCCTGCTCAGTTACCTGGCTCCACTCTGACTGAGCCATGCTGCCTTTACTTTAGAACCGCAACCCTTCGTATACACACACCACACTCCCAAATAAGGGTGGGGAGCAGCCAATTCATCTCCTTGGGTAATAAAAGTTAAATGCAGTCCTCGAGTCGTGACATGCCCCCAGGGGGACTTGGTGTATTGGGCGTCCGTTGTTGTCTCTGTCATCTCAGGGCTGTATCGGGGGAGGCTAAACTACTTCATGATAACAGGGTATTTATATTGTGGTGACTGCTCTCTAATTTAAAACAGATGAGAAGAGCTGCAGCACGGCCAAACGCTTTCTGTCAGCTGAAGAGTCTCGTTCTTGCTCGTTTTCCCTGTATCTCTTGGACAAAGGGATGGCAATATGCAATAAAAATGATCATTCAGTATTATATAGTCACGCTGAAAATCACAGCGAGTAGAATCACAGAGTAGAATCTGATTCAGAATTGGGGAAGGAAGAGGGTGAGCCACAGCAAGATATGCTTTTCAACTTAAAATTGATGCTAGTATCTAACAAAAACTATTTGTGTGCTAAGGCTAAATCTCTAAATGCTCATTGAATTCTCCAAAGCAAACACACTGAGACGCCAGAGAAGATTTAAAATGTTATAAACGCTTTTAAACGTGATCTGTATAGCTCCTCTTCTAGGTAGTATAATCAATTAGAGTTCAGGCATCTATAACAAAGAGGATTTATGAGGTTGAGGGTAGTTGGGGGTTAGCATTGAGATATATTAATGGACCCAATAGTGTTTTTTTTTCTAGTCTTACTGAGCACACACAGTGCTTTAGACCACAAGCCACTTTTAACCATTCAATAAAAAGTTTCTATAACACACACAGTCAGTCCAGTACAGTCCAAAGTGTGCTTTATTGGTGTGAAAGTTTCTTAAAAGAATATTCCATAAAAATATAATTTATTATAGACTATTCAGTCACACAATACAGCACAGACCAATGATGCACCATTTTTGTATACTTAAGTGCTTTCTATCTAACAGAGAAACTCAGGGTTAGTATCCTCCCCAAGGATATTTGGCCTGCAGACTTGAGCAGCCAGGGATCCAACCACCAACTTTCCAATTAGTAGCTGACATGCTCTACCTTCTTAGCTACAACAACCCTAACACCCAACCACTACCACCAACGATACATCGCAGCTTTGTAGTTCAAGCACACTTGAACTGTCAGACAGAACAAACCAGGATTCAAACCTGCTGAATTTGTACGTTTGCTCACTTAGAAAGAAATGAGCAGCCCCTCATTTTTGTCACCCGAGAGTCGCCGTCTGGTGGACATTAAATAGAGAACATGCCATTCAGCCATTCAGCTTTGGCGCCATGTTTCAGGCCCAGATGCCAAGACCCAAGTGGAACCGATAAGCAGGATCCATTGGTTCCAAGGAACTGGACTACGGTGAACTGGTTCTCTACAAGAACGTATCTATGTCCATCTTTTATACTGAACCACCATGCCAAGGCTAGCTACACTGGTATTGTTAGGCTAATATAAACACACCAGCAATGTCTGTTAGAAATTTTTAGGGAGAACACATTGTTTTCAATTTACAAAAATAAATAAATAAAAATGGATGCTAACAGTTAGCCTGAAAGTAACAAAGTATAATACCCACCACAACACAGGTTTAGTAATAAATAGAACCTGCTGTTAAAAAATCATATTCCCGAGGTTAATTGTCTTCACAGATGCACCTATTCTTAAGACTAGCTCCACTGTTTTATGTGTGCCAGGGACTGCAGTGTACAGTGGGAGTTTTAGAAAAGCTTCTCTTAATGGTGTGCGATAAATGATCTCATAAAAGCTTTTATTTGTTTTTTTTTTTAGAATTAAACTCTATTAAAACAAGAACATCTATGTTGACAAGAAAAAAGCGTCAGCTAACACAGTAGAGCAAACAATGTTCTTGGAAAGCAGATAGTGATACAGAAAAATATTTATTTTCTCCCCATTAAACTTGCATAATACTTCATTACATTACTTTTGTAAATCTGCATTACAACGTTATAACAAATCCAATAACAAAAAGACACAGAAGAGAGCCTTGTGATGCTGTCACTTCACCTGATCTCAGCCTAACTACCATCACAAAGACTTCATTGTGAAGGAAAGCCAATGAGGATTATTTTGAGTTTTGCTTACTATGAAATCACACTGGACGTCAGCATCTTTTTCTAAGAATATTCAAATCATACTTTACATGATCACTTATCAAATGTACTTGGGGGTTGTTGGGTTTATTTCCCCTGTTTTGTTGTCTGTTGATTACAATGGCATAATCGGTCTCCACTCCCTGATGTCATCTAAACTCCTGGTTGTCCCTTTCTAAAAAAGTTTTGTTTATCATGGTCGGACTGCTGGCTCAGTGTCAAGCTCTTATAATCGTGTTTATTGACTTGGCAAACAACCAGGAATACTTCCAGAGAAGCAGTATCAGTTTGCACAGTGGCATACTGACTCAGTAACATAACCCGCTTTGCAATCAGTTACTAACTGTGTACGAAGAGCGTACTGAATGGTAACAATAGCTAACATTCAGTCAACCTTTGAATCATAGGTGTGATAAAGTCGCTTTTGTAAAAGACTAAACCAGTTATGTATGTGTGTTCCCATAGACATAAAGCAGGGACTTTTATGTTACTTTCAAGCTCTGCATGGAGATATTTGTAGCAATAAGCTTTGTGGAAATGATGGAGTATGGGGTAAGAACAAAGGAACTGACTAAGTGACTTATTGCTGGGTAAACAAAAGCCACAAATTGCTTTTCTTGAATTTATGGTGTAGTGCTTTGGCCCGTACTCCAAATATACCAGGCCTATATGTGCTTAAGGTTAGTGTATTTAAAAAATATTATCTTTTCATTTTCTATAAGTTTTTGTTTTACACATTTAGATCTGTTTCCTTCACATTGTCAATACTATTTAGCGAAGATTGTTGTAAAACGTCATATTTTGTCATTTCAGAAAAAACGCACCGTAGCTCATTGGGATGCCATTAGGATCAACTTAGTTCGAGCTTAGAGACCAGAAATGTTCTCTTCTCTTTACCCTCATCCCCAGCTTGTTGGGGCAGCTGGCTGCCCTTCCCCCGGCCTGTTTCTTCCTGTTAAAATTGAGCTTTTCCTTCCCACTGTTTCCAAGTTCTTGCTCATACAGGGCTGTATGATTTTAGGGAGTCATTTCTAATATTTCAGGGTCTTTACCTTACAGTATGAACCACCTTGAGGCAATTTAACTGAATTACACTTCTCCTGTGAAGGTGTGCTTCATGCAACAAGGGACAAATGCTTCTTGCTGCATATATGCGTACATGCAATGCAAACTCGAACAGAGGAAAAGAACAATTATTGTAGCTTCTGTGTTTATAGAATAATGATTTTTACATCTGTAATATACAAATGTGTTTGAAATAATAAATAAAACAGTAAAACGCAATAAAATATGACACAGTAGAACATAATGCAAAGCGATACAATACAATGCAATACATCCAATATATATTGCATCTGTAATAGGTGACCAAACAGTAATGACAAGCATTATCAAATCTTATGAGAAACTCCTTTTTAGGATGACAATGTGATTCAACCTCACCAACAAGTGTATGCTGCAAGTTTGAGCTCAATGCCTTCACATACCCAACAGAGGTGGGAATCCTCAGACATCCCATGATATGATATTGTCACAATATTTCACTCATGATACGATTTTTAACATATTGCAGTAAGCTGCTATCAGTCTGAATGGGGTCAGATCAGGTCAGTCATGTTTGAGATATTGCATCTGAATAAAAGAGACATTAACACCCATAAAGATGTTAAACTGAAAACACTAATCTGTAAGTCTCTGAAACACAGATAGCATTTTAAAATTGTGGCTGTTCTCGCCTTTACCACCATGAATATCTTTGTGTTTAGTTTTCCTTTTTTCCCCCTTGACTTAATTGTTATTTTTGTACTCTGTAGCTTTCCTCCATTGCCGTCTGGACCAGAAGAGATCTATTAATACTGGAATATGATGTGAAGGACAAACGAGTCGTTATATCCTCCAGTTAAAACACAGATCCTTCCTATTCCAGTGTTTTCATTTCACTTAGCCCAAGAATAATTTCCTCTGAGTGCCCCGAAACATCTAAGGTCTCTGCATTAAGTGGGGCCTAAAGGAGTCCACTGTAATCCCAAAAAGAAATTGAGTCAGACACTCATTGTTTAATGCCAAACTGAAGTGTCTGAAAGAACTAACTGGGTAACTCTCTTCAAACCAATGCATGGTGCTTATAAATAATAAGCCTAATTTTTGATGGAAGTCATTTGCTAGAGGAGTGTCACGATGCTTATTCTGTCATAAGTTAAAGAAAATTATGTATACATGTGTGTATTTCGGTTATTGTCCTTACTTGAACCTCAGCTGCTCATGGACACGTTTCACTGCCAATGTAGGTTATTGAGTTTCAAGTTAAACAAGCCATTGAGTCAGTTCCAAACCCCCTCCCCCCAACGCCGTTACTCTGCTTTCTTTTTTACAAAGAAAGTGCCCGAAAACTCAGTGAGCGCAAGTCAAAACCAGAGAGAGTAGAAAGAGGTTAAAAGGTCACGCATACTGTTATTAATACCCACTCGCCACCTGAATATGAGCTCGCACTCTCCAGCCGTCGCTGCCCTGCTCTGCAGCTGGAAGACTGAGAGGGAGAGAAGCATTGTTTTGTATGTTAACACAGTCGATCCCGCTGAGGTAAAAATAGTTCACAGCTCTATTCTCTCGCAGTAGAGGCAGCGAGCGGCTCAGCCAAAAACAATATTTGGACATGGCAGCAGATGTCCCCAAACAAGCCCAGTAAGAACGGGCCTGCGAGGGGAACTTTTGGCATTGCCCAGCTCTGAGAAGAGGGGAGGGGATCAGCTGGAAACAATGTGCTTTAAGAGAACACTTACAAGAGAGAGCACATGTGTGTGCTGGTATTCCAACTGGAGGCACTTAATGGGAAGATTTACCGATGATGAGGAACCTGTCTCTTTAAATTAGCAGGAGGTAGTTCACTGAGTTCACCAACTCAGAGATTTGGCTGTATGGATGTGCACTCAGTCAGAGGGGCTCTTTGATTTGGAAGCTGAGAGTAAGGGCTCTCTCTTTCTCTTTTGCAATTTCTTTGCTTTTATACGGCGTGATAGCTGCTCACCGAAACAGAAAATTACAGGAAATGAGCACTAATGTTTTGCCTTCATGACACAGATAGTGTGATCACTGTCTTTGTTTTCCTGGCAGGGGGAAATGCATGCACTGGCTCTTGTTGCTGCTTATTTGTCTGCTGTCTTAAAAATCATATTTGCTTGTGTTTACCCACCTGATTATTACTGAACAGTGTAATATTCTCCACAGATTTTGTGGCCTGGAAAAAAAGCATAGCCAAGATAATACATATGGGAAGCATCAAACAGGACACACAACACTACTCCAGCTGTACGGATCACTATTGCAGCGGAAAACCCCAAAGAAGTGTCCTAATATTTAAAAATGTATCTTCACAGTTTCGGAGAGAGGACAGAAATCTGTCTCGCTGACCTCTCTGTTTCATTTAATACCGTGTCACTGCTGATCTATATGTATTTCCTAAGATATGCAAGCCTGGAACTACACAGTGCCAGCAAGGAGTAATGAACAGACCTTAAATCTCACAATGACTATTCCAGATTTAACAAATACTCTGGGAAGAAATAAGCACATCACAAAAATGATCTGGTCTTTAGCAGGTCGTAGAAAAGCTAAATACACCCTACTCCTATATGGAGTTGCTGTGGGTCAGGAGGTAGAGCAAGTTGTATACTGTTTGGAAGGTTTTTGGTTCAATCCCTAGTTGTCCAAGTCTGTGTGCCAAAGTATCCTTTAGCTAAACCCTGATGTGTGAATGTTTGACAGAGAGCATTTAAACATACATACAAAAGCCACACTTGTTCAGTCTTCTTCTAATTGTCCTGTCATGATCTTTAACACTAAACATGCTAGCTGAGCCTGTAGAGTCTGAGATGTAGCTCAGGATTTTTGTCAGGTTTTCGGAGCATTGCACAATCTCACCTTACGAGTGAGAAAGCAGTTTTTATAGAGACTTTTTTAGAGGTGCTCAAACTTGCTGATGATCACTTAATCAAGTGCTTCTATCTTCCCTCTTAATTCCTATGGAAACAACTAGGGTACACATAGTTTTCCACACACTGCTTCTGCTTTTTGCCTAGTTTCTCTTAAATAAATAATGACACGGTGTAATATGGCATGCATTGTTGTTCATCTAAGGTTGTATTTACCTATTTTGAAGAGGGCCAGATTATTTTTATTACATAAAAGCAAAAACAAGCAGAGCAATACCTTCTCCAGAAATTCCAGAATAAGTGTTCATATAATGTCTGTTGCGCACAGATTAGCTGCTGATCTTGGTTAGTTTCCATTACAAATAACACTGTAACCTTGAAGAACATAAACTGTGGTTAGAAAGAGAAACATTCGTATCTGATCTGATTATTACACGTTTATTCCTTGGAAAGCTCTCCTGGTCTTTTTGTGAAAAATGCAAAGCTGTAACATATGTTAGCATTTATGTAAACATCTACACCCAAAAGCCATGCTTTGTGTACACGAAACCAACTCACTAGTAATTTATTAATTTAATTCAATGCAAACATAAACTTTCTTGTTTGCACCTTAAGTTGGCTTCAAGTTGAGCAGGCAGATCCTTTTTTTTTCTTCTCTGTAACACTTGTCACATCTGTTCTCTTGACATTTCAACACCCCCAAAGAGCAGCAGTGCTGATTTTCCATTTCAGTCAGCAGCATCGGTGAGAGAGAAACTTACACCGTCTCCAGAGACTCTTATCAGACAATGGCCTTTGCATCAGTTTTTTTTTTTTACTCCCCTTCCTGAACCATTATATGACCTGAACCTGGCACTCTGACATGAACGGACAAGCTAAGAGACACAAGTGTAACATTATCCCGATAAACTCTCACAAGACACTGGACTTTTCTTTTTTTTAGTTCTTAAATGCATACTAAAAATTATATAATGCCTTTATGACTTTACAGAGTGCACGTGGAAAATACCTATGAGGCTACACATGAAGAGGCTCTGGCTAACATTACACAAGAAAGTACAATGAGTTCAAGATCAAGTAAAATAAGCATAGCATTACATCATATCACTATGGCAACATTTAATTATGTATCATTAAAGGCACAACAGGTCCAAGCACCCTGTAGTAGCTGTGATAGGTGTCGGCTATGATCTAATGCCCTCAGAAGACAGGGTGAGAGCAGAGGGAAGGAAAGGAGTTGATAGAGTCGCCATGCTGGTTTATTGTTCACGCTTGTTTACACGCAGGGCTCTGCCTGAAGCTTTCTATCATGTTGTGCATGCTGCCTGCCACTGTGAGGGCCTTTCTCTATCTGACGGAAAGGACGGCGTGCGGCTGCACTGAGGGGAGGTGAGGAAGGAAACAGTGACAGAACAGTTGTGTGTTGGACTTCCTCAGATAAAGTCGAGACAATACTGTGACATATAAAGAGAAATGAAGGCGGTGAGATGTTATATGGAAACCTTAAAAATAGGGAAACGATGCACCATCGTGATGTGCTGTGCTGATAGCAAGAGTGACTATTATTTTGAAAATTGCCATATAAATCTCCACCAGATCCCTGCCTGTCTGTAAGACGCCTCCTAAAATACAAGCAGAAGTTCAGCATGCACTTGTCAGGCTCCTTAAAGTTCTTATCTAGATCACATCTTATCATATCATCATGTTACCTAGCAACCAGGCTAAAACGGCCCATTTTTAGCATTTATGCACCTATAACCCCTTATGAAAGCGTCATATTGTTTTAATTTCCTGACAGTTACATCTGGTTTATATCGCCAAAAGTTTGATATGATGTCATCATATTTCCTGGCAAACTAGCAAAGAGCTAAAATGACCCGTTTTTGAGGCTTTATCCACTTTGAATGTCTGAAAAAAGCAATGGACCTCTTTTCATTTCACAGCAGTAGATACTGAAGCATGTACTTCTAAAAACTAAAATACAATTTTCAAAAAGCAGGGACAAAATTCAAATTAAAAAGTTGAAGATTTGGCAGATTTTTACACTGGACTCCCTTCTTGGTGCAAACCTCCCAGGAAATTGTCACCTCCTGGCTACAAGATGTTTTGAATGTTATGAAAATGTGTTAACCACTACACTTAGGAGCCACACCCGATCTATATGCTTATATCTTTTAATTTTCTTAAGTCATGCCTTTGCACACTACAGAGAGTGAGAGTCAGGTTCTATTTATATCGTGGAACGATGGCAGAATTGACAGAAAGGTTGACTTTGGGATTTAAACCCCAATTGAAAATTGAATAAAGACAAAATATCATATTTTAGAACTTTTTTGCCTTTTGTTTTAAGTTTATAAAAGTATATGCTAATTTTGAACTTAAGGGAAGGAGAAAATAAGCATTAATGTGCCTTTAGTCATGTGCAAATTACACCAGCATATCTCAAAGATGCTGGTTTTTGAACTGAAAGCTATTTAAAAAAAAAAAAAAAAAAAGCTGGATGATCTCTTGTATGAGCTTAGGAACAGACAGAATATATGAAGAGGTCTCTGATGTGTCCTCGGGCTTATTTTCAAACCCACATCGGGGGTGTTGAAATTGTCTGTATTTACTTACTAGGTGTAAATCTTTTACTCTAAAGGCGTTATGTTGGTGCATACTTAAAAAGCATTTTCAAACATGTTTTCAGTTTGAGTTCTTTCATTTCAAAGTTGGTTTACATAGTCGATGTGACCTTTGGGAACAACTTACTAAGTCAAACTACATATTTCTGGCAACAGCTTATGTAACAATGGAAGCACCATGCATTTAAAAAAAAGCTGATTCAGGTTTCCACATTAATACATCGATAAAGACATAGTCAAGGAATGTTTAGTTTTAAGCAGACTTAAATGTGACACACAAGCACTATACTGTAGCTACAGTCTCTTTACATAAGGGGCAACTGGCATATCTCTCCATGCAAGACTTGTCTATAAGAGCTTCCTGGAAAAAACAGCTTTGTTATGATCTCCAAATGAAAGAGCCGTTTTACTGTAACCTACCAGACAACATCAGAATGGTCCAACCACTGGCCCTGATGTTGACAGTCATATAACACATCATAGGCTCTGGTTTGTGTCAGTGGAGACACAGTAGTTTGGCCTTTCTCCAGAGGAAACAACATCTGGGTTTTTACTCAGTGGGGAAAGCACTGCGCTTGATGGACTGTGTCACACTGTGACTAATTCTCAAGCAAATGGGGCAGATGATGATAATAATAATAATAAAACTAGTGATTGAGGGTTTTACATTCTTTTTAGTGTGAAAGTCTTTCAAATGTTCTTGTCACTTTTTCAACTCTTCTGTGAATATTTTATCCACTGTGTAAATAAGAGCACATTTTCTGTATAACCACACAGGTGTTTAGTGTCTATCTTTGTGTACTGAAAGGCCACCATAATGTGTATCACAATGTGAGAATAAGAAACCCATTTGGAATGTCGCTTTATTGCTCTGCTTGATACACTGTTTAATAGTTAAGATGATAAACTGGTTAAACACGTATCGCCTCTCCTCGACTTTCAGTTTCGGTGCTCAGTTGAGTTTGTATGCACTGTTTCTTTGGGCAGCTGTGTTTGCTCTGCTGTGCAAGCCCAATTTTAGTCTGTTGCAGAGATGACTCCCGCTGCTTTTGTGTTTGTCGGCAGGGCCAGGACATTGTAAACATTCAGGCCTTAACACAAACCGAGGGTGTCCTGGGGCATGGTCCCAAGGTTAGAGCCTGAGAGGGATTGCAAAGATGGCTGGGTAATGCGGTTTTAAAAAGCCATATCTAAATGTGTTTAAGATAAAAAGGTGATACTATACAATACCATTCAAACTTTTATGACCTTTAAAGTTAAAATAGTGGTATTTGTTTGTAAAATCACTGATCGCTAATTAAATAGAGTCTAGATCAAAATCAAGTTATCAAAAAAAAGCTCATAATACAGGAAAAGACACAAACTGAGCGCAGGCGTGGCGACAGAGGCGTGTGATATCAGTCGTGGTTTCCCCTTTATGAATATTGCGCTGTGAGCCCTTGTTGTGGGAAATGAGCAACTTTCTTTTTCTGTTGTGTGTGAGAAACAAAGTTACAAGCATAAAGCCACAACCACTGTTAAGTGCGGTACGACAGCGGGACTCAAGTTGCTGAACAGTCATGATGTTAGTGGCCCAGTTTCCGGGTTAAAAGTCATTCAAAGTGTTTATTACACCAGAAATGTAAATAAAGGCGGCTTCATGCTACTTTATGAAGGTTTCCCTCTGCAACCCCCTCACCCCACCCAACTCTATGCAGCTACTCTGTAGATATTTTTGGATTAATTTCTCAGAAAACCAAGCCAAACCATGAGAATGGAGGTTACTAGTACACTGTAGCAGGCTGATGGAAGCTGGATTTTCATTCATTTCTTTCAGAAAAATGAAAACTTGACCATAACTACATAAAGGACCAAGTGTTAGTGATATTGAAGAATAACCTTAAAATGCAGATTTGCACACCGATATTGACTATCTATCAGAGTTTTGTGTACCATGGCCATAACATTGCAAAGCATATGCTGTTCTCACGGTGGCTTCTGTTAGTATCACCTTGTATGAGATGTTGCCTTTTTCACACTGAGGATGTGTTGTCACATGCATAACTAGAGTGTAAATAGTTGTTTCCATCAGACACTTTCCCACAGCCTAGACAGACATGGAAACCTCGTGTCAGACATTGACTGCTGTTGATAAAGTTGTGGTTTTAGACCATAGCAATAAAAAGGGATATGTACAGATATGAGAGAGAAATAAACCCACGTGGCATGCACATGTTTGTGCTCAAGTTGCTGTGTCTGTGTCTCTTTCACACATTTTCAGATAAAAAACCTAGTCACGCAAACTCTGGTTTCACTCCCTCTTTTTGCACCTATAAGTCACAACTAGCCCTAACTGGCCCTGCCCACATGGTTAGTATAAAGGAAATTATAGTAGTGTGACCTGAACTTTAAAAATATTTCTGTGGTTTGTTGTTTGAGGGCTTAATTTAAATGAACAAAACAATGTTATACTGTAAAACTAAATTGCTAAAATCTTAACTCTTGCTAGCTGATATTGAAAGTGTCAAATCATACATGATCCCCAGGTAATGAATCCCAATTACTTTGATAATCCAGAACGAAGGTGTTTATGGGAATCTTTGAACATTTCTTCCAGAAAAGCATTTGTGATGTCAGACACTGATGTTGGACAGGAAAGGCTGGCTCACTGTCTCAGCTCATGTTGAAGTCAGGACTCTGTGCAGGCCAGTCAAGGCTGTAGTATTTGACTTTGCAGAAACGTCTTGATGCATGCTCAATCATCCAGGTAAGTAAATCCCCAAATGTTGATTCTGTTCATCTGGATGTAACGCTTTCAGTGGGAGAAAAGTTAGCAACATCTGTGCGTTTTCCATCTTAGCATCTGCTGACCCCACTGTATGCACTCTGCATTCCTCTGGGCTTGATTTTATACACCTGTGGCCATGGAAGTGATTGGAGCACCTGGATGAGTGACTGGATACTTTTGGAAATATAGTGTAGCTCTCAAATAACATCTGAAATTCTTGAAATAAGAAGTCATTTACATTAACCTTACATTTTAGTCTTTTTCTGTAGTGTTTGGTTCTGTGTAGTTGTGGCTCAGAGGGTGCTGAAGGGTGCTGGTTTGACCCCTTAGGAGCCAGGAGGAGCTTGGGGAAGCCATTGTTAGGTTATTGTGTACAGAAAAAAAGCAATTGCATGAAAGTGAATGATGCTAGTTTTGAGTAGAAAGGCGCTGCATAAGCAGCAGTCTGTTTAGTATATGTTCAAAGACTCAATTATTTGTATATCACCACCTTCCCAGGGTCATAAACAATGTGGTCAGTAAGTGAAAATCTCCCTCATAAAATTAGCATTTTATACACCACGTGTAACCTTTCTGACAGCTGACTAACTTGAACCCCATGATGTCTAAATGACACCAAAGCTACCCTTCCCCAGTATGATTAGTCCCAAAAAACTGCACTGACTGTCACTAGGGTGAATGATGGGGAGCTTGTCCGTTTTGGCACAGGACTAATTTTGCGTGGGTAACTTCTGGTTGAGCAGCGGTGCACAGGGAATCAACTTTTGGCACCACAAACACTTACAAAAGGCCAAAAGGGGAGCTGAGAAGAACACGCACAAGCATTGCTAGTAATGACATCCAGCTGCTGGCGCACAGACACTCTGAAACAACACACCTCGGTAGTCTGAAAAGAACATTATTGCAGCTCTGGAGATTTAAACCAGATAATTTCTTAAGCGTGACAATACTTTTTTCCCCCTAATGTGTCTTTCACATACACAGAGCACTCTTGCTCTCTCTTGCAAGCTTTGTGCATAGACAGATATTTGCAGATGTCACATCTGATGCAAAGTTGTTAGCAATGACATTTTGTGCATTTTGTTGTAACTTTGGTGACTCAAATTTCACATCTGTACACACACATTTGTATTTCTTCTAAGGAAGCAGTAAGCAGCGTGATTATTTATTTCGGTGCATGTCTGTATACTGTGCACAGCTAAAACATGACAACAAGTGAGAGCGTGAATACTTTTTTGATGAGAGACCTCACCCATCCAGTTTATTAAAATGACCTTTGACGGTCACACAGATGGGACTTTCCAGGTTGCTCTTATCTAACGGCAGAGAGATGACATCATTGTCCTTGGAGACGCTTTCTTAATGACAGGGCATTGTAGGAGTTTCGGTCCTTGCTAGGAGATTGTCATGATGACCATGGTTCAGCTGTCACCCTCACAACTGAGGTTTTACAACAGGGTTGGGTAAACTAGTGCTCTTAGATTTTTTTTTTAAAGTGCAAAACAGACAAATTAGGATGATATTTATGAGAATATAATGAAAACTCTCTGGCCCGTAGATGGTTTGAGGTGTTTGTGCTGATATGCTGTGTTTCATAACCAAAAACTGAGCTGTGCATTCTGCCGAGCATCTTCACTTTGGTCTCATCTGTTCAAGATATTATTCCAGAAATCTTGTGGTTTCTTCAGATGCAATTTTGCAAAACGCCATGCTCTTTTTATTGAGAGAAGGCTTTCTCCTGGTAGCTTTTCCAAACAAACTAGAATTGTTCAGTCTTTTTCTAACTGTACTGTCATGAACTTTACATTTAACATGCTAACTAAGGCCTGTAGAGTCTGAGGTGTAGCTCTTTGCTCTGACTTTGTAATGAATTTTATGGGATATGTGAATAATCTTTATCATTGGAGAGTTATGGACTTCAAACTACTTGGAAATGACCTTATAAACCTTCCCAGATTGATGGATGGTGACAATCGCTTATTTAAAGTCCCTGCTCATGTCTTTCCTCCTTGGTATTGTGTAAACACACACCCGAATGCTCCAAACAGCCAAAACATCTACTCTGTATAGAGGTGCTCACACATCCTGATGACCAACTGTTATGCATTATGGCTAAGTTTTTGTTAAATAAACAATGACACAGTCACATGTTGTTTTTCATCTGTGATTAGATTTATCTTTTTTTCAATTTTAATTATGTCATATCTAAAAGCTTAGAAGTGAGTAATAATTTCCCTTTTATTTTGCTCTTTGACTTTTAAATATGTAAGCCTAACTGTTTTTTCTCTCCTTTTTTTAAGCTGCGATACTTTCTTCAATCGTGGTCACACAAAACAACTTTACAACGTTAAGACAGCATAAAAATGAGGAAGATAAAGGTTAGCTCCTTTCTGTGTTAAACTGTGAAGATCCTTTTTTAAAAAAAATATCTTTACATTAAAGATAGAAAGTAAAACAACAAAAAGGCTTAAGTTGCAAAATTGTGAGAATAACGCACTGGCAAATAATAGAATATCAGTGGCAGAAAGGACTCGATTTAAGAGTATACTTGTTTAGAGGTCAGCAGTGACCACACCCACATCATCATATATCATTCTTTTATTGTCTTTGTTTCTCTATTCTCTGATTTCATGAAGTATTTGTAGCATTTAAACCATAGCTACACATATACTAAGAATATCCATTCATCCATCCATCCATCCATCCATCTTCTTCCGCTTTATCCTTGGCCGGGTCGTGGGGGCAGCAGCCTAAGCAGAGAAGCCCAGACCTCCCTCTCCCCAGCCACGTCTGCCAGCTTATCCTGGGGAACACCAAGGCATTCCTAGGCCAGCCGAGAGATATAATCTCTCCAGCATGTCCTGGGTCTGCCCTGGGGCCTCCTCCCGGTGGGACATGCCCAGAACACCTCACCCAAGAGGCGCCAAGGAGGCATCCTTGTCAGATGCCCAAACCACCTCGGCTGGCTCCTTTCGATGTGGGGGAGCAGCGGCTCTACTCTGCGCTCCTCCCGGATGGCTGAACTTCTCACCCTATCTCTAAGGGAGAGGCCAGCCACCCTTCGGAGGAAGCTCATTTCCTCCGCTTGTATCCGCAATCTCGTTCCTTCGGTCACTACCCACAGCTTGTGGCCATACGTGAGGGTAGGGACGTAGATTGACCGGTAAATTGAGAGCTTTGCTTTTACACTCAGCTCTCTCTTCACCATGACGGACCGGTGCAGCGTCCGCATCACTGCGACCGCAGCACCAATCCGTCTGCCGATCTCCAGCTCCCTTCTCCCATCACTCGCGAACAAGACCCCGAGATACTTGAACTCCTCCACTTGGGGCAGGAACTCATCCCCGACCCGGAGTGGGCACTCCACCCTTTTCCGGCTGAGAACCATGGCCTCAGATTTGGAGGTGCTAATCCTCACTCCCGCTGCTTCACACTGCGAACCGTTCCAGTGCAAGCTGGAGGCCATCACCCAATGAAGCCAACAGAACCACATCATCCGTGAAAAGCAGAGATGAGATTCTGAGGCCACCGAAGTGGAAGCCCTCCGCCACTTTGCTACACCTAGAAATCCTGTCCATAAAAATTATGAACAGAATCTGTGACAAAGGGCAGCCCTGGCGGAGCCCATCACCCACCGGGAACGAGTCCAACTTATTGCCGGCAATGCGAACCAAGCTCTTGCAACGGTTGTATAGGGATCAAATGGCCCGTAGCAATGGGCCAGACACCCCATACTCCCGCAACACCTCCCACAGGACACCCCGAGGGACACGGTCAAATGCCTTCTCCAAGTCCACAAAACACATGTAGACTGGTTGGGCAAACTTCCATGCGCCTTCAAGTATCCTTGAGAGGATAAAGAGCTGGTCCAGTGTTCCGCGTCCAGGATGAAAACCACATTGTTCCTCCTGTATCTGAGGGTCAACTAGCGGACGAACTCTACTTTCCAGCACCCTGGCATAGACTTTCCCAGGGAGGCTGAGGAGTGTGATTCCCCTGTAGTTGGAACACACCCTCCGGTCCTCCTTCTTAAAGATGGGGACCACCACCCTGCCAGTCCAGGGGTACTGCCCCTGATCTCCACGCAACATTGTAGAGGCGTGTCAACCAGGACATCCCTACAAGATCCAGAGCCTTCAGGAACTCGGGGCGGACCTCATCCACACCAGGGGCTCTGCCACCAAGGCGTCGTTTAACTGCCTCAGTGACCTCGCCCCCGGAAATTGGCGGTTCATACCCCTCATGCCCAGACTCTGCTTCCTCCTCGGAAGACGTGTCAGTGGGATTAAGGAGGTCCTCGAAGTATTCCGTCCACCGCCTGACAATTTTCTCAGTCGACGTCAGCAGCGCTCCGCAAGCACTATACACAGTGCAGGTAGAGCGCCGCTTTCCCCTCCTGAGACGCCTGACGGTTTGCCAGAATTTCTTCGAGGCAGTCCGAAAGTCTTTTTCTAGGGCCTCTCCGAACTCCTCCCACACCCAAGTTTTTGCTTCAGCCACTGCCCGAGCCGCTAACCAAGCCCGATAGGACTCCTTCTTCAGCCTGGTGGCTCCCTTCACCTCTGGTGTCCACCATTTGGTTCGGGGGTTACCACCACAAAGGGCACCAATCACCTTGCGGCCACAGCTCAATGCAGCAGCTTCGGCAATGGAGATGCTGAACATGGTCCATTCGGACTCAATGTCCCCAGTCTCCCTCGGAATGCTGTTGAAGCTCTGCCGGAGGTGTGCGTTGAAGATCTTGCGGACTGGGGCCTTTGCTAGGCGTTCCCAGCACACCCTCATTACGCGTTTAGGTGCACCGGGTCTGTCCAGCGTCCTCCCTCACCACCTGATCCAACTCACCACCAGGTGGTGATCAGTTGACAGCTCAGCCCCTCTCTTCACCCGAGTGTCCAGAACATATGGTCACAGGTCTGGTGATGCGATTACAAAATCAATCATCGACCTGCGGCCTAGAGCGTCCTGGTGCCACGTGCACTTATGGACACTCTTATGTTCGAACAAGGTGTTTGTTATGGCCAAACTGTGATTTGCACAGAAGTCCAATAACAAAACACCGCTCGGGTTCAGATCACTAAGAATATATGTGTAGCTATATACAGGGAGTGCAGAATTATTAGGCAAGTTGTATTTTTGAGGAATAATTTTATTATTGAACAACAACCATGTTCTCAGTGAACCCAAAAAACTCATTAATATCAAAGCTGAATGTTTTTGGAAGTAGTTTTTAGTTTGTTTTTAGTTTTAGCTATTTTAGGGGGATATCTGTGTGTGCAGGTGACTATTACTGTGCATAATTATTAGGCAACTTAACAAAAAACAAATATATACCCATTTCAATTATTTATTTTTACCAGTGAAACCAATATAACATCTCCACATTCACAAATATACATTTCTGACATTCAAAAACAAAACAAAAACAAATCAGCGACCAATATAGCCACCTTTCTTTGCAAGGACACTCAAAAGCCTGCCATCCATGGATTCTGTCAGTGTTTTGATCTGTTCACCATCAACATTGCGTGCAGCAGCAACCACAGCCTCCCAGACACTGTTCAGAGAGGTGTACTGTTTTCCCTCCTTGTAAATCTCACATTTGATGATGGACCACAGGTTCTCAATGGGGTTCAGATCAGGTGAACAAGGAGGCCATGTCATTAGTTTTTCTTCTTTTATACCCTTTCTTGCCAGCCACGCTGTGGAGTACTTGGACGCGTGTGATGGAGCATTGTCCTGCATGAAAATCATGTTTTTCTTGAAGGATGCAGACTTCTTCCTGTACCACTGCTTGAAGAAGGTGTCTTCCAGAAACTGGCAGTAGGACTGGGAGTTGAGCTTGACTCCATCCTCAACCCAAAAAGGCCCCACAAGCTCATCTTTGATGATACCAGCCCAAACCAGTACTCCACCTCCACCTTGCTGGCGTCTGAGTCGGACTGGAGCTCTCTGCCCTTTACCAATCCAGCCACGGGCCCATCCATCTGGCCCATCAAGACTCACTCACATTTCATCAGTCCATAAAACCTTAGAAAAACCAGTCTTGAGATATTTCTTGGCCCAGTCTTGACGTTTCAGCTTGTGTGTCTTGTTCAGTGGTGGTCGTCTTTCAGCCTTACTTACCTTGGCCATGTCTCTGAGTATTGCACACCTTGTGCTTTTGGGCACTCCAGTGATGTTGCAGCTCTGAAATATGGCCAAACTGGTGGCAAGTGGCATCTTGGCAGCTGCACGCTTGACTTTTCTCAGTTCATGGGCAGTTATTTTGCGCCTTGGTTTTTCCACACGCTTCTTGCGACCCTGTTGACTATTTTGAATGAAACGCTTGATTGTTCGATGATCACGCTTCAGAAGCTTTGCAATTTTGAGACTGCTGCATCCCTCTGCAAGATATCTCACTATTTTTGACTTTTCTGAGCCTGTCAAGTCCTTCTTTTGACCCATTTTGCCAAAGGAAAGGACGTTGCCTAATAATTATGCACACCTGATATAGGGTGTTGATGTCATTAGACCACACCCCTTCTCATTACAGAGATGCACATCACCTAATATGCTTAATTGGTAGTAGGCTTTCGAGCCTATACAGCTTGGAGTAAGACAACATGCATGAAGAGGATGATGTGGACAAAATACTCATTTGCCTAATAATTCTGCACTCCCTGTATATACATGTATGTGTCTGTCTGTGTAATTGTGAAGGTCTGAAAGTTATAGGAGCTTAGACTGTCACCAAAATGTGTTCACGAGTCACTTTCATATGAAAAGCACTCAAATGAAGAGACTGTGACAGGTTATAATTTCAGTGTCAGCCGAGAGAAGCTGGGGAAACTGTTTGTGGGCACCAGCTGTGTCTCGCAGTCCAGGCCAAACTCTCAGCTGGGATTTCTTTCCTTCTTTTTTTTTTTCTTTTTTTTTTTTTTTTTAAACAAAGCTGACAGTAAAACATTCACAGTAACTTGAGATCAGAAGATGAAGGGAGTGGGATGGGGCGGGGGGGATGCAGAAAAACAAATCCTTCCAGCACTGCCAGTGTGTATTAAAGAGAGTGGGATGGATTAGTTCAGGGAGGGTTTTGTGAGCATCCATCCCCCACCCCTTAACAGATAACTACAGAGGAAAACAGAGAAAAGGAGCAAGGAGCTATAGAGAGAAAAACAAATTATAGAGTCACGATGATAATAAAAGGGGGAAAAGAGAAGAAATGTATTCTTATTGTTATTGAATGTCTGGCATGTCTTCAGTATTGTACAAAAGCCTCAAGCTGCCCCATTTTGAAAATGGGAAATAGATGGAAACATCTAAAGTCATACATGGAAATATAGTATATAAGACAAAAAAAAAATCGATATCTTTGGTATTACGACCTTTCTTCTTCAGCACACCCCGACTCTCTCTCTCTCTTTCTTTAAGTACTCATCAGAATTGGTTCTCCACACTTCTTGAAGACATACAAACTCTTTGTTGGCTGCCTTTTGTTCTGTTCTCCATCTTGATGATGTCACACTGCTTCAGTAATGTTGAGATCCAGGCTCAGCGGAGGCCAATCCATGACTCATAGTGACGCACTGTGTGCTTTTTTCTACCCGGGTATTCTTTTACTTCATCGGTAGTATGTTTGGAATAAATTATTTTTCTGAGTTTATAGTTCTATCAGTTTTGGAGCACAGTTTTGAGCGGCTGTAGCTCAGGAGGTAGAGCGTGTCATCTAGTAATCGGAAGCCTATTTATTTTATCCCTGGGTGCTCCAGTCTGGATGTCAAATGTTCTTGGGCAAAATATTATCTCCAAGTTGCTCTCCAATGCATCTACCGTGTGAATGTTAGACAAAAAATCCCTTTAACATAGGGGGGGGAAAGTGCTTATATGAATGTATAAACCCCTTTAAGTGCTCAGGGTGAGTAGAGAAGCATTGGAACACAACAATGCAAAACCCCTAAGAACTGTACTGAAAATGATTGAAGAAGCAGTAGTATCTAAAGAAAAGCTTTGAATGCCTGGAGAACTATTGCTCAAGACCGCTTTAAAAAAAATTCAAAGAATGTCTGACTCCTTGAAAGCAGAGTATAAAGAAACGAGACGTGACCCAAGTACTGCACATTGTGGGAAAAAACAAAATCATCAAAGGTGGTTTTAACATTTGCTTATGTGCATAAGTGCTGGTAGACATTAAGCCCACCAGCTGTAAGCCTACATTTGACCCCTCCAACACTCAGATCCACTTTCCAACCAGCAGAAGCTCTTGAGTATTTAATGGCTAGCATAATTGTTAAAAACACAAATTAGATTAAAAAAAATAGAAGATTACATTTTTTGTTTTGAGTGCACGCATGCTCTAACCATCACTAACATCAACCAAAACAAAGGGGGATTTCCTGTTTTTCCAGAGCCCACTCCTCCCAGAATAGCACTGCATGGCAGAGCGGCTGTTATCGCTGTTATCAGAGCCAGCTTTATAATGGTTTGTGTGGCAAGGAAACTTTGCGCATTGTTTTCTTTCAGGCTTCCTTTCAGATTCAGATTCAGGGGTGAAGTGGTTTAAGAGGGGGCCTTGTACTTACTTCCTGGTATCACCGCCGTTCTCCCCCTGCCCTCGCCTGCCTCATTAAGACGCTGTATCTCCATTTTCAGCTAGTGTTACACACACCGCGCCTGCAACCTTATCTTTAGTGGCCCGGGCATGTGGAGGAGGGTGTATTGTACAAACATGCAGCCTCCAGACACACACCAACAACACAATCTCATCAACTCTTTGACTGCTGCAGCCGCATGTGCACAACAATTTTTGCTGAAGAGCCTCTAAACTCCTGATAAACACTTGAGATGTGTCAGATGTTATTAATAGCAGAATGCACAAACTAACATGCGCCTTGTGCACACGCATGCCATAACTTAGTAGCAATCTTGTGCACTCATATACGCAACACCATGCACACACGAGACACGTTCACACATCAGTTACACCCATATCTGTGTCACTCCCCTGAGCGTGCCACTTCTCATATCCACCATCACTGATGGTTTGGTATGCAGAAGTATCAGTCTCATAACGGGCAGCTTTACACAGCAGCTGCAGCTCTGCTTATGTGCATGCTGCTGGCATGCCTCGCTTCATAAGTAAACCCTCGCTCTGAGCATTCGTGGCATGGCATGCTACCCGATCTGAGCAAGAGTCATTGTGCACTTGTGCAAGACTCAAGGCAAGCTTCAGCTGAGGTCAAAAAGTCACCGGTTTTAACAGCAAGGTCATAACTTTCAGATGTAGGGCAGGATGGTGCTGCAGCTTCATTCCTTCATCCCTGGTGGAGAAGCCTCACTTGCTCTGGAGAGTTTGCTCAGTGCCATCTTTATTCTTGCGGGACAATAGATGCTCTGTTCTCGGCTCTGATTGCGTCAGGTTACCGTTTGTTTTGCTACTCTATCTGCTTTCTAGTTGAGTAGACTGACATGAAATTGTAGCATGGAGCCCTGTTATGAAGCCACATGAATGGCAGTTTGTCACCATCTTGGGGTTTTTTATGTTTGTTTCTTGGCCAAATGTGACAACTCAGGATAAAAACCACACACTTATCTACTACTGTCAGCCACAATAATTCATACCATGATTGATTTACAGAAAGACTCGACATGAGTAATAAATGAGGCCATGGGAACTGAGGTTACAGTTTCCAGATAATAGAGGTTATTTTTTAACATCAAGGTTATGCCAGTTTAACACTTTTTAACCAATTTTAATATTGTCCCATTCAGACCGTTGTGGGTGAAAGCATGAGTCAGACTGCCCAGCTATCATTTGGATGTTGTGTGCTGATGGCATGGCTACATTTCTACAACACAGGCAATGCAGAGAAACACCAGAAAGACATGAAATCATAACTTATGGAAAGTTAAGCATGACCTCATCCTTTTGCGGTGTTCAGCTAGTCAAAGACTTTATAACACTTGACTCAAGGTTATGATGGCAGGGCGGGGATGACCTTGAATGCACTACATAGTGAAAGATGTGCACCTGTCTCGCTAACTGTCGGGGCCAACTGTCGTGGACAGACGGTCGTGGGAAAACTCGGGGTGTGCAATGCTGTGATGTTTTGTTACTCTGCGTCAGCTGAGCGAAGAGGTGCTTTGCCAGCTGTGGGTTATGGGCTGAATTTGCAGTAGAGTCCATCTCACGAGCTATAAAGCGGCGTAGCTTTGCGTGTCAGAGACTAGCCAGGACTGCGTTTTAATAGAATTCGTTTAACCTAACCTGGGTTCACATTTACACACAGAGATATCTGTGAAGAAGAGGAACATGTCTTGAGTGCCGTCATGCCTGTCACCTTTTTAAAGATAAAAAAGAGGAAAAACAAAAAGCTTATCTAGGATTGTATGAATGCAGAAACAACACAACTGTATGAAAAAAAAGTTCCTGTAGCTTTTAAACCCTTCAAAAGAAATTAAACTATAAATGATGATAAATAATAATAAATGAAGTCATGCAGAAACTATAAACAGCTGTACATTGTTGGGCTTATATATGTGTTATTTGGTATTATTATGTGGTCCATGAGAGAACAGCTGAAATGCTTTGGCATAGCATGTCTCACACATCACCCACACTGTCTGATTGTGGACATGTTTCACTTTGACTGCGTGTGATGACCCACCCTCTTCAAGTGAATTCTGCACATCTCATTTTAAGAACTCCAGGAAATGTTTAGAGGCATCATGTGCCCCGCAGCACAATGCAATACACAATATGACTGATATCTCTGTTGCTCTAAAAGTGTCTCATTGTGAGATCACTCAGCAAGTTTACATGATTTATATATACTAGTTACTTTATTTCCTTCAACAGATTGTGTTAGTACAGAGCAGTCTAGTTGGTAAGCCCCCTTACTGTTAATTCATGTGTCAGTTTTCCATTTAATTTAAATTCCCCTCCTCCTTGGAAATCCACAAATGATATAAAAACAACCAAATGGTGCTAGCTTTCAAATGTGGCACTTTAAGTGGACACTGCCTAGTATTGATACGACTGAAATGAATGGAGTATGTTTGCACCATTTTGCATGTTACTTTCTGTTTCAAACATGTCATGACACCAATAAAGACATCCTGTTACATGATAACATTTTCCATTTTTATGTACAAAAAATGTTAAGGAATTGTGTCTCTTATATGTCATCCTGAGTCTGTGCCCCTGTGTTTTGACTTCTACATTTAAAGTTCTCTCTAGTTCTTGTCTTCAACACGTTCTCACTCCCAAAGCTTAACGTTTTACGCTAGGTGACAAATCGTCAACATATTTCGCTTCCGGGCACCCAACACGTCCCTAAATGACGAGATTGGAAAAACCGTTTGGAATCAACCTTGTTTTATTTTCCGTGATATTACAGTTTTTCTCAGTCGCTTTGGTGCGTTCCTCAGAACACCATTAACATTTGCACAGCAGTTAGTGCATTTCCCAAAACAATTAGTGCAAACTGCAAAACCTAGTGGATAGCCTGCAAAAGCACGTCACATGCACAGAATTGATTATCCATACCTCAAAAGCAAGTATCCATGTCAATGAAACTGTCAGTGCCATCAAAATGAAAAGTCTTGACACCATCTTTATGAACAAGATAGGCAAATGGCATTGTCATGTTTCCACTATGACAGTTTATAATTTCAGTGTTTCCCATTGCAAAAACAATTGGTGACACCTGAAAATGCTGACGACAGCACTATGGCCTACCTGTACAGCCATCTGAAATGTGCAGTAAAGTCACTGTAGATGTTATAGGAGTCCTGGGAGTAACTGAGACACTGAATACGTACGTTTCACATTTCCATTGTGTAGAAGTGTTTGTAATCCTACAGAATTGTGCAAAAGAAAAATATGCTACAGTCACTTGTTCACTGTAGAATACATGTAAACATAAAATCACCCATTTGGTAGAGCTGTGCACTAATGTGAACAATAAACAGCACATGTAACAGTACAGTAAATCATGCTAACACATCCAGACGTTCCTGTCTGTCTGGCCACATATTTTCATCTACATCACAACAGATGTTATCCCTCGCAATGCAGCGAGGAAAGTATCTCCTGGAGTGGCGAATCCATCCTCTGCAGGACCCTGCTGTGATGTCGTCACATGCTGCATCCATGGCTGCTAGCAGGGCCATTTGCTCATGTGGATGCCCTTCATAAACTTTCCACCTCCAGGCAGAGAAAAACTCCTCTATTGGATTAAGGAATGGGGAATATGGAGGGAGATATTCAACCAGAATTCTATCATGTGCTGCAAACCACTCTCTGACCTGATGGGAGTGGTGAAAACGGACATTATCCCAGACAACAACATACTTGCTGAGTTGGCCTCCACCTCTCTCATTCTCAGGGACTAGGTCCCTGTAAAGAGTGTCTAAAAATGTCAGGAGATGTTGGGTATTGTATGGACCAAGAAGGGGGATATGGGTGAGGACGCCGTTGTCTGAGATGGCTGCACACGTGGTAATATTCCCTCCGCGCTGACCAGGGACTTCAGTGGTTGCCCACTGTCCAATGCGATTTCTTCCACGCCTTCTGCCTTTGGCCAGATTGAAACCTGCCTCATCAACATATATGAATGTGTGCAGTGTTTCCCTGGCTTCCAGCTCCAGTACACGCTTTAGAGAGAGACAGAAATGCAATGTCACAATATGCCTGTGTACAGTAACAAACAGTAATGCATGCATTTGGTAAAACACATTGTCGAGTATGTGCTGTGGAATTGCAAGTGTACTGCATGAAACTACGAAGTACTGTAAAACAGTTTGCAGTGCAGAACATAGAAGACCAGCTTTACCTGCACATACAGGTGACGGATCTCCTTCACCCTGTCGCTGTTTCATTCAAATGGCACTTTATACAATTGCTTCATGTGGATTTCATTTTTCTTGAGTACTCTGTCAATTGTTGAAATTGAAACAGATTCAATATTGCCAAATACCGTGTAATTCTCTATGACAGCGCTTTGTATTTCTCTCAGCTTTATTGCATTGTTTGCAATGACCATTGCACAAATGGCTTCTTCTTGCTGTGGGGTAAAAAGGGCCCCTCTTCCGCCTCCGCGAGGTTGTCTTACAATCCTATGTGGTGCAGAGTGAACTTTTTGTGAAATTGCAAATACAGTACAGTAACATGTGATGTGTCTGAGATGGCACAGTACAGTACAGTGTATTGCTGTTTGCATACCTGTTTTCCCTACGGAATGTTTGAATGATTGAACTGACAGTAGTTCTTCCAATATTGGGTTGCACCCTTCGACCAGCCTCCTCCATGGTGAGGCCGTGATTGACAACATGGTCCACAATTGTAGCCCTTATTTCATTAGGAATCCGCCTATATCTGCCTCTTCTCCCTCTTCCCCTTCCCCTTCCTCCTCGCATCCTCACCCCTCTTCCACGGTGCTGACCTTCCATTTTGTGTCACAGAAGTGTAGAAATGGTACACACTAGCTCCTGCGCAGTTTATATATGCTTGCCAATTGGGGATTCACAGGATTCATCCATAATTGACAGTGAACAAGTTGTTTGTCATTGGTTACAACTAAACTTTCACACGCCTCCTCACGAGTGACAGCTGTAATTCACCTGAGATCAATTGTTCAATTTCGGAGACATTTCCAGGAAAAATGATACAGAAAGGTATAGGATTTGCTTGACAGATGGCCAATATTTGGCATGTGATAACTAGTTCAACAATTTTGTGTGTGATGACTCAAGCAATGGATGTTTGACTATTAGTTTTATTGGGAACAACTATTCAGCATCCATAGGTATGATTACTTTTGACTGACATGACATAAGCAAATGGAAATGTCAGAAAGCAGCAGGGAAATGTATGGAAGCAACTGATTCATGTCCAAAATCATTTGCAGTTTGTTCAGAGAGAGGAGAAATTGCTACTATGATGTGCACAAATGACTGAGTGTTGTGGAGGTTGAACTAATAGTTATGAGAATTTCAATTCTGATCTGAGAAACGCACCAAAGCGACTGAGAAAAACTGTATTCTCTGGTTTTCTTAGTTTTAGTTTCACCATCTTTTACACCTTTGTTTATGGTTATTGTCTGTTATTTCATTCCTGGGGTTTCAGTTTATTCTTTTCTCCCCTCTGTTAAATCCTTGGTGTTGTTATTCCCTGTTTTATTTTGTAAGTCTGTCTTGTGTTCAAGGCATAGTTTTGCCTCATCTGTCATTGATTATTTTGATTAGGATAGATAGATAGATAGATAGATAGATAGATAGATAGATAGATAGATAGATAGATAGATAGATAGATAGATAGATAGATAGATAGATAGATAGATAGATAGATAGATAGATAGATAGATAGATAGATAGTAAAAAATAAAGTAAGAATATTTAAAAAAGTACAAAGGGAGGCAGAGCCTTCAGCTTTCAGACTTCTCTTCTGGGGAATCAGCTCACAGTTCGGAATCAGGAGACAGAAATAATCTACTTTTAAGATTGGGTTTAACACTTCTTCTTTTGGATAAAGTATATAGTTAGGGCTGCATCGTGTGATCCTGAATCCGCCCTTACTTATACCGGTAATAGGCTTAGGCTGCTTAGGCAGATATAAACACTCTCTGCATGTTTATACACCACTAGCATTATTAATGTCGGCTCTCTCTCCTATAGTTTGCCCTCTCTTTCCTTTCCAGTCACCCCCACCCAATCACAGTAAATGGTTAACCCCTCCCACTAGTTCTGTTGGAAGTTTCTTCCTATTAAAAGGCAGTTTTTCCTTCCTTCCATAGCAAGAGTGTGATAGATAAGGGGTCATAAGAGTTCATCTGATTGTTGGGGTTTCTTTCTAATAATGTAGTTTAAACTTGCCACAGTTTAAACTTGCTAATATCTGCAGCATATGTGAAAACAGGATGCACACCTTTTAATTCAAACTGTCAACTGGAAAAACTGTTTGTGATCACACTCCCACCTATGTCCATGTAATCCCTCGGTGCTGGGGGAAAGAAAATGTTTTTCCTTTTTGTTCTATCACGAGTATTCATAAATCAGGATGAGTCAAGAAGTCAGCTTTGGAAGGAAAAGGGTGAAAATCTAAATCTAAATGGATTCATAAACAGCTTTCTGCAAAGCTCTGAACCAAACCAAGGAATAACACAGAATTTAAACCACAGGTTATGACTCTGAAGTAACTGTAGTTTTTCTGACAGCATCTCTTAATTGGTCAGAGTGCTGTGCCAAGTTGCTATGTGAGAATGAAGTTGTAAAGCGGTGCCAGCAGAATAGCCAGGCCACAAGAGGAAGGAGTATTGTTCTTGGCATGGACTTTAGCGACCAAATCCAAACACCCAGATGGGCTCCAACAGGCTCCAGCAATAATACACACACTGAGGGAGAATGGAGGTCACCTCAGGATATGCACACAATAAATCAATTGTGACTGGCTGTCTCTTTTCAAAGACAATTCACTGCTAGCAGACCTTATCTACCTCAGCACACTGAGAAGAACTACTCTGCGAACAATTAGCCTCAAACAACAGAGACCAGGTCCTCAAAAAACAGCATAAGTGGAAATTTAAAAGCACACAGTGAGCTGAATGTGTTGATGAGAGGAGCTGAGATACAGTCACTGTTACCCTCTTAAGCTTGGCATCAGCGCCTCTCGCCAGCTCTGTTCTGTTTGCTTTGAAAGATACGTGCTATTAAAGGGAACTGCTCCATTAAAGAGTCTTTACAAAAGAGGAAAGCAAAAAAAAAAGCTGCAGCTACAGCTCATTGATGGTTGATTTGTTTATTCTGTGCAGAGGATTAAATAATTTGAGCTTATTTAACATGCTGATCTAAATGCTCCCTCTAAAAACTGCAGCAACAAAAAAAAAAAATCTGTCATTTGCTGGTACAAGATTGTGCGAACTCGAACAGGGTGCTCTTTCAGCCACTTGGATGTCAAACTGCTGTCATATTTACAGTATCTCTTTGTGGTACTAATGTCTAGACAAATGAACAGAAGCAGACATTCACATAAATTCAAATCGAAAAAAAAGTATGCTTGTGGAAACCACACATAACAAAGGTGCAAACTCAGTAGAAATGTGCCACCCACAGAACATCACACATCTATCCACAAGACATTCTCAGCTGCAGGTTTTGCACGCAAACGAGCTCATCCAAAACCATCTCCCTGTACATGTGTGTACTGAAAGTGTTTACGATGAATACAGTACTTCTGCTCTGTCACGGAAACCTCTCTCTCTTTCTCTCTCTCTCTTCCTCTGTCCACAGCTTTTTCACTCAGGAAAACAAAAAAGAAAAAAAAAACTACAGCAGCCATAGCGACAGAGAGCAAAGGAAGACCTGGCCCGGGCCTGTCACCTTCACGGCATCCTGATTGGTCGAGGCCCGCTGTGTGTGCTTTGTTGCCGTGCGGACGGCAAAGCAGACAGTTCTTTGAGCGTTGCTGTGGACGCAGAGCTATCTCAGCAGTCCTGTCAGGGTGAATTTGCACAGCAGGCTCAAGGTTGATTCTTTTTTTCTTTTTTTTTCCCACTGTGACACATTTTGTGACCAGATAAAAGGAAAGCGGGTGCTTTATAGTTTAACTATAACTTCAGTAACAGGGACAGAAAATCTGCTGTCTTATTGATAGTTTATTGTTACATTAAACCTTTTTCAGATTCACAAGGTGACTTCAGTTTCTTCCTTTGTTTACAGCTATAGCTCAACATTACTACCTACAGTTTGCCAGAGGATGTGCAGCTAATGCATTCAAATAAGACATTAAAGGTAACACATAGAATGTTTAGTACTGAGAGTTTTCAGCCCTGGAATAAAGTCCAAATCAAGGTTCACATGTTTGTTAGACTTCACACTGAGATTATACAAGAAAACTAAAGATCTTTACATGACATACCCATGTCCTGTCACAGTGTTGCTTCGGCACTTCAAGCAAAACCTTTTATTGTAACCCAAAGCTTTTTTTATCAGTCATTACTGAAGGAATTAAATTGTTCCTATTAAAAGCTACCAAATCATTCATTCATGTCCTTTTCTAGAATAGGTAGCTAAAGATAGAGCTGCCAGATAAAGAGGAAGAGCGTAAAAAAGACTGAAGGAGGAGGGTCGGTGTGATAGAAGAGGATGCTGGGGATAGGGTGAGAGCAAAGCAAATGATCTGCTATGTTGAGCAACTCAAGGAAAAAGAAGAAGATGTGATTATCTAGACTCAGCATGCAGAGAAAGTAGTCCGAGCAAAGTAGCTAAGGTGTTCCAGTTCCTACCTCTTTTCAACAAGCTCTTCTGGGAGGACAGCATAGTCCTATGCACCTGGAATACCTCCCTGGTGAGATTTTCAGATCCCAAATCTAATTCTTTTGTTCATGATCCAGAGCTCGTAGCCTTTGGTGATGATACTGACAATGATTGACTTGTAAATTTGCTGCTTTTTCTTCACTCTGATAGACAGTTACACCAAGCAAGTCACCGCAAATGCAATTAACCTGGGACGGCATCTTTCTCCCAACTTGGAGCAGACAGCCCTCTATTTTCCCAGCAAAGAACCAGGACCTGATGTTCAACAGACCCACACTCACGCTCAGCTGCGAACCACTCTATTACATGCTGAAGGCCACAGCCAGGATGAAGGATTGGCACCACGTCTATTTCTCGATAACTATGGTAGAAAAAATAACAATAATGTTATGATTTCAATCTGGAGGAATCATTTGGAAAAATAGAACATTATTTATTTATTAAATCTTTTTGGTAATTAGACTCTGATGACCCATCGTGGCAGAAAAAAATGCAAGTGGAAATTTAGCATTTAGAACAGATGGCCACATCAGCCAGCAAAAAGCAGTGATGTAATGCTGATGTCATCAAACTGAACATGCTCAGTCCCTCAGTTCTAGTTTGAGATCATGTCCATGGAACAGAACATGTTCTAATATTGAAACATACAAAATACTTGATTTATTATGAGCATCAGGCCACATGTCCTGCTGTGATTATACAGAGCATGAACAGAAGTTAAGACTCCAGCAGGCGCAACAAAATATGATGCAAATTTTATTAACATTCTTTGGGTTTTGCCTTAGCTTTTAATCAGTAGTGGTAGTACACCTTTCTGTGTGTGATACTGGACTGTATCAGTTCCTGTCTATAAATGTCCTTTGTAGAAGTGCAAAAGTTCAGTTTTTCTTCCTTTTTTTCCTATTTACTTTCTATCCATCCATCTTTCACACTGCGATTCTCATGTTCGGGGTCACAGGTGGTGTTGACGCCAATGCAGCGAGTCATATGCTCATCCCCCTCCTGTCTTTAAACTCACTCTGAAGTTCAGCTAGGAAATAGAGCAGATGTGAATCTGCCTTTGGTGCCATTGTTAGTCATCTTACACTCGTTTGTTATTGGCCCTGTGGCATGATGTTGATAGATGAGGTTAAAATACTGTGAATAACCACTGACAGTTGTTTCCTCTGTAGGAAGGACGTATACAATGAGTTCTCTGATTGTGCTGTTCCCAGGGAGGGTCCAGATCGCGGTGATGACTTCCTATGACTCCTCTGACTCACATTTTGTGTGCATCATAGATCGACTGTATGTTGATCCAACCCCCATGTGACTGAGGTGATTACATAAAAAAAAACAAGAGAAAAATCAAAATGCAACAATGTGAGTCAAAAGAGAACACACAGCTGTTCGTCTTCTTGCAAATGAACATTGTACGCTTTATTCTGGTTTTTCTTTTTAAAGAAAGGTTGAAGACGCAGGTAAAGAAAATCCTCCTAGCACATAAAAACTGGTCACATGAGTAAGTAATGAGTAATTCCACTCTGTGTTGGCAGGCAAAACCACACACGATGAGAACTGAGTGGGCAACCTGAGGGCAATATCAAACAACACCTCTCCCTTTTACCTTTCTTATCCACAACCATAATTACATGAGCCCTGAGAAAGAAGTTAATCTAATTTCAACAAGAGAAATATCTAAAAAATGTTTGTGCACTTTTATGTGACACAAAGGGCACATTTTGGTATTTTTGAAAAGAACTGCAATGCATAATACTCTTCACATCCAGTATGAAGAATACACTTATAATTGTGTGCTTGTGTCTGCATGCACAGACATGTTTCATACAGCTGAGCTGTGTGTGCTCTGTAATTACCTGCTAATGTGTCACAGCGTGAGACAAAGCAGTGACCCCTGAAGGTTGTTAAAGTCTCCAGAGAATAGCCTAAGGCTTTCTCACGCTTCATTCAAGATAACTTTCAACTCACATCTGTCACAAAGAGTATAATGGCTACATACACAAGGTTACGCAGACACACAATTTAATACTCTGCATTAAGACTAAACCTAAAGGTATAGCATCACAACTTTTCTGATGCCATTACTGATGCTTTAATAGATATATGACTATTATATGCAAAATTCAAATTTTGCATTTCGTCCACTTAACACAGTGCCTGGCAAAAAATGGTCACAAACTCAATTGCACACATTTTGTTGGACTGTCTTTACCTTTGATGATAGATAAATTTCCTGTGCCATCATTTACTTCTGCCTAAGCTCTTGTATTGATGATGGGAATGTCTGACCACTGTGTAAAGTCTTCTTCAGGACAATGGAGTTAAGGCCTGATAGCCAGTCCCTGTGTGCAAATGTTGTGCCATGCTTTTATGAACTATTCTTTCACAAGTTGAGTCTGGTGAATCCTGGCTTTGTCATGCTGGAAGATTAGGATTAGGATTCAACTTTATTGTCATTACACATGTATAAATACAGGATAACGAAATACAGTTTGCATCTAATCAGAAGATCAAGAGCAGTAAGTGCAATAGGAGCAGATTATATACAGATAAGGGTAGCAAAAAAGGTAGGGATAGTTATGAACAGATTATGTACAAATAAGTTAAGTATACAGATGTTTATATTGCTATACAGAGACCAAATATACAGATGAACTACAGACAAATGTGCAGATGCACTGTGGTATACATATGTACAGATATATAGATGAACTGTACAGCATACAGATGCTCTATATTGCTAGATGGGCAGATATACAGATGTACTATGAATAAAAATACAGGTGTGCTACATATATACAGATGTTAAATGCTTAGTATTTAGGTATAAACAGAAAGCTGACAGCACAAAGCAATGATGCAAACCAGCACAAAGAGACTTCAAAAGCGATCGCTGCAGTGATTCTACTTTAGAAACATGAACAGGTAGAAAAGAAGGCTTCAACCTGACTGCACATCCATTTGTTACTGTACTGTAGCTCAGGTGGCAGAGCAGGTCAGCCACTAATCAGAAGGTCGGTGTTTCAATCCCAGGCTGCCTCCTGGCTGCATGCCAAATATCTTTGGGCAAGATACTAACCCCATGTTTGCCTACTGGTGGTGGTCAGAGGGCCCGGTGGCGCCTGTGTCCGGCAGCCTCGCCTCTGTCAGTGCGCCCCAGGGCAGCTGTGGCTACAATGTAGCTTGCTATCGCCAGTGTGTGAATGTGTGTGTGAATGGGTGAATGACTGAATGTAGTGTAAAGCGCTTTGGGGTCCTGTGGACTAGTAAAGCGCTATACAAATGCAGGCCATTTACCATTTACCTGTTGAAGTCCAGAGTCTGGCTGCTGGGTTGGGGTCAGACAACACTTAGCTTTAACAATACTCTGGGTTCTTGGCAAGCTCAGCATTAACATGCTGTCTGTTCAGATGCTTGCAAAGACACGAATACGTCTTGTAACAGTATAATATGGTTGTTGCTGTTTCTGTCAATGCCAAGGACAGTGGAAGTGGTGGTTTAGTATTTAGGAAGTGGTGGAATTATCATACAATCCTCACAAATGATGTATGTAAATCAAATAGCCAATGACCTCATAAGCTTAAAGACCTTTCTGACAATAGATAAACTTTGTTTATTGGCTTCAACCCTGAAGTTAATGAGTTTCAGACTGCAACTGTGCATCATGTAATATGTTCAGTGTGAAAAAACTGAACTGAGGGCAACAACAATCTTTAACACAGGATTTTACCACATTACAACTACCAGCCATAAAATAGTTTTTGCTGCACAGTGACAACAACTGGCCACAGGTCCAAGGTTACTCTGCTAAATTTAGCACTAAAAGGAATTTAAGATAGAGGCATGTTAACAGTATTGATATTAACCCACATTCAAAATATCATTCAAATTTCAAAAAAAAAAAAAAACCTTCCAGCCCTAGTTCATAGCTGTCACATAATTGAGTATTATTAACTTTAATGAGACCTTGAATGGCATGTATGTATATTCTCGTGTAAATGTGAATACTTCTAAGAGTCAAGCCTGGTAAGAAAAAATAAGTCATGTCTTAAAAAAGGGTTTCTTTTTTTTGCCCTTTTGTTCCTCTGAATGTCTGGCTGGGAGATTTCCAACCTTATGACTCATAAACATTCATGGTACCACAGGCACCAAAAACAGTGATTGATGTTACCTTTTTACAAAGAGCATCAATTGCAAATTATGACTTTAGTATAATATTGTGCTTTTAATTGACTTTTCATCTATGCAGTTGCAGCAGGTACTCAGCGGTGATTTATTCTGGGAAAACTTGGAACGAGATAATGAAGGAATTCCCCTTTGAAGTCCCATGAAATCGATTAGGCAAAGACTTTGCTGGGGCTGTCCCTGGAGGCTTTTCTATCAGAGCGAAAGACCAGGATAAAGGCATGAGGACAATATTAGGGACCTATGGCCTTAGTTGTCAGCTCTTGCTGCTTAGACGAAACCCTCTGCAAAAAAATGTTTGACATCAAAATTGGGTCAGCAAGAGCTCAAAAGTTGCATTTGCAAAGGATAATATTCACAGTTGGTTTTATGAGGACGTCCTGAGCAGCTAATAAAATATGTAATCAAAAGAGAAGGTCCAGAGCAAAGAGCAGTTATTCTGTGATTAGAAGTTATTTAAAGCCCAGACGGATTTGATGTTGTGTCCATTAATTTGCCTGCATAAAAAAATGACTTTCCTGTGAAATTAGATTTTGGGCTGTTCAAAACAAACTATTTAAATAATCACCCATTATCACTGCCATGTTTGAAGCCTGACGTTCATCAGGAAGCCAGGCTCAATTAGAATTATTAACTGAACTCTCCCTATTTTGTCTATTAGGCAATGTGGAAAAAGCACAGAGTTAAATTACTATTTAGCACTACCCACAAAGTCTAGTTTAAGTATCTAGCTTCTCATTGTAAGCCTCTCCATCAGGTGCCATGCTAGAGATCTTTATTCATGCAGTGAAATTTACACAAAGGTAATTAATCTCGAAACCTAAGGTTACTCCCCATTCACGACAGACTAGATACATAATTATTGCTACAGGCTTTTTAGGTCTACAAGGGCAATGAATGCACTGAAAGACAGGATTAAATAAAAGACTGAACATTTGTATTTAATTTTTTTGAACCCTCTAGGTTCATCTTCTCTTCTTAGCTGCTCTTGTGAGAAAAGCATTTAACAAAAAAAGCTTTCATCTGTATTTTGTTAGAACATTTAGTGAAAAATTGGATTTTTAGATCACAAATTTAAGCAATTGCTTTCATCTATATTTCTCATGACAAAGGTCAGGGTAGGAACTCAGGGGTGGGGCAGGTGTAGAGCAGTGCTGATGAGGGTGCTGATAGATGAGGCTGACAGCACCAGGGCGCAGTTCAAGCCTCGAGGCCGTGACCACAGAAATGGCCATTTTAAAGAGATTTGTTGCTTGGACAGTCCTCGAGATCTGTGGGATTACTTTATCAGCTCAAATCCATCAGCCAGACATTAAGATACTGAAAAGCCCAGGTGTCTTGTAAGTGCTGTTTGGATAAAGATAACTGCTTAAAAGACAGCTGTTGTAACACAACGAGTGCACAGGCATGTGGTATTATTGTGAGCCAGCAACTGATCTTAAACAGCATCCTACCCTGTGGATCAGACTCTGTTTGCTCGTGAACAAGTCTGACATAAGGCAGCTGCTATTAAACCACTGCTGTGAGGCTTATTGGCTATGAATATGAATATTAAACTCAGGTTTCTCTTCAAACGCTTCCTTTCCCCAGTTCTTTGTCTGTGTGATGCACCCATACAGATCATGCACAAAGCTTAACTCCTGTCATTCAAATGTGACACCAAGACTTCATAGCAAGTTATTCAAAAACCAGTGAGTGACTTCACGGTGGCAAAGTACTTTTATTTTAACTTTTTCCATCCCACTGTTGCCAAGTGACTTATTAAAGACTCACTTTCATATTCCATTCATCCACTTTCTTTTGCTTATCCAGTTCAATCAAAGCTATGAACGCCTTGGAGAAACAGGCAACCATTTACTCTTGCGGTCATTCTACAATTGCCAGTTAATCTAACTGTGCAAGCCAGAGTGACTACACCTATGCAAGCACAGGGAGAACATGCAAACTCCAAACAGACATGCTCCACCTGAATGGCAGATTTGAACCTACTTTATGCTTTGGCTCAGCAGTGCAAGCTTTTCTATAGTCTTTAAAGACAGATACATAATTTCACTCTGTAGTTAATTAGGCTGTTAGGTCATCAGCCTGCATGCAAAGCAAACAGGTTTTTATAGGATAAACCTATGAAAAGCTTTTAAGGCTAATGCACTGAGAGCTGTTTGGGAAGTGTGAAGAAACTTTCTAATGCATTCAAAGTGAGTGACTCACAGAGAGAAACTTCCCACCACCCGATCTGTCTAAATGAATGTTTCCCGTTGCAAGTCTTCCATGTGGATGTAGGTAAATATCCAAGTAATGAAGTATTCACTAATATTTATTTTAAGGAAAACAATAAACTTGTTAATCAATGCATCAGAGAGGAAAAACTGCATTCATAGTCGTTAGTCTTTTCCAAATCAGAGACAAAGGTCAAATTGAACGCGCAGCCAGCCAAGAGACCACATACCCGCAACCATAAATGAAAAATAATTATCTGTCCTGCAGCATAATAGCATCTCCAAATATAATCAAAGGCACTGTGTTAATTATTGTAATATTTGCAGTGAATAACATGTCTGAACTCTGCAGGGTGTCTCCTTGTGAAACTTCTCTTCCTCCTTTGGTCCACTGATGAAAAGCACAGCTCGGCTTCCTGCTATTGCTCTAATTAAAGTCAAACAGGAACACAGCGTGGTCCACCACATAATCAGTCACCCCGCCCTTCACTGAGATTCAATTTCACAATAACTTGTATTATCTCCCTTATTCTGTCTTTATAGGACGATTATAATTAGAATAGCCTGCACCAAATGTGCTTTATGATGCAGGAGAGGTGGGAGAAGATTTGTTTTAAAAAGCCAAAGGAAACCTTAGGCACAGTATTAGCTTAAAAAAATCCTTATAGCTGCACTCAGTGGTGATTTTACTGGACTACATATTCTTAAGTGTCATTTTAGACCCCTATTTTGTGTGGTTCTTTAAAATATTAAGAACCTCAGCACCTAATGTCAGCCCTCTCGGGGATTTAGCGTCTTTGCAAACAAAGAGATTTCACATATGCCGTCTATTCAAACGGGAAAATGCACTTGTTGAAGCCAACCAGCTGCAAATCAAATGAGCTGAGGTTGTTACACGACTCGACGAGGCGTGCCAAGCTGTGAAGCTTTTTAACAGGCTTCACTGCAAGCTGAACCTCTCACTACCACTGATCCAACACATTCTCAACAAATGCTCTTGTAATTACACGCATGTCATGCATGCAGTCTTGTGAAAAAAAAAACAAGGTTAAAACATGTCCCAGTGGTAAAGACAAATCATATTGAAAGTGAATGCAACATTTCAGAGGCAATCATCTGCACCTGAATCTTCAGCATGCACACTATTAGATAGTTTTATGATGCAGTTAATCTCCTTTTTAAAATATAATGACAAAGTTAAATCAGAAAAGAAACGTTCTTCCCCCTAACTAAAGGAATGACAGCAATGCAATGCAAAGATCCAAATAGACAGAGCAAAAAAAGAACTGAGAAAACCACATGGTTGACTATTTAACATCTCGGTTAGAGATGTTGTGATTATTTTTGCATTGCCAACCATTTCGTGCTGCTGTCATGGCTCAAATTACGTTTCATTTCAATAATTGTGTGACTGTAACATCTTTGGTAGGCAGGAGTACAAATGGGTGGTGGTGTCTCATTTAAATTTCTACTTAAAATTACCAGAATGAACACATCAGTGCATTTCCATGTAAACATGTCAGGTGGAGCTAATATTATCTTTTTATTGGCTGTACCTGTAAACCATTAAATTTGTATGTGACAGGCACGATTGTGATATTCACTTCCTGTTGTGTATTCAGCAGTGCTTTCTCTTTATGTAAATATTTCCTACGCTTTGATGATATTTTAAACATTGCATTTCATTCTATTATTTTTCAGCTACATTCAGCTCTCAGCTTGTCCCTTCATTCATCTATCACTTTCTGATGACTTGAGGCATGAGGCAGTTTTATTACACAAAGAACCACATAGATTCACGGCAGACGTGTTCGTCTCTGTGGTTTTACAAAACACAAACTGGGGCGTAACTGTGCAGTTTAATTTAGAACCATGAACGTCACCATATGCTGCATTTCCTCCCTTCAGGTGCTCTGCTAGGTCACTACAGTCACAATCAGTTAATGCTTGTTTGTTGATCTTTCTGAATTCATTTTTTTTAATTTAATAACTAAAAGGTTGCTCTAATAGTTGGAAAACACATGGCTGATCCCCCCAGCTATTTAATAATATTTGCATAACTATATTTTACACACCTTGGGTATAAAGGCCTTAGTTTCAGCCTTCCAAAGACTTTCCAGGACTTTACAAGTTCTTTCAGGTATTTTCTGATAAAGTCTAGCCTACATGTTCCCCAGTATAACCAGTGTTTTGCACCTTCTTATAGCCTCCCTGTATATTTTGACCGTAATGCAATTACCTCCTCAACAGTGTTCTTGGTCAACACGTTCTAACTACCAAAGCGTAACATTTTACGCTAGGTGACAAATCGTCGATATATTACGCTTCCGGGCGCCCAACATGTCCCTATAGCACGAGATCGGAAAAACGAGAAAACATGAGAACCGTTTGGAATGAATCTACACATGTACGTTCGTTTTACTTAAATTGCTTTGGAAAACGCTATCTAACGTCATTAAAGTGCTGGTTAAGGTTAGGGATAAGGTTATGGTTAGAGCTGGAATACATGGCTGGAACGTGTATTACCGCGGGAGCGTCATTCTACTGGATTTCATTCATAACCCGCCGCGTAGCATAATAACGCGGAAGGTCACCTATCGCGTTCCTCAGGAACGCCTTGGGCCTTGACAAATCGTCAGTATATTACGCCTCGGGAGTGAGAACGGGCTGTCTTGGTTGGATATTTAAGTTGTTTTTCTTAACCATGGAATTCTGTCATCACTTTAGCTGTCTTCTGTGGTTTTTCAGACTTTTTGATATTGCTGAGCAGACTATAGATTGGGACGCTCCTAAAGTTTTTCTTTCTCCATGATATTTTTTGTTTCCAGCCTAATTATGGCCTCTCAATTATAGTGCTTATATTTAATGCAATATGTTTGTTAAACCTATTGAGTTGAAGGCAAAAGTATGCACTTCAGTCTTGATTTTGCTCTTAACTTTACACTGAAAAGGTCAAAGGTCAACTTTACTATGACATCAGTCTGGACAGATATATGTATAAAGCGCAAAAGGATAGAACTGTGATGGGGCAATTTTCTAGTTTTAAACATGTGCTTGCATCTTCTGCAGGTAAAACTGTTGATGTTGAGGTTTACAGTTCTTCTTCTACAGTTGTTGGTGTAACACATTTTACTAGGCCTGCAGCATCAACACGAAGAGAACAGAAAACCAAAACCATAGATGAATCCTGTGGGGACATGAGTCAAATTAGAATCTAAATGTAATGCTTGGTAGCTTCATAAATAATGAGATCAGCTCAGCATTTCAGGGAATACATATTTGCTTTCTTGCCTAAAGGTAAAAGGGCTGATTCAAAATTCACACAACCAACTTGTGAAAAATAGCACATTTCATCCATTCAGTCATTTTAGATTTTTGTAAGCATGGGGGGGGGGGGGGCTTTACACGCATTGGTGTGCCAAGCTGTTTCTAGTCTTCTAATCAAAACTAAGCTAACTGGCTGCTTGCTGCTGTTTCAGTTTGCACTCAAGCGTAAGGGTGATATCACTCTTTGCATCAGAGTCTTTGCAAGAATATAAATGTATCATGCAAACTATGAGCTTATTTGCTTTTACTATTAGTCAGCCGATTGAACCCATGCTCACATGCATGTATTTCTACTTGCATATGAGTACATGCCACGGCTACAGCAGCCCAGAGTTCACAAAGTTCTTTAAACTAAAGTTTGGTCAGGAGAACACTTTCTAGGGTGCATCATTCTCCAAGTTCAACACAAAGTCAAGTCTTTGACCCGCTCTCTTACACAACATAAAGATGGATATTAGAAAATGTTTCCAGCTGCGTAACCCTGACTCATCCAGGCGTCAGCGACCCGCCAACTGCCTAAGCTGAACCTCCTGCAGCTTTGGCAGCAGTGATTAGAGCAGCTGTAAATATTAATGGGTTTGTTTCCTTGCCAGAGTGGTTGAGTGAAGGCTTCACCGTTGAATTTTTGTGAATCAAAAAATGGATTAACTGTTAAAACATCTGTGCGTACTCTTATGTTGTTTGTAGCAAAAGTTCTCTGGATTTGACGAGTTGCTCCAACACACAATAGAGTTTAAGGAAAGAGAGCCCGCACCGTTGCACATGTGGTTGCAAAAAAAGCTTAAACTGCAGTTTGGTTTTTTTGTTTTTCTGTCCTTGCAGCTAGCCACTAATTTCACTAGAACTCACGTGACATTAACTCTGTCTGTATCTGTCTGAGAATATATCTCTTCATCTACCCATGTGTGTGTGTGCACGCGCAGTGCAGTTGTGCACTGACACCCAGATGCCACAGCCTCATTCACACATGTGTCATCTCGTCTCGAGGAAAGGCAGTGTAGGGTTTCTGGACATTGTCAGAGCAGGTGCAATGAATTACTTCCCCTTTTTTGCTGTAACCTTCCACCTTTGGCTTTACTTTTACTCCTTTTTCAGGGTCAATTCAAGCTCTTGACTCATCTTTTCAGAGTCGCTGACAGCACTTTACTGTCAGGAAGAGCTAAGAGGTCTTGGCGGCAGTGCTATCGTCATCACCGCACTTGCGGTTTAAGAATTAGCGGAAGTTTATCAGCTGATTCATATCTGAATCGTCTTAGTTTATGATAACATTTCAGAGAAAAGGGAAGTACAATTACCTCTGTGTAGGTGTGAGAGGGAGGCCAATGACAGCCACAGAATAGCAGATTTGTGGTCACAGGCGTACTGCGTAGTGACTCGAAGCAGCTGCAGTTGGAATTAACATAGAATTTTCTCAGAAATGCTTTCACACTCTTATCTTGTGTGGTACAACTGATTCGTTAGCAAATGTTTCATGCAGATGTATATAGGTTATACCCTGGAAATTTTAATAATATCACAAACTTAATTTAAGCAGAAGTACAAAAGATTTCTAAATATTTTTACATTTCTAAAAAAAAACCAAATAAAAACCTGTATGTAGTAATCATGCTATAGGTAGTGAAAAGACAAACAAGATAAGAGATGAGGGAATTCACTGCAGTTTGTTTCTCACAGTCTTTCTGCTGCTCTTGGTATGTGTGCAATTGTTATTGCTTCAAATGATAATCATTCAAAACGTTTGCCAAGCCACATTATATAAAAGTATACTACTTTTTTATGCATGCAGCACAGACAGACAAGGACATTAACACAAGAGTGTGAAACACACAACACGCAGCAGACAGGTTATGTGTGGTGGTGCAAGACAAGAACTGTTATGGCTCTGCTGATGGATGTTATTGCACGGCTGTTGTTACAGGGGTCACTGCGGAGGTCCTGCCTCTCCCTTGATCTAATTAAGCAACAGTGAAAGGAACAACAGTGAAATAGAGCGCCTCTTTTTTTTTTCGCATTGAGTTGAATTTGTTGCAGACGTACTCCAGGGTTTCTCCTGAGCCCATTCAAGGTTCCCTTTCATTCCCATTGAAAATGGATAGAAAAGGCTGCCCTCACACCCTCAAACTCATCTACCTCTGTTTGCCCTTGAAGATGAATGGAATCTACACTCTGTTGTGATGTGTGCGACAAACTAGTGAAGTGACTGGTGAGTATCACAGCAACTTGCTTGATTAGCATATAAATGCAAATCACCACAGGCATATTTTTATAGAAGAAACCGTAGGACAAAAGCAACAATATTAAACATGTGTGCATCAGCTTGATTAAGCCAGACTGCGTAAACAGAGCGCGCAGAAAAGAAACAGACAGTCGCGGCTGAGAGTGTGTTAGACGCTCGTCTAGACTGCAAGCGAGATCCTTCCCGTCATTGTTGGTTGGCATTGAGGGGCTGCAAAACAGGAAGCAATCTCCGAGGGAAAACCCTTCCGCTAGGGGGAACATTAGAAATTCAATGAGAAAAAGGCAGTAAACACGCTTTGCTGCCCCCCCCCGAATTTAGGTTTGAAACTAAATTACATTTTTACTCTTTCTGAACATGCAAAGAGGTGCTTTTAACAATGCGGGGGTTGGTAATCTTTCTTCTTTTCTTTCTTTGTTTTGCTTCACCTGCACCCGCTGCATGAAAAACACCACACATTGTCCAAGATGAAGTGCAGCCAGGAGACGGAAACAAGACTGATAAAAAAGGATCGTAACCCTATACAGTTGTGGTCAGATGTTTGCATTCATTCATCTTTGCCACGAATATCAGAATGCTTTTTAATAATTTCTTTGAACTGCCCTTTTTCCAGGGTGGAATGATTGTACAGCATCTTTAATGACTTTGAAAACCAAGAATTAAGTGTACAAGTTTGAATTTATTTATATAAATACACTGACTTAAATATTTTAATAAGTGGTGTTGAAGGTTCTGTTAACGTGACATGGCCAAGGTCTATTAACTTAGTGACGAGCTAATGAAGAGAACAGCAGCATCACTATCTATGGGGAAGTCAGTTTTACATTATTATGAACTAAGAAGCTGCCAACTGAGAAAGAAGTCCCTGCTCGAAAGTCGACAAGCTTGACTGAAATTTGTAACTGCCCACATGGACAAGGCGAATATCTTCTAGAGAAAAGTTTTATGGTCATACCAGACAAAGATTGAGGCATTGTTGGAGGCGTAAACGGGAGGCTTTCAAACCTAAAAACACAGCATGGTGGTTGCATCACGCTCTGGGTCTGTTTGGCTGCCAGTGGTACTGAAACAGGACAATGTTCGCAAACACACATCAAAACTGAGTTTGGAATGGATAAAGCAGGGTAACACTACCAGTTCTTCCAAGAGGAGTGGTCAAATATCCAGCCAGAATTATGCGAGAAGCTTGTTGATGGCTACCAAAAGTGCATGGAAAAATGTGAGGCTGTGTGTATATTTTTGACACGTGTGGATTAGAGAAAATTCTAAAAATTGTGCACCTAGTTCTTGCTTTTTAAACTCATCCACCCTGGAAAAAGAACACTTCAAAGAAATCATTAAAAGACCAAAGTTTACATGACGTTCATGCCCATGATGACTCTTCATAAGCTTCTGACCACAACTGTAGGTATTTGCTTAGTTCAGTATTCAGTGTGTCAAACTGGTTGATTTTCCCTTCTCAGTGGGGTGTTTGTTCATAATGGTCTCTTGCACCATCTTGTGGATACAGATTTTTTTTGTTGTTGTTGTTGTTGGGGGAGGGTTATTTGTCTTAAGTGTTTGCCTTCCCTTCAGCACACAACAAAATGTATGGCTTCTTTATCTGATCTAGCCAGACCAACCACAGATTCAAATATAATTACATTTTATTACATTATAAAAGCAAATAAGTAATGCCTGATTGTTATATTGTAAAGATTGTATAAAGCAGTGGTTCCTAAACTTTTTTTGCTAGCCCCCCCTTTGTTTAACAAGAAAATCCCCCACCCATATTTTCTTTTCAAACTCCATTGCAGTTTATTTCACACCTTAAACATTTTTGAAAACAATTAAACAAATAAAAGTAAACTGCAATAGATTACAGGTTGCAATAACATGAAATCCTACCTCTCTTACATAACAGAAAAACAAACCGTCTTTATGCTGTAATTATTTTACGTGTAGTTGTTGTTGTTTTTTTACTGTAGCTGTGGGATACTGTTTGTCCGTGATTTGGACAGCCCAGCGCGTGCTCCCGACTCAGGGGAAATTCTGATGGGGATACCTACCTTGGCACCACCGTTGTGCAAGTGAAGCTAAAGGAGAGTTATCATTCATCATTCATTCATCACTTTTTCTACTCTTTGGCTTGGGAGGAAGTTGGTTTGGAAGCATATTTCGCTATGCTTCATCTTCTGCTTTGCGTTTGTGTGGGAGCCCCGTCAAAAACTTGTCCATTATGCGCACAGTGTCCAAGCATTCTTTTTTTTTTTTTTATTCATACCGCGCCCCCACTGCAATAGCTTGGGGCGTGCCCCCCACCTTAGGAACCACTGAAGTAATGTGACAAAGATTTGACCCACTCCTCAGTTTACAGTTATTATTTTTAAGGTGATCTTGCTAACTTTTTCTTAGCAAGATGACTTCAGTTTATTTTCAGTCCAGTCCTTGTACATGAGTACTTTTAGAGGAGTGTTTTTGTTGTTGTTTCTTTGTCAATAAAAGTGACATTTGAACATTTTGATCATAAAAAGGCACCAACTCAAGGAAAGAACTACAAACTAGCAAGAAGCAATTTTAAATTGTACCATTAGGCACTATGCTACTAGTAGCGTATTTAAAAAACACATGATTTGTTCCAATTTCTTTAGTCGAATCTATGAAAAACGCCCTAAATAAGTCTAACAGGCATAAAATCTAATTTTTATACCTGTATTTTTGTGCATGATTTACTAAAAGCTGTTAGCTTAAAGCTTGGCGTATGGTGTGCTGTGTGTCCTTAAAAGCTCTGAGTAAACTTGACAAGTGGACAAAAGAAGAAGTGGCACTCCTAAAATACATCTACAGCAAATCCAAAAGAAATGGGAATACATCCAGCACAGAGCTGACATATGACCTAAGAGATGCAACCCAAACCCTTCAGTTGATCTATATTTATCTACTGTTCACTGAAACCTTGTCAGAAGCTTCTCGGTGGAAATTTGTCTGCCAAGAAGCCATTTATAAGGAAACAGAGAGGAAAGGCTCAAGTGTGCCAAATTATACAAGAACTGGACTGAAAATCAGTGACAACAGGTCTGATGAATCCAGATGTGACATTTTTGGTTCAAATCACCATTAGTATGTACGGAGGAGGTCAGGCGAGAAATACAACAGGGAGTGTCTGCAGCTATGTGTAAAACATGATGGAGGCTCTGTCATGGTTTCAGGCTGCATTTCAGCCAGTGGTGTTTGGGATTTTGTCAGACTTAAATAGGAATTATGAATGAGCAAAGCAGCAAGCAATGCAATACAACCTGTAAAGTTGGCATTGCAACTTATCGTTGTATGGTTGAGAAAGGCTTCATTTTTCAGCAAGACTGTGATCCCAAACACACTGCATATATATACCTGGATGGAAAAACACACACACTGTTCATAAGAAATATTGACCTTTGAGCTCATTAGAAGTATATAAACCAAACTAAGTTTTTAGATTGCCTTACTATATTTCCTTACAAGTTTGCCAATTTCAGTGAACCATTGCACCTATTTCCCAATTTTCAAACAACAAATAAAGACGAAATATTGCCTCTACTTTTGCACTGTACTGTAAGCATTGTATCTGGTCACTCCTGTGTACATAGAGTAAGGACCTTACGCATACTGTTTATACTGTCTGTGTATCTGGGTACCATAACGTGTAAAAACTGAATAAACTAACCTTTGCAGAACACGCACTCCCTGGAAGAGTACTAACATCTTTTTTCGTCTTAGAGTGGACTGATGACCAATGTTACCTCTAAGCTGCGCGCGTGCGCAATTGCGCACTGCTGGCACGGTCTCTGCGCACAGAAAATCTGCGTTGCGCACAAAAAAATCTAACCTGAATTGAAATTAAAACTTTAACAATTCTGTTTTGCAGTGTTAGTCAGTAAGTGACTGGCTGCTCCCTTATGGGATTAGAACGATGCCACCTTATCCCATAGTCCAGCCAATAATGCGATTCACATTCGTATATACGCAGCTAATCAACTTCGTTGACAGGCTATGACAGCGTCCTTATGTGCCGACACCAGTGTTTTAGCTAGCAAAGCGGTGTGGCTGATGTGGAGTGAAGCCACGTTAATGACAACGTGTACAACCATTGGAGATGTGAGCAGGACAGACGGAATAATTGACGGAAAATGTGTGGACTTTATACCAGTTTTTAAATTGTGTTGATAGGCCACATAAAACCAGAGTTATGATAAAAATATATGCAATGTTTGTTTGTTTTTTCCTGACTACTATCGTTGTTTATATTTACTGCAGGAAGAAATGGTAAAAACTGTGTTTTATAAGGAAAACACTCGAAAGCGCTCTCCGCCTGTGAGCAAAAACCAAAACCCCCACCCTTTCCTATTGGTCGAAAAATGTACCATGTCGACCAATCCAAAAAATGATATGGCAACATGGCATTTAGTTGTTTAGAAAGGGGGGAATTTTTAGGAGTGACAGAGATTTGCAACGTTTAGCGCAAATCTTGTGTAGTTAGTGTGTAGTGTAGTCAGTAGTTTTGTTGTGTGTGTCAGAACAATGAGGCGACTGCTAAATGTTACAGGTGTTACAGGAGTGATACATCTCCTGTTGTCAGGCCTGCAGGTATCAGGCTGTTGTTCTCCTTTATCTCATAGTGGACAGAAATAATTTTTTGGAGTGGCACAAATAATTTGTGTGGCATCAAATTTGATGCAGAACAGAACAGCTGATTGTTCTGTAAATAGTTTGAAGTTTATTTTAAAAACCGCCTTGGCTGCATTTTTAGGTAAACAGCTGCAAAAAACTTTGTTGTTTGCAAAGCTCAGTTACTTTTTTGAAGAAGTAACTATATAATTAATTACCTGACATTGGTTATTATTTACTGTATTTTGCAGACAGAGATTTACAGGACTCTCTCCCAGACCACAGACTCATACTCATAATACAAGTCAGAGCTTTGTTTAAAAAAAAAAAAGAAAGAAAGAAAGAAAAAAAAAGAAAGTTTTGTTTTCAAAATTGGAGTTCAAGTTATTTTTACTTCCAATAGTGTTAACATACTACACAGGTCATGAACAAGATTTTTTTTTTTTAATTTTCATTGTAAGTGGGCTAAAGCAGTTAGTAGTCTAACATAAATATAAATGCTGTAATTTGATTATTTTAATAAACCATGTGACTTGGATGGATTCGATGCTGGCGTGACCACAGTGCACACGTCTGCTGTTGCTCACAGTGGTCCAAGGGACCGCTCAGGGAGTTTGTGTGTTCGCTCAGACACATGAAAAATCAGAGGGAACATTGCTGATGACCATCCAGGTCCTCTGAGAGGTGTTGTGATTGAGGCATCGTTCACCCCAGCTTCAGTCACCCAGCGCTTTCAAACCCTTTCCTTTAATTGGAACATTTTACTAACAAGTTTACTTTTTCCAGCATGAACTTAAAGTGATTACTCTAAATGCTGAACAAAGACATAAAGACATCACATACGATAGACAGATGTATGCTTTTTGTCCCCATTCGGTTGCCTTGATTTGATTTGTCACGTGATTCTACGTCACATTTGTCCCTGGTGTTTAGCGGTGCAGCTGGAAAAACAGTTGCCTCTTTTACAACTAATTCGCTTGACTCAAACAACAATAATGGAAATCGGTACAGAAATTAGTAAGAAAATAAGGGTGAGTAACAGTGCGGGTTGAAGCTGAGTGGTCTGCGTGATTAATGTTTGCGTAACAAAGGAGCTACAAGCTAACACTGACTCGCTAGCTTAAATGTGTCAGCCTAGCCTAACTTATTGTTTTTATTTTCAAGGCCGAGGGATTGGTACCTCACTCCGGCAGGCATCGTCATAGACTCAATAATTTCTTTTTGATTTGAACAGTTAACAGTTTCCACAGCATAAACTCAGTGCTACGTTAAGTTAATCCTTGGGTTGTTGAATGATAACAGCGCAGCTAGCTACGCTACCTAGAATTTGTTGAAATAACATCTTCCGGTTGTACTTTTAATCTCTTCCAGGCTGCTATCAAAGGAAAGCTTCAGGAGCTTGGTGCATATATTGGTACGTGAATGATATTCAGTGATTACCTCTGAGACAGCAGTTACCTGGTTGTGTAGTCTTACCATACACGATGTGCGTGTTTCTTTTTCTTCACAGATGAAGAACTCCCAGATTATATTATGGTGATGGTGGCAAACAAGAAAACCTCCCAGCAGATGGCCGACGACCTCTCGCTCTTCCTCGGAAACAACACGATGAAATTCACAAACTGGTGCGATTATATTGTTCATTTGTGAACTGGTTCTTATGTAGCGCTTTTCTACTCTCCTGGAGTATTCAAAGCGCTCTGAATATGTAAAATATGATAGAAAGTTGTACCTTTTTGCCTTAATTTTGTTTTTGTTTCTTCATTTTTAGGCTGCATGGTGTTCTGGAGAAATTAAGATCTGTTGCAGCAGGTAAGCCCGGCTGCGTTCAATACATCTCTGCACTTTTTAACCAGCAATGGGAAGTTTGTCTTTTTTATGAACATGTGAGGCTCAGGAGTTTAGCATTGCTCATGTTTCTGTTTTTCTCAGAGCCCGCATCCCTCAAGCAGCTGCAGTCAGACGGCGCTACTGTGAGCGGGAAGAGCCGATCGTCTGTAGGTGAAAACGGCCGAGCGGAGGAATTAAGAGGAGATAGGACAGAAGCCCGTGTATCCAGCTCTGCACATGAGAGCAGGTACCTGACGCAGTAGTTTCTCAGGTTGCCCCCTAATTTCCAAATTATGCTTCAGCAGGAAAATCTATGTAGTAACTTAAAGCAAATTGTGAATTGATTGCTCATTGTTAGGGATAATTTTGCTCATGCTGAGGTCGCCAACCACTATTTTTCCAAGTTTAACTGTAGTAATATCCATTTCCTCTTTGGAAGGTCTCATAAATGGTGGCTCAGTTCTTCTGTGTGTTTGTATTATTTGTACTGTTTAAGGTTTTTGTTATACTTTTTTATGATGTAAGTCAGTGATAATTCACACAAAAGCATGTCCGGATTTCCCCCAGAAAGTATTATGATGTTGAAAATGACTATTTACTGGAACAAAGAAGTACTCATCAACAAAGAAAGTCTTTGGTCAGAGCAGACCAAGAAGTGTGTTTGAGTGTGGTTACATTTTTCTTGTATTTTGTTTGTTTGTTATCAGGAGGGGGACCTTGGAAAAGGGTTCCTCACGGCTCTCCTCCAGTGTTAGGCCCCTGGTGGAGCCGCTCCCATCGGAGGCAGTTCTTGACATCAAACCAGAGATGGACGATGACCTCATCGCTGACGAGCCTTTAGAAATCAGCACCAACCACAGTCGTACACACGGAGCAGCTAGCAGACACAGCGCTGATATCTATAGACCCGGTCAGGGCCAGTTCACATCAGTAAGCTCTGCGGAAGCGTCCTTTCATGCTAGGCAGCAGGGCAGCAGAACCAGCAGAACCTCTAGAACTGGATCCAACAAGGTATTATCAGAGTGCTTATTTTGCTCACTTTCTGGTGACGGTGTGTTAGGTAGTTGGATATAGTAATAATGCCTTGCTTTCACCGTTCAGCAAGAAGAGTTTTCAAGGAAGCGGAAGGCACCGGTAGTGAGTTCTGTCGTAAGAGTGAACCGAGATGCAGACGAGGACAGCGACGATGTGGACGAGGACGAAAGCAGCTACAGTGGCAGAGGCCTCTCCAGTAGAGTGTCCCTCCCCTCCAAACCAGAACGGAAGTCAGTATGAACACTTGATGTCATATTAACCTCAGGGTTGGGTTTATACTGTGGAAAGAAAACGGTTAAGTAAGGTAATGTTTATCTGCCTCGTGGATGCTTTTATTTATGGGACTTTTGTAGGTCGTGTGTACCCAAACCACATGTGTGTTTTCTTGCAGTAAAGCTTAAGAAGTGAGTCACAGATGATCAATTTTGCGCTTTGCTGAGCTCTAACAGTTTTGAGGTTTGTATCGTTTCAGACCTACTCTCCCACCAGCCAAGCAAGCCAACAGAAATCTGATACTGAAAGCCATCTCTGAGGCACAGGACTCAATCACCAAAACGACTACCTACCCAACAAGTGCGTTCCCACTGTCGTACATTTAACCACAAACATCCTGTAAGTTAAGCTGATTTTCCATTGTTGTTTGTGTCATTCTCTTACGTTGACCTTTCCCCGCAGTACCACAGAAACAGACTGTTCCTGTGGCGCCTCGTACTCGTCTCGCCAGCAATGAGGAGATGAGTGCAGCCATCCAGCTAGTCCAGGAGCACCTCCACAGCCTGGCGCCCCGGGTGCAGACCTACACCGCCACAGATCTACCTCCCTCCAGAACATCTGGTATATATAATAGAGTTTCATGCGCACAGATGATCACATATTCTCATTAGCTCACAAGTATATGTCTGTTTGCAACCTATGTCTGATGTTTTGTAGCTGAAGGAGCAGATGACCATAATTATTTATGTCTATATATATATTTTGTGTATGTCACAAGCCCGGATGGTTTTTATTTGGATGATTAGTGTATAGCAGAACTATGGATCATCATAACTGAACAGCATAGTAATGAAATAGTTGTATAATTAGATGTGTGTTGACTTCGGCAGGCAAGTAACAATTTTAAAAAACTTTGTGAGGTTCTCAAAGTGCTGTTTTGTTTGTTTTATTTATTTATTTATTTATTTAATTAATACATTTTATTCCAGCTCCAACCAGATCGTTAGCATCACGGCTTCAGTTGGAGAGCAGCGGTAGAGGAGAGCCAAATGAATATGGTGAGTTTTAGTTTTAGACAAGCGATTTCCGAATGATATTCCATGCAACTTTAGAAAGTTTCAAAACTATTGAGAAGTAATGAGTCTTCCCAAAAACACTTGATAGCTCCCAAAATTCTATTTACATATTTTTTTCAATCTGTCATGCCTCTAGGGGTGGAGGTCACTGCAGGCGGTGAAGTGAAGACATTTGATACGCGTTCTTTCATAATGAGTCGACCACAAGTGGGAGAATCTCCAGTTGGAAATCAGCAGCAAGTCCTGTCTGCTGTACCACGCACCGTCCAGACCAGGTTTGTATGTTTGTATTTTTACTGAGGTGGCATACACAAGGTGTCTTTCCATTATGAGTGGAATGGACTGAGTAGTGGCACAAAGTTGGTTGTCAACGCAATGAGTTCTCATAAAACAGGTGCTGTTGACATCTGATCAATCGTTGTGTCCTGGCAGCAGAGCGACTGATTTTATAAATGATGATAAATCTATAACATTACAAAAATATGAAGATCTGAAACATACATTGCAGACAAAGCAGCAGCGTGTGTGTGTGTGCACATGAGAGGAAAAGCACTTATAGAAGTGTGGTACTATCCATACTGTATAGATGTGTGAAGCAGGAAAGAAAAGCAGCAAAAATTCAAAAAAATCATTAAGATACAGGAGAATTTGGTGGATTATAATCAAGTATCTCATTGAATTAATGTTTAAAGGGCAGTTTTATTTTCTGTTCTTTCACCTGCAGTCTCGGTGGTGGTTAATGGTCTGAGAGTAATGAATGATAAATGAAAACAGAATTCAAATGTAGGCTCATGTAAGTGCGATGTAAGGTGAGCAGGAAGTGCAAATAAGTTTACTATTTAAGGATCACTTATTACAGTGTTATTTAATGGTGATGCTATTGATTGGCCAGTAGGTGGTGCCATTGTTTCTGTTGACGATGTTACGAGGATGTACCTCGAAAAGAAGTGAACCACCTTTGTAGTACAGAAAACCCAGAGTTAACCACGAAGATAAGACCATATCCTGTTTCATAGTACAGACCTGTGTCTTTGTATAAATAACGAGACATTTGTGCTATTACTGGATTGTCATTTCATCTGTTCTGCTTTTCTGACTTACCCTAGCAAGGAGAGAGGCGACTCTGCCAGCCCGAAGTTCATAGTGACATTAGATGGGGTACCGAGCCCGCTTGGTAACCTTGCAGACTGTGAAACTGACCTGGAAGATGTGAGACCACCTGCGAACGTACCTGACGCAGCGAGCCATGCCCACAGAGAGCCCAAAGTCAGCGTCCTTCAGAGGTTACAGGGAGGCGTCACATCAGAAGGTGTGTGTGTGTGCTCTCAGCAGAGTTATTAAAGTGATATGATAATCAGCTATTTTATTTTTGTTTTGCATTTTAAAGCCAAGTTTTAGCCTCTTTAGTCCTGTCCTTTTATCTGTTGACAGATGAGATGATGGACATTGACATGGCAGAGGAGAATGCGGTCCCTTTGAAAAAACAAAAGGTCATGGAGCGATGCAAGTTCTGGCCAGTGTGCAAAAGTGGGGATGAGTGTCTGTATCATCACCCAACAACACAGTGCAAGTAAGTAGCTATGTTAAATACAATGAGAATGATTGTTTAGGTTAATTTTTTTTCACTTTCAGTCATAAATCCTGATTACATGTGTTTTGCTTTTTTCCTTAAGGACTTTTCCAAACTGCAAATTTGGGGATAAATGCCTTTTTGTGCATCCAAATTGTAAATACGACGCCAGGTGTACAAAGCCAGACTGTCCCTTCACTCACGTGAGCCGCAGGAGCACGGCTGCACCTCCTCCACCCAGACCAGGTACTCTCTCGCCAGCTTGACCTATGCTGGGTTTTCTTCTAGCCTCCTGTTCACTGATGGGATTCTGGCTAAATTCTGTGAGAGCGATTAGTAGTTTAAACATTTTCAGCTATTGTGGATCCACTAAAAGTTTCCCTAAATTACCTCAAGCAAGTTCATATACGGTTACTTGATGAAAAACAAAACACAAAACACTGGTGGTGTGCAGATGGAAAGTGAAGCTAATCTGTTTAAAGTTAGCAGAGGAAGAATGCGTTCATACTATTACCTTTTACTCATGTAAAACACTTGAATCTTCAGCCAGTTTTGTTGCATTATTCTGAATAAAGTAGACCTAACCTAAATGATACAGATCTGAAGTCTTTGCCGGGCGAATCTACACCTGTGATATAGATTATCTATTCATCAGGTCAGTCTGTTGGTAAGGTTTGAAATAATCACGCAGAGTAGATCTTTGTCAAGTGCATTGACCCGACTCTCTATCAGGCATCTAGTGCTTGCGTCTGTGGAAACCCCCAGTGCTTTTATAAAAGAAAATCTGATTAGAGAAGATAAGACAGGACCTTGCTGTTCCCTTTTAGACTAAAGGTGAAAGCGTGTGTTGGGCTTAGAAAGAGGGCAGAGAGTCTAAATGCTCCTCCCTGTGGGAGGACAGCCCTGAGAACTGGGTGACAGTACATTCACTTCTGTTGTCCTTGGTGTCGAGCTGACTTGGCATCTGCTGAAGTTGTATTCCCGTGTGAATTTAAAACTGTCTCACAAAAACTGAACAGTGGCCCACGTCAGTATTCGAATGAATCATTGTTGATTTCCTCCCCAAAAAATTGTTTTTAATGATGTCAGTGTTACAACAAAGAAGTCCTTATTGTTTTCCCTCAAAGACATTTAATGTGACACTGTTTTTACGTATCCATAGCACTTCCATGTTTCTAAACTATCATAATCGTCCTGATATCTTATCCTTGACCCTTGTGTTTGCAGCAGTGCAGCAGACCCAGCCTACCAGCATCTGTCGCTTCTTCCCAGAGTGCAAGAAGATGGACTGTCCATTTTATCATCCCAAGGTAAAAACGCTGCACAAGAGCTGTGTTTGTACAACGCAGACTGATCGCTTTCAGATTCACAGCGAATCTGATTTTTTTTTTCTTTTCTCTCCTTCTTAACTACAGCCGTGTCGCTTTGCTGCGATGTGTAAACGAGCCGGGTGTACCTTCTACCACCCGACCACAACCGTGCCTCCAAGGCACGCCCTGAAGTGGACAAAAGCACAGAGCAGGTGAACAGATAATGCAACTCAGATAAAGACCATCATTTAATATTTAATTCAGCATTATGTGTTTAATTTGATGATGCACTTAATAAATACGGTCTTTCTCCCCTCGCAGCTAAAGTACAGAGACTACGGCAGAAGCCCGACGGTCAGCGTTTGAAGCTGTGGAAAGTCCTTGTGTCTGTGGGCTGTCAATATTTCATTTACCGAACGTTTCAGTTTATTTTAATGTATTGTTTGGAGTGATTTTAAAGGAAATAGTTTTTTAAGTTGAGGAGTCAAGTTTTTTGTGGGTCATGCTGTCAAAATAATAAATACAGTTATATAAAAATCTGTTTCACGTCATCATTTTGCTCATGCTATTCGTGTACTTTGGTGGGACACCGACCTTGATCGGTTTAACTGAAGGTAAGGCAAGTCATACGTATCGTGCAGTAACATACACTGAAAAAGCATGAAACGCGAACGTGTTTGACCTTTTTTTGCTTATCAAAATTCTGCTGGAGTGACTTTATAAAGTCTGCAGTTGTTTTTATTAAATACACACGGATCCAACCAGACTGTAAAATCTATACATGCAGTCAGTGAGCTAAAGACGCCTTCAGCACTGCAGCTGTGTGCAATAACACCTGCATCCTTCTAAAGTGTGAAAGCCACTTATTACCAATCATTTAAATACAGAAATAGTCCCAAACCTGCTCTCATTCACCTGGTGAATATAGACATATGATTGTGTCTTTTGGCCTGTGTTATAGCAGGATGGTGGAGGATATCCTGTGCAATTGGTTTATTTCTAAAGTTAAGTGTGTTTCTCGAGTTCTTTCCAAAACTTGCATTACAGGTGCCATTGAGCAATCTTAGTTGTGCACATTCATATGCAGATATCTGTTTATAGAGATTACCCTGTTAGTAATTGTGCTTTGGGCGTTTCTTAAGGTTTAAACTAAATTTGGCAATGTCTCAAATTCAAAACGTCTGTATAGATGTACTGGTTGATTTATGATTGTGGAAAACAAGCTGACTAACCAGTAATAATGAGACATAATTTTTGTGACTCTGAAAAGTATAAACATCAATGTTTTTGATCATGATTCTCGATCAGAGATGTGGCACTCATGTGAATGACTTGTTGAATTATAATCTGTGAAACATACATCAAACATATCAATAAGGAATGATATGGCGTCATATTGAGCCTAAGACAACATTCCTTGCAGAAGGTATAACCTGGAATCAGTTTTTGGCTTTTGTGGCTTTGTTTCCTTTATTTATCAGCTAGAATGTGTCGTTGACATTAATGGGCAGCTGAAGTTGCATTATAGTTTATAAAGATATTTAAAGTGACCAAAAAAGGACTGGATTGAGTATAACACAGTCATAAAGGAACTTGCAGAACAGGGATTTCTTCATTTTATGTGCAATCCCTTTATAAATACTATTGAATACAATATAGTGACAATATAAACAAAGACATTCCACATATACATCTCTCTATATATAGAGAGAGAGACATGAAAGAGACAGAGAGACACCGGAAATCACTTTATGGCAGACGATCACGTTTTGGTACAACACCGGCTCTGTCGCGGCTTCGTGATGACGTCACATGACTCACAGTTAAAAGCTCTGTGAGCGTGCGTATTTCTCGCCGGGTGCGGTGGCGCGTGCCTGTAATCCAAGCTACCGGGAGGCTGAGGTTAGAGGATCGTTTGAGCTCAGGAGCTCTGAGCTGCAGCGGACTATGCCGATCGGGTGTCCACACTAAGTTCGGCATCGATATGGTGATCCTGGGGGAGCCCGGGACCACCAGGTCACCTAAGGAGGGGTGCACCGGCCCAGGTCGGAGACGGAGCAGGTCAAAGCCCCCGTGTCGCTCAGTAGTGGGATCGCGCCTGTGAATAGACGCTGCAGTTCAGCCTGAGCAATACAGCGAGACCCAATCTTTATACACATCATTATACCTGTCTCTACATCACACAGCAGCCTCATCAGCACTTCTTTGTCTTTTTCATTTACGTCAAAAACATTCACAAACCTGCTGCTCTGCTCGTCCTATACCACCTCCACCTGCAGCACAGCGGCAACTACAGCCTCCACCCTCAATACTCCTGCTGGCCCACAGGTGGAGACAAACTCAAAGTAGAAAATTTATTCTCACAACTTTTTGTCTGGAACATCTGTTCAATTGAGGAAACATAAAATGGGTCCGCTAGAAATGAAATTACTTGTACACAATTCTGCGATTTGCAGCCTTTAATCACAAGTTTAAAAGACTGTCTTGAAATCAGGTGTAAAACCTAAGAAAGATCTCAGATGCTTGAGTTACCAAATCACAATCAAACAGTCGCATCAAAGCACTTGCTGCTGTAAGGTGAAGATCCCACCTTATTGTGGAGAAAAAGCCAAATAGTTTTTTTAAATGACCTTTTAGCAAGGACTTGGCGACAGTGGGAAGGAAAAACTTTCTTTGAACAGGAAGAAACCTCCAGCAGAACCAGGGTCATAACTAATGGATGATTCAGGGTCACTTGAAAAGTTTTTTAGATGACACCTTACAGTTGTTCTTAGCTGGTCTTGGTGACTTCCCTCATAAACTACCAGATAACATTAGTGCTGAGTCTCATCAGTGCTCTGGGGTCATTATTAATTAAGTAATCATTTTCTATAAACTCCTTCATTGTGTTTTATTCTGTTTCTGTCAGCGCACAAACATTTTTTTTCTTCAGAACAAAAAACCCTCCTTGTCTGGTGAACTGCACTTTACTTACCCTTTAGAGTTTAACCCACTCATTGAACATTCAACATTTCAACTCCACTAAATAACAGTTACTTATAAATAACATTTAAACATCACTGACAGAGAAGATTTGGCATAATCTTCATGGGCACAACCCACATACCTTGGCATAACACACACATACACGCACGCAAGTAAGTTCCCTGACTTTTACCTGACCAGAAATCTTCCCATGAGGGACAAACAGCTTGTTTGACATTTATGTCAACTTCCAGTTGTGCTCATTTGTTAGGAGAGGGACACTTTAAACCTTTAACACATCAAAAGCCCAGCGAGCCTCTGAAATCTCCTATGTGGGCGCGGTGTGGCCTTTGAGCTTCATTCTAAATATTTCGTTTTCAGCTGTATTTGTTGACTTTGAATAAAACATGGACTCTCAATGAGATCAGCACACAAACAAATTAATGACTTGGATGTTGCGACTGTTTTACCCTTTTGTTTTTTCTTCTCTGCGGGGTGCCGATGACATCACACAAGCAGCGTCAGCCTGAGCAAGATAGCAAAACCTGATCTTTTTAAACCACTCACACGACAAAAACCATCATTACACATCATTTTCCATCATTCATGAGTTTCATCAGCCTTTCTTTTATCTCACAAACAAGCTGCTCTGCCTGTCCTACACCACCTCCACCTGGAGGTTAGCCGCAAATATCAGTACTGCAACAAATCCATGTGAGACGATTCCAGTTAAAGAACTGTTCAACAAATTAAGTTAATTAAAAATAACGATGAGTGACAGTGATGGAAATAGAAGAACAAATTGTTATTTTTTTCTTCTTCTTTTTTTAATACCTGCCTTAACTGACAGTATTGTTGTCCACACGTCTTTCATTTAAAACAACAGCGACTGACAGTCCTTGGTGTCAGTTCCCAGCAGGAGGAAGTGATCGCCTCATTTTATGATTTCACTTGTATTGCACAGTAGTTATGACAGATGGAAAATTACAATATTTGGGCATCAACTTTTAGGCAGTTCTTGATTTATAAGACTGACTCATGTCTTGAATGACCTAAAACAACTGCCCGACCCTCCCACCCCTTCAAAAAAATACAATATTGCATAGTTCAGTCTTTTCGAAACAAAGAACAGCCTCAAGTATATGCAGTATTATCGCCATGTTTTTTTTATTTTTTCATGGCAAACAGGTGGAATATGTTTGAAACTCAAATTCTTGTAACATAACAGAAATCCAGTACAAAACTCACTTGTTTTTAGCCCTTTACTTTTCAAATGTCGAAAAAGTTACTAAGTAAGTAAACAACGAGTGGCTGATACAATTCACGCCTGCATAACAGTAAAACTCAGAAAGAGTGGGCCAAAGAACAAGAAAATAAGAGCAATATTTCTCTCAAACTGGACTTGACACATTCACTGAAATGACTCATAATCGGCCTTTATTCTGAATTAAATATTTAACCGTTATTTGTCACGTTTGTCGTTTGCCTAATTATCCCTTACATGTATTTCGTGATTATTAGAAACCTCCCACGGTCATTTCCAAGGAAGGTAGACCACAAATGAGGGTATCGCAGTTTGCATTTGAAATAAATGGCCTGTCTGGGGTTTTTCCAAGTAAGGGAGTCCCGATGAAGAGGAGGGAGTATTGTTTAGAGCAGTAATTAAAATTCATCAAAACTGTCCTTACGAGCTGTCGCTTTTCTTTCTTTCTTTTTCTTTTTTACGAACTCTTACTCACACTGGATGTTATGTGATCAAGTGCAAAGCTTGAGTTTAATACAGGCGCCATCAAGCCTTCTGCTACTTCTGTGAGCCTCACCGAGCAGCAGAATTAGTGCAAGACATACAAACAACAGTTATAAAGATATTTCAAAAGCTTTTACACATTTTTTAAATCATTCACGCAATGTTTAAAAATTGATACGGCGGGATTTGGGGGTGGTTCTGAGCATCCCTACACTCCCAGCAACAGTGGGTCGTTGAGGGTTCGGGCTGTACTGCGTCCAAGCTGTGAAAAACGATCTTTAAACTAATATGTGTTCACCCTGGTTTAAGCCTAATTTGACAAAGCAGCTTTCCTCCTTTCTCTCTTTCTCTCTCTCTCTTTTGCAGCCTCAACTCTTTTGGACAGCGTTAAATGCCAAGTATTAGAAATGTCTGCCCTTGCCCAAGCTCTTCAAAATTCCTGTGATGGTGGAACATGTTTTTGTGTGGGAGGACTGTTCTGCCAAGCAAAGCTGTTTTAGTCCTGATTCTCTTTTTTTTCCTCCTTTTTTTTTTCCTTCTTCTCACAAGAAAATCTTGTTCTTGCACGACCAAATGCTGTCTCGTGATGGGGGCAAACAAGAAAAGGACTAACGAGTAAAGGGCACCGCATGCCTTAAATGAGCCAAAAGCTCAGTTTTAAATGGATTGCGTTGGACGCTTAAACAAAAGCGTGTGTGATTTTTTTTTTCTTTTCTATTACAGTAATAGTGTGAGTAAAAAAACATTACTTCCAGTATGTTCCCCCTCCTCAAATTGTACATTTTCTCGAAGATCCCCCACTCTTTGCACATAAACATCTTCGTTTAGAGTAAAAGGCTGTGAGAGAATTCTGAGTGGGGCATTGGGGAGCCCCTTGGGCATTTCTCATTGCCAGTACACTTGACATCACCTTACCTATTTCGCAGCTGGTGAGCCACAAGCCAGCAAGTGCTGCACAGTTCTGGAAATTACCATGAAGCATGTGTAAATACTCACAGCCCAGTCATCCATGTGGAGTTTTGGGATGCAGTCTCTTGAGGACTAAGTCGAAACTTCATATCTGTGACAGCTAAACAAAAAGAAATAAGAAGAAAAAAGAAAGAAAAAAAGAGGAAGCCCATAATGCCAGCTTAACACACATGTACGCCCCACACACACACACACAAACACACACATCCCCACTACCCAGACATAATCACACTTGTGTAAAGATTAATGTGTTATTTTTGTGATAACCTGACAATTGTGCTGCTTCCAAACAAACAAGTTTTTAGTTCTGTCAAACTGGGTAATTCATTTGTGAGGCTGTGAGCATCCACTGATAATGTATTCAAGGAGTGAGTTAAGCTCTGGTTGTGTTATTTTTTTGGACTTTACACAATTGCCTTGCTCGCCTTAACTTTCCAACAGACATGTGACTTCCAGTCTAGTGCAACTTACCAGAAACTACATCAGTACGTCTAATTAGGTAGACAGCTAGTATCAGAGAGAGAGAGAGAGAGAGAGAGAGAGCGAGCGAGAGTAAGAGAGAGAGAGAGAAAGAGAGAGCGAGGGAGGAGGGACAGAGAAGAAAAGAAAAGAGGGAAGAAAGCGACTCAGTGCTCGTGGTAAGCCAAGTTCTTCTTAGCGCTCGTACGGCTACAAAGGCTCTCACTCTCTCGTTCTGTCTCTCTCTCTTTCACACACACACAGACAGACACACACTTCACCAGATCACACACACTCAAAAACACAAAGCAGAAGTGGACAAAGACACAAAGTTTCAGTCGCTACAGTCGGCTATGGCGCAGGGCTCTGACAGCAATGACACAAGTTACAAGTCCCCATCACCTGGAAGCAGACAGGTAAGTGTGCATGGTTCGTTTACTTTTACGAGGATGCGCCCGGTTTTGTCGGAGCGATTTTAGTTTAACATCTCTGGATGTACTCGTGTGGGTATGTTTTAAACACGCACCTTTGATTGGCTGCATTCTTTCATGCATATTTTTGTGGGCAGCAACCAAGGCCACCACTAGAGACACCCATCCTGTCTCTGCTGGCTCTTTTCACAGTTTCTCAGAGTGTCTCACATGCACACATGGGCTGGAGGCATGACTCGCTGCAAGTGTAGGCTTTTGTGAATTGCAAAAAAAAGAAAAAAAACTCAGCATCACTTTGCCCAAGTAGTGGGACTCCATTGTTTTTGCAAGTCCTCAAACTGCGAATGAGAGCTGAGAGCTGTTGGGAACAGACATCGTGTTAAATACAGTATGTACTGTGCATTTCTGTGCATGGGAGAAGCTGCCCATTACCCTCGGTGCTGGCTGGTTTCACATGTGTCAGACTCTAGTGTTCACTATTGCTCAAACCTGTTCTGGAAATAGAGCGCTCAAGCGACGTATTAACGCTACAAGGCATGGAAATAACTTTGATCATCTAAATTCAGTTATTTCTGTGAGCAACGCTGGTTGTCTGGGGGATTTTCAGAGAGGTGCTAACAGACGTTCAGACGAGGTTAGATACTACATTTCTTATCTCTTTGATGTCCAACCGACTCAGCATTTTGAAATTGATTAGTTATTATGATACCAAGAAAATCGAGTGTTCAGGACATGAAACAGGGTGTGCGTTATAGCTAACCGATGACTCAGCCACTCCCCGACCCTGCCCTTGCACATTAGGTGTGATGTTAGGCAAGTCTTCCCTGAACTATCATTTTCACACCCCGGCTAGAGCGTCCAGCACAAACTATTCACCGAGCTTCTCGCAGATTCACTCTTTCAGGCTAAGGAGACGTCTGCTGGCCTCTGTGTCATTTGCACAAACACACTAACTGAGGGCCTGCTGTTTTGTTTCAGAGCTCAGACGACCCAAAGAAGGTGATGCGCCGCGAGAAGAATCGAATCGCTGCCCAGAAGAGCAGGTTGAGGCAAACTCAAAAAGCTGACAGCCTTCACTTGGTAAGGACACCTTCCACCACACTTAACACCCTCAAAGCAACACAACGCGAACAGATGTCTCAGCAGGACATGCTGAAAACAAGTCTGCCATGCTGGTTTCAAATCAATAACTGCAGATTGACTGGATAAACTTAACACTCCTTGTATGTCAGAGCTGCTAATTCAGCCTATCTCTGTGAATAATGATGAAAGCATCAGGGGTGTTTTTTGCTATGCAATGCCCTGCCAACTGTTCAACCTCCAGTGTAACTCCATAGCACAAATGGAAAGAAATTTTGAGTACTGCAACAGACTGCAGCGCTTTCTAAGTGTCCGTGCAGCCCTTTGAAGCCTCTGGGAGTGGATTTGTACTATATTTACAAAATGCTACCTGACCATGTGGCGATGTGTCATGGCTTCTGTTGGGCTGCACACTTGGACGCTGTTCGGTGTGTTTTCAGAAGCTTAAGGAATAAATTAGCACGTGTGGGCAATCACTCCCTTTTCACAGCAGAAACGAGCATCAGAGACTGCAGCACAGTGTATGACGACAGGAGTGCGTTCACGCTCGACTCCTTTTGTTCACCGCTTTATTTGTTTGATCTTTTATAGCTCTTTTTCTTTTTAACGTTAGAGTGGGTAGTCAGCACATTTCTGCTGGATGCGCAGCTGGATGCTCTGTTATGTTAAAAGCAACCAGTGACCCATTGAACACTTCCACTAGCTCAACAAGGTGTCATTTCTTACATCAACCTATATTTCAAAACACTGATCACGTAACCACTCGCCATGTGACTTCCTCGTTCAAGAAAAGAAGATGCGTGCGGCACTGAGCTCTTTCACAGTAATGTGTCAAGAGCAGCTGTTTCAGTGAACTTTATCAGACGAGCAGAAGAGATTTTTGACCTTCAAAAAAAGCCACACCGTAGGCTGTAGTAGATCCAGTGTAGCTGATTTGAATATGTGAGAATCCTTCCTGTGAAGTACGGTACACATTATCAATCTCTTTAAACCCGTCAGTCACAGAGAATATAGCCTGTGGTTTTACTTTCATCGTCTCGCTAGATAAACAGGAAGGTGAATTTTCCCTCTCTTTGACACCGTGGCTTATTTCCTGTTTCTTCAGTAGTATTTTTTTCTTCTTTGTAAATGAGCTCGAGTGCTACATGTCGTGGGCAGGAGGGGAGAAAAAGGCAGTCACTTCTTGTAAAACACTGATAGCAGTGGGCCGTATTTGGCTAAGTGACGCAAGTACAGGGGTTTGCCCAAGGGTTCTGTGACAGTAAGGACTCACAGCTCAGCTTTGTGATCTTTTGGCCATGGTGAGATGACCTTTTAATTAACCAAGTGGAAGATTTCTCTCCTACAATTCCCACACAAAGGTGCAAAAAAAGAACGAATGAAAAGAAAGAGAGAAAAAAGTATCAAGCAGTGACGTACCTTTTGCTCTACTTGCTAAAAACTGATCATCGGTTAGAAAGACACCTTCTTTCCACTTGTTTTGGAAAATGTGGCACCCAAAAATGTCAGAAATGTACCTTTTCACACTGTGGTGCAAGTTGCACACAGTTTCAATCAATAGTTGCAGGGCAATGTAACAGGGTAATGTGTATTTTTGTCTATTTTCCTTCTTCTTTTTGCAGTGTTGCCACCAATATTTCTACTTTTAGAACAAAGCAATGTAGATGTTGTAGATATTTCATGTTTTACTAACTCCTAAGTAACCAAAGCTATTCATTCCAGTACTGAAACAGAGACAACTTTATCTCAAGTGGCAACAACATGCTTTTACTTTTACACTTTTACTGACTGGCCCATTACAAATGATCACTGAAACAGGCAGGGATGCCACAGTTTTAGCATTTTTTATAATATAAAATTGTTTTCCTACTTGAACTGTGGACTCGTTGCTTCACTGTGCTCGCAGTCTTTGTGCTGAAAGGTTGAAATCGTTTAATGATTCGACTACTCACCATATTTAATCCAGGCATCATTTCTTAACATAAAAGTTGATCATGAAGAAAAGAATTAAACAAATTCCAACTCTGACCTGATGATGGCGTAAGGCATCACTGTGATCTTAACCCTCTCTGTTAGTGGAAAGACATTTAATTACACATTTAATCCCTGAGATATCTTAAATATAGATAAAGAAGTGTAATTTTAACAGCACACCATGTGATAAATGTGTAAAGTTACAGAAATAGTTCTGGGCTCACTGCCCAGACTATCCAATATTTATATTTGTGTTTGTGACTGGATTTTCAAAAACATTTTTTTTAAGAACTGTAATTTCTACAATAAACAGTGACAAACAGGAACTTTTCTACCATTTATTTATTTATTATTTAACTACTTTGGTGTAATTTGAGTCGCAGTGGGGAGGTCTTTGTAAGCAGAAAAAGGTGTAAAACCTATTAAAAAAAGGATTAAAAGTTTAAAAATGTATGCCCTCCTTAACATTTTCCAAAGCTGTCCAGTGGGCCGGATTGCAGTCTTTGCTGGGCCGATTCTGGCCCTTGGGCCTTGGGTTTGACACCCTTGGCCTAAGGGAATCAATAAGCTTATTCAATTTCCCTAAACTGAGCATGTATGAAAGTATGTCAGTTTAATGACAATCTAATCGTGGCTTAGATTTAAAGTCAGGCCATCCACTGTGGACAATGATTCTGCAAAGCTGTTGCGCTCTTCTGTTCTACATCGAATGGTAGACAAATCATCCAGCACATTCATACACGGACTATTAAAAATGGCCTGCATTATCCTTTTGAAATGTTTGGGGTTAAAATATACCGTGCACTAAAACATGCAAAAACACCAGCGCGGAAGCAGGATATGTGGTTGTGGCTTTTTCATGAACAAGTAGTAAAGACCATCACCTTTATGCTGTCCAACTTAACCTCACACAAAAAGCACGCACTTTTATAGTAAATAAAGCAGCTCTGCTCTAACATCCCCTCCCTTCGTGTTTCCAGGAGAGTGAGAACCTGGAGAAGGAAAATGCCGCCCTGAGGAAGGAGGTGAAGCAGCTGACAGAGGAGGCCAAGTATCTGTCGTCTGTGCTGAGCAGCCACGAACCTCTGTGCACCGGCCTGGCTCCTCAGACCCCGGACCTCCTCTATCCTCCTCATCACAGCAGCTACAGCACCAGCCAAAAGTTTGGGGTGTATCCAAACTTTTGACTGGCACTGCACCACCGCCAGCAAATCGCTGTACCACACTACCAGCGCTAACCCCCTCCCCCTCCCAACTGACTACTGAAGATGTACTGCGAAACAGACGACTGACCTCAATGGAGAGAGACTGACTGGAGATATTTCAATCAGTGTTAAAAACCTGATCACAGAGTAACATGACAGACCAACGTGTCTGCCACACACGGCAGCCAAACTGTAATTATTTATTTCGCTTCTGCTCGTCTCTCTGCTTTTCTGATTTATTATCAGTAATCTATCTGTGAACTTAAATGGCTCATTGAGTAGAATTATCAGCCAGTCCATGTTTACACAGAGTGAAGAACCAACCTAGTATATAAATGTTGAAGTGACTCAGGCGATATTTTTGTAAATTGCATACTTTTAGTGTGAAGGAGAGCCACCTTTATCATCTCACCCACCTTGTTTTGTTTTTGTTTTTTCGTTTTGTTTTTGTTTTTTGTGTTGTTCACTGTTTTAGTGTGTTACTGTTGATTGCTAATTCTCAGGACCTTTTGACAGATTTGATTGTGGACAAAGAGAATGTAAAGTCAAGATCCTAAGAAAAGAGGTTTTTCAGACTGTGTACCAAAAAAAAAAAAGCAATTGTTGATGATGAAGAATTGGAACCTGGCGTTCAAAAGGTCTTGACTTCTGTTGATAAAGCTGATATGTGAGAAGAGCCAGCTGATCTATTTATTAAATGCAATGCCTTTTAGGATGATCACTGTGACCTCTTTTTTCTTTAAGACAGCAGAGTGTGTGACACCACCAGTGGTGCTGTGGTGTCACAGGAGCTTGTGACAGCATCCTGGAGGTCCCTAGATGGCACTGTTTACCAGAATGAGATGCACGATTAAAGTAGCTTATATTAAGGAGAACATAGTATTTTGAAACCTTCCCTGTATAACTTTACTTTTTAAAAACTTTGTGAGTGTGTGTGTGAGTGTGTGTCCTGGAGCACAGCTGAGCCTCTCGTGTCACCTCTCAGCCAGTTATTTCATAACTGCCTGCCCAAAATAAATGATGTTATCTGCAATGCTTTTAGAGTAAACAACTGCAATAAAAGTGATGATTACCAGCATGTTTTATAGTTCACACACTACTAATACCAGAGAACAAATGACGCGCAATTACGCGCGTTAGTGTCTATAATCTCGATGTTACAGCGTGTTCAGATACCACGGAGAGAGAGAAGAGTTTTATCTAAAACTCCGCCCTTGTGCATGAGCTTACCGAGTTCGTTTCAAGATCCCAACGCGGTCTTTTAAATCCGGGTGGAGGGTTATAGTAGCCGGCTCTCCGACACGTGGTACCGATCGGGAAACTAAACTTCAGATAACTATTAATCTGGCATTAAATCATCTGCAGCTAAAAGTTTGTTAACTTTCCCAGGATCTGGGTGAAAGTTCGGGTACCAAAAATATCTTCAGTGCTCAGCCGGGAGGAAATGAACCGATAGATTTTGGAGACAGCCGCAAAAACATTGGAAGCTCGCCTCTTTTAAAAACTTTTTCTCTTTCTAAGCATATATATTTATGTAAAACAGAGTGGAAAGGGAGCTTCTGCTGCTGAATACATATCGTGTTAGGCCTGACTTTCTTTTAGGTTAGACTTTCCTAAAGCGCTGAATGTTCCTCAATGAAAAAAGGGCGAATTCAGCTTCTTTCACTTTTGTTGAGTGTGGGTTAACAAAACCACAGCAGCTGAGTGCCAAGTTTATTCCCGATGAGTATTACTGAGGAGACCTAGAGGAACATGAGTGAGAAACAAGCGCTGGAAGACACTAAACCAAACGAGGATCAGGAGTGTGTGGAAGGCGGACTCTGACAACCATGTCAAGCTGGAGGGGGGCGACGCTGCGAAGCCCAGCGACGTCTCAAGTGAAGGGAACGGAAGAGAAGGACTGCAAGCTACCCGTCTTTACCACCGACGATGGGTGATCGTCTTCTTGTTCAGCTTATATTCGCTGAGCAACTCTTACCAATGGATACAGTACAGCATTATCAGCAACATTTTCACCAAGTTCTACAGCGTCGATGATTTCACCATAGACTGGATGTCTATGATCTACATGCTCACATACATTCCCTTCATCTTCCCGGTAACCTGGCTGCTGGACAAAAAAGGGCTCCGGGTCATCGCCCTCGTCGCCACGGCGCTCAACTGCGCGGGGACGTGGATCAAAGTGGCCAGCGTCAGACCCAACCTGTTCTACGTGACATTCCTGGGACAGTTTTGCTGCTCTTTCGCGCAGGTCTTCATCCTCGGGATGCCATCTAGAATCGCGTCGGTGTGGTTTGGTTCAGAGGAAGTGTCCACTGCATGCTCCATCGGAGTCTTCGGGAATCAGGTAGGGTGTTCGATGCAAAGGTCGTCCTATAGTTGGAAAGTAGGTTAAATTAACGTTTAACCTACATGAGAATGTATGGATCCTATGTGTAGGCTAATAATGCTAATAACTTGGACCCTGCCATATCTCCAAGCACGTTTGCGTAATTACGCACGTTTAAGTGACCATAGTGCATCACCAAGCAACAGTACTGGATGCTGGGGATGTGGGACAGCAACAATGCACACAGCGTGGACTGACATGCAAGACAAAACAAAGAGCTACAACAACAAAAACTATGTGTCCTAATTTATATGTAACTTTTTAATGAGAGACAAAAAGTTTCCCAGACTCTTCCACTTTCAGGAGAGTAATAGTAATAGTAATCCCCATCCCAAAAGACAACAACTATATATATATATATATATATATATATATATATATATATATATATATATATATTCTGCCTTTATGTGTGTGTAATGGCATGACTTAGAGAAGACATGAATTACAAGCCTGTTGAATCTGCTATTACCCTCAGACAGCAGTGCATTGTGTAATAGATAAACCTAGGGCAAAAGTCTGGTCAGAAAGCACTGTACTCAGCGGCATGAACGCATGCATAGATAGATAGCACTGCATTGGACTAAAGATGAGCTAAAAATCCATTAGTGTAGAAAACAAATTCAGAGGTGTAGAAGCATTCACGAGGAGACTGTTTTGAATGTGAATGTACATATGAAATATTAAATGTTGAGCACTTCATGTAAGCAAGAGTTAACCAACTATATATATTTTTTCCATTTTGTTTTAATGTTGTTTTGCTTTTTTTACAAAAAATATACCCCCTCATAAAAGAGTTCATGAGCTGCCGATGTACCGCTATAAATTAGGAGCAACAGGGCAGTTGAAAATCACGTGAGCTGTCAAATCAGCACAAAGGAGTGCAAAGATCAGCAGTGTGCCTTTGCTATCATGAAATACCAAAGTATCAGACTTAACACTAAAAGTTTTTGAACAAGCAACGCTTGAGTCACATTAACATCAACTCCAAGCAAATATCACTGAAATGTCATCATTTCTTACTGGGAAACAGTTGGATACAGTCTGAATAACTAAGAACAAACTGTTGTTCGCAATCTGGGAATCTGCAAACACCTCCCAAATAAACTCAATTTACTTTTTTTGTCTCTTTTATAAAACACAAACATAACAGATGCTTAAAAACCTGATTAGACCACTGTCTAACCCTCCAATACTTTTAATTGGATTCATTCATTCTTTTCATCCTATCACAGTAGTATAATCATAATCATAATCATCATAATATCATAATATCATAATCATCTAAATGGTTTGTTACATAAGGTTACACATTTAGTGCCCGCAATGCTGGATAATCAGTTTGTTTCTCCAAGTCTGTTCTGCAGTATAAATTTTAAACAGCTTGCATGCAAAAAAAACTGAAAGATTGGAGAATTCTTGGTATTTTCCCCAACAGAAAACAGATACTTCAGAGTGAACAATAACTAAGACTTTGAAATATTAACCGAAAAACTGAAATGGGTGAACTTTAACAAGAAAAATGGTTAAAGTTCAACAGAGGAACATGTTTTTCTCAGTTATTAGTTAGTTAATGGAAGATATTAACATCCTATATTAACATCACATGACAGGACTGGGTGTAATAAATATGTGGACATGGGGTAAAGGAGCACAGTGTCATCACATGCGAAGGGACCTGGGACACCAGTAAGGCCACACTAATTCCAGCTGCTCTCGCTCTCTGGCACCTCTCTACTGCAGGCAGTTTGAACAGAGGACAGCAAGCTGTTAGGACACAAGCTCTTGAATCTTGAGACCTCTGGTCTCGAACATTTCGGGGGCCCCGTTTCAGGACAGTTGAAATGCCGCAAAACAATACTTTGAAAGGGGACCGTGCAAATTCGGAGCTCAGCAGTGAAGAATGGCCGTGTTCCAAGGCTGCAAAGAATCTTGCTCCAGGCTTTTCATCACCTCAATGGAGTCCAGAGCCTTTTGGCAGAGCGGTCTCCACAGGGTCCCGCTTACACATGGAGACTTTGGGTGACCAGTCGGATTTGGCCCCAAAGGTTGAGACCAAGCTGTATCACCGTCGCTGGTTCATGCTGTTTCTCTTCAGTTTTGTCTCAGCAAGCAATGCCTTCATGTGGCTACAGTATGGCATTATTAGCAACATATTCATGCGTTTCTACAACATTGATGCTCTGGCTATTGACTGGTTGGCCATGATTTACCTGCTCACTTACATTCCACTTATTCTGCCCATCCTCTGGTTCTTGGACAACAGGGGCATCCGGGATGTTGTCCTCGTCGGGTCAGCCTTTAACTGCATTGGCGCTTGGATAAAAATCGGTAGTGCCAGTCCAGATACTTTCCCAGTGACCTTTTTTGGCCAGTTTGTGTGCTCAGTAGCCACAGTGTTTATCCTCGGTATTCCTTCATACCTTGCCTCTGTGTGGTTTGGAGAGAAAGAAGTTTCCACCGCTTGCTCCATAGGAGTTCTGGGAAACCAGGTTTGTGTGAACTCTGTCAGTATTCAGCATCTATTTTTTTTGCCACAGGAGGGTCTGTATAGTGAGGTCAGAGCTGTCTGACAGCTGCCTGTAAATTATGCAGGGCAGACTGGATGTCAGGGTCACATACGACTGCTAATCGCTGCACCAATTCACTTTTAAAGGTCGTCCAAATCTTCAAGTTGTGTGCTCTAAATCTGATTTTAAACTAAGTTATAATGTAACTACCGGTAGTTAAATAAAATTCTAGGCTCAAATGTCTTCTTCAGATTTATTGGAGCTTTGATATCAATGTCATAAGTGATGTCATCCAGCTCTGTGTACAATTACTTCAGTCTACTTTTGTTTCTCAAGAAGGCGACTGAAACTCTTTCGCCTTCGGTCTAAAATGAAACAGCGAGGCCTTATCTTATTTTCCTAAATCACACAAAAAGAAAACCCAAGAAGTCCTCTACAGACACAAATAGAAAACATCTGAGCAGGAGGTCTGAGGTCAGTTGCAGGCTCAGGTCATCAGGTTCAGCAAAGCGGGGTATACCATATGTGACATTTTGCAAACTCAGCAAAAAACCTCCCTGGAATAGAGGAGCCTGTTCTAAATAGAATCATTCAAGGCAAATAACAAGTATTAAAACTTTTTAATACGCACTGTGTAAAGTTACAAGGCATGTAGAAGACATGGAAATAATGGGCTAAAAAAGCTAAGATTTTCAGTGTTTTAATTTAGTGAAAACTGTTTGTGGCACTTGTTTTCTTCTAATTCTGTTAAATTCTTCCATCGTCCTGCAGCTGGGTATTGCAATCGGGTTCCTTGTGCCTCCTATCCTGGTGCCTAATGTGGACGACATGGATGAGCTGGCTCACCACATCCGAATCATGTTCTACATAACGGCAGGAGTGGCTACTTTACTCTTCGTCCTTGTTGTCTTCGGTAAGGTAATCACGAAAAAAATCACAAAAATCACAAAGATGGTACTTTCTTATTTCGTTCCGGTGGTTTCTAGCTACACAGACGGCTTGGGTTATATGTGTAATCTCTTGGTGTCTTCACAGCAAAACCAAATTATTGGGTATATTATGTTGGTTGCACTGAAACCCTTAATACTCATCTTCCGATGGGGGTCAGGGTTTTTGATACAATGCATTTTCAAAGAAAAGAGTTGAAGCCTGTGGTTCATTATTATTTCAAACACGATTTCTAGCTGCTTTGTGCAGCACGAAAGAAACTCTACACAACCTCCACCGTAGTAAAAACTGTGTCCTCAACGCCTCTGCATATAAAATGAAACTTTCCGCATGGCTAGACATCATGAAGCACAGAAGCGTTTTTTTCCCGTCAGGTTTTCGAATTTACATAAAATTGCATGAAAATGATGTTACTGTACCGTGTAACCGAGGATTTTTTGTGAATGGTTAAAGAGTGACATTCGGTGGTGCTTTCGCTCCTGTCTGCTATAAAAGGCTCGGGCATTTTGACATGTATTGTATGAGGTTTTTTCCTACTTCATGCCCGTGGGAATTTCTTATTGAGTAGGCTGACCTCATGAAGGTTTTAATTTACACCAAACTTACACTCTTGACAAGAAGCACCATTCAGTGGACCAAAAAAAGTGCTGACATGGATGCACGTACAACACAAAACCTTAGTTAAAAGGGGACTTTCATAAAAAAAGATATTATTGTAGCACAAGTAAGGTCGTCAGAAGTGTACTGAAATCCATCGTAAGTCATTTGAGCTATGGACATAAGAAAAAGAGAACTCAGCACTTTGTGGCAGAAGGAAGTGACATGACAAACAGCATGTGATTGATGAGGAAAAAATGCTTTGCTGTGTCTTTATATATGATTCCCCTTCAAATGTGGCATTTGTTGTGAAACCCAGAATCATGTGCTGTGCCATTTATGGATAAGATAAAATAACAGTGCGGGTGTTTAATCAAAATGCAATAAATATCTTTTACTTTTAAAAACACTGACTTGCTATAAGGAGCATGTATGAATATGCTGTTTTCCTGCAGCGGGGTAGGGAGGGGCGGGGGGCAACGACGGAGGCTGGCGTTCCTCATAAGCATTCTGCATTCCTAAACACAAAAGGATGCTTGTGAAGGAATTTCCTAGTAGTACCATGCACAGCATTTAGACTGACTATACAGTCAGTGTTAGTGCTTTGGCTATAGTCTGCTGTTGTTAATGAAGCACTATGAAATGCAAACCTCAGCTTATTCAGTGCTTATGTGACTGTTCGGTCAGTCACATGGTGTTTGCGTTCATAAGTACGCTTCATAATTGACTCTCGCTGTGTCAAATTTGCCTGTGACCCACTAAACAGTTATATATGATTCCTAGAGTAAGGTAGGAGGACTCACAATGCCTCTGTTTATGGTAAATACGAGGCTGGAGGTAGATAATTTAGGTTAATCACTGGGTGAATGTGTAGCTGCAAGATGGCTGCAAGTTGAGTAAATTCCCCTACCAGCACTTTTGTTAATTTATACATTATTATTTGCCCAAATAATGTCATCTGACGTTTCAGAGGGATTTTTGTGTTTAATGTGCTTGAACTGGCTCAGTTGAGGTCATTAATTGCAGTTTTATTTTATTTTTTTAACATTTCTTACAGGTACTTGTGTTTGGTTGTTTTCTTGCTTCAGCTACATACAGACACAAGTGACACTGATCATCTCATCTTCTAAAAGTGTATTCTCAAAATATCCAACCATTATTAGTGTAGCTTATTAAGTTTTCCAGTCACATGACCGCAAACTACGTGACATGTGCAACAGTGTAGGGTCAAGTGAATTAGACACTAGTCACACAGGCCTAGGAACTGGCCTGTGACCACCTGACAAACTCTGATCGCTAGGGAGAAATATGTATTTCCTGACTGGCTGAAGAAAACCTTCTTGCAATTGCTTTGGTCACTAGAAAAATGCTTCCAGTGGGCCATAGTTTGCATGAAACACATCAACTTGTCTGTAAACACTCTCCAGCTACTCTCCAAGGAAAGAAAACTGTGTAAGGTGCAACACAAACTGGAAAGAGAGACTGCTTCCCTTCAAAGGACAAGTTACTCCTTTTAAAACATAAAGCCCAGAGGCACAACTTCTGCATATAAAGCAAAGATTTCCCATTTCTTGTTTGTGTTGCACTTTGTAAAATAGTGCTACTGCTTAACTAGTAGTTAGCGTGTAATTTGTCAGACAAGTTGACATCTTCCATGTAACTAATGGCACCCAAATCACTCCCAAGGAGGATTTGTTGCAGCATTGTCTTTGTGATCGATTTCATCCACCATGAACCAGCAACCTTAAGGAACCAGTCACCAACCACATGCAATTTATTCTTTCTGACCAGTGGTTGTATCATATTCAATATAGCACACAGCCCTCAAGCAATGTGGGCACATTCCTCATGACCAGTGGTTAAATCATTTTCAATATGAAGACAACTGTCAAGTAATATGTGTATGATAACACACAATAAATCTCTTATATATAAAAAAAAAAATAGCTCGTTTGCGGGCTAGCATTTACATTTTTTTAAAGCGAGCTATTGTGAAAAACTTTATATTTGCAGCTTTTTTATTTTGGCATTATTACTGTGACATTGTAGTTTTGTTTTTGGTTCTGAAGATGAATATGGCCATATTTGGATAAGAGGACATGCATATTTTTGAGCTAGCACTAGCTAGCTTGCAAGCTTGCTTCATAAGGTGTTGATGAAAATTTCGACTTACTGTCTACCTATCTAGAAAATTTGACTCAATAACCCAAAGTTACATATCTCAAAAAGTTCCACTTGCGTACCTTGAAATTTAAACGTACTTAGAAATAACTTTTTTCTGTGGCAGAAGTAAGCTAACGTAAGTTACCTTTAAAAGTTATTATGATATAATAATGGATTGGATTTATATAGCCCTTTTTCAAGGCACCCAAAGCACTTTACAATGCCACTATTCATTCACACACTGGTGGAGGCAAGCTATGATTGTAGCCACAGCTGCCCTGGGGCAGACTTACAGAAGCGAGGCTGCCATACCGTGCCATCGGCCCCTCTGGCCAGCACCAGTAGGCAGTAGGGTAAAGTGTCTTGCCCAAGGACACAATGCCCAGGACAGAGAGCCCGGGGATTGAACCGGCGACCTTCCATTTACAGATACGCTTCCCAACCCCCTGAGCCCCTACCTTTGGCTAATAAAAAAAACAGACTTAAAACAAATATTCTTCCCGGAAAAACTCAGCTAAGCTCCATGCAGTGCCTTTTAGTTTCAAAGGCCTAGACACAAGCAGTACAGCTTGGCAGACATGTTGCCTCAAATCCAGACTTATCTACTTGAATGTGGAAAGTGCCATAATTCTAATTTCAGTGGCCACCAGAACATAAAAACTGCATACTTTGAATAACTGTTAATATTTAATAAAAATGCTTCAAAAGTTTGGCAACTTTACACCCAAATGGGGTCATTTTTTTCTGCTACAAGTTACCCATTACCCACAGTTTCACAACATTATAACTTGTGAAGTGCTTGTGATTTGGCACTTCTGTACTGGCTCAATTTTTGAGTCACAAATGTTGCTATGTGATTTCAACACATATAACTCATCCCAGGGTGGCAGAGGAGATTTTTTTTTCCGTTATATATATTTTTTTAGAGGCCTGAAGTGGCAACACTGTGCACAGTTATAAAAAAGGAAAATGTTTTATTGTAGGGCCTTGATTTTTGGATCTGCTGGCATTTTAGCGAGCAAGGGATGTGACTTATGCTGTTCCTGGTTACTCTAGTGTGAAACTTGACACCAGGTGGCTGCAGTAGTTTAATGACACATATATACTAGCTCACCCTCATGCATACATGATACAAGATGCCATGTGTGAGGGTTGTCCTGCTGGCAGGACCATCTGTAGTCCTGCAAAAGGGCTGTGAGTCAGCAGGGCAGACAGAGTCCCAGGATTGAGAAATTTGCATAAACTGTGAGGTGAGAGAAGATGCTTAGCTTCTGCCTTTCTTTAAAACAATCGTATAAGTTAAACTTGGAGACCGTCTGCTTTGACATATGACTACTTACTGTTTACTGAAAAAGGAGAATTACCATGACGATGAAATCCAAGCCATATAGGAAATTTTACCTGTGATCAGTCTGAGAACTCCAAAGGTTATTTGAATAGAAATTTGCATTCTTCCATGTGCAGTGATGACTACGCATACAGCAGTTGAGATCACGGTATAATTTCAGTCTCATCACCACCATTGGCAGATCAACTGTGTAAAAGAGTAGGACACTTTTGGAGGATTAGTGAAAACAGCTTACTGTACACAGACCCTCATGTGAGATTTGCCAGAAGGAAAAAAGGTGTCCCTGGTTCAGTTACAAGAAATACAAAAACACACATCTGTTTATCCCTACAAGGCCGGGGGCACGTAGCTCCACCAAGATGTCTTCAACACCAGACAGTAGCTGATTTTCACTGGAGCAAATGAGAGTATAGTGGGTTACATAGAGGCGTTAGAGCCTGTCCAGTCTTGCCTGAATGTGTCACTGGCTCCTTCCAGGAAGAAGCCTGTGGCCCTAGGGAGGAAATATAACCCTGAACTTATTTCTACCACTTAGCATTGATTGATCCTTTGAATATTACAGGTGGACGTATCCACCAATAGAGTTGCTTCTTATTGCTTTCCAGTTTTCATTGTAAGTGTGCAGACTGCTGCTGTTTACTGTGTTTCACACTTGTCGATCTTTCCACATGTCAGTTTTCCAGGAGCGTCCTAAAATTCCACCGACTCAGGCCCAGGCCACAGCTCGCAGCATTCCACCAGAGCAGTACTCCTACATAGCCTCCATCCGAAACCTGCTGCGCAACAAGCCCTTCATGCTCCTCGTCGTCACCTATGGTTTGTCATTACTGTTCTCCAAAGTTTTGTTAAAATTATGTTGTCATTAACTTTTTAGAACGGGCTAAAAGACATTAAATCGTACGTTGCATAATTCAACATTAGAAATTCATGAAAATATGTTAAATGTTTTTAGAAGGCGGATTTTTACTAAGGTAGTATAAATTCCCATAACCATGGTTGAACAAGCGATCCCAAGTGAAAATGATGTTCTCTGTGGTGATTCCTCCACAGATATCGGGTAGAATCACACCTGAAAATTCCCTTCGTAGTGCAATGGTGTTTATCTTATCGCAGATTACGTAGTCCTCAGTCATCAGCTATTACAGTATTCCTCGAGAAGATAAATTGGATTTACCGTAAGAGCTCTAAAGTTCATTTATAACCTGACAATGTTTAACACGTGCGTTCGGTCAATGTGACCTTAAGATCCCGAAGATCAAAGATTTGATGAAGTGGAAGGAGTCTGAGATAGGAATTCATTTCTTTTTGGGAGCTCCTGGTTACTTGAGCAAACAAAAAAAGGAATGATAAAGTGTCTTTTTGAAGAGATAAAGAAAAAAATATATAATCTAGGTTTTATGTTGCTGGAAATTGAATGTAGTTGCATTTTGGCACACAGTTTAACCAGTAACTCGGTAATCTTGAGATTGGATAAACTGGGAGGGATATGTTTCATTATTTTATACTAGTAACAAAAATAATACAAAAATTTAAAAAAAAAAAAGTACAAATATTATCCCAAGGTGCATTCTTTGTTGGGGTTTTCTTGTCATGTGTCTAATCTTTCTACTAATATGTTTCTGACTCTCTGATTATCACACCTGTCCCTGTCACTTTAACTGAGCTGTAGCTGTAGTGCAGGGGTGGGGAACTCCAGGCCTCAAGGGCCGGTGTCCTGCAGGTTTTAGATATCACCTCGGGTCAACACACCTAATCAGATGATTAGTTCATTACCAGGCCTGTGGAGAATGAACTAAGACATGTTGATGAGGTCATTTAGACATTTAAATCAGCTGTGTTGGATCAAGGACAGTCTAAAATCTGCAGGACACCGGCCCTTGAGGCCTGGAGTTCCCCCACGCCTGCTGTAGTGTTTTATTTTTTAGGTGGGGACACATTCAGTACACATTTATCCTCGTTTTAGAAACTACTCCGATCAGGTTTATTAGAAACAACTACTAAACTTTTTCATCATTCAGTTAATGATGTTAGTTTCATGATTCCTGAAAAGTGGGAAGGTGAAAGATATTTTTGTCCTGTGTTTTTTTTTCTGATTTCAGATTTTATTTGATGTTATTCCCTATTTTGCAGGTCTGAACGTTGGTTGTTTTTATGCTGTCGGGACCCTGCTGAACCGCATGATCATCGTGCATTACCCTGTATGTCCGTTTCCTCTGCACTCATCTCAAATCATTTCTATTGCCTGTAACTCTCGTGACTCTTCAACAAATGAATAGTTAGACTTAAATAGTCAAGTATAAGGTTTAATATTATAAACTAATGTAACTTAAGTTCAATAAACAACACTGTAATAACAGATTTATCACAGCTAAACCAAGTTTGGAAGTTTGTTCGCTTACAAGCTCAAACCAATGCTATATTTAAGGCATGGGTGCCATTTCTCTTAAATCGTTTTATAAGTTAAACAACAGGAAAAGGGAACGATCTTCTCTGTTTGTAGTACTAAAAAGGTGTGTGCAACCTCCTTGTGTGGATCTCTAGTTAATGCTTGTAGATATACAGTCTTTGGGCGCTGCTCATTGTTCTCGGCTTTTTTAGGGAGAAGAAGTGAACGCCGGGAGGATTGGCCTCACCATCGTCATCGCGGGGATGGTCGGCTCCCTCATCTGCGGCGTTTGGTTGGACAGAACGAAAACGTACAAGTAAGGCGAACATCGAAAAGGGAAAGTACATTAGCAGCAGTTCTTCCACAGGGGGTGTTGTGTTTTGGGAAAAAGAAGACAAAAGGACGCGCCGAGCAGGAGATAAAAATCAAACATTATTTGTAACGAAACTGAAAAAAAAAAACAAAGCGATGGGCTGATAATCTAAAAACTTACCACTTTTTCCGTGCCACCAGAAAGCAGCCAAATGAGTGCTGTTTTTTTGGGCCTTTTTCACCTTTTTTGACAGACATGGTGAAGAAAGGACAGGAAAGCAGAGGGAGAGAGAGATGGGGGAAGACATGTGGCAAAGGGCTGCAGGTCAGATTCGAACCTGGGCTCGCTCAGCGCACTTTGCTAAATCAGCACCTGATTGTTTATTGTCTTCTCCCTTCTGAACTTGGCGTCCTGCATATCTTGTGTTGCGTCTCTATATCTGTTTATTCAGGTGCAGCATCCTGCTACGGCAGCGACCTCTGCACTCTTCCTCCGGGCCCATGTGCTCTCAGGCTGTGTGGTGACAGCAGTGTCCACCCAGTCGACTCCCTTCTGTTGTAGCTACAACAGTTTTGTATTGCAAATGAGGGGGAAAGCAATAATGTTTAGCTTTATTGTCTAATTCCCCACATTGTAATTATGCTATTACATTGTAATATTTATGAATGGTGTTCATTCATAAATTTATGTCAGTTTATATTTGAATATTATTACCAGTTCTACAGGACTGCATTTTTCATGCTTTAGTATTTATTTGTTATGAAGCTTTGGATGTATAAAATAAGCTTTCTTTGAGACTGTGTGTTTAGGGGAAGCAAACAGAGGTGGTGTTTACCTTCAGTGTTTGTCGCCCATTGTATTGAACTGTGAGATGTGGGCTCACACGAGGTGTGGAATCCACTTCCTTCCTCTCAATACATTTACAAAGGCCTTATTTTGTGTGACAAACAGTAAAGCAAACAGAAAAGGGTACCTGCTATTGAAAAGATTACTCCACAGCACACCTAGTGGCAAAATATTGACATTGACGCCCATGCAGGCAGCAATCTTTTGCTGTCAATGGACAAAAAAAAAAATGATAACAGCCGTTCAGCCTTAATACAGGTTGTCTGAGGTAGGGTTGAGCTACACCCTTGCACCTCCTCTTTTCTCAGGCATTAAAAATGTTATCCCTCGACATTTGCCCGTTAGACTTTGCTCCGTTTTTCTTTGTTTGTTTGATTTATGTCAGATTTCTGATTAATAAATGTGGCATACATGAAACAGGACAGGAAGCAGTCTTGCCCACACATAAAAGATTTTGGAGACACAGATTAAATGAAATGCAGGGGAAAAGTATACCCTCGTGCTACAAACATAAGCTGAGGGATTTCCCTCCTGGAAAAGCAAGTTAGCCAGCCCACATGAAGCTAAAAGCCAAAAATGACTTGTGGTTAGCTGTGTAGGGTAGGTAGGAGCATTCGTTTTGTCTGGTGGGTGGAGCACAGAGGAAAAAGTGAAGGAGAGAGAGCTGGTTTCGAACCCTCCAGCTGACTGGGGCCTCTCTGTGTGGTGTCTTTTTTTCTTTGCATGTTCTGCGTGCAAAGGTTTCCTTCCACAGTCCAAAGACATGCATGTTTGTTAATTGGTGACTGTACACTGGTTGCCTGTCTCTTATGTAATAGGCTGGTGCCTCTCGCCAGATGACACCTGGGATACACTCTAGCCCCCATCCCCCCCACCCCCAGAGACCCGAAATTCTCTAAATTTCTGGCAAATACTTGCTGCAGCTTTACGTTTTGTTTCTTTTACTTGCAAAAATGCCGCACTACGTACTGTTACATATGTGTGTGCAGTCATAATGATCACTGCTGTGCTCACAGTGACATGTATTACTCATGCTCTTCTTATCCCCAGGCAGACGACCCTTGCAGTCTACCTCTTGTCTCTGGTGGGGATGATCGTTTATGCTGCTACACTCAGCCTGGGACACCTCTGGGTGGTTTTCATCACCGCTGGAGTACTTGGGTATTCTTTTATTGTTTCTTCTAACATTTTGGTTTTTTGTTGTTGTTTTTTTACACAAGTAATGTCATTAAAGGACTTTATTTCTACTCATTTACTACTTTGATTCTACTTCAGAACACCTTTATTTCTGTGAATCGAGAGAGAACAAACGCCCCTCATGAATATAAAAATTTTGATAGATACTGTGGATCTGTAAAAAAAAAAAAAAAAAACCCAAAAATAACAAAATATGGAATGTATCCGTAGTAGGCAAGTGAGTGGGCTATTGTATTTGTACATTTTAAAAGTATGTATAAAAGTATGTGTGCACACTTTCGATTCAGCCGTTAAACCATGCAAAAATCTTCCGTCATGTCCTAAATTCTGCTGCTGGTCATTTCCCTTGGCCCGGTACCTCTGTTGACATTTGCAATAATAATTTACAGCCCTGGTTGTTTCAGCTTCTACAAACATGTAGACCCTACAAAGTTTAGACAAAGGCCTGCATTTGCACCTAAACTCATGAGAAAATGAAAAATGTCCTCATGTAAATACATAAATATGTGCATATATGTGCATTAGTTTAACTTAACTGAAATGTGTTTTATCAAGAAAACCCCCTCGCAGTGATGTTTTCCTGGAAGCCCATGCTGCAGAGCAAAACAAAGCAAAACAAAAAAATAGAGACAGCGAGAGTATGTCATATAGTAATAATGGTGCAGGATTATTTCAGATCACAAAAATAAAAATACATAACCTCTATGAACTGGGAAAACCAAACCATTTAAATGTTTATGGGGGAAATCATCTACTAGGTTTCCTCTGGGTTGCCTCTCTCTTCTTGGAATTAAAAAACAATCTTGTTCATCCAGTTTAACCTTTATGTGGCTGTGAAATGATTACACCCTCAGCAGCACACAGTGATCTTCCAAATTGGAATTCCTTTCCTCTGGAAGTGCATCTGCATGATCCATGGCAGACATAACTTTAGCCTTGTTTTTTTTAAACAGCATTTTTTTAAAGAAATGTGTTTGACATTAAAGGTCAGCGTGTCTGCTGCTTTGTAGTCTCCGTATCATATTGACAGAAGAGAAGAAATGTGTCTGTCTACTGACTCAGACTGATGTGTTTTGCTATTGCAGCCATGTCAGAGGCTTTTGATTTGAGTTTCACTTGCTGTCACTTTAGTGGAAGAACAACACCCTGCTGTTGAATGAGAAAAAGAATCTGATGTGACTGGACTGCTTTGAAAAACCTGCTGTTCCTGTATAAATTCTCCAGTATTATTAACTTGAGACAACATAAGTGTTGATTTCCTGGAAGAACAATCAAGTGTTGTAGGTACAAAGTGTCCATGCACTTGTCAGCTAACATGATAAGGGGCATTTTATTGAACGGAGCCAGTGTCCTGTTTACGCATTTACACGTATAAAACTGTAGCAAAAAAGCGAGCAGCAATTAAATAAACTCACAAATTCTTTTTTATGCCTATTGTGGATCCTTGTGTCCAGGTTCTTCATGACGGGCTACCTGCCACTGGGCTTTGAATTTGCAGTCGAACTGACATACCCAGAGTCAGAGGGAACGTCTTCTGGCCTCCTCAACTGCTCAGCACAGGTACAGATCAATGTTTTCAGTGTGATAGCAAAAAAGAAGAAAAGAACCAATGCAATGATGGATGTAAGCTGTGTTCCCTCCATGGAAAAAGTGAGTCATTCAGCCTGTTGCTCTGGAGGAATTGACTCACTATACTGTAAATGCAGGTTTTCACGGGAATTTTGGATATAAACAATAAAATGGGATTTTGTTGACGGCTGGCATTGCTTTGGAATAACGTGCTTTTGTGGGGGGGGTTTGGCATTATGAGGCAATTTTGACTTCCTTGTTTATATATTTATTTCGTAGTTTTGTTTATGCATTTGTAATGCCTGTTCATAAGCAGGCAAGACATATTCTCTCAACATCACGGCAACTGTGCGTGATATATTTGCAAAAACTCAGTGTGTAGTTGAGCTTCCTTCATCTGGTGCATAAACATATTCGCCAGCTGCAGAAGATCCAAGATGTATGAAAATAAAAGGACGGGGTTTGGTCTGCATCCTTCCCGGGTGCGTGCAAGCGCTAGCTTTAATCCTAACTACCCCGTGTTCTGCACCCACACACAGGTGTTCGGAATTATATTCACCATTTGCCAAGGCAAGATCATTGACAATTACGGCACGCTGGCAGGAAACATCTTCTTGTGCGTCTTTCTTCTGATAGGCACAATAATGACAGGTAAGACCTCTGTGACTGTGAAAAATACACAGTTTTGAGTCATAATAGAGTACTGATTTAATGTCACACATACAGAAATGCACAAGAATTGTCTTTGCTGTCACTTTATCCTGTTACGAGTTTACTAATACTCCTATGTAAGAATGTCACGTTCCTAGAAAGCAGGACTTAGTTATGGTGTAATTTGGAGGAATACTTGAGAAGATAATGCTATTTTTTATTGCACTTTACACATAACAGACAAATTTGTCACCTCTTTACAAGAAGGCTGTCTGCAGCTCAGATAAAACAGAGTCTGCGGCTTGAGGTGGCATTCTGCGTCATTCTTCATCATCGCTAGGAAGAGATTTTCTTTGAAATTAGAGAACAACAAAGCTGTATACAACTAAACTGTTCAGAAGGAGGAGTGGTGAACATTTTCTTAAGCCCTGGAACCATTTAGTAAAGACAGTGCATAGCTCTACAGACACGCACTCGGCAGGGGTGTGTTTTCAGGTAAGAAAGGTGATTTCATAACCACTTAGGAGATTTTTCATGACCCATCGGTGGGTTTAGCAGCAATGTTTAACTTTTTAAAAATGCCTTAACCTTTAATGACACTTCTTAAAGGTCAACAGACTGACTCACTAACTGCTTTTTGTTCATATGAGTAAACTTCTTGTTGTGGACATGAAGATTTAAAAGAAAAACAAAATGTTTGTAAAAAAAACAAACAAACAAAAAAAATCCGCCCTGCTCTCCGATTGGTGATAAACCTTTGTATGAACATACATGAAGGCACCATTAGAAGGCAAGGCTGTGATTGTTTTTGTGAAATAGTCTCCTCCTTCCATGAAAATTGAAGTTAATTATTAAATTACAATCACGCTGTTTTTTTTAATAATTGCTTTTGACCGGAGTTTCTCAGCAGGCTTAGTTGTTTTTAGATTTGCATTGGTAGCCACACACTCTTTGAAAATAGTTAACAAGGTGTCTTAACTTGAATGCCACTATTAAGACTTGAACGTGTCTGTGCATAGGAGCCACCTACTGGATAGTCACTGTTATTACTTCGTTTCAATAAACTGTTTAACTTGTGTGAAGTAATGCGATCCTGTTTTGCTTGTGTTCGTCTCTGTGTTTGCAGTGGAGGATCCATCAGCTAATGCAGACTTACCCTCTCTCTGTCTTTCTTTTTTTACAGCTTTAATCAAGTCTGATCTCAGGAGGCAAAATGCTAACCTGCAGGCCAAAGCAGCCGTAAGTTTTGAAGCAAGCCAAGGGTGTAGCGCTTTGTTTGTTTGTTGGGGATATGACACAAAAGCGGTGGTACTATGAAGTCAAATAGGCCTTTTCACGGAAGACATTTTGACATGTCAGTGTAGGAAAAGCATTTTATTCTTCATCCTTTGGCTAGTACCATGTACTGCAACAGATGCCATAAATAAAATATTTTAATAGAGTGTCAAAATGTCTACTGTGAAAATGATCCATGTGTTAGGTGTTTGTCTGTTGTGAGCGATAAGTCACCTGTGCATCCCGGGCTCCACAGAGGAGGATTGTTTTTTGTCTTTGTCTTCTGTGATCCTGCATGTCTGCATCAGTTTAGCTAAAAGACGCTGTTGAATATTCACTGACTCTGTTGGCACTCTGCACATTTAAATATTCTTATGTAAACTTTTATGGAACTTGTCAACCGTTATGACTTTATGGTTGCGATTTTCTTCTGTTCTTAAGTCATTCTGTCACCATACATTTCTTTCTCTTTCTGGGTGGATCTCCAAGATCTGTGGTGAAGTTGCTGATAAGTGCTTAAAGTTTAATTCCTCACATATATATAAATGTGTTTCAGTCTCTCAAGCCATCTTAAAAGGAGTCAAATTAAACTAATTTTTAGCTCAAGATTTTTATACTTGGACTCTACTAAGACTTCTTCTGATTGGCCGCCCCTCACAAATGGAGCATTTAAATAGCAGGTGTCTGTTTAAGATGACTATGTTATTATTAATATGAACACAGAGCCAAGCTTTGTGAAAACTGAGCACTTAGAACACAGTGAAGCCTGAGCTTTTTGTGTACATACTCCGGCCTCACTATTTGAAGCTGATTAGCACGAGCAACCACTAAACCTATATATGTGTGACAGATCAGATTCTGGTGAACTTCACTCCAGACTGGAGCCCCACTCCTCTATAAACACTGAATGAGAAGTGATCAAAAGCATTTGTTTTAGGCGGAGAGGCACAAGTCAGGACAAGACTACGGAGCCACATCGCTAATCTCCGAGCAGCAGACTTCTTCTCAAGCCTGATCAATAAAACTTTTCTGCTTCCACAAAAAAAAATAAAAAATGAAAAAAAAAATCTCAAATCTTAGCTCATCATAAAGGTGCACAAAGGTAGGAGCACAAAGCAATCACCACACACTGCCACTGATCAAGAGCACCTGCTGTACACCCTTTTCACTGTTACACCTGTTTTACTGTCTCTGTGTGTTTCTGAGGATCGTGCAAAAGAAATCATAATTACACAATCATGAAAATCATGTGATTTTTGATTCTTCCCCATGAAGCCCTGCTACTGATTTTCTCAGTAGCAGTTCTACTAAAATCAGCTAAAGTCTTTTAAGGCCAGTTAAGTCAGCTGGGGGTAATCATTAACCCCTGCATGAACCTGTTGATTCCAAAACACTTCCTCACATTGGATTACAGCTACTTCTAACTATCCTATTTTTGAACAGCTGACTGGCTTAAACTTTCCTCATAAATGCGAATGGCACTTCCATATAGAAATAAAACAGCGCGGCTTATCACAGTAGGAAATCAAGAACGAGATCATACAGCTCATCATGCTGTATGATTCACTTTAGTGTTTTTGTTTTTGCTGCCCGCGGCATGGCTTTGATTGGATTTGAATCACAGCGTAGTGTTTGTGATTTTTCAGATGAAGTCAGCGCGGTACTGCTAATTTTCCTGTTCTTGCCTGTTGTTGCCTTTGCTTGCTTACAGCGCTGTCCTATATCCTACTAATACCACCAGAGATTTCATCTAGTTAAAAGTATGGACGCTCAACATGAATGGAATAAAGTCCTTGCTAGTTGGATCTTTACTTAATCCTTTTTTTTCACTCCATCTTTGCTTTAGTTATTTAAAATGATGAACATGCAATGTATGTGAAAAGAAATTAAAAATGACATTATAGCAATAACCAACATTAAGCTGATTACAGTCTTTAACAATAAGAAAATGTTGTTAACTACTATCTTCCATCTTCATAACTGATCTTCTGTCTTTCTTTAAGAGAAAATCAAACCTGTGAAGGGTTTTTTTTTTTTTGTATGAAATCTTTTCTACTGATTTAACAGTTGCATCGTTTTTGCCTCCCAGCATGCTGTGATTGTGGCAAAAAACTTTCAGACATTGATTTTTGCCGTCGCATGTAAAGTGTACACTGGATTGAGGCACACTTTCTGCTGCTGTTTGTGCAGTGCCATGAGGATTTTCTTTCCCTTTTTTGCCCTGCAGACACATAATTTTATCTTTAAGTTTTCTTGATCTTCGAGAGTATTTCTTGATTTCCACAGCTGGTTTTTTACTGTTGGTTTCCGGTGAAATTTGCTCTCATTTATGCTAATAGTGTTCAGTCAGCTTCATCTTTGACTCGAGTGTCACAAAGGTTTTGAAGAGTCAGATGGTTTACAGCTCTTGAACCTATCTTATCTGTTAATTGAGGTTGTAAGCAGGTTCGTTTTACCAGTAAGGAATGTGATAAAACCTTTGCATTTGGCCCAATGATAGATTTTTTTCTACAGTACATATAAGGGTAAACAATAAAGAAAATTAACACTTGAAGCATCTCATTTTCTGCCTTTCTGTCCTTTGTTGTGTATTAACACAACAAAGGACAGAAAGGTGAAACATTTATATTTATTTATATTCACTGACATTTTTGCAGTGCTTAGATATGCTCTAACACATAGCACAATTCTTTTCTTTCACATTTAACAAATTTCAGCTATATATAGGCTAATTTATCTGGCTTAGGGTGTTTCTTTACATAGTGTGTATGAATGTGCACATAAGCTATCATTAAATTTAGCTGAGCTTCAAGACACTACCGTGACCTGGATGACTGAGAATGTACACAGATGTGTCAGGCTAAAGTTTGTCATGACTCCAGAGACTCTTTTGGTGGAAGCTAGCCCAAACAGACTAAAGTCTACAGAGACAAACTGTGTTTTTTGTGTTGAAGGCATTAAAAAAAACCTACTGATCTGACCCATCTCTTTTGATTTCCAGGATTCTTCCGACTGGCACAATGGAAACCCGAGTGCACCTTCTGTTATCACCGAAGCCAAGCTTTAGACACAAACACACTAACAAGCCTCAAAAATGACCGTGATCTCATCCCTGTTATAGTGGACAGGAAGCCTTTAGATCAACTTGACGGCTAAGAAAAGCTCTTTGATCTGTATAATTACATGAATGAAAATAATGTCACTAATCAGAAATATTTTTGTAATATTTAAATATAAATGTTATGAATGAATCTGCGAGACAAATCTGAGAAACTTTTGTGCATCAACAGTTTTATTGGTATAGTGCACTGCTGATTATGTATACGATGAAAAATCTTTTTTTCACTGTATGCAATATGTAAATACAGTGTAGGATTTCTAGAAATTTTAGGGAGAGATTTCTTTTATGAAATTAGGGAACTATTTATTTAGAATTCAGGGAAAGATTTAGAAAGGTTCTCTAATCCATAGCTTCTACTGTGAGGGAAGAACAGGAAAAATATGATGAATTAAGGTTGTGTAGTATTTTTGTAACAATCTTGTTTTACTTTAACATGAAATAAAAGCATTGCATAAACATTTTGATTCATTTGTTTTTTTTTCCTCATGCTTGTTGCATGCAGAAACACAGTGTGCTCACCGTTACAGCATAACTCAAACACAAATGCACCACACCCATCACAGGCCTGAGAGTAGAGACATGCAGTATTGTTACTGTTACACAGTTTTAGTGTTTAAATCGTTTTTAAATGGAGGCATCTGACTAGACCCAAATTCGTTCTGCATTTTCACAAAGATCTCATCAAAATACAGCCGGAGCCAGAAGTAAAGTACTCGTCTAAATGACAAGAATGACCCAAGAAGACTTTTTGTCGTAGCCTTTATCTCCACATTGTGACATCAGTCTGGCATTACAATAACGGGAATAAGACACGGAGATAGCCTAAGTTGATAGAGGAGCTGGTGCCATTCATGTGAAACTAACTGCCACGTAAAAACTGATAGTAATGAATCTGCTATTGAAATGTGTCATTCTGTTATCTGGATCCTGTGAACTGATAACACGGTACTGAGTTGTGTTTAAAGATAAACACATTACTGTCTTACAGTACACAAATCTACACGCACACGCTGGGACTATGGTTCCCCAGGAACTATAGTCTAAGTTGCTGACGAGAAGATGAAGTCATATGTGGGTTTTAACTTATCTTGGATAAATCAAACAGCACATGGCAGAGCCCAGCATTCTTCCTGGTCTGATCTAAACCGAGACATTGTTTGAAAATTGCAATTCAAACGTAAAAGGCTGCTATGATAAAAGGTGGCAGGTACAAATGATTCCAAATGCAAAATGTCTGTGAAGGTTCTCAGTCATCCAGGTCATCGTAGTCAAAGGAGCTTGCAAAGAAAAGCGTCTGGACTTCTTTAAGTTACTTGAAGACGTTTCACCTCTCATCCGAGAAGCTTCTTCAGTTCCAAGGTCAAATGGTGGGGAGTCCCAGATTTAAATTCCTTTTGCATTTAAATTCCAAATGCAAAAGCATGATGTTTTTCTGTCCTTCAGTGAAACAGGGAAGCACATCATACCCATCTGTTTGCTCTGATGAATATAGGATTCAACTGGATCACAGATTGCCATTGTTTATCCAAATTCCACTTTACAAATATACATGCAAGGCTTTGTGTACCTCATTCGACCACACGGTGGTAGCAGTGTTACATAAAGACAGGCACAGGATCGTCTGGGGGGGAGCAAAAAGAGAATTCATTTACATTTTGGGGGCTTACTGATTGCAATGAAATTAACTTTAAAAGTGTCTGGTGCAGATTAACCTGACAATATTTATCTTATGCATAAAGCAAGATGACAATGGTGAACTTCTCATTGGCATGAAGAGATAACTGGCCTCTGAGCAGTTTTGTTATGAGATCATCCTGACTTAAGGCCAGTACTGAGAGAGCCGTTCTTGGATGATCTCATTGTTCTCTAGTTAGCCTGTGACTGATCCTTTGGCACAGACATGTTTCTAGATTTTGAGTCATGGGTTTTTCATGGTGCTACAGGTTCATCAGCTTATAAATATGTGGAAATACTACTGAGCAGTAGTATATCAGTTCTGCTGTCACTCACTCCCCAGCAAGGCTGCTTTTAAGATTTTATCAAATTTGTCAAGAAGAGAAGCTGTAGAGAGAATTTCTGGGGCTCATATTTTTGCCATGTACCACACAGTAGACACACAACTAAGAGTTTTATTAATGTGGAATACATGAACCGCATGCAGAAAGGTCGCAAAAGCATGAGGACAGGCAGGGTGTGACCTCTGTCTCACTAGGGAAACTCCTGCCCACCCACGTGTAGAAATGGATGTTTGAATAAGGCCCCTTGTACCAGTATGACATTTCAGAGCTGCTTGGAAGAACTTACTGTACATGCAGGAGGAAGGTTGGGTCACTTGTTTCTTACCGAGTGCTTCTGCTTGTCTTTTGTCACTTCTTTAGTTGCTTTAGTTTTCTCCTCTAAATACCAACAAGTGTGTGTCTCAGTGGATTGAAGTTGCATGGAGGTAGAAACATTTTTTCTTCTTGCCAGTTCATAAAACAGGGCCTGTCACAGTTGGAAAACCGCAACACTGTATTGGGTGAGCTAAGATATGTAATTTTATACTGGGTTATAAATAACAGGTGTGACATTGCGGAGCTGAAATAAACCAGGTGAACATTTTTTAGGTTCCTGGGGCTCAGTATCATAGAGACGGTTGTTAGACATCTCCACTCTGGCACAGAAAACTTCTGAAAGAATCTATACAAGGCTGAATTTCCAGGCCTTTCTAACTGGTAAATAGGTGCAACAGACAAATATCTGAAGAGTCTGTAGTGGGAGATTAAAACCACCCTGATCACCATTGGCACCCATCTACCAAGCAGTGTAGATGCAGTTTATATGTATTTGCGTAAATGCATTTTTGTTATACAACAGTGTATTGCATAGTGGTAAATGCTCTCCTGGATCTCTCTAAATGCTTATTTAAAAAGAAGCCTGAAAAAAGAAGCCAACTGGACTTTTTTAAGTTTGTAAAGACATTTCACCTCTCATCCATGAGGCTATTTCAATTCTAAAAACAAACGGTGGAGAGTCTCAGATACCTTGACCTGGATGAATGAGAATGTAGGAAATTGCTCAAAACAACCCAACAGACCAACACTTTTGTGCAGCACCCATCCAGCCTCTTATCCAGTTCAGGACCACTGGAGGCTAGAGTGCTGGAGCCTATTCCAGCTGTCACAAGGTCTGAACAGGGTGCACCTTGGACAGGTCACCATCTATGAAAGGGCACAGAGAGAAAGACAACCGTTCAAACTCATGGCCAATTTAGAATCAAACATTAACTAAACACGCCTGTGAGGGGATGCCAAAGTACTCGGAGAGAACCCACGCAGGCATACGGAGAATTTGCAATAACTCCATACAGAAAGGACCCAGCCAGCCATTGGCTTCAAACCCAAAGACCTTCTTTGCCGTGGGGCAACCATGGCAACGAGCGACCAAATTTAGAAGTCACAATCACAATCGACATTCCTTTTTTTCTAACAACAGATATCTTGTAATCTTATAGCTTTTAGAGATGCCAGCAGGCATTTCTCTTTTCAATAGAACTCATGCTAAACTAAGCTTACCGCTTTAGCTAGGCCTATACTTAAAACACACACACACATAAACACACACACACACACACAGAGCATGGGCCAGGTTAGTGCTGGCCTCACACACGAGTGCTAGATCATGCTATCAAAGTCTCAACAAGGAAGTAAATCATATCATCCAACAGCAATACTCATTTAAAACAGAGCCAACTCAAGATAAATGGCACCTTCCTGTTTTTCCCCCCTTGAGCCGTTGTTGTAACACACCTCATGGTGCATACCGTCATATGGCCCGCTCCTAGACATGCTGAAGTATGGCCTTGTGGAACTACAAAACTGCCAGTATTACCAGCATTACCACAGGATGGGTGATGGTGTACCTCACTCTGTGGCAAGATGATTTGTTTTGCAGTGCATGATGGTAAAGTGCGTCATTACCCCGAGAGTGCTAGCTCACAGATATTATCAGCTATCCACACCATGATCCATCCTGCACCCACAAAACCAAAAATACACAGTTTAAATTCTACACTATATTTAGCTTGTGCAGGAGAGGTAGCAGGAGGCAAGCATTCTGTAAGCAGTTGTTTATTTCAAATGAGGTTTAGGGACTAGATTGTAGGCCTGATCACAGCCGGTTAGAAACTTGAAATAAGCCATCAGTTTGCCAGTAACACGGCCGGTTAGCGTAAGAGCGCAGATAACCATCAGACTCACAAAGCATGGATCGGACAGAGAGATGTGGAGAGAGGAGGCCGCTGCGATCACGGCATGACACAGTGCCTCCTATTTGTCTTACCTTTTCAAACAGCAGCGGAGATTGATGTTGCTGGCCACATTTGACACACAGTAGTAAAGAGGGAGCGGTGTGGAGCCGAGCGCTGACACACGGGTGGAAAAAAGAAGGATAGACAAAAGTCAGAAAAAGAGAAATGAGAAAAACAGAGACAGGCCACTAAAACACAAGAAGGTCTAGCTGACAACAGGGATATCAAAACAATGGCAACAAAAAGACCTCGAGGAATCTTGAAACTTGGGAGATGAAAGTATTACCAGTACTGAAAGTGAAATTCAAGCAAGTGTGCTAAAGACTTTGTCATTCACAGATGGCCACTCTGCGTGTTTTGGAGAGGCTGCTCAGCCAGCACCTCATCCCTGCACATTCTGGAGAAATGTAACTCGCTCGCAGATGGACTGCAGAGAAGGGAGGTGCTGCTGTGAAGTCAAACTGTAAACTGAGTCCTGATATTTAACACTGGCCTGGCGCCAGCAAAGCAGCGCTTGGTACCACTGTTTTCTTCTTCTTCACTCCACAGAGAAGATAAAAAACAGTCTTGTTTGTCTTTGTTCAGTCATTTTTTTTACCCAATGTGAGCGTGTATGTGTGTGGCCTCCTCTAGTTGTTTAAAAACACGAGTGAGAGTTTGTCTGTTTGAATGCTAATGAGTGTTGCTCACAGTAATATCCAAAAAGTTTTGAGTGACTCAGACTTTCTTACAATTTTTTAAAGTGGTCTTGAGCAATAGTTCTATAGGCTTTCTGGTCTCCAGCCATGAGTGCAACACGGTGGAGGCTCTGTCGTGGTTTAGAGCTGCATTTCAGCCAGTGATTTTAGAGATCTTGTCAAAACTGATAAAATTATGAACACACAAAAGCATCACTGGATTTTGATTAAACACGCAGTACCACGTGGAAAGAGTCTGATTGCCAACAACTTCATTTTTCAGTGTGACAATGATGCCAATGCAGTAAAAGCACACCTGAACAGAAAAAGACAAAGCGAAACACAATCAGTCATGGATTGGCCTCCCCAGAACCCAGACCCCAGCCAAAATCCAAAGAAGACCTTTAAATGCCCATCAAGAAGCCTGAAGAACTATTCCTGAAGTCTATTTAAAAAAAAGGACAAGGAAATCTGCCAAAGATAGTTCAGGCCACATAGAAGAATTAAGCCAGTCCTATCAAATACGAAAGTCTGTTTTTGCCTTAAGTACGATATTTCCATTCATTTCAATAAATGAACCTAAATCTAGTGAAGTAGTTTATGCTCAGAAGTTGCCTCTGAAGGTATTCAGACTGGTATAGATGATTATTTTAGATGAAGACGACTTAAATTTCAGGCATACAGCCTTTATCAACACGGTCATTTTTTCCAGTAGACCTAGAACATTTACACAATCTTATTAAACATCCCTACTCTATAATTATCTGCAATTTTTCAATAACATCACATCATGGCGAGTTTTGTGTGGTCTGCTAAAGCACAAAAAACACTTGCCTTAAAAATTTCTGTCATGCAAAAAAGAAAAAAAAATGGGCGTTTGCACAGTGTGTTGTGGCTGTGTTGATTAGCTACTGCAGTTGGGGACTAATTTCTTCCAGTATTCCCCAAGGCTTATGTGTTGTTTTAATTTTATTGTAGATGGGAGAAATGGCTCAGTGGATATAAAAATGGAAAAATCACTTAATTTTCCTCCACAACTCAGCTACTGTTTTGGCTTTTAGAGCTCACCCCTCCGCCTACACAGTCGTTCGCAGACTTGGTCGCCATTAAACGCTTTATGTTTGTGGGCATGTAGAGGTGACGGTCCCACCAAATCCTGTCACTGACACATTGACAAACAGTCTTGTTAGACACGTGGAACATTTCTCTACTGTAAAGCACACATTTTGTGACAAGCGGGGTATTCATGCAAAGGCTTGCAGCAAATGCTCTTTGATTTACCTTCTAAGGGGCCTGGGTCATAACTCTGAGAAGAGGTTGCTCTGGCGCTTCAGGTTTCAAAGCTGGCAGGCTGATTAGAGCGTGCAAGGTTTGTGAGCATTGGCACTAATGCACAGCACCAGGCTTTGAGGCTCAAGATTAACCTGCACAGTAGTTAAATAAACACACATCCACGCATGGCCGCATGAATGGACGTTTCATCACCGCTCGCTACGTTTCCGTGATAGTACTGGACTCGACTGCACTCCATGATGCAATTAAAAATAACAGTCAAGCGCAAAACCATATGTGAAATACTGACCTGCAGAGAGGTATATGGGTGCAATGTACCTTCACTTTTTCACTTTTGGAGGGTTTCCATACCTTTTTTCAACCGTGTGATTTGGTTTAGATGGTGAGGTTGTTTGCTGCTTCCTCTGATCAAGTCCAGGATTGAGAACCATGGTCCAAGTAAAATTACCTCAAGACCAAAATGGCTTGACCCCAGCATGTCTGTGTGTGTGTGTGTGTGTATGAGAGAGAGAGTTAGAAAATCAGGGATAGAGTGGGGGTTGGCTTTCAGACAACTGCAGGACAGGGGCTTAGTGGGGGTGTAAGGTAAACCCCTGTGGCAGCAGGTCATGTTAAAACAGCATAGACAAGGGGGGTGGAAGGGCAGGGGACTTGTGTTTGTATACAGGGAACCCCGGGCAGCTCAGTAAAAAGAGCTTTATTATTTAGGCCTCTGCCAAGCAGAGATCAGGGTGGAAAATGCACAGGATCCCCGGCGCCAAGTCCCTTGCTCTCGGAAAATCCGCCCCAGAAGCGTCTAAGCGTAGGGCCTGGATTTAATCACCCAATGCAGCATTTGTCCTCAGTCTGGAGGGGAAAAAAAGTTACAATCAGTCTACATCTATATGACCCTCAACCTTTTCTCTTAAAAGACACATTTTCTGCCATGTGTAGTTTTAATTTGGGGTCCAAAGAGGGAAATAAACTGCTGAAATAACTTAATGTAACATGTTCTGCAACGCCATGCTTGTTGATAAGGTATATAGCTTGATAAGGCACTTTTTAAAGTGGCAAATAATATTATTTTCCTGACATCTGTAATTATACTTTCCAGAAACAACAGCACTGCAAAAAACAGAGTTATTAGTTAGGTCTGAATTCAACAGATAAGCCTCAAGCTACACATCCTGGTTGTTGCTGTCTTTGCACTGGGAGTGAGATCTGACTGTAAATTGTGCACACTCATACCCACAAATCCTCTCCTGCTTATCATTTTATTCATTCTAAATGGGACCATGATTTATGAAATGACATTAATGTTTGTACTGAAGAAAAATTCAATTAAGCAAATAAGTCCATATCGTCATTAGGTAGGTGTTTTCTGAGGTCATAAATTGAGTGAAAACTCAGTCATAAACTTCTATTCAAGTAGCCTCCTTTCCAGCCATACAGGTTTAAGGCATTTCGTTTAATATGCAGGCTATGGTTTGAATCCAGTAAATCAGAAGGTAGTGCAATACTGGAAATGGGCAAAAAGCTCTGTCATAATGAAACTGTCACTGTTCCCGTTTACTCGTGGGCAAATCCAATAGTGCAGAGCTCCAGAGCCAAAGTGCTCATCACTGCAGAGATCCTGGACAGTTCACGCCATAAAATTCAATAAAAGCGATAAAACACACTGATAACACGGTCGGCAAATGGCTTTAGGTCTTAGCTCTTGTGGCTTGTTTGTCGATGGAAACTTCTGCACCCGTAATTTGGAGCTGTTATCAGAAAAACACAGTCTTTAGTTTATTATCTGGCATGTTTTTATAATTTTTTCCACATCTAAGTAGTTCGATTTTAAAGCTGAAAAAGTGTGGAAAAATAATATCTAAAAGCTCATTAAAGCCATTTCAAAGGTAGCAGTCAAGCACTGCGTCTGATTTCTGTGCTTGCTTCATAACACCACCATTTATTAGTGTTTTTAGCAGAAAAACCATCAGGACAAATGTGAGGATTGTTGAAGGAAATATTTTTCACACACCCTGCCTACAGGCAAAGTTCTATCTGCTTCGAATCACCCACCTTGCATTTTCTGCCCAGAAAGGACAAGCTTGCTTGCTTTCCTTCCTATAAGCCAGCGGCAATGACCTCAGTTTTAATGAAGACCAGCAGGTGCCTGTTTTCTTCCCCTTCACCAAACAGTGCCACACACCCATAATTACTTCACTTTGCCTGCATGAAAACTGAAATTATCAGAACTGCACCAGTAATGCCTGAATATGTCCGAGGTGAATGTTGAAGATTCTGTGACAAACTCATTCAAGTTTACCTTTGCTCTGATTTGTAAGGTACGTGGATTGTATTACATCACATTTTTAGAGAGAATGGACTGTTGGAAAAGTTTGACATATTGTCCAGTCCTTGTTTCAACCTGTTGTATGCAACACATTGGATTTAATCACTGACATGTACAAGAAAGCAACAAGATAGTGATGGCCATGAAGCTCAAGAGGAGGTGGAATCCCCGGGCGTTACAGTGGGTGACCCACCGTGGTGTTCTGGTATCTTTAGTTAATGTGTAATTAAGTGACAGTTTAATACAACACAAGCAGTTTAACACAAAATGATATCAAGTGAGTTCATTTGTCATATGCTGCAGCCTGGCAGTCATTCCAGCAGATGCTCCAGCGATAGGCAAATCTCCACCTGGTCCTGCCTGCACACGTCCTTTTTTCCATCTCATCCTTGTCGTGCACTCATGCACACAGCAGTCAGTAAATCAGCATTTGCAGTACTGCAGCATCTAGCTAGCTTCACAAAATAGAAGAAAGTTAAAATTTGTCACTTTTTTATTTAAGAAAAATTTAGGGAAAGTGTTAATTCTCAGAATCATTGTTGAGGATTGGTGGGTGAAACTGGCAAAGAGATAAATGCTGCAGTGCCAAAAAAAAAACGTCCGTCAGAAGATGCCTAATTGTCTGCAAACACTCTGCAACTGCTTTCTGTAGCTGGTGAGCAGTAGTGAAACTGTGAAAAGAGCGACACCTAACAAAAACAGAGAATGTTCACCTTCAAAGGAAAAGTTTCGGTTTTTGAAATGTGTTAGCTGCAGAAGTGAGGCACAGCTTGTCATGGCCCTGGGTCATGCGACCCCGTGCTTTTGAGTTTCATGTTATTTTGTTATTTCATCTGTATTCCAGTTTCTTATCAGTTATCTAGTTATTCAGTCAGGCCTAGTTTGCAGCTTAGTTCATGGTTTATCAGGTTCCCCTTGTGTCATGTCTAGTTTCCTGTTTTATTTTGTAAAAGGTCTTGTGTTCTGTGTTCATGTGCTTAGTTGTACTCTCCCCTGTCCTGCCATTAGGTTCATGTATGTCAGCTGTTTGCCCTCGTGTGCTTCCTCTTCCCCTAATCACCTCCTGTGTACTTAAGTCCTCTGTTTTCAGTGTGTCATTGTCAGGTCGTCTGTTTTCCTCGCCACAGTCACGGTCACTGTCATAGTTAGCTTTCATAGTTTGTTCCCAGTTTAGGTTTCTGTTTAGTTATTGCTCTTGTGCTGCTCTCGTTCTCGTTTGTTTTATTTGTGTTCATCAGCCACAATAAAAGGCTCGCTTTTTGTTTAAGTTCACTCCCGTCTCCTCACTTGTGTTCGCACCTGGGTCCACCACACACACACCTCCGCACGGTCTGTCTCCACAAACCGTGACACAACTTTGAAGACGAATGTTGGCTATTTACAGTCTGCATCGTACTTTTTCCAAGTTTAGTAATTAGCAAGCGTCTGCATATAGGTCTGCATCTTCTATGCATACTATGGACAGTTATGTTAATTTGCTTGCTACCAAAGCAATCACAGATAAAGTTTTTGTATTTTTCAGTCTCTAATAACTTCAGTCTCAGATATAAGAAAGAGAGGACAGGAGAGGACGACAAGATAATATCTTAAGCTATGATATGGAATGTAAATATGGTAAAATGCAATGTCCTAATCTCTGTTTACTATTTGGATCTGCACATGAAGTACTCTTGATATTATCTTGTTTTAAAATCTCTGACAAAAAAATGAAATAAGAATTTTTCCACTGGTGCAAACTCAGTCACCATTAGGAAAAGGTCCTGAGTAGCAGCAGAAACATAAGGGAGACACCATTAAGGAATATATACATCTCTATATAAATATTCATATTAATATACACAATAGGAATATATACTAACTACCTCCATGATGTGAAAAAGTGCTTGTACCGAATGCAGTTTTTATCTTTTGCCCTCTATTGAAATTAAAGGTTGTTTTTGTTTTTTTTATAATGCTTCAAAATAACTCTACAAATACGCGCCCAGATCAGGTGTCAATACTGCTTCTGTGAAACAGGCTTCTAGAAGAAGTTCAATTTGTAAAACGTACCAATTCCACCTTTACGCTAGCCTTATACTGGTTACCGGTTTGGACTGAAGTCATGATGGCTCATGTAACATCTGCTTATATATTGTAGTGTGCAGCTGTCCAAATCCACAAAGAGCGGTAAGGCTCTGAACCAGCAGCAGCACAGGTCAGCCGACCACAGCTTGTCCACAAGGAAAACAAATCTACTGGAGCTCACAATAGACAATATTATCTGACTTATTTCTAAGTGAGTCATTTAACCTCACTGCACTGCTGCAGCAAAACTTAGGGTTCCCCCACTTGCCAAATCCCACTCCCATCTTTTACATACAGTCTTTGGTTCCATAGTGTCTTTATATCTATAAGACCTGCTTCACAGCTCTCATTCTCCTCACAACCCATTGAGCTGAAGCATTTAACATTTAATCAGCCGCATGCACTTATATCTCCCGTTCCTTAAAAACCTGAATGTTTTCATAGGTATAAACAAAAAATAATCAGTTGTGCTTTGGCATTTTTGTTTCTGATGAGTGAATGAAACCCTCAATTAAGAGTTCAGCTTTGGAGAAAGGTTTTAACCTGTCTACACTGGTGAATTTAGTGGGAGGTCACCTGCCAGGACCTTTGCTTTAAAATGCAATCATAAAAATCTTGCTTTCGCTCTCTTCCTCTGACTCCCACACTAGCCTGAGAAAACACAGAGCCAAACACATTGTAGGTCTCTTTTTATACAACTACATCATGCTTCGCTGTTCCAATGCACTGCTGGCCACCACCGCCCATCGGCACGTGTTCAAAGAGAACATCTTACGCAAATATCACCTGCCATTAAAAAGAACTATATCGCCTCCACGTTAACTTTGATCCATCAAACAGATTGTGAGATCCCAAGCAAACTCATTGTCATTGAACTGACAGTCGTCATTGTGGATGAAGATGTTCGAAAGTTAAGGCACAGAGAGTTATATCCCCAACACACCCTGTTTGTGATTCACCAAACAAACACAGCTGCTGTTGGCTGATCGCATACAGGCACCGATCCAGCCTTTACACTCTTGCACAGTACAGTAAGTACACAACTGAAAAAGCTCAGGGTAGCATTTTAGGATCTTTCAGGCCACTTTGCTTTGCTGTTTTATTGTCACAGATATCACTGAGCATCAATTGGCAGTGTTACTCTGAGTCTGCTGGATCTAAAAAATGCATTCATGGCAAAGAGAAAGTAGATCCTCAGGACATAATAAAAAATAATGTGGTCTTTAAAATTAGATCTTAAAATTGGGTAAATGCAACCTCAGATGAGTAACAACACATGTGTTACTGTGTCATTATTTATCAACAAAAATTAAGCCAAAATGTGGAAAATTGTGGGAAAAACCAAGTACTCTCTTACTGTATCCACAGGAATTGGGAAGAAGGAAAGAAGCAGCAAAGTCATACGAGTACACGTAGACACAATGTACTCGATTCATTGATAAACAGCAAGTGCTTGCACCTTTATACAAGCAGATCTTTTGGAAGTTTGCTGGTTTGGAGCGTTCAGGTGTGTGTTAATCCAGTGCCAAGCAGGAAAGACACCAGCAATGACCTTAATGAGAAAGAACATTCAAGACAGCTGCCGATCTTCACATGAATGGACACAGCACAGCAAATTCACCCCAAAGGTCAAAAAATGCAATTCTCAGAGAAACTGCAACGTGTAGCTAAAAGCTGATGTAAATGTGTCTTTAAGCTATGTGTCTGTGCACAGTGTAGTAAGAGTGTGAGAATCTGCTCCAAATTTATTCTGCCTTTGGATAACATGTATGTAAATCAACTAAAAAAAACAGAAGATTTATTCATATGTCTTTAAGGCACCTGTTATTCTGCTGCTCCACGGTGCACACTCTTTCTAGTCTTTGATTTACTCCGTGTCAAAATCCTGCTGTTCAGTCATTCTCTGCCTCCCTCGGGCTAAATATAATCCCGGATCCTCTGTCTGCTTCTCATTTGTCCAGCTCACTACTGGACGAAACAGGTGTGTGAATCAGCGTGCAGATCCCTGATTTGCTGGATCAGCTGTCTGTCTGTTTCCCTTATTGCCCTGCTGGCTGCACATTATGTAAACCCCTCATGTTTGAATTTTAATATGTTTGAAGAAGAAAAAAAGTCATTTCTCTGGAAACAATTCCTTGGCAAGAAAAGGTCAACTGCAAATGTGATCATTGAGCGTGAAAAGGGAAGTTACATCACTGCTACAAAAAGCCAGCTGGGTGAATTATGAATTATGATCAATCATACTCAAAGACTTCCACAAAGCCTAGTGAATATGTAGCAGCAGCAGCAAGAGCTGGCTTCAGCAAAGTTAAGTCAACTACTGAACCCAGCACCTCTAAAGCTTCTGATTTGCTCAAAAGAAATATTCCCAGCAACCTTGTGTCTGGCTAGCATGCAAGGGGACCAAGTGTATTTCGGTTTGCTGCATTATATTTTTGGAAAGTGGGGGATGCATGTGTGCCTTCTTCTATCACTAAACACAACATAGGAGCTTAAAGGGTCAAACAAGCCCCTGGCAGCTCAGGTTTTATGGATAGACATACACTTTCCCTCAGTGCCAGTGAAGCTTTTATTCCCATCCCACACAGAAAATAGTCTTTGCTTGTGTCTGAGCCTTTTGTATTCCTTTCAAAACAGCAGTCATCATGCAAAAATGTGAAGTGATGCAACAAATGTTGTTCTTGGGGCAATACAAGCTGATAATGCATTGCATGCAGTTGGCTGCCCCCCCTTTGTGTTGCTGAGTTTGCTACAAGCGAAACTTAATCACAAGCTAAAAGTGAGACTTTGTTAGTCCACGAGGGGAAGTTTGGTTACTTCATTAGTAAGAATCAAGAAGTGTGGTAGATAAAACATTTAGATAATGTGCACGGGCTACACGACATAGGTTTTCTAGCAGGCCAAAGGTCTCTCAGAGCCACTCTTTCACACACGAGCTGTGGTAAGCCATGCAGTGAGGAATTAGATGCTGAATGTCTTACTCAGGGAGACTTTGACATGTGGTGGCCAAGCTTTCAACCCTGCAATCAACAAATCAACAGCTGAGGTGATTTTTCAAAGTGCACCAAAAATTAAAAAGAAAGAAAGAAAAACAACAACAACAAAACAAAACAAAAAAGGAACTAAGTTGAAAGTAGAAAAGTTGTTCAGTTTTTATATTATAATTATTATTTCCACTCTTATTGGATAGCCCACCAACTGTACAAGGGCTCCTGGGCACATGCCCAGAATACCCATTGGATAATCGTAATAGGAAGCAGGTGATCTGTTGAAGGAAACAGCCACAAGAAGAAGTTAAATCCCTCTGTAGCTATTTTTTTACACTTTTGGACACCATCAGTCTCGAGATAAATAAAAAACGCCTTGCTAGTTTAAAGCTAATATTGGTGAAGAGATTTGCAAGGAAATAAGGGTTTTGCTTGAAACCTGTGAGACCTTTTGGTATAGGCTCTTCCAATTCCAGCTGTCCCAGTGAAAGGTAGTCTGAGAGAGACTCCGATCATCTTTAAGGTCTTTGTAATGACAAACCATTATAAAGACAAGGTTGCTAGTTTATAAAACACATAACAATAGCTTCCTTATAAGCATCATAATTAGCACATGATTTAAAACTCCAGTTCTTCATCAAATACTTCGACACGTTCCCGTTGTGCTGATTGTTGTATTTAGTTCTAATACACTGTGTCTGCATTCACACTCAAAACTGGTTATAAAAACCACACATTATGAAGTGGCTGCTACTTGCACTGAATCCTTGTGTCTGTTTTCGCAACAGCCCTAGAAAAACACTGCGCTGCCATCATCTCTCACTCTCCTCTCCACATCAAGCCCTAATGTGGACTGCTGGTGGCTTTTTCTCGCCATATGACTCTTATTAGTCTGATATGAAAACCTAGCTTCATCTCTATTCTCACAGTCGAGAGCTTTTCTCACCGTGTGATATTTCCAGCCTCCCGTTTGCAGCCTGCCTCAAATCAGCCACTGCCTACCACGCCACAAAAAGATTTATTTTGGATTTACAGTAGGGTGGGTTTCCACAACCCCAAAGTTCAGATAACAGCCGTTTGATAGTTTTAGCGTGACAACTGCATCTCATTTTTGTCTATAATTTAAACAGTAAACTGAGATTTTGGATCTCACTACACTCGAGCTGTTGCCCTTCTTCTCCAGATCACAATTACAATAACAACAGACCGAATGATCAATGACGGAATTGCATCATATCAGTATTTCCCATCGTGCTGCCATTAAACTGAATGACCTGCAGTTCTTTTGAAGTCTTCGCTGCATTGGGTGCTGCTCAAGGAGCCATTGGGAGGGAGGTTTTTGGATAAGGTGTCCTTGCACTGTCAACACTTGAAGAAATCAAAGCCTCCTTTCCCCTTCCTGTGTGAAAACGCCCTGATGTTTTCAATTTCCTGGTGAGTGGTGGACTTTTGACTCCTTTTCACAATAGCTTTCTCTCTCACACACACACAAACACAAAGCCCTCCTCTAATGAAGGAATCTCGTGCACTAAGTTAAAGCATGTGGTGCTGCTAACATCTGTACAGTGTAAGAGTTCAAGATTAAGATCACCACATCATAGCTAGCAAATGACCAGTATGGTGAGTTACTATTTTCTACAATTCTAAGAATAATACTAAAAGAATAAAACAATAATAATAAAAGTATGCTGTATCACTCTCAAAAGAACTATCTGAAAAGTGGGTAGACTTGGGGAGCTAGCTTGTTAGTTTTAGCTAGCTAGCTTGGTTAGCAAGTTCCAGTGATATCGTAGTTTGTTAAATGAATGCTAATTCTGCATTCCAGATACTGGAGTTTGTTTTGCTTCTTACCAAGGTAGATAAATCCAGGTATCACTGGCAGTACAGCATAATCCATGTTTTTTGTGCTTAAAAACACCGCAACAGCACATTCACGGATAGCATCGGGTCTGCGTAGAAGTATGAGTAACACCAAGGTGCCATGGCTTATTTAGTGAGTCACAAATATAAAACAATGACAGTACAGATTAAAAGTTTTATTGTTGTTTATGTTCTCTGCCACCATCTTGGATTGTTAACTCGAGGTTTGTGGCGTTTCTCTGACGTTGCTTTTTAAAAAATCAAAATTGAGGGAGAGTTCCAGATTTGATTTGCGACTGCAACCTCACAAATTCCGACTTCTACTTTTTGTGGAATGCACCATAAATCTTTGTAGTAAAAAAAAAACCCCAGGATTTAAAACAAAAAACAAAAACAAAATATACCTGCTGGAAAAACTGTCAGCCATTTTCCTTGGTTACACCTTTGTTTAATTCAGTTTAACTCAATTCTACTACCTGTTTGGATTATAATAGCAAGTTTTACATTAAAAAAAAACAAAACAAAGCAAAACAAAACAAAAAAACATCCGGTATAGATGCCACAGAAATTAGGTATCTCCTTTGGCACCTTGGTGTTACTTCTACTTTTCACTTTCTCTTTTTACCTGTCTAAATCACCACGGTGACTAAGGGTTTATAACTTTTCTGTTTCGTCCTTTTAAATGGGACTTTTGAGTGTTTGCCTCTTTGGTGTGGTTCATTTGTGCACATTTGAACATGGTATTCACACTTGAGTATAGACCCTCTTACCGAGTCAAAAATAGATTTTGAAAATAGAAATTTGTCACTCAAATTACTGTCATAACAATCATTCTTCAGGGTGTAGTGATACAGCGTGCCTCGTACTGTGTGTTCTTTTGTGCCTGCAGACTGTTTTTACATTCACATAGAGCCAATAAAACATCATCTTCTTGTGGTTTTGCCTCATCCAGAACTTTAAATTATTAGCAGCAGGTTTTATCCCTCCTTTGCAGATTTTTATGTGCTTGACGCTGAGTTGAATTTTCTGTACCACAAGCTGTGCAGTCCACCCACGTCAGCTATACACTTTAATATCTAATCTGCACGGCTTTACAAGGACCATGTGGCTTTGTGGCTGCAGTTTCATATTTGTTAAGGTTGAAGCTGACCATTTGAAGTTGCCTATATATCTGGACCAGATGGGCCAGTGCCAGGCGTAGCAGTTGGACTTAATTAACTTATGTGCAATGTACAAGTGAGACATTTTAGAATGAAAATGATGGATGTGTTTTTTTTTTCCTGCTGATGCTTTATGTGACAAGACTGTTCAAAGAAATAGGCGAGTACAGCTCGACAGCATCAGTCACAGTCACCCGAGGGAAAGTAACCTTTCTTTTCGCCTAGAGGTTGACATCTTCTCCTCTTACCTTGATTAAGATCAGAGGAAAATTCATTCTGATTCTGACAACGAAAGCATGTTTGGAGTATAAATGTGGGGAAAAAAGTGACTGCGGGGAGAAAAGTGATACTGAAAGGCGACCCCATGTGTGTGGTCTCCCCGTATCAGATGCCCTATAGAGAGACATGAACGCACCATGTTGATATTTAAAAGCCTTGGATGTTTGTTTAAAGTGAGTAATTGATATTTGCCACTGGAGGAATTTTCTCCAATTTGGCACAGAGTGTGAGAACAAGAAGAGTCCAGTTTGCCATGTCTGCCTGCTGTCGGCATGTGTTATGCTACGGGAAATATGCTGGCCCTGCTCCTCTCACTTCTTCGGAGTTCACTGCAACGGCAGCACCAGACCACACATACTGCCACTTTTATGGTTTTCGGCTGAGGATTCCTTCTGTTGCTGCCAAATTGCCTATTACTGAAACTTTCAATAAACAAGCAAAGAAATGTAATGCCTTTGTTTGGCTTGGAACTACAGCCGAACCACTTTAAGATCAGTTTAAGGACCCCAAAGAATGAACTATTTGAGAACTCAGAGATCTTAAATTGAAAATGAGGTCTTACTGGAAGACCCTGGAAGATTAGATTCCCATGAAACATTGCCTTCCTGAATTAATTTCTGAATACATCTTGTGGATGACTTGCTGCTTCAAAAACAATGCGCCTTTCCCGCCTGTTGAGAATCTGTTGATCACTGCTCCATTAAAAAGAAACGCCGGCGTTATTATGGCTTCTTTGATCTCAGCCTGTTTGACACCTTAAAACATGACATGAAAAAGTGCATCAAAGAGGCTTAGCCTCAGCAGGATTCCACCTCCGTTGTTGTTTTTGCCAGCATGGCGCTGCCTCAGAAAAGGGAGGATCTTTGCACTTTGTTTTGATTGTCGCTACTTACACCGCCAGCATCTCCCGTCATGCGCAAAATGGTGCTTGAATATCATTTTGATCATTTCATTCTTCTCCTTTCAGTGGCCCTCATTCATGCGTCAGTACAAAGTGTGGGCCTTAATCCTTTAATGAATGTCTTCTTCTGGGGCTTCACATGGCAGCACATTCCAACCCCGGGACAGTGAACATCTGGATGACTGCTGCAAAGGGTGTTTTATTTTATCCTGCATTGTCAAATGTTCATGTTTGAAAAGAACCGCTTTTTTTTCTTTTTCTTTGTGCATATCAGGGATGACATGAACTTGAAATGGAATGAATGGAGACACAAACGGAAGCCTGACAGGCGAGCAAAAGAGAGAAAATAAATCACCTGACGGACATCAGTTTAGCAAATCACTAAATTTCTGATCGTAAAAAAGCCACTCTGGAAACTTCCTTTTACTGCTGTTCTGGTTCTGAACTTACAAGACGTCTGACAGTTTCATTTGAGAGATTTGGTTTGATTAATGCAAACAGAGATGGAAAAAAAATATCAACATATTTTTCTCATGAATAATTGCTTTATGGACACAAGTGAGGCTAAAAGTGAAGGGTAAAAGTAATTTTTTTTTCCCATTGGAAACCAATTTACTCTCCAGCAGCTATAAATCAAGTTGGGGTCAGCCAGTCAATTTTTGCACATTTTTCTATTTTAGAAAATAATTTCATGCATTGCTAACAGCTCGAGGTGTGGGAATGTTTCATTTATTACTCATATCAACAAAGCTTATGCAAAAATACTCTTATTGGGAAAAGATCAATAAAAGTGTATAGTTTGTAATTCGGCACAGGACATTGGTACCTACTCTGTGTCCTGATGTGATCTTCTCTCATCGTGACACCCATTCAGGATTTTTATGTTCTCTTCCTAAACTCACAAGTGCAAAGCAAACAATGGTTGCCATAATCATCAGAGAGAGTGTATTTTCTTCATTCTTCTCATTCTTCCCAACACAGCAACCCTGAAATTAGTGGTCCTCCAAGTCATCGAATCTGTGAAAAACAGCTATTGCATCTCTATTTCTAAGCTCCCTTTACGATCCAGTTTACGATGCAGTTTGTGTCCATGACCTAAATTGCTGCTGCTGTTGCTGCTACTTGACCGTACAGAATTCTCTAGGGCTGAACACGAGAATAAAACTGCAATTAATTACATCATCCTCATGGGCTGAAAAGACCAGATAATTGTCCCCATCAGTGCAAAATTTCAGCCCAATAATAGCTCACCGGGAGGTGTTAGTAATGCCAAATAACACAATCACAGGCTTGCAAAGTCCACAGGGGCACTCATTTTTGTATTTGTTCAGTTTTATTTGAAGATAAGACTGTGGGAAATTCAGCATTCATGGAAAAAGGTTAGTAATAAAGCAATTAGTTGATGGCTTCTCCCTGCATCCCATTGCCTGATCTCTGTCCTTTGTATATTTGCATATTTTCTTTTGGACAGATAAAGATTTATGTAATGAACTGTGGCTTTATTAAATGATGCTCTTCCATCATCGAGTAAAACTGTTTACAACTTAATAAAGACCTGTCCAGGGGCACCCCACCTCTTGCCCAGAAAATGAATGGATAAATGGAAGAACTTCATAAAGTCTGTATGTATATAAACTTTACAGTTCTTGTCTAATTTGACATAATTTTTCTCCCGTTCCCATTCCTTAAGAATGGCTCTTTGAGAGTCACTCTTTCACTGAGACCATTTCTGATGACATTTGACGAAAAGTCAACGGATCAACCGAAAAGCTAGATAGATCTCCAAGGTTTTCCCTGGATTTATTTCTATTTCTTAAGGGCATGACTTTCAGATACTGTTCACTGCTGCAGACAGTTTTTTCTGACCTTCCACTTTGATTTTTGTGCTCCACTTGTCCGGTGTTTTCATATTTCTTAAGGACAGACTGGACTCCGTGCTGAGATAGTTTTCAGCTAATAATTCTTTGGGAATCACCTGATACATAAGTAATATTTTATTCCTGTCAAACTCTGTTATTTTGGGCATTTTTGTAGTTTCAGCTAAAAAAAAATTGTAACAATGTGTTCATCCCAAAAAGTTGATTCAGTTCATCTGGACATTGTGTGTTCAGTGGAAGAAACATTTCGTCAATCCTCCAAGTGACTTCTTCAGTCTCAGCTGACTGCAGGTTTCCCCAACCTTATAAAAAGTATATGTGCATAATGTCTGTAACTAGCACCACTGTTTAACAATGGGCAATAAGGTCAGTTTCATGATCATTAATGCAAATTAATTGATGATCATGAAACTGAAGTTACTGCCCATGGTTAGTCAAAAATGCTATGTCCAGATGAGCAGAAACAAGTTTTAGGAATTACCTAAGTTAGGTACCTTTTTAAATGCTTGAAATATTAATAGGTCAGCCTTTGCACCATACTATAAAATCACAGATTCTAATTTTAAAGAAAAGATGCTAATGTTAAACAGAGTTTTAGATACTGAAATCAGCTGGCTTAATGCTGATTCCAGGGAGTCTGTAGCTCAGGAGGTAGCGCAGGTCATCGAGTAATCTGAAGATTGGATCAAATCACCAATCAGCATGTCAAAGTAGTCTTTTCTATTGAACCCCAACCCTTCTTGAATTGTGAATGTTAGATAGGAAGCACTTACTGTAGGTGCAGTGCTCATGTGAATGAAGCACTTTGTATAAACTTTGAGCATTTAAGTAGAGTAGAAAAGCACTATGAGGACCAGTTCATTTACCATTACTAAGGGAGACTGGTCTGAAAGAAAAGGAGGGGTTTTCAGAGTTATTACATAATCAAAATGTATCAAACATGTATAAGAATTTAGACTTACTTGTATCTTATCAGTCCAGTTCAAACTTATGATTTTGCAAAGATCTCTACCTCACATTCCCATCTAAAAAAAAAGCATAGTACGACCCCTTTGTCCAACATTAACTCCCCTGACATCAGGAAGCACCTGCTGGCTTCCTCCACAGCATTCATTATCTCTAATACCGCCCAGATAGCTACTAGCACCTGGGACACACTTGCAGTTTAATCAAGACCATGAAGTGATTGTCATGAAAGCAGTGGTTTGTAATGCTCAGTGACAGATGCAATGAATACTGTAGCCGTGTTTGTTGTAATTCTGGCCTTGAATAAGATTTTCTGACACTATCAAACTGTTAGCTTCCCAACCAAGTTAGCATGAGATTGTGTCGCAATATTATTACTGTTATGTGCTACTTACAGAATAATATCTGCAGAAAAATATGCTAGTACCTTTACAGTATGTTCAACCTGAACAGTTGGATCTATAAAAACATAAATAATGGCCATGAGAGTAGTGAATGCCTTTAATCTGAACTATTCGTTCTCAGGTGCACAGTGAATCCAAACCGGGCCAGACACTAAACTCCTACAGCTTCTGTAAAAGTCAGCGGTTTGAATTTGCTCTATCAAAATACTGTTTGGCCTCAGGCGTACCGCAGCGTGTATTTGCAGTCAAACAATAATGGCTCGAACAGAAGTACGTGCTCCATCTCTTCCGTTATCAATCTGTCATCCGCCTCTCATTGTCCTCCAGTCCAACCATGCCTTTACCAGTTAGCCATGCAGTCATTTTTTCCCCCTGTGAATTATTGCTTTACATTTACTATGTGGTATCTTAGAGGCTCTTGAGAGAGGAAGGCATCGCTGGCTCATGGAAACTCACTGCAGAAGCCAAAAAGAAAGAAAGGGTTAGAGAAAGCGAGAGAGAGAGATACAAAGACAATTTTATGACAGACCAGGGAAGATTGCCTGTAGTTAGACATTTTAAGAACCATGTCTCCTAATCTTATAACAGCAGGTTTACAATCACTAGCTTTTACCCAGAGTGTTGCATATCCTCCCTAGGTTAGTTCATGAGCTATACAAATATGGAATAAGGAGCATATATTGGAAATGCAGACCTTTAGCTGCAGCAGAATTGTAAGGCTATGTTTTATGAGCACTAGAGGTAAAGGTAGCCCTTTGGCACTACGCTATGAAGTGAAAAAGTTCTTCGAGTTGACATCCACTAACATATGATTCAACACACTGGCACTGTACACTTACTGATGTCATGTTACTGAAAATATATCTTCCCTGCTTCTTCAGCCAAGCTGGGATCATCACTTGGGCCAATGTTTTCTTTGCCTTTTAGGCTTACAGCCAACATAATGCAGTCTGATGCCAGTGAGTTGCTAGGCAGGAATCTTAATGACTTTCTATAATGGTATTCATTCTTGAGAAAAGACAGACAGAGCATCAAAGCAAAAAGGCCGTCTCTCTTGTATCTTACGGAATAAAGTTAAACCGCTGTCTTTTGTTTGTGTTATGTGTGTATTTTTTCGGTCTGTGTGTTAACAGCTACAGCCGTAACCCTGCTGCCTCCTGGACTGAAACCATATACAGCCTGAGCCACGAGAATGACCTCTGCTGATGAGTTTTGGGTTTTTTTTGTTTTTTTTGTTCCTCCTGCATTCTCTATACTCCCACAGGGATGGCAACATTTAACTGGAAAATTAACAATGGGAAGATCAGCTTTCCTTGTAATTAATTTCTGTGGCATTTTTATGTGCATGTACTTTGGGGACACTGGGTCACAGTTAGTAAAACTTAAAGGTAAGTGTAATAGTCTCAAGGTGCTCTGAAGTTTAAGGTTTAAAAAAAAAAGGCTGATCTAATCTTTGGAAATGTGATTTTTTTTGAAAATATTCTTTTAAAAGAGAAAGAGGGGGAAAAAAGCTTTTCTAAATCTGAACTCATATTTACTTTTGCCTTCAGTTATCTGGGGATTTTATCTCCCACAAGCTTGAAATTGTAGATCTAAAACATTTTGTGGAACAAATGGCATCCAGTGAAACATTTCAAGCCTGTGTGCCTATTATAGATGCAAAAAAAATAAAACAATTTCCCCAAAATCAGAGGAAAAATACAGGAGAATTTAAAACGTGGGATGTGGGCTTGATGGGTATTTGGAAGAAAAAATACAAGAAATAATGCAGTAAATCAAATATGAGATTTTAGATAAAGCATATCCAAGAAATGGGTCCAGTAAAAAAATGAATTTTTGGCTACCCGCTATGCTCCCTTTGTGATATCTGGCTGTAAACTCCTTTTTGTTTTTCATCTTTTAAAACTGCTGTTTAATGAATTAAATTTTTTATATGCTATGCTGTTCTGCTGTGCATCACAGGACCATATGCAGTAGTAAGTAATAAATGTGTTTGCAGATTTTTATCTGTAGATACAGCTTCACCTTTGCTGTTACCTAATCCTTATCTCAGGGGTTTTTATACAACTGCACTCCCTGCATTATTTCAGATAGCTGACATTTTGTTGTCTGTTTCTCCACAAGTTTCCATCACAGGATAAATATTTGTACATGATTTGTACACTACGAGTGAAATATAAGAAGCATGCTGATGGGACTTATGAGCCTCAAGAAAATATTTATAGCGCTGCAGAGAACGGTTAATGCTAATGGAGTTTGACACCCCTGTTATTATTGGTTCTTACTTCTGTTTGGGGGTTATTCAAACTCTCCCAAAGTGTAAAACTGATGTTCCTGTAAATGGGATATGTACAGTCATGTGAAAAAGAAGGTTTTCATATGACTTCATAGAGCCTGGTAAAACCCATTATTCAGCTCATTGTAGAGCCATCTTTAGCAGCAATAAATGAAAGTAATTATTTGCTGTATGATCCTATCAGTTTCTCACATTGCTGAGGAATTTGAACCCACTCTTGCTTCATTCCATTGAATTTTGTTGGCATTTATGCACAGCTGTGGTCCTGCCACTTCATTTTAGTCAGGTTGAGGTCTGGACTTTGACTGGGTCATTGCCACACCTTGATTCTGTTCTTTTTCAGTTAGTCTGTTGTAGATTTGCTGCTATGCTTGGTATCATTGTCACTTTTACACTAAAACAAACCCATGCACACACACACACAGACATGATAGAGGAGAGAGAGACTGCTAAGTAGGGATGGGAATTATCAATTATCCATATCACTTATCAGTTTGATTGCTAAATGATTCCAATTGGATTCTCATTGCGTCTGTTTTGGGAGTCATCACCATCGCTAAGAAGCATTTCAATGATATTACATTGATGCTAATTAATTGCATGCTGTGTGGTCAAATGCTTGTGCATGTTGGCGGTATTTCCCCTCTTTGTTGTGATCAGTGTTGGGGTCATTACTCCCACAAAAGTGATTCTACTGTAGCAACATGAACAGGTAGAAACTGAGGCTGCAGCCTGACTCATCCATTTGTTACCTATTGGAAGTTCAGGGTCTGGCTGCTGGGCTGAGGTTAGCATTCACTCAGCTTTATCATCACTCTGGGTTCTTGGCTAGCTTAGCATGCTATCTGTGCAGGTGTTTACAAAGAACCGAAGTTCATGTTAGCAGCATAATGCAGTTGTTTCTGTTGTGGATGCAGTTTCCACTTCATATGCCATCATATTCTTGTCTTTTTGTGAAATAAGTATAAATAAAATATCCATATTCACACTGTAGACTGCACCAGTAATTTTCTCCTCTGGTACACAAACTGAAATCAGTGCAAGTGGAACCGATCCACAGGCATCTAGACTACAAATTCAAAGGAACTGAACTGCAGGAAACCAGTTATTGATTCCTATCCCTACTACTAAGTGGAGAGATACAGGCAGAAAATGGTGAGCCATAACAGCGAGGACAGAAGGACCATGACACAGTTGTTGTGAATTGGCACAAAAATCCTTTTACGGCAGTACACTAACTGAGGCCTGTAGAATCTGAAAATTTTTAGGGTTGTTTTTTTGCAGTATCTCAGATTACTGCATGGTCTGAACTTGGGGTGAATTTGCTGGAAAGTTCACTCCTAGGAAGATTAAATCATCTTATGACACACCTGAATGCTCCAGACCAGCAAACTGTCAAAGTTGTTGCTTTTATAAAGTTTACTTATATCATTGATGATCAGTTAATCAAGTGCAGTAAGAGTCTACTTCTGTTTTTCACTACTGACATAGCTAGACAGTAAAACCTTTGTTTTTCAAAAGTCTATAAGCCATGGAGCCAGTTAGTTGCAGTTACATTAGATACACTTTGGCATACCTAAAGTATACTGAATATCTCTGATAATGAAGAGCACTTTAAAACACTGATTCTCATTAGAGTTCCAAAGTGAGAGCCAAATTTCCGCCACTCCACCCATAAAGAAACCATACCTGATTAAAATCTGATTAAAATAACCCCTTCAAAGTCTGCTGCACCACTCTCAGCCATGTACTATTTTTAGATTGCTCCCTGCAAGTCCCCTACTGAACATTTATATGTGCCCATTCCCAGGATTAACCTGGACTTTAAATTTCCACAGAGAGCAAACGTCAGCTTCTGTGTCAAACTGACCCAACGTTAATGTTCAAGATCGTCACTGGTGATCTAAGCCGTATCTCTAACTAGCAACCAAACCCAACTAAACAGCAGTTTTCAATTGAAGAGCCCTCAGTGTCCAAGCCCTAAGGTGACGTATTAGGTCAAGTACAAGTCCAGGAGTATAATCTGCTCACCTAGCTTGAGCCAATTTAAAATTCCACTTTCTTTAGTTTGTTTATCCAAATCAAAGAGTTGGCATTTAGTGAGCTTTAGACCTGCTGCTAGACATTTTTAATCTTTAAAGGACCAGCTGTATTCCTCTGCTTGACTCACGAATGGAATTTGTTGTATATCTTCCTATTTAATTTCTGGCAAGGAAGTGAAAATGCTCCCTCATAATATTCTAATATTTTGCACTTAATGATTGTTTAGAAGTGAAATAAGTTCTCAGTCTAAGTCTGTCTGTGTGTGTGTGTGTGTGTGTGTGTGTGTGTGTGTGCATACTGTACAAAAGCCTTTACATAACCACCTGGAATGCATCCTGTACTTTCAGACTTGGCTTCATGTGACTAATAAGTGTGTGTGTGTGTGTGTGTGGGGGGGGGGGGGGGGTTCACAATAATATTTTTTTAATGTACCCCACGTTTTTCCGGGTAATGGCTATGAGCTTAAGATTAACATTTGATCTGATTTCAGCCAAAGAATCCTAACACAAGTCAGTTATAAATCTGTTCTCCAACCACATCTGTAGCTATACTTGATCATAATAGAGAGTCTTCAATTGATCTACCATATGAAGCTAACCAACAACATACCTGAACAACCTCCAAATTTCCCTAGTGTCTATTTTTAACTCAAAGTCCTGCTGGATGTACTTTTGCAAAAAGTGATTTTTGGGAACATATGGTACAATTTAGAGTTGGGCTCATAAGACAAGTGGAGGGCAACCAAGTGTCTCTCCAAAGCATAAAAAACAGTTGTAGTTAAGAACTCTCCTTGTAGCAAGGCCTGTTTGTCCATATGACGACAAAAAGAAAGAGCACGCTAAAATTTCAGATATCATGTGAGGGGGTTTAGACTATAGTGAGTAGAGAAAATGGGTAATTTCTCACAGGGTTATTCTCAAAGCAATGCATTAATCATGTGTCCTGTCACATAATCCTGTGCAGTTGACTTTTGTATACAGTAATAGATCTTTTCAGAAGATGAAAGCTGGAAGTGAAATTGTATTCCTCTTACTTTTCTTTGTTGTAAATTCTTGGCCTTGAGCTGTGATTAAATTGACAATTGCATGCTTGAGTTCATGTAAAATGCTTCAAGAGAAAGCATCCAAAAGGCTGACAATCCAAGAAAGCTAATTGAGAAGCCGAAATCAGAAGCAGTGCAGAAACAAAAAGATTTCGCTCTCCTTAAAAGAACAAAATGAGGGAAGAGAAAAAAAGTCCCCTCCACCTTTATTCTCGTAAATAAGAACCAGATGAGGGGCTATGCACCCCTGATCCCTCGAGGTAAGCCAACTGCACTCACGGGGAACAGCTACATGCTAATAAGCGCCCAGTGACACAGCTAGACAGCGAGGGGCCGTTACTGGGAGAAGAGACAAACCTGCTCTGCCACATTCACTATTTCTCAAGAAAAAGCTGGAGAGCAGTATTGCCAGATTACGCTCTTCCCAGCAGCTCTGGCACCGTGGAGCTGCAATTGTTAGTGTCTGAGGCTGAAGCTGCAACCTAATCTGGGATCTACTCCCAGATGCATTTGAATAGCTGTGATTGATCAACACGATTATGTAAGGCTGGCTTCATATTCTTTGATATCTTAACTCGTATTAACAAGATGACACATTTTTGACTCAAATGCATCGGTAAAACCACAGCATGTTTGCAGTCGATTGCCTCCAAGCACAGCAGGCTTCGTGTGAGGCCTAGCACTTGGAAGACAAGTTCAGACTTGGGATTAATTTGTGAAATAAATATGATGAATGTTGTTTGATGGTATTATTAAGCAAACTATCAGCAAAACCGCTAGACGCCTGACTGTCACAGATATCCAGGGTGTGTGGGACACCTTCCCGTGTTGGGAAATTTAGCACAGATACAGATTTTTATTTCTGACTCATGCTTTGGAGTTTGTGTGTTGGGGTGTGGTGAAAAGACTGAATTTCATGGCACTGGTTGGTTGGTTGCCTCTAGCTATAGTTTAAAAAGTTAAAATAAATCATTACTGCTTTTTTTCAGTCTGGGTTTATCTTATGTAAAATAACAGAGCGAAGCTCACTAATCAGCTCAGAAAACCCATTTTAAAATGAGGCACCGCTCTCCATTACTGTAGAGTTAGCCTGTAATTTTCTTGGTGTTTGATGGTTGACCTGTTGGCTAAATTGTTCATTAAAAAATGCTCGTGATTCAGCTCACTGTGCACTGCTCCCCCCTCCAGTGGGTGAAGGCTGAACCCCACATTAAAACATTATGTCATTAAAAGTAAAAAATGATAACAGATGTTGTTGCGACCCTGCCAAGAGAGCATATATTCAACTTAAAGTAATTTAGGCTGGTGAAACAGTTCAAACACTGAATTTTGCTCAATGAAAAGATGTGAAGACATTATCTCAAAAACATGTCTTGGACAAACCAAACTATTGTACAATAAACTAAAGATTAGGGGACTCTTTTCTGGAAATTCCCTAATACGCAGCATCATAAAGTGTTTTTTTAGGCATCTCTGGACTGAAAAGAAGATCTTCATCCTTTCTGTAGCAGCACTGATTTCTTATCAGATTGCTGCGAATGAAGTAAAATATTAGCTAGAAGTAGACATTGCAGCTGTCAAGGGACTATAAACTAGTCAGATCCCAGGGTGTTTGCCTACATTTAAAGAACTGTTGAAAGACTATCTGAACAATCTGATGTAATCAAGGGAGACAAAGTGAAACTGTCCAACCTAAAAAGCATATCAAACCCTGATCCAGATTAAGGAATTTTACTTTTACTAATCTTGCTGGAGGATGATAAATAGTAGTATCTTTAAAGTGCAGTGGAAATGTTTCCTGGTGGCAGTCATAAATATCCAGACTGTCAACAACAACACATAACAGCTTTGGGACGTGAACAGTAAATCACCTAAAATGATGTAAAGTAAATGAATAGAAACGGAAAGTTTGGTGGCTAATAGCACGTTCTGTGCTGTGAGGATACAGAAGTTAAAGCAACATTCTGAGCTACCACAAGCATCCGCTGACATCAAAATGCACATAGTAAAAAATGTTTTGCAGAAGCCCTCGTGCTTTAAAAGATGTTTATTTGAATATGCACCATGATTCAAACAAAAAACTTGAAAAACTGTCTTTCTCAGTAGTTTTACTTTTTAGCAATAGGCTTTAATTTTATTTTATTTTTCTAAATCTAACAATAAATGTACCAAGTGCACAAACAGTTTCCAGGAATATAAATGGCCTCTGAATATTATTGTCCATCCAGTAGTTATAAAGGAGTCTTTGAGCTCACTTAATTACAAACTTACTCTGATGGTTGACAAAATAGGACTAAATACAGCTTTACTGCTTCCATAGAAATTTAAAAGGGTAAGTAGCACCCAGGTAATGCTAATTAAATGTACCTGATCAAACGATTATCAGTGTGTGAGCACATATATAAGAGCAGAAATACTGGCAGTTTGCAGGTCTGGAGAATTTATATGTGAACACTAGGAGGAAGGAGAAAAGACATCAGCAAACTTCCTTGGAAAAAAAAAAGGAGTTGTTACTGCCCTTCAGACTGGGAAGGGTTAAAGAGGTCATGCAACACTAAACATATAAAGGCTCATTTACATCATGTAACCCTGCTCTCAAAAACGGACATAGCTGGAACACCGTCTGTGAAGTTGGATTCAAGAAATAAGTTCTTGGTGTCCGGGGCTGGGCGCTCAGGTATGTGGCTACTGGGTGACCCCTCATCTGGGGCTCTCCTCAGCTCTTCCCAGGAGGGTGGCACGGATGCCCCTCCGGTGGTCCTCCTTGGGCTCTCGCACTCTGGGGCCTCTGGATGTCTGGGGCCTGGATCTCCTCCATGCCTGCTTCATGCCCTGGGGGACAGGGCTATGGCTCTCTACATCCTCTAGCAGACCATTACATGGGGAAACCTTTTGAATACAAGCGTGCTGATCCACACAGGTGTGCATACGGGTGTTCACTGTTCATAGACATAAACTACACCTTTACTGGCTGCTATTTCCAAGCACATTGTGCGCTGTCGGTCCTGCTTGCTGCACAACAACATTCAATATTTAGTATTTACTGCTGTTTACACTTAGCTAGATAAACGCGATTATTATTTCATATTTATTACTTCCCCCTCCTCATTGCTTTATTATTGTAGCTCTAGTAAATAATAATAAATAATAATGTAAGGATTCTGGATCAGCACCATGGATGCCCATAGTACAGTATTCTGAAGAAGGTCTAAAATGTCACTGTGTGTGCGTGCATGTGTTTGTTTTATGTAAATGGTTTTTTTTAAATTATTACTCATGATATAACATTGTCCAGACATGCCTGGTAAGGACATGTGTAAGGATGGTGTTTAGTATGTTGCTCTGGGGTTTTTTTTGCTTGTTTTCTCTTCTTTTTCTCTCAACAGGTGATCCAGGAGATTTTTTTTCTCTTCTTTCTCTTTTTAAGTGCCCCTTCTCACTGTCCCTCTTCCCTTCTGTTTTTCTTTTCCTTCATCTTTCTTTCTCCCTTTCCTATCCCTCAGTCATGTCTGTCCCGTCTGTAGCAACTGAAAATAAAATAAAATAAATAATAACAACAAAGGTCGATCAAATGGACCAATATGGCAAGGCCGTGGTGATCCATTTGGCAAAGTAAATCCATTGTGTATCCTTGTTGGTCTTCAGACAACAATTCTGACGGCTAAAGAACGAAATGGGACAGGCACAAGAAAAGAAAAAGAAATAAGTGCTTAAAGTTAGTTTTAAAAACACGTTTAGTGCCATCCTCTGTCAGTACAGAACATGACGTCATGTGGTTGGTTGGTTGCGGCTAATAGCCTTACTGTAATTTATGTTAGCTAACTAGTGACAGAAGTGCTAACTCTGGGCTCCCCCTGTCTGCAACAATGAGTTTTACATTAAGAAACTCTTAAGTTCAGCTAGCCAAACAACGTAGAGCCACTTACTGCTCAAGAGATTGACAGTGAAATTCAATAATATACCCTTGGTTTCTTAACTCTTGTTGTACCCTCTAAGACTGGGTATTAGTTTTAGTCTTGTTATTTTCCTGTTGAGTTCCTCTGAAGTTTGTCACTAGTTAGCTAACATAAATTAATGTAAGTTTGTTAGCCACAACCAATACACCAAGCGCATGATGTCGCGTTCCCTACTGCAGAAGATGGCGCTAAACACGTTTTTAAACTTATTTCCTAAATCCAACACCACTAATGGTTTTCCAGCTATGTCCGTTTTTGAGAGCAGGGCTCCATGATGTAAATGAGCCTTTATATTTTTAGTGTTTCATGTCCTCTTTAACACCATTTTCACATTCTTTGAAGTCTATCATTCTGCAGAGAAAAAGTGGGGAAACATTCACCACTCATGCCAATCTTTGCAGTGGATGTCTCAACTAATGCAAACCCAAGGTCTGACTCTGTAATGCTCAGAGAAACTGCAAAAACCCCAAGAGCTACATCTTAGACTCTGCGGGCCTCAGTTAGCATGTTAAATTTTCATGACAGCACAATTAGACAAAGACTGAACAAGTATGGCTTGTTTGGAAGTTTTGCCAGGGGAAAACCTCTTTCCTCTCAAAATAATATGGCAGCACAGTTTATGTTTGCAAAGCTGCATCTGAACAAACCACAAGCCTTCCGGAACAATGTCCTTTGGACAGATTAGACCAAAACGGAGATGTTTGACTATAACACACAGCACCACATTTTGTAAAAACCAAACACAGCATGTCAGCACAAACACCTCATAGCTGTCAATCACTGTGATGGAGGGAGGAGTGATGATTGAGGCTTATTATGGAGCCACAGGACCTGGGCACCTAGCAGTCATTGAGTCGACCACAAACTCCTCTGTACCCTAAAGCAGGCACGTGCAGAGGGGGGGGGGGGGGGGGTTATTGAGGCAACTTTTTAAAAAAAATTATTATTATTATTTTTAATGTGTGCGTGCGTGCGGAGTCCTGTCTGTGCCCCTCAACAATAATATTTAACTATTAATCACAGTTTTGCTAAATAAAAGGATCTGGCTTGCATCAGTCACATGATCACATTTAACCAATGATCGCCCTTGACGGCAGAACGCGCTGGTTACGAGCCGGGAACGAGCTCACAAAGAGCACGCGCATTTGTTGCGGTCCGGAGCTGTAGGAGAAACACAAGTTAACTCAGAGACACAGACTGATGCGACAAAACCAGTAAGTAGGTGTACAGCGTACACTGTAGTGTGTAGCACACAGGAGTATTAGCTTATTACGTACACGTTGGTAAGCTGTCTTGTTGCAACGAACGAACTGAAACAAACGAGCGTGCTGTGTGTGCAACAGCGCGACAAACATTACCTGTCCTTTTATTAACTGCACAAGTAGTGCTGGTCATAGCTGCTGGCTACCTGTGTAAGGCTGTCATGGGTCTGTAGCTCTGTCACCGTTTTAGGGAACATATTTAGTTTTAAAGTAAGTTACAGGGCTTTTCCTGCCTTTCTGGAGGGATTATATTTCACTAAAAAACGATCTAATATGCATGTCCACATAATTATGCATTGTTATAATTATAATATTTTAAAAACACACGCTGTATTTTAAAGAACATACATTAAGTGGTAAATGGCCTGTATTTGTATTTTACTAAAGCGTTTTACACATCCAGTCATCCACATACACTGGTGATGGCAGCTACATTATAGCCACAGCCGCCCTGGGGAGCACTGACAGAGGCGAGGCTGCCGGACACTGGCGCCACCGGGCCCTCTGACCACCACCAGTAGGCAACGGGTGAAGTGTCTTGCCCAAGGACACAACGACCGAGACTGTCCGAGCCGGGGCTCGAACCGGCAACCTTCCAATTACAAGGCAAACTTCCAACTCTTGAGCCACGATCGCCCCGAGAAGCAGATTATATTAGATTTATATTTTAAATAAGACAAAATTTGGATTTTACAGCAGTAAAATGATTGTATCTCTACAGTTTAAAAATGTAATAAGCTTTGCCCCTGCACAGAGTGGATAATGAAACAAATGGAATCATCATAATGACATTATTTCATATTTATTACTTCCCCCTCCTCATTGCTTTATTATTGTAGCTCTAGTAAATAATAATAAATAATAATGTAAGGATTCTGGATCAGCACCATGGATGCCCATAGTACAGTATTCTGAAGAAGGTCTAAAATGTCACTGTGTGTGCGTGCATGTGTTTGTTTTATGTAAATGGTTTTTTTATAATTATTACTCATGATATAACATTGTCCAGACATGCCTGGTAAGGACATGAGGAGGAAACAGTAGGAGCTGTGTGAGGCTACTAAAGGCAGTGCTATAACATTTTTCTGTCATCATTTTATTATAGATTAAGTGCAAGAGTTGTTAGGTGTGGATAATTAGATTATAGTTTATTGCAATAGCAAGTTGTGCCTTGTTCTCACATAGACAGCAAGTGGAGAGTGATATATGAAATGATGGGATGGAAGGAAGAAGAAGGAAGAGTGATTCACAGGCAGAGCCTAATTTATTTCTCACAGTTTTTTGCTGCCTTATGGTTCCAAGCGCTGTCACCAATCTTTGCATTTTGTTATTATCTCATGACACTTGTTTAATCAGCTACCATCTCTCCTATGGACTTTTTAATGTCTACAGTCTCAGATCAACACAGCCCTGCCCTCCAGCACTATCCACAGCAACCCCTCAACAGCAACATTGTACCCATCAGGTAAACCATCGGCTACGTTTGCTTTGCCTTGTTGCCCATATTAGATTCTTGGTGAATGTGTGTTGTTGTTATTCACCCTGTTTCAATGTGCCCCTTTTTAACTTTGAGCACCCGCCCCTTTAAACCTCTCTGCACGGCCCTGCCCTAAAGTATTCTAAATGTGAGGTCATCTGTCTGACAACTAAAACAATAATTCGAGGCACATCAGCAAATATGAAAAAGACAAGAATCGAGACCTGAAATGCTGCCGTGGGATCTTAAGAGACCTGTGTATAAACCAGTGCTTAGAAATCTTAATTAACAGAAGCAATGCGGTAAAGAAGAGTGGGCCAAAATTCATTCAAAATGATGGGAGAAACTTAGAAATTCATTTAATTACTTAAAATACTTGCTGCTAAAGATGGTTAAACAAACTACTGAATTATATGGTGTACATAGAAACTTTCTTTTTCGCATGAATGTGTGTTTAGAAGTATTACATAAAGTATTTTCTCTTCTCTGAAAAACTGAAATTAGCTGTGCTAAGACCACAAACAAAACACCACACAGAGAAACTCAAAGCAGCGTGGAAAACTGGTTCAGAGCAGCATATCATTAATTATTCTGGTTAAGATCTGGCATGCACTTTTTTCAAAACAGATATTTATCTACAAAGTGAGCTGTTGCTTGACAGCTGGCAAGCTGGTTTACATTGTCTCGTTAAACAGTGAAGCTATTTGAGCGTGATACTGCAAAACATCACCACGTTAATATGTTTAGTAGCTTTACAGTTTACGTTTGGCAGCTCTATGTTTTTTGTTTAATGAATCCCATTTAAATGTGCCAATAAGTAAGTGGAAACATAAAACCCTAAAATTATTCACTTGAGAAACTAATTAAAATAGCTGCAAACGTTAGTTCGTATTCCATCGCTGGAAGTTTTAATGGTAAAACAATTGTTTTTAGGTCAGGATGGGGTTCTGGTTCCCATTATGCTGATTATGTTAGCGGTGCTGAAAAGATAAAATGAATGCAGCCCGTGTAATGAAAGAAACATGTTAGTCGCTTTTCTGGAGAAGTGGACCATCGGACAGCTCGCAGCCTGGCTACAAGGATGTTTGTTATTTGCCTTTTGCAAACATAACAAAGCACAGCTGATCAGCTCGGTTTACAACCACAGCGAAACCACGATTTAATTTTGAAGGGAATATAAAAAGGGGTGAAGAACAGCGACAGGGGAAGAAGACGTCTTATTTTGTATGTTTATACATACTAGTTGGCCATCTGGACAAATTAGATTATCTAAGCATTAAAGATTAGAGAAAGTGAACCAGCAACAGTTTGTTTAGAGAAATTTGATTTCAGTGGAAACACCCTCATAAACAAAAAACAAACGGTTTAGCTCTGTGAGGCCATTCTCATCAGGACACCAGTGATTGTGTTTGAGAGTGAAGCATGTCAACAGCAACTACTAGTGTGCTCTGTCGGTGCACGTATTGGGAACACGAGAGGGAACTGTCCATATCAGTTTTTGTTTACAGTGACGACAGGATGTGGCCCGAAAACTATGCTGTGTTTGTTTATAATATCCGAGTGACTTAGATTATAAATCCTACATGTTGTATGAATGTAAGCCAGCCCCCAAGTACAAAGTCCTCTGTGACACTACCGTGTCCTCTTACTGTGCTCAAAGACAAACCAAAGCATCACTCTCACACTGAAAGTTTTATATCATTTTGTTATGCCACATAACACACCGCTGATTATAAAAGACCAGCAAAAGTGGACGATCAGCCGGCTGATTTGTGAGATTGGGAGAGTCCTGCTGTTAGTAGAAGCCACAAGCATCCACTTCACTAAAGATGTTATTTGTAACACAAATCTGCTTTAAGAGCTCATAGTTTGTCAAATTCAGGGCTACTTGCTGACAAGGGACTGCTCAGAATTACTCCATAGTGTGTGTGTGTGTGTAGTTGTTCCTATGTTTTCATTTGACCAAGCCTTTGCTATGCAGCCCATTGACTGGTACACCAAGTGGATTCAACTAAAGTGAAATCAATTGAGAAGAAGTCTGTCGACTCACCACGGTCAGTGTCAAAAGGCTCTTTTTATAGCTTATAACAAATAAAATATAGCAATTAGTTCATTCTTCATTCAGAAATGATTACTAGAAACACATTATTAACACCAGGTTGGAACTCCTTTTGCCTTCAAAACTGCCTCAATTCTTCATGGAATAGATTCATCAAGGTGCTGGAAACATTCCTCGGGGATTTTAGTCGATATTGATATGATAGCCTGACACAGTTTCTGCACATCAGTGGTGTGAATCGCCTGCTTCACTACATTCCAAAGCAAATGTGCTCTATTGGATTGAGATCTGTGACTGTGGAGGCCATTCGAGTACAGTGAACTCATTGTCATGTTCAAGAAACCTTTTTGAGATGATTCGAGTGTTGTGACATGGTGCACTGCTGGGAGCAGCCATCTGAGGATGGGATAAATAGGATGGGACACCAAATCTGACCTTACTGTTTGAATGTTGTTGCATTATTATTGAGACCTGTCAATGGATTTCCAATCTTCCATTTTTATATTTTGTGTGTTAATTGTCACATCTGGTGTGGTCTTTTGCTGCTGTAGCCCATCTGCTTGTTCAGAGATGCTCATCTGCACACTTTAATGAATCATTATTTAAGTTCCTGCCTACTTGAACAACTCTGGCCATTTTCCTCTGACCTCTGGCATCAACAAGGCCTTTTCATCCAGAAAGCTGCTGCTCACTGGATATTTTCTTGCTTTCTGATCATTCCCTGTAAACTCTAAACATGGTTGTGTAGAGAAATCCAAGCAGATCAGCAGTTTCTTCAGAGCCTCAGCCATGTGACTGGCTGATTCAGTATTTCCATTATCAAGCGGTTGAGCAGGTGTGCTTAATGAAGTGGTGAGTCTGTAAGTAGTTTTACAAAATCCTGTATGTTAGCCATATATTTAGGTTTTCAGTAGTATTGGCACCGTAGCACGATGGCTCCCTGCGGTTTGGGATGTGAGCGCTACAAATTAAAATGAAGCTTTACGTATACGGTACAAAACTTTCACGTATACGCGTGCAGATACAAACTTCACATTGGGACCATAGGCGTGCTGTACATTTCTACACACGCACATTATGTTGGACATAGAGTGACTGTGGAGCGCTGCCAGCTGGAGGAATCAGAAGGTCCCGTGTAGATTAATGAGGAGACACAAACCAAGCATGTTTCTCATTGACTCTGTGGAGGAATTGCTCATCTTTGCTTCTCCTGGTTACTTGGAAACACGGAGGCCAAGGTATCTTGTTACTAATAGAAGAGTAATTACAGCGCTATTAGAGATTTACAATTTATACTTTCCAGTTTTGTTGTGTAATGTTGGCATTAAGCAACAGTCCAAGAATGCAGTTTCCTCTTTCCATAGGTAACTGATGGTAATGTCATTTTAAGAGCAGCTAGAGATTTAAAACATGAAGTTATTTTTCTGTTAAAAACATGCATTTAACTTCATCAGATTCTGCCAGACCAATGATATCACTCCATTTTAGTTGCTCATTACTGGAAACCTGACACATAAGTCTTGTTCCCAAGTCCTTGTGTGAAAAGCACATTGATTGTGAGTGCCATCTTCATCAACTTTGTCTCTGCAAAACATGGATATAGCCATAGATTTGCTTTATTTTCTTCTAATGGTTAGAGCACAAAGATAGGTGGTATAGATCTCTATGAGAAAATGACCCTGTGCTCACCCTCTGTAAACACTTTTCTGCTCAGTTTATGATCTTGATTTCTAGTTTTGAGCATTGTTTATTGCAAAATTTGCTCATTTGCTAAATTCTGGTCAGATTTAGAGTAAGTAAGTAAAATAAGCAGAGTGTGGTTACTTTGTGATTGATAAGTCACAATTGTTGCTGTGTGCTCTGCTTTTCTCAGCTTCACCCCTCACTGAAGACATCTGTTTTCAAAACACCAAGATAGAAATTTGCCTTCACAAAGCAGTGAAGGATCACATCACAGAGGCTAGAAGTCTATCTTTCATGCACTCCGGAAAGCCCAGATTAATTTTCTTGCTTCAAATGTATGTATATCTTATAATAACTGGCCTGAAAAGGATACATCCTCCACTCTAGGCCTAGAGAATTTATGAAGATTATATTTTATACTAGGTTTTAATAGGAAAAAGAATATGAAATACCTGTTTTTCCTATATTTCAAGTGCTGTAGTACATGAAATACCTGCAATTTTCTTTCTTTCTTTTGATTAGCAGTATATATATAATGATTCAAACTATGACCAGATGGCATATGTTACCTGAATTGGTACTGTTAGCATTTTTTAAGGCAAAGGTGCCCACTGAAAATGAAGTAAACTTATATTTTCAGCATTTCTTGCAGCTGCTGGGGCCTCTTTCAGCTCATTGACTTCGTAACTTCAAGATTTGTGTTACTTAGCTTTTATCCAAGTAGCATAAATTCCTTCTTTGTGGTGAGACCTTTGTATAACTGCTTTTTTCACCAGTTTGATCCTCATTTACTGTGAGAGCATACAGTATGCCCAGACAAGCAGAAAGATAATAAACTTAGCAAAACTACTTGAGTCCTCGTTTTTGAGCTTGTGCAGGAGAAAGCACCCCGCTGACCCGGTCTCCATTACCTGGTAGAGTGGTGGCAGCTGTATAAGAGGCTGTTAAAGACATGACTACTCTCATCAATCTGATTTGCACTTTTGGGATGACTATAAGGGGGGGAAAGGCCTGTCTTACCATTACCTAGAGAGTAATCTAAAAAGTATTACTGCTTAAAAATCCAATTGATTTAAGATTCTTTTTTCTATATGTGTGTGAGCACAGAAAAATATCAGCCAAGGCAAACAGAAATGCATCAAAGTATGCTTTAAATATCCCACAGATGTCCTACTTTAGCCTTACTCCTCATGTTTCTCTGAGCGTTTATAAAGTAGTAGGTAGGTAAAGCATCAGGGCCTATAACTTGATGTAAATGGAGAAGGTGTTTACAGCTACGAAGAGACAAAATAAATGTTCTAAAGGAAACTTAAACTCAGCTTCTGGCAGTGTTACATGCATTCCTTCAACAAAGAAGTCCTTTTATAATTTTATAGTCAGGATCATGAACAGTATGACTGTGTGTGATGTTCATGTATATACTGATAGTCTTCAGAATGATTTAAAACTAAGAGCTTGACATCATGTCATAAATGTTAAAACTTCAACCGCTATTAAAAATGTAATAGGGTTGCACAATTATACAATTATTGATTATTGAGTTTGTGTAATGCAGAAATGGTTGTGTTTGAGCAAGCAAAGCTAAGTAAAAAACTAAGATCACCCCCACTGCTCATACAGAGAACTTCTGTAAAGGCAGAAGATTTGTCAGTTTGCTGGTCTGGAGCTTTCAGGTGGGTGTTAGCGCAATGCCACAACCTTCCCATGAGTAGAAATTTAACTTCACACCTCAGTAAATGTGTTAAATATGAAAGTCCGTGGCAACCTATTGGGTTGGGCAAAGGTTATCCCAACTGTCAATCTGATTCATAACAGGGCTGATTCATTGGGTTTGTAAAGTGAACAAACCACAAGACATTTGGAATAATGTAATTTGTGGAGATGTTTGGTCATAATGGACAGTGACACATGTAGAAAAAACAAACGCAGTATATCAGAACAAACACCTCACACAAGGAAGTATGAGATGGCCATTTTTATTTTGTCACCTTATATTTCCTTGTGTCCTCTCTCTCCTTTGGTTACTGGGAAATTGTTCCCCAAACAGGAAGCATAAGCAGGGACCTTGGTCCATAAGCACAATTTCTCCCCATATTCATGCTACATATGGAACTAGTCACGCTTCTGACCTGATGTGCTGCTTTGGGGGTGCTGGAAAGTCTGGATGACTCCCTGCCCTGTGCATACTGGTTTTTGCCTTCAGTGTTTTTGTTTTGTTTTTTCCATCCAGGGCTACTGTCCATCTAAATTGTAGAGCATGTACTCCTGTTATAGAGTTATCATTTGTAGAAGGAAGATTATGTTTCTTTCTTCTAAACCTTATGGTGTAGTTTAAGGGGAAATGGCCATTTTGAGTAATTCTCACTTCTTCACTCCTCAGAGAAGTGAGTTTTGTGTAATGGTGTGTGCTAATTTTAAAGGGCATGCAAATTATAATGTCACACTGTCTGTCTTCCTACAGTTTGCTTCCCTCCTCTCTTTGTCTCTCCTCTCTCCTATTATTGGAATACTGTCACGGAAACGCACACTCTGCTGTAATATAATGCTGTAGTTTGATCCAGACCTCCCATTCATTTGTTTAGCTATAAAGGTCTATGAAGTTGATACATGTTTACATATTTGTTCACCCCTTCACTCTTTTCCAGTAACTATGGCTGCTGGCTTGACTCGTGCATGTATGTGTATGAATGTGTGTGTGTGTGTGTTCTTCCCATCGCTGAATTACACAACTCTTTCCACCCTGGGGCCTGAGAACTAGTCTGATGTGACCTGATGATTTTATTGCAGCAGCAGTCTATTTTGACTCTTTCTCTCTAGCTCTCTCCCTCACACACACACTCAAACACACACACACACACACACACTACTTTCCCTCTGTCTCTCACTTCCCCCTCTAATTTTTTTTTCTACCTCCACATCTGTTAATCTGCTCAGGGAATAGCAGCACAGTTTTCCAAACCTCTGTGCATTTACGTGTCATGCAATTCATCATTGGTAAGTCTTGGATGAGCACAAGTTCTGAGAAAGTCAGACTTCAACCCAGAAAAGGACCCTGAACTCAAATCCGATTATGGTTTGCTCATCCAGCCAGTAGCCGAGAACTTGAAATAGGTTTATTGCAGGTTTGGGTTTGAGGTGGTCAGCTTTCCTCAAAGAGAAGCAAACAATGTTCTTATCTACACCTTCGAACACAAAAGATGAAAGTCAAGGCTTAGCAGAATCCAGATACATCAGGTTTTTTTCAGTGATTTTCGAAAGACTTACCCAATTAAAATGAAGAAGCCACAAGAGATATAATTACCTGTGAAGTTTCTTGTGTTGGATCCATTTAGCTAGTGAACCAATGAAAGACTAGTATTTGTTGTTATTACCAGGCTGCTGCTCATATTGTCGATGGCAACAAATTCAACTGTGGTTCCTTGCCAAGTCTTTCACTGAAGTAGACGCTTTAGTGTATTTCCTTCATGTGTTTCAGTGTCTGACTGTGCTCAACAATGTGGCTCGCTACTACGTGGCCCTAAATGAGCCCTTGCTTGAATAAGAAGACACAAGCAAAGGTGCCGCCTCTGTTAGGAAAGGCCTTATCGCGGCTAACTCCGCAGCTCATTCCATTAAACTGACATGAGAAAAAGATACTCGGATATTTTACTCTTCCTGGGAGTCCGCTGGTTCACTGGTTCTATCCACACACATAAAGAAGTCAAAGAGGTAATCCAGTTGCAGAGCTTTTAATGTATATGTAGCATTTATGTATACTGAAGCAATAAGAGCCCTGATTTTTGTGATACTGAATTTTTTTCACAGGGCCAAACTGCGGACTTGTACACAAGTAAGTAACATGTCGTCTGCTGGCTTTCGTTGATGGTTGAAAGTCACTCATGCATGGGGCACAGCCGCTCTGTACCAGTAATGTGTGTTGTTGGTACAGGGCTGTCTGTAAACCCATTAAAGCCTCGACCCCTGTTTTTAGACCTTGTCATGCCCTCTGGTCTTTGTGTTTCCATCAATGTGCTTCATTTCTGATTAATTGTGACAGGGAACAATAATGGGCACGTAGAGAAACGGAATTCTTTCTGGCTACTTGTCAGTCCGTATTAGCTCAACCAACAACCCCTCCAATCGGTGTAACCCATTAGCAGAGCTGACATAAAAAATATAAGCAACCTCTGATCACCCAGTCTTTAGACAAGCAACTAAACATTTGGTAATGAGCCATCAATAACACCAACTTTTGGGTAAGAATTGCACAAGATCTGCCTGTTGTTCTTTTTCATTCATTTTACTCCATAGTGTGTCTGATATGCCAGTTACTAATGCTAATACAATCCTAAATGTTTACGTGTACATTTCCCACTTTATAATTGTGTCTTCAAAATTGTAATTAATAGTATAGTAAAGTAGTAGTAAAGTAAGTTAATTATTCTTAGATTTAACTATTTAATAAATCATTATCAAACTCTTACAGATGACAAAGTAAGAACAGCCAGAGTCATGCAGCCACTGGGGAAGCCTGTGTGGGGACTATGCACATACACAGCACTGAAGTAATATCCAGTGATTATTAGTATTATTAGTAACAATTTCTATCATATGTCTTTTAAAGAGCCTATTTCCACTGTAATAATCTTCTGAGCTTTATCAGCAAATTTAAAACTGTGTTGACATGGCCACATAAGTAAATAGTGAGAGTGAGTGACCCAAGATAATTACCCTAATGTACAGTGCTGCTCAAAAGACTTTCATATCATTTTTTAAATTGGTCTCGAGCAGAGCTAAAGTTCCCCAACATTTTTTAAGGTCTTTCAATTTTTTTCTTTGGACATTTGCTGCTTTTACACCTTTTTCCCTTGTTTGTTTGTCAAGGTATTTGACACTGACCTGTGAGTCATTAGAGTATTTAAAAAATCACCTAACTCAAGGAATGAACCAGTTTGTGTCTACACACCACAGACAACTTAGAAAAGAACAATTTTTAAAATGTATCTATAGGTTTTGTTATTAGCATTGTGTTGCAAACACATGGAATTTGTTCTCATTTCTCTTTAACTGAATCTAAAAAAAAAAAGATAGCACCGCTTGACTGGCATAAATAGTATTTTTGCACTAACCAGCTGATTAACAAAAAGTTATTTGCTGAAAACCTGACATATCTCGGTATGGTGTGCAGCATGTTCTTAAAAACAATTAAAGAAACTGAGCAAGTGGAGATAAAAAGAAAAAGTTGGTCTTAAAAAAACTATCACAGATGACAGTATCTGAAAATCATGTCCTTAAGAAATAGGAAAAAATGGAAGGATGGCTATCAAGAAGCCATTCCTAGAGAAGGAAAATATGGAGAAAAGGCTAAGATATGACACATTACACAAGAACTTGACTGGAAATCAGTGGCAGCAGGTCTGATTAAATTTGCAATCAATATGTATCGAGGAGGTCGAGGTTTAACAATGAGTTTCTACATTCATCTGTAAAACATGGGAGAGGCTCTGTCATGGTTTGGAGCTGCATTTCAGACAGTGGTGTTGGAGATCATGTCAAAATTGATGGAATTATGAACACAAAAAAGTACCATAAGATTTTGATCCAGCATGTTATACCACCTGCAAAGTATCAGACTGGTAGCGGCTTTGTTACCTGGATAGAAAGAGCACACAAACGAACGCTATCAGTCATGGATTGACCTTCCCAGAACTTGGATGTTAATAATAATTGAAGCAGTGGGATCATCTTGACAGAGAACAAAGAAGCCAAGGCAGCCAACATCCAAAGAAGAGCTTTGAATGTCTTTCAAGTAGTCTGGAGAAATATTCCTGAAGACTCCTTAAAGAAATGACAAGAAAGCTTGACTAAGAGAGTTCAGGCTGTGTTGAATAAAAAAGGGTTTTATATCAAATAATGTTTTTGTGTGTTTCGATACCTTGTTGCACCTATGTCCTATTTTCCTAGTAAACTACAAAGAAATAAGGGGTGGCGTGTGACTTTTACACAGTACTGCAAGTAATAGCATGAGCTTAGGCACCGCTGTAAAAACTGTCTGGCTCTAATACTGAAAGCAAGCATCAAACTCGGAGAAGAACACATACCTAGGTATGAGGCGGTACTGAATGTAATATGCCTTTTTTTCAGTTTTTTTTGCGTGATTTATGCTATCCATTTTATGAAAAACAAGGAAATAAAGAGATGCCTGTGCAGTAATACGCTCTTAAAATAAGAGTAATTGCTTTTTGCCTGGGAAAGCTGTTAAGCAGTAACCCCTGAGAAACTTGAATTTATCACTCTGGTTTAAAAAAAAAAAAGAAAAGGCTGTGCATGCGCCTGCAGGAAACAGGTGGGGTTGGTGAGATTCAAGAAAGAAAAATGATGTTTGCATGGAGCCAAAACATTATGTGAAAATAGCATTTTAAATGACATTTCAATAAGGCAGACAAGAACAGTTCATACATTCATCATCTCCTAATTTGGAGTTAAATGTTTGCACAGATTTGAACGTTACGCTTTAAGAAGGGGCTCATAGACTTTTGCATGATGTCTTTTTAATAACAATCATTTTATCAAACAACATGACTGCCAAAAAAACCAAACAAAAAAACAACAACATGATGTAAATGTCACCTAAAAGCTAGATGACTGCGATTGGGCAAATGTCAAACAGTACAGGGATTCAGAAATGAGTCGGAGAAAATGAGGTCTAACTGTACATCAGGCCACTGTCATGTTATAACTTTTCCTCCACTCCCTCTTCATTTCTGTTCCATTAGGACTTCACACTGTAAGAGAGCACCAAAACAAACAGAGACAGAGCAAAAGGGAATGAAAGACTGCAATGTTTTGGGAAGCCCAGACTGCACATGTAAATTCCTTGTCAGCGGGCTGGAGTGAAGGGTGACAGGTGAGTTGACAGGAGACAAAAGAAATAGAAGAAAACAGCTGCACTAAAAAAATGGCCTTTAGTCAGACAAATAAGGGGATTCCACATAACAGGTTAAACTCCTATATGGACAATAATGTTGCATATTCTTTCTAAATCACAAAGGAAATGTAACAGTACCCACAGTTTAATATAAAACTGTTACACGTCAATCTTCTTCCCAGTTAGTGAAACAATCACTATACGACAAGTTGCATAACAGACTAAATCTGCTATTAATGTAAAAGAAGTCTCATAAAAACCTGTTGCATAACACGTGTTCTTTTCCAGTATATTCTTTGATGTCCCAAAAATAATGTGAACCTGTTAAAGATGAAAACTTCCAGTGAATGGCAGTGTGCTCGTGGCTAGTTTCCATCACAGTTCTTCCCTTCCATACAGGTCCCCTCTTCTTCTTCTTCTTCCATTCGTTTTAATAGATTCACCGAGAAAAAAAAATAAAAACGAGACCATTGCTGCTGGCTGGCCAAAAAAAGAAAAGCTTGGCTCAACCTTCTTTGTTCATTGACTTTCCATTGCAAATCCAGCAGGCATTCTCTCTCAGCTCTCCTTTTCCCTGACCACAGCTATGGCTTTGGATACAGCAGCAAGTCTGTCCTTTCTCCTTTTGTGTTTGAAGATAATGCCCACTGTTTGAAGTGAAGGGAATTTAAGGCAAGTTTAAGGGAAAATTGGGCCTGAAAGAAGAGACCTGTCTATATTTGTGACGACTAACAATGTAAAATCAAGGCTAGATTCAAGAAAGAGTTACACAAAAATACTACAACGTAGCCCTCTTTGAGTAATTATCAATGAAGCAGCTATAGTTCGTTTTTTTGTTGTTTTTATTTTAATTTCTTTCATTTTGTCACAAATAGGTGCCCTTGTCAATCTAGCCTCTAAAGTATGTTGTCCATCCTCACAAATATAGGGGGAAATATTTTAAGCTCAAGTCTTATTTGGGACTATTTTTTTAGTTAGATTCAAATTAAACTACTTTACTTGTCAACCAGAACCAATTGAGGGAAACAATAAAAAATTAGTATCAAAATATCAAGTTTGTTTGTTTTGGGCTTTTTTGTTTTTTGAGAAAATCTGCATCGTTAAAAATGTGCCACCTCCTGAGTGGTCTTCAAATCTAAGCCATGAGGCCACAGTTTAAGTATTTGTCACAGCTAAAAGTCCAAAAGTCGTGCATGGGTTTGGTCTGTACCGAGTAAAATCCTGCCACACTGCCTCACATTCATGTCCTCTCAGCTACACTTGCAAGACTTGACAATCATGTTGGAGAGCTGCTCCACTTTAGGTGTCCGTCCAGAGTAGTAGAGTATAGTGAGGGGTTCCAGGTCTTGGGGGACACAGCAGGGGGAGGCGGATGCCTCTGGATTCAGAGTGTTGTAGAGGCTCAGCAGCTATTGAATAGGACATAGAAATTAAATAATTATAAAATTCACATTTGTTTTGTGTACCGTGTATCTCTGCTGTCTCTTCCTATGTGATATTACATGGCAGAGACATGGCACACAAAGACTTCTGCGCAGAAATCCATGAGAGAAAGTAGTAACAGCAAAGAGCCTCTGCCCCTCTACCAGAGAGCCAAACATCTGGTTTTTCACAGCCAAACTGGAGAAATATACACTCACTAGCCACTTCATTAGGTACACCTGTTCAACTGCTCATTGACGCCAATATCTAATCAGCCTAACACATGGCGGCAACTCAGTGCATTTAGTCATGTAAACATGGTGACGATGACCTCCTGTTCAAGTTCAAACTGAGCATCAGAATGGGGGAAAAAGGGTGATTTAAGTAACAGTGAACGTGGCATGTTTGTTGGTGCCAGACAGGCTAGTCTGAGTATTTCAGAATGTGCTGGCCGGCAGGGATTTTCCCACCAAACCATTTCTAGGACAATTTTAAAACAATAGTCCGAAAAAGGGAAAAAGAGAAAATAACCAACTCTGGGCAAATATCAGTATGAAAGATGAACATAGCTACAGTGACATCACCCAGTGGTTTGTGAAGTCCTGTTCTGAAGCCTCGTGATGAGGGCTTCCCATGTCGCCACCTTGGTTGCAAAAACTGGACATGACGAGGCTGGGCAGGTCTGACTGCGAAACCAAACGCTTACCGCCTAACAACTTGTGACTGACAACTCGTCAACTCGTAAGCCAATGTCTTTGTGGTTTCATAGCATGCATATGGTGCATGAAACATGGGACGATGTACACTGGCAAAAAACAATAACAATATGAAAAAAGAGTGACTGTAGAGTGACCTACAAGCTTAGCAGAAAAGTGACTATGGAAGTCACGACAGAAAGCTGTTTTCCCATAGACATCTATAGGGCCAGAAGTCTTTTTGCAACCACAACTATTGCCATCTGGTGACATTCAGATAGAATGCACGTTTAAGACACTTCTGCATTGATGGAGTTTTCCGACCCACAAGGTACGTCCATGTTTTATACATGAACAACGCAAAAAAGCAAAAACACTGTGTTTATATCAGACATCAGTGGAGAATGGCCAGACTGCTTTGAGCTGATAGGAAGGCAGCAGCAATTCAAATAAACCACTTGTTACAACCAAGGTATCTCTCAACATGACAATAAGGTCACTGTACTCTAATGGCTTCCACAGTCACCGGGTCTTAATCCAATAAACCAACTTTGGGATGTGGTGGAATGGGAGATCCACATCATGGATGTGCAGGCGATAAATCTGCAGCAACTGCGTGATGCTGTCATGTCAATATCCACCAAAATGTCAGAGGAAGGTTTCCAGCTCCTTGTTGAATCAGAACTGTGTGCAACCTGATAATAGCAAGGTATAGCTAATGAAGTAGCCCGTGAGTGTATAAAGCATACCTTGTTTACTACTGATGCAAGTGCACAGATGAGGTTCATGATACACACACACACACACACACACACACACACACAGAAAAAAACCCCACCATAAAAAATCATGAAAGGAACCAATTTCTGGCTAACATAGCTGTAGCTCTTTTCCTTTCCCCTAAAGTCAACTTTCTTTTGACTGGATGCCCCAGCAGGTGGGGATTCATTCAGTTTACATATCAAATAAAGAATATAGCTCTTTCCCCATGTTTAAATACAGGGCTCAGTCTTGTTAACACAAAACAGCTGCCTGGAGCTTCAGTGGCAAAGTGGCTAGAGTTTCTGCTAGAAGAGTTACAGCCCAAGGCATTTTTATTTTAATCAATGCAATACCTATACTCTGACTGTGAAAGATAGCTTTCAGATATATTTATCATATATATTGATTTGTGATCAAATGGACAAGTTTTTTATATTTTGTTTTTTACACTGTAATTTAAAATACCATGTATAGTTGTAGTGAATATACATATAAAACATTGACATTTATGATGCTTTTTTTTCTGCAATCTACGATGTACGTAAAGGTATTTTTCTTTCTGCTGCTGTAAATTCTACTGTGCAAAACTCCCTCAGCATAATCCCACTTACCGAGCTGTGCGTTGTGTCTGAGCTCCTCAGGTAAGGGCATGGCCCAGAGCAGTAGTTGGCATCGTAACCACTGGGCTCGTGGATCCACTTCCAGTCCAAATCACGGCGGAAATCAATGTGCAGCCGGCGAACACAGCAGCTCTCCTCCGTGTTTCTGTGATGAGGAGGAACAACAAAAACATAGTCAGTCTCAAGAAATGTTTTCAGTGGAACATTTAGGTTCTCTTAATATTTCATTGTTGTATCAAATATTTAAGCTCCTGCACATGAAAGTACCATTAAAACTTGACAGCACTAAGAATAGATTTCTCAAGGACTAGCTAAAACTGGCGTGAATCCCCTTACGAGAAACAGTAGTTTGTGTCCAGCGCTCTCTTGCGTCGGCGTGTTGACTGAGTGTCCAGGCGGTGGGGCGGGATCATCATGAGGATGAGATGAGGGAGATTCTGTTCCATTTTCCTCTTCAAGTGATCCAGATCCAAGCGACTGTGCTCCTCCTCTTCATCAATACCTTGATTATAAACATGATCCAAGTGCACAACTATTAACAACTGTGGAAAAAATCCATCCTTTTTTATCTGAGAAAGACCTTAAATATTATTCACCATAATATAAGAGCACTTGTACTGTATTGCAATTCATCAAATTGAAGCATCTATGCTTAAAAATTATTTCTATGTAAATAACCTTGGATTATTTACCACAATAAAGATGTGATTTGGTTATTACGAAGATTACATTTTCTTTCTTTCTTCCTGTTAGAAGGGAGTTTTTCCTTCCCACTGTCGCCAAAGCATTTGCTAATCAGGGGTTATATAATTTAGGGGGTTTTCTGTGTTTCCTTTGTGCTATTGTTGGGTCTTTGCCTTGAGGCAACTATTGGTGATTTGGCGCTGTATAAATAAAGGTGTATTGAATTCAATGAAATGTTGCCATGTAAATGTATTGCAGGGATGGTAAGAACTCACACAGAGCACAAAAAATGACTTGCACAAACCCCTAGTAGCTATGACCATCCTATATACTGTTTTTTTGTTTGTTTGTTTTTTTGTTTTATTTGTTTGTTTGTTTTTTGTTTGTGTGTGTGTGTGTGGGGGGGGGGGGGGGGTATAAAAACTAATGTGACAAAATCTCACTGTAGCTCACCTTTAAACTTGACCTCCAGGACCTCACTTTCCTTGTCAATGATGTCGCCATTTGGGCTGAAGGTGTGGCATGGACAGTGGACACTAATTTCCAAACCCATATTAGATCCTGCAATTAAAAAAAGGCAAGCTTTCATTAACCTTAATGGTAATCCTTTATTATTCCTAATGATAACAATTCTGAGTTATTGTGAAATGAGGAAATATGGAGATCTCAGGCTCACCTCTCTTCATCAGCCACTCCCGCACTGTTTCGGTCACATCAAAGGAAATCCATTCTGCGGTACCTTTGGTCAGCACATTCTTGGCTCCAATGAAGCGCTGCTTTCTAATGTGTTCATTTCGCCTCACGATCTGTGAAGCAAAAATCAATAGTTGCTCTGAAGCCTTTTTTTCTCAACTGTTTTAGTTGTTCTTGTTCTAATTATTCAATAATAGTTTTGAATCATGTAAGGAAAGAGTGCATTCAATATATTAATAAACTATGAATACAGAAAAAGTACACTACACTGAGGCTATGTCGACATGTACATGGGTATTATTTAAAATGGGAGTTTTTCGTTTTTGCCTTGAAATATCACTTTTCACGTGAAAATGCAAAAAACAATGTCCAGGGCTGTATACCGGGTGGCACTACAGCATAACTCTAACAATACAGAAATGTTGACCAATCAGAAGCTGACAAACAATGAAGCTGCACACACAAAACTGACACTCACACATCTGACTTTCCTCATTCATTTCCCTGCCTAGATTTAAATCTTCACCCTGGAAGGGGTTTTTCCAAAAGCTCCAATTTCAGTGACCGTAAAATGACAGTAAAATGCCATTTATGTGTTGGAAAAGGCTAAAAGCTATAGAAAAGCTACATTTATCAAAATACGTGTGTGCATGTAGACGGACTGCAGGCAAGGGGTGTTTTTAAGCTAAATGCAAATTCCCACCTTTGCATAATAAGTCATATCATGTCATAACTGTTCAAATGATGAAGAAGGTTTGAAGTGGCAAAAGACAAAAATGACAAAATATGCATTTCTTACATCAGCCAGACTCAATATGCTAAAATTTAATGGTGCTATATCTTAAACAAAAGATGTATTTTTAATCAACAAAAGGCCAACTCTGCTATTATAACAGCTGTCAGTTACTTTTAGTTAAATTCCCCATTAATGCTGCTTTTCGCAGTGTTCCAGTAGATTGTATCATTGCATTTGATAAAATCAGACTAAACCTTGTCTTTCCATTTTTGTTGGCTTGTATTTATTTCTTTATAACTAAAGACATGTGGGAATGTGCACAAGATCTATAAATTTACATTTGACTATTTCTGTTATTATTTACTTAACTTTTGGCAAGGTTGCCACAGGTCCCTGGTTTTTCTGTGGAATTCGGCTATTTGGCTGGAACATGCTATAAATACCTTCTCTGTCACCAGAGCAGGATGCAAAAGAGCTTTTTTCTAACTGCTATTAAGTCGCTGAACAAGTTATGACCTGTTTATTTATTTATTATTAATTTTATTGACAGACATTCTTTTTTTCTTGTGACCTTCTAATCTAGAGCTTTTTTTTCCATAGGTTTTTCACAGACTTTTTACTTGTTAATCTGTGGTGTGACAATAAAGTTTAATCTGAATCCATGTTGGAGGTGTTTTTTGGTCAGTGGGTTGGGCAGATCTATTTTTATGAAAATAAAAATCCAGATTTTAAACAAAATCATATATTTACACCAAAATCTTACAAAACCAACCACAGAACACAGCATACATGTAAATACCAACATGCTAACCATGTGTATCTAAGCACCTGCACACACACCAGATTGCTATGATGCTTTTAACTGCCAAGATTAATACCAACTCTGGGTACTATGTTAATAGTATATTTTTCTGTCATTTAATTGTGTATCGGTTACTTTGGTGTGCCGTTGGGGAGGTCCTTATCAGCAGGAAAAGTTGTAAAAGTTAAGAAACTACAGTTAAAATTTACCCCCTTTTTCACAGTTTCCAAAAACAAAGAGTGGACCAAATTGGAGTCTTTTCTGGGCCAACTCTGGTCCCCAGGCCACATGTTTGACACCCCTATCTTAGATCCTTATAACAGAATATTGCATTAAGGACATTAACTACAATATTCAGTACTAGAGATCTACACATAACTATAATTAAGATCATTATAGACATTTGTAGATGTCTACTACTTGTTCTTCGATAACACTGTCTGTGGCTAACTGTCCCGGTTCTGCAAAGATCTTGCAGGCCTGCTGAACCTTTCAGTTGTTCATCTATTTGTTACCTAGAGCCTAACTGCAATCGAGTTATAATTGTCTATTTTTTGTTAGTTGGAGCCTGAAATAACAATAGAACTGACTAGCTATTTCAAGACCGGTTTCTCAACAGTTCAGAATTGTAGTGGTATTTTTCTTTTGTTTGTTTTTCCTTGTATACAAAGATTACATCCAGAAAAAGTATTTGCGGTCTGCCTTTTATCTAGGTAGAAGGACAAGGAAACGGTACCTTTACGCACCTGGTAGAGCTCAATCCGCTGTTCATTCCTCTTGGCAGTCGAGTTTGGAACTCTCAGCGCTCGAAACTCTGCTCTGAACAGGTTGGTGGCGTTCCTCTCCATGGCGGAGATGTTAAAACGGAAAACCTTAGAAGTAATGCCTTTTGGGCAGTAAGACAGATCGTCTGGAACAAATAGAATAAAACAAATGTTTTGTGAGGGAGCATGCTTAGAAGCATTTTATGTCCGTAGATAGATAAGACAGATGGACCTTGTATAGATAAAGATACACAGTTCAAATCCGATCTTGGCCATAGTGGTTCTGTGGTGTCTGGCACTACGTTTATCACAGTGAACGACTAGTGTTGCTGCACACCTTAATCAGAACTTGTCAGTGTTTCTCTAACACATTTTGTCTATATTTGGTGGAAATGAAAATGTCGTCACTGAAATAGCATTATTTAGATAAGTATGACCTCACCTATCTGGTATCAAAAACCTTCCTATCCTCAGTCCCACTGACAACTTTTTGGACCTGAACCCTTTCTGACCATGATGACTTCTCCACAGCCCAACCTCAGTCCTTGAGACATGCCAGACTCTGTATAAGTACCATGCTATAAAAGGAAATCTTTCCGATGCTTGTTGTCCACACTCTCAACACAGTAATTTGAATGACCTTAAGGCTGCTCTGTGAACCAACTCGAGGCCGTGGCAGGTGTAAATGAAGCAGAAGGCTGCCACAAGACTGACAAAGGTCAACGTATTACCTCTGAACCCCATCAAAAAGCTAATGTATGTAAATGAGATAAAGAGCGTGATGTCACTGGCCCAGACTCAAATTTTCATTCCACAAAGTCAGCCTCCAAGCACTCTTATGCCTCATGCAGGGAGCACCATTGGCGCTGTGGCTTGTAATCACTGACAGTCTACTGTCTTAAAGGAGTAGTTTGATATTTTGTAAAACTTACATTCCGACTTCCTCGCTGTAGGTTACGTGAGAAACGTGACATCACTGCTATGAATTCCACCCAAAAAAAAAGGATGGCGCGAGCTAACAGCTAGTCACACGTCATTTCATTCTCAAAAAATAATAGGATCTAATGTTGGCAGCTAGATGCAGCATTCTTGGCGTGTGGTAATACATGATGTCATTCACAAGCATGTGCCTATTGTGGAATGATAATAAAATCTGTGGCCACCTTTAATGAATGACAGTACATTCTAAAGTGTAATCAAGGGTAAATAACACAGACCTCTAGAGCGTAATTGGATACAAACAAGTCATGTGACGTTGAAAAGAAAAGAAAACTGACACGGTAGAGGTTTGGGAGTATAGTTAATGAATGCATTAACAGGGCCGGATACTGCACCACTGCTCAGTCTTGCTGCTATGCTTTCCAAGTACCCATTTGCATTTGAATTGAAAACAGTCCCTGTGGTCCAGAAAACATTTTTCCCCGTAGACCGCCATTATCAAAAGAGACATCTGTAAAACTGTTAAATACGATGGATCAAATTCATGGAGTCTTAGCCACAAAAGTGAGTTTTTATTTCTTGTCTATGGACTGCAGATTGTGGGACAAACCAGTCAGTGGGCAGCTAATGGTGTAACCACAACAACAAAGCTTCACTAAGAGCTACAAAGTGTTCGAGTCACTTTAAGAGGGGTCACAGTGTTTCTACCCAACATTACACAAAACAGTCTCTCAGTAAAACCTTCCCAAGTCTTATCTGCACCTGAATCTAATCTAACTTTAACTGTAGCTTTATCATTACACAAAAGAGACTAGGGGTGCTTTGTAAAAGGTATCCTGGTGATAGGCGTGGCAGATCAAAAAGTGCTTCGTCTGTATGTGTCGAGGGCAATGAAAGCTGATGTAATTTGTTTTTATTTTGAAAGATTTGTTGGAGAGTTTGACACATCATCATACCTTAAAGAAGCTGGGGATTTGTCTCCATCTGTTACATAGATTTTGAGTAAATACATAAAAAACCCTGCATTTTTCTGCAGGAGAAGACATGTTTTAAATTTGCTTGAGTTGTTGATGAACTGGGTTAAAACAGAGGTGACCTTACCCATTTGCTCCCATTGAGGTAAAACTTATGTTTTGAGTTTTGTATGTCTTGTATGAAGAAGTAAACTGGATAAACATGGAGAATACATTGCTTTAAATGTTGTTTTAATCTAAAAGATGTTTGCGTTGCTTTTTTTTTTCTTTCCTGCAAAATTCAAAAGTGGACCTCAACCAATCTGAAAGTTCATCATCTTTCCTTCTCCATCATATGAAAATCACATTACCCACTCTCAGTTTAGGGGCTGAATGAATACAAGTGGATATACTGGGCATTGACAGAATGCATATTTCCAAGTATGAGATCACACTGGACATATTAAAAAAAAACACTGGCATACACATACAACTCTTGTATTTAAGATTTTGTCATCAATCGGCGTGTGTTATTCTGTTTAAACACCAGTGAACAGGACACCGTATATAAATCTTTGTCGTCACATTGTCGTACCTCGAGACCATCCGTGGCTCTCAAATCCAGCTACGAGTCCACCATCTCAAGGCGCCTATTTCCTGGTGTTTTTGTCAAAAACCATTTTGTGAGATTTGAAACAGAACATTGCTGAGGGAAAGTAGGTCTTTTGAGAAACACCTGTTGATTTCAAAGGGACTGTGATGCAATGGTCTTGGCTTTGCTCTAGACCATGAGGCCCGCTTCGCCTCTCGCACACGCACAGCAGTTATCCTATTCTGCTTTTTCGGTAATCCAGACTCAGTCGGACCACATGCCACTTGAATTTCCTTCAAGTGCTGACACATGTCCCTCCAGCACAGGTTTTCCAATTACAGTTCGTAGCTTTTTATTCTATAGAGGGGAAAGTCAAATATGGGTTTAACACATGTAGAGGAAATAATGTGAGCCTAAGCAGTCTTTATGTGTTATTTTAACAAATATTTCACATATAAATTTAAACTCATTTTAAGCCAAGTAATGACTTGTTACCTATACCTGCTGGCAATATGAGATGGTGGCATAGTCTTTAGACTTAATTGGGTTTAGGGCTCAGCCTCACACACGGTTTAGTAAAGTTAAACCTGAGCTGTCCTGTATGTGATCTCATTCTCGTGGGCCACCCATGAGCATAATTAACTAGCCAAGACGGCCAGTGGGGTCACTGCCATCTCAATAGGCAAGTGGGTGGCACCAGCATGAGGGCTACAGAAGAGCCAACTCCTCCCATGTAGAGAAACTCTAAAGCAGAAAAGAGTCCTTCTATCCCAGCTAATGGGGAGGTCCTGCTGTCTAGCTTTTCCTGCTCATTTCTGATAACTTTTCCAACTCCTTCTTCTATAGGCATCCCCATCTGCCTGTGCAGATGTCCCTCTCATTTGAACCTGACTGGAAAGGAAATGGGAACATCTGGGATGGGAGACATGAACCATAGAGAGGGGAAAAAAACAAAGCGAATAAGAGCGGAGTCAGGAGTGGGAGGAGAGTGGCCTTCCTGGAACACAGGTTCAGACATAAAACAGGTTGGCGAGCACAAAAGAAATAAAGCACATCATTCACAAGGGCACTGCTTTCTGTTCGCCTTTTAGTTTTACAAAAATTCAGAGAAGAGTTTTATACAATTAAACATTAATCTGCCAAAGGGGAATTTGTTTTTTCTATGTTTGCGATGATTATGTGACACTAACCAGTTACCAGCACAAACACTAAAAAGAGGATTTAGTTTGTAAAAGAGAGGACGGCTTGAATGGAGTTAAACGTGGAATATAAAAATATATATATTATAATAAAAATAATATCATAAAATTGAGAGAGTCTTTTGCCAGCTAGAAATTTTATCAATCTAAAACTGTCAATGAAACGGAATTACATAATTGCTGTTTTGAGTCTTGTGCCGCTGGGTTTAGGCGTACACTCTTCGTTTGATGCGTAATTACGCACTATGGACACGTTGGTGGCTGGCATAAGTTGGAGAAAGACAGCTTGGCTGTCTGAAAAAGTGCGATACTTACTGTTCTCCGGCGGTCCGTTGTCCATGTTGAATTTGTATATCTCTTTGGCATAGTACTCTGTCTCTGTGTTGTCTTGACCGCAACTCTGCTGCCGATCCCTCCCCAACTCCTCCAGTAGCTCCTTGGTGCTGTTATACAACGCTTGGATTTGATAGGGGATTTTACTCGGTCCAAGGGATTGTGGAGGACTAGTCAGCCGAAGTTTGCTCAAAATTTGACCCCGTATCGCCTCGACCCTCTTCCTTTTCACATGGTCAATATCCACAGTGGCACAAGTTGACAGGGATGAGCTCAAAGTTGCGCAGTTGAGGAGGATGACAAACAGTAAAGCCTTACCCAAATGCATCTTTCTCTCTGCATTTGTTCGCTCGATGGTTGAAATGTGTGGAGGACTACCAGGGTCCGTGTCAACTATCCGTCAAAATCACAGTCCTGTGACCTATGGTTCTTCTTGTGCTTCTCTAAACTTCCCTTGGAAACTAATGCTTAAAAACTCCTCGCTTGATTCGTTTTCTTGTCCCCTTCGCCTGCGGAAATCCAATTTTGTGTTCGCCCATTAGACACAACTCAATTCAAAGTCCCGAAAAAGACGCTCTCCCACATATATGAAATTGATCCGTAGAAACAAGCAATCTGGTCTTTTGCATACTTGTACTCACTCCAGCAGATTTATCCGGTGGCCTGGCACACTTCTCCTCTAAGTCTGTATCACTTAAATGTGGAGCCGCCTTATTGTCTCAGAGGAGGCAGACCGCAGGTTGTCCCGTTAACGAGGTATATGCGACTCTGAGCGGTCGGTATGGCCTCACATGAGCTTTATAGCGGTCGTTTCTGACGTTTTGATGGAGGAGGGTCCCCGGGAGCGCCCAAAACGTAAGCGGGCAGTGAATGCAACGCTCCAGTCATCAACTCTGACATAATAAGCAAGTTTCACGGGCAGGCCCATCAAACAGCAGGGACAATTTAAGCTCCAGCCCACATTTGTTTATTTACGAAAGTATTTGAAGTGGTGTTCAGGTCTGGTCTTGTGGTCCCCGTTTGTGTGAGTGTGAGTTCGCGTGTGTCTTTATAGTCGTACGTCGCTGTAAATTATAACCATGTTGAAATCTCAGTTGGTGCGTCTTCTGATTGTCTGCTGTCGTATGCCCCCTAGTGGCAAGTTGTACCACTTGCAGTTGCCAATTTTGTTTCCCCAACAAATTGCTCAAAGAGCCTTACACTTGAAAAGGATGTAATACTGTGTGGTGTTTATTGTCCAGATACAAACGTTTGGTGTTGTCTTTCCCTCTAAACAGCCCCGGAGGAAAGTTGTGGTAGCAGCTTTAACAATGGCAATAAATAGAGGTCACAAAGTTTACACATAAAAAATCCATAAAGATAACAAGTGATAATTCACTGTTGGGTATTTTTGTATGTGTTTGTTTTGCTCTGTTGTCTGATGTTGGAGTCTTCCCACAAAGACCAGCACAAAACATGGCAGCGGTTGTTGTACAAGGTTGCACTCAGATTACATAGATCCTTTTGAAACGTCACTTTCAGGCAACGTGATTACATTACTGTTGAAAAGAACCAAAGTTTCCTCGCTGTCAGCGCAGATTTTCCCATGCCCTCTGCAAACCGCCATCCACACAGAATTTTTTATTTATTTTTTTTGTGCTGATGTCTGAAGGCCTTGGAAGCCTGTAAGTTATTATATATTTACAGCCCCCCACCTCCACCCCTCACCCAGCTTGTTTTATCTCTTTTCATAGAGCATATTCACATTTCTCAGACCTATTTTAAGTCGAAGCTCAGTCAGACACTGGAGGCCCCGTACCCAAACATGGCATTTCGCCGTGTTTATTTTGTCCACCAGTTTGCATAGCAAGAATAATTTCATACAATTGCCAAACTTGGTAAATATTTGGCATTAAGAGTAAGCTCAGGTGAGTAAGTGTATCATATACACATTTATTGGTTGACTTTGCAGGGAAGCATTATTGGGTATATATGCAGATTATAGTGAAAACATAATTATGATGTGAATCCACTTACTGTCTGTTTTATTTTTTACAGCCAGATGTCTTCTCAGAAAAACATGGCTCATACTCTTTATGTAATAACTCTGACTTCCATTTACTCTTTGACTTGTTAGGAATGCCAAGTATCCCTGAATCGCAGTTATTGTTTAACTCTTTTAACTGTGGTGAAGATTTTTTGTTTGTCCATTAATAACCAAGATGCTCTGTCTTTGCTGCTTTTGATACTTTAGTCACAGAAATATATGTATTTTTGTGTCTACTTGAATCCATCTCCAAACTAAAGTCTCTCCAAACTCCAGCTGAAACGCCTTCATCTATAACTTGATGTCGGGAGCGATATGTAAGCAATCCAAGACACCCAGGTCTCTGGTTTCTCTCAGCCGCTTACCCACAGTGCTCTATGCATACTTTAATGCACAAGACTCAAGTTTATCAGAAGAACTTTTGAAAACGACTTTGGGAGAGAATGTGAGATATTTGTGACAAAACAAAAAGGCATTTTTTGACTTTGTTTTTGCTCTTTGCTGTTGTCCATAAAGCTCTGGTGAATCTCAGCATTTTCCCTGTTTTGATGGCTTTGAAGGAGCTCTCTGCTGTGCAACTCTCCCACTGCTGTCTTATTCATCCTTTGGCAATTCTCCATTAAGCCAGCAGGTGATGCTGCATAACAAACAATATCTGCTGTTAGTGTCTGAATCCACACACAAGAGCGGAGGAAAGAAAGCATCTTACACAGCCCCAGAGCTAAATCTAAATTATAGTGGACTCATTTTTAAGTGCAGATGTAACAACAGGCAGACCTGTGCTCTAAACTGTGCTCTCACATAAGGATTTATTTAGATGTTCTGTAAATGTATCACAAAAACCTGATGGAACCTCAAACAAGAGCAAAACCAATAATAATGGGTTGAGATGATAAGTGCAGTAGGTTCAACCTGCCTGAGGCTTCTGTGTGTGCACTTTGCATGCTCTCTCAGTGCCTGGATGGATTTGCCAGATGCTGCTTTCTCCCGTAATCCAAAGACATGCATGATATGTTCTTTCAGGTGATTCTTAATTGCCTGTTGGTGTGGTTTTCAGTCTCTCTGGCCCCCTTGAAGTGACCCAGGTGCACCCCACCTACTGAAATAGGCTCCAGCACTCCTTAAGTCTTTGTGGAGAGGATATGGGGGTCTATATCAGAGGGTCATGAACACGGAGAACAACAAAGTGAAGAGAGGACTCCCTAAGGAGGCAAAAAGCATCACCTTAAAGCCCTAAAACACACACATGTGGATACATACATGCACGTTGTAGTATTTTAACTGTCTGGACGAGGTAGGACTCTTAGACACAATCCCAGACACCATCATCAAAGTTCACTTTTACTCGAAGCGTCCTCCAGTGATTACCTCACCGCTGGGTCAGGTTTAAGTGAGTCACTCTCAGGCAATCTCTCCGTCTCGCACAACACACGGAAAAGGAATGCAGCTACAGATCCGAGGATGAAAATAAAAACACATGCTCTTAGCCACACAGAGAAGTATGCCCTGTTTTTTGTGGGGTGTTTTGCTGTCACGTAGGTGGGATTCCTGCTGAGTATAGCTGTCAGAGTGGTGAACGTAACTTTGTAACCTCTTCTGTGAGTGAAGTGGCGATTCATTATGCTTCTGTAGACAGACTGATCTGACCACGCGCACACAGACTGGCTAGACAGTCAGGCAAACCCCAAATACTAAGCAGCATCCTGCCAGATTTCCCTACTACAGCATGCAGACAAGCCAGCCAGCACAGTAAAGTCTGCTTCGTCTGGAGGTTACAAGTCTATGAGTCATACGTAGAGAGTCAGTTGTGTAGGAATGCTACAGGAGACCCCTAAAACTCACACCAGTAGAGACAATGATGTGTATATGTCACAGCCATACGACTCAAATGAATCATTTAATCTGTCCACCATCTGTGTTAGTCATCAGCCCTCTTACTACACGTCCATAGAAAGGGAAAAACATGGCAGCTAGACGATGACTTAAAGTGAGATCACGTGGAAGCAGCAGACGTTTGTCTGTCATTTTGTCACTGATGTGTCTGAGGTTTATTTTTTTATGGCGTACAGTACTTAAAACACACAAGTTAAAGGCTTATGTCTGTGTTATGTTTGAGGTTTCAGGCAGCTTTAATTACTGACATCTCCAAGTGGTGGGAAATTATCGAATTAAAAATAAGTAACACGCTTATTTTATTTAGAAAGAACGCTAAACACACCGCTATGCATTTCAAGGCACTGAGGAGTTTTGCTGCTTCAATACGAGCACAGCTGGTTAAATCCTAGCTAATGTAAACTAACGTCTGCCTGATCTTTATAAACACACACATCTGGATGTGAACATGCAGCAATCTGTGGGAAGCAGTCGTGTTAGAGCACACTTTGGCTGCACGCAGGTAAACAGTCCACTCGGGGAGAAAAATAAAGGAACAAGCTGACCAAAAGGAAACCATTTAGGAAAAATGATTTCTCTTTTCACTCCCCTTTTTCAGTTCACTGCTTTCTGTCTTGGTGAGGATTTCTAGTGGCTGCACAGGAAGTCCTAAAACTCTGGTGGCTTCCCCTGGAGGTTTCCAGAATTAATTTTGCTAGGGTTAGGTCTATAAAGAACATTACAAAGCCACTTTGTCGACTTTATAATGATTTTATGACATAGTCTCACCTTATAGGATTTCAATGTTTTGGTGACATCTTTCTTTTATTCCTTTAGGGACCAAATGCAGTTATCAAAAACACTTCTGAACAAGAAGCTATTTAGTTAAATTCATTTTTTACTAAATCATTTCTCATTCTGTTTTTATAGTAACCATCCATGTTTTAATTATTTTTTTCTCCACTAAGGGGCAGAGGATGTCAAATCTGCTGACTGCCATGGCTTTGTTGATGTGACCAAAGTGTTAGCCAAAAGGTTTTGATCTGCTGAAGGACACAGATCTGATTCAGCCTCCCACATCCTTGTGAATGTAAGTCCTTTTATTGCTTTTGTTTATTCATTTTTGTTTTGCCCGCTACTGAAGAGTGGCACCTCCACCTGATAAACCTTTTCCAGTTTGAACTGTGTTGTACAAACAGTGCTTTCTCTAATCTTATTTGGTAAAAACCTGAAGAATAAGCAAGAACCAAAAAAAGTTGGCATCTATAAAACAAAAAACTATCAAAAAAATGCTTGTTTTTTAAGAAACTGCTCTAATAACACTCATCACGTCAAGTTATTCCATTTAACTGTCTCTCTGTTGCTTATATAAATCACCTTTATCATTATTTATCCCTTCTTGTAGTCACTTTTTTGTTTTTTGTTTTTGGCAGGGTTTTGTGACGGCTTGCTCCCATAAGATGGCATATTGTGGTGGTCTGATGTCACAGAGGTGAAGACTGTTCACTTTACATCTGGGTCTAAAGGGGGAAACGATCTGCTGAGTTAAGGCCTTTTTGCAAAACAAAGGACAAGGTGTCATTGGGCCACTGCATGAATATGAAATAGCAGCGCCCGGCATGTTGATTCACACTCCAGACAAATACTGTCACGGTTAAGGCTGAACACACTTAGCATTTCTGGATTAGCACTCTGTGAGAGTAAGATGGCACAAAGTTGCTGTGCTCAGTGATGTTTGTTGTGATTACTAATGGCAGGGGTTGTGCGAATGATTGATGGCAGAAGCTCTTAGCGATTCCAGTTATGATTCAGCTCAGTTTAATTGTGTTACAAAAAACCACAAGGGATTCTTTTTCAGTGACTTAACTTTCTTATGTTTCAGCCTAGTTTTTGTGCAGTTAGGACAAAAGTTACCACATTTACCATTCTTAAGCTGATCAGCTGTATTAGGAAGGCCAAAGAATAAGGAAAGAAAGGGAATTCTCCAGTCCTTTACCAGCTTATCCTTGCTATTTTCATGGAATTTCAGAGAAAACCGCATATGGCTTTTTTTTCCCCCCTACTGCCCTCCAACTTTAGCCCTCCACTCCCCCACCTCTGTATTCCCGTAAATGCTGCAAGCTGGATAATGAGGAAATTGGCTCTTGGAATTGTAGCAGTTTTGGCATACATGGTAAAGAAAGTGTCAAAATAATAGCGAAAACAAAAAGGAGCTTTACTGGAAACAGGCCAATTAAAAACAGACATTGGACAGTAGATATGGGAGGCCAAAGGTTAACGACTGTTCCCTGTTTGGACAAAAGCAATGATAGTGTGCAAATACTCTCTCTAAGACACAGAGCTAATGTAGGTTTGTGCTCACACTTGCACACAAGCACAATGGTAACACACGCACATAGACACACACAGCATGGGCCAGGTTAGTGCTGGCCTCCTCATGCAGAGTCTAGACAGGAAGCTGGTCCATGCCAGATTAGGGATTTTCTCCCTCACACCCTTACACCACCATAACACACACCCACACACACACTTCTTTCAATACATCTGTGTGTATTTTGTGGTTCCGTGTGTGTCAGACAGGGAGAAAGAAAGTAGGAAAGAAAGGGAGGTAAAAGGGACGGCAATTTGGTGACAGAGCCCTGTGTGTACACAGATTTTGTGTGTTTATATGCTTGTCTGTCACTGAATCAGTCGCACACAAAATACAAAACAACTCAGCCAACGGAGAAACACAGATTCCATGTCAGAAGCTTTTTTCGGCTCGATTACTCGTTTTTCCTCGAAATGATGAGTCTGAGGCTCAGTGTGAAAAGTTCAACTCGTCCTTCTCAGGTACAGGGGCGCACTGCATCCTGTAGTGCTTAGCTAAATTAAACCGAGCCCCTGCTGTTCTCATCTGCTCACCTGTAGCCCCTGCCAGGCCTGGCCATGACCTTTGAACCCACACAGATGGGTCTGCATAATAAGACACGGGCACACACGGCTAAGTGCCATCTCGGACATGTTTGATGGGTAGCTATATCGGACTAGAAAATTTTAAATACTGTATGCACTGAATTGCTAATGTGTTGACCTTCCTGAGCAGGTGAAGTCTTGTGTGAATGTGCACATTTCTATAGTTCACTCCGTGAGTTTGACTGATCTCTTAAGCGTAAATACAGACACCAGTAGAAGTCCGCCTACTGTAATAATCTTTGTCTCTCTGTGTGTTATTGGCCTGAGGCCAGTGACCTCTGTGCCCCCTCTATGGCAGGATGTGCTGTACTTTTCACTCTGGCAGTATGAATATGCATAGCCTCCTGGCTCATTAGAAATGGCAGTGTAGACATGGCTTGGAAAAGAGCTTTTTAAATAATATTGCATATAGCTGCACCTTTAAATAGTTTTATATTTACCTGGATTTCAAAATGTGTTTATATTGTCATGCTATTTGCCATTGTCAAAGATTTCCTTTCTTTGTTTGGGGTTTTTTGCCTTAGGGGGAATTTTACTGTTTTTATTTAATACCTTTTTATGACACTTGTTCAGTTTAACCTGAGCTGCTGTTTTTAACCCTGTGTCACATATGAAACATGAGTATTTGTGATTTTTTTAGACTTCTACAGCAATGTGATTTTCTTTCTTCCTAAAAAAACAAAATAAATGGCACAATACATTTTTAATCAATAAATTAAAAAAGATATAGCAAACATGCTACAAATTTAAATGTCATGTATGTAAATTAATATTTCTTTCTTTTCCTTTCCTTATGACATTTTTAAAAATGTCATAAGGTTTAATAAACACTACAAAAGTAAAAAAAACAACAACTGTGTACACGAAGATAATACTAAGAAGTTGCTCTGGTGCCAGGTAAGTAACAAGGAAAACAGTACTATAATATTAATATCAAATCTGCTAAAAACGGAATTTTAGACAGACCGGAAGTTCCTTATCCTGAAAACAAATTATAAATGCTGATAAAAATATAATTTGCAATTATTTTAGCCAAGCAATTACTTTTCCGACATTAGAAACTGGGACTGTTGTGGAGGACCACACCAATAGGCTGACGTAAAAATATTGGTAATTGCTAAAATTATTTTTTATGTTTCTGTAATAGTGAATCTACCAATATTCTCAAGCTCTTTAACTAGAATTTTATTTTTAATGCTCAAATACAATTACTGCTGATATCCATGAGTTTTCAACTTTACGCTTTTACAAAAAAAAGAATCCAAATTACAGTCATATACTTGCATTCCTGACTAGAAAAATAGTAAATAAATAGATGACAAATGAGTCTAATAAATAACACCATAATTCTTAGTTTTAAACAGATTGTTGACGGGTTTCTAAAATAAAGTTTTCTTGTTTTTATGTTTCTATTACAGGCGGTCTAATACATTTTTTTAACAGTCTACTTATTTTAAATTTGATGCCAGCAACACGTTTCAGTAACATTAGGATGGAGGTAGATTACTACAAGTGGCAGCTCCTGTGATAACCACTTGAGGCCATTTCAAAAATTGTCCCAATCGCCATAACTCCCCTAAAATTTTAAACTTTACATCACTGGGAACTCACAAGACCAGTTGCTGTAGTTTTAAAAGCAAAACGTTTAGTCACCTGTCTGATGTGTACTAATACAAACCCATTCCATCACTGATTCTGGCTTTTGGACTATGTGCTGATAAAAAGCTGCATAACCCCCCCTCTCCAGCCTTTTATGTTGGAAACCGCTGTGTTTATTTCCAAAGAGACTTTCAAATTTTGACTTGTCCAACCACAGGACAATTATCCTGTTCACCCCAGTGCATTTTAAATGAGTACAGGCCCAAAAAAGACATTTTCCCTTTGTTTGTATATGTTTTTGTCTTTTTGGTGCTTTTTTGACGTGTATTTGTGGGCACTATGACAATCTGTTTCCACCAACAATTGTTTGAAAAAAAAATGTCTCACCCATGCAGTTATTTCCACTTCAGAATCATGTTTGTCTTCCTCTTTGGCCTAAAGTTCTTGACAGTTCTGCATTAGTTTCTTTGTGTACAGACTCATTTAACATACACTGTACATGGCTAAACCTTCAACTCCTATGCAATATATTGTTGAGAAACAGTTAAAACTTTTTAGATGTTTGAATTTTGCCCACCTCTCAAAAGTCAACATTTCTGGGCTTTTTGCAGAATTGAACAAAATCAAATCAGCGCCAAATCAAAACAACGGTTACTTCAAGGTGCTTTATAGTGTAAGGTAAAGACCATAAAAAGTTGTGTTACTTTTTTGACCGCTTGTTTTGGCTTACAGAACATTTATCACTACTTTTATTGTTCCTGTCCAAACCTTTTTGAAACTAATTGCTCACCATCCTTCCCTCCCATGGGCAGCATGGTAGCGTGGAGGTAAGTATATCTGGAATATCTGTGACCGATATCTAGATATTGGGAATTCAGTGCCATCTCAGTAGGCTGTAAGCACAATAAACTGAAAAAAAAAGGCTATTACCCAAAGGTGGATGGTTGGATGGATGAATAATAGGCCATTTGACTGCATTCTTGTTGTTTATACCAAATTCTGGACCTATAATCCAACTACCACAGCATAAATTGAGACTCATCAGACAACAAAAACATATTTATAATCTTCTTTCAATTTTCATCCACTCTTGGTTTCCAGTTTTTTGCTTATTCAATGCTGCTGTAGCCTATATGCGTCACAGTTGTCAATTTAGAAATGCTCTACTGCATATCAGTTACTCTTGCCTTCCTATTAGCTCAAAACAATCTGACCATTCACCTCTGGCATTAACAAGTAATTTTCATCCAGATAACTGCCTCTCACTGAATATCAGACCATTCTCTATGAACGCTTGAGATGGTTGTGGGGAAAAACCCAGTAGATCAGCAATTTCTGAAATATTCAAATCAGTCCATCTGGCAGGAACAACCATACATGTTCAAAACCACATAAATCACCGTTCTTCCTCAATGTGATGCTCAGCTTGAACTTTAGCAGGTTGTCTTGACCACATCCACATGTGATTGTTTGTTTTTTGTTTAATTTGTTAATGAGCAGTTGAACAGATGCAGTTAACAAAGTGGCTGGTGAGTATATATTAATATACATCTCTCTAAAGCTTTAAGTGATGCTGTACTTATTGCCAACAAGTTTTTCCTGTTGAAAATTTAATATATGAGTATATTTGCACCTTGTCTTAGAGAATATATGACAAATGTGCACTGCTGACTGCTGCATTAACAGTATATTTCATCCCCTTCTTGGTTCTGTCTACGAAATGGTCCTCTTCATTTCCCACATGAGTGGTTTTCTTATCATCCAGGTCTCCTATCACCTGCCCCGGGGGCTGAAATAAAGCCGATAAAACACCCAAATATTCTGTTAAACATGGACGGCCTCTGCCATGTGGCCGATCCCTGCAATGCCTCCTGGGTAATTATGGTAATAACTCAGCTGTCAGAGGCGAGGCCAGAGGCCCTGGGATGACGAGGTCAGACTAAAAAGGCTGAGACGAGAAGAGTGGCGGTGGTGGAAACAGGGTGGCGGGGTCAAGGTGAAGCGGGCAGGGCTCGTACGTTGCTATCCCATAAACCCTTGCTGTCATATCAGAGGCCGTTGGATGAATGTGGACATTCCCTCTGATCTGTACTCCTCAACAATCAAGATGCTGATGAGGGATGATGACAAGTGTTTGAGTAGCATTGTTTGTGCAGCCTTGACTATTGGACGCCTGCTGGGTTGTGGGTAGGAAGGTCAAAATGTGCCACAGTTTGGGCTGCTGAACTACAGACTTTTAATAGTTGTGAGATATTTCATGTCAAATTTTGAAAAGCTGATTGGACAGTCGACCATATTATTTTCTTCTTTACTGAATTTGCGAAAGGCAAAGGACAAATATGATCCATTATGGGTGCACGTGGTCTCAGAGACGGAGGTTTACACCATTACTTTCAGAAATTAAAATCGACTCCTTTGTATTCTCTGTATTGTCTGACTGCCTGCACAATCTGACGGCGATCTCTTGTATGATGAATAATGGAGACAAAACCAGATCAAACTCTGTGTTTGGACTTTTTTTTGCAGAAGATCTACGTGTATCAGTTGGTTCAGTGTTCAGGTTAGACTTTTTCTTCATCTACCCCATTCCATTTAGAGTCATCTATTCTCTGTAAAGATTGTAAGTGTGTGTAAGTTTATTAATCATTAACCCACATTGGTGTGGATTCAAAGAGGAGTAAATCAGAGGGTTGCTGATTGTAAATTAGTCTATGAGAAAACATCCTGGGCTCCTCCGATGTGTGACCTAAGTAAATAGTTTATGTTCTAAATCACAAGTTTAAAGTCTTCCCTAATTCCTAATGCTTTTTATTTTTGTAAATTATGGTCTTATTTAGAGTAAAGTAGATGACAAGTCAAGATATTTTGGTCAAACATTAATTAAGCTTCAAAAACCTACTCCACTAGGGGTGGACATTTACAGTCTTAAAGTTATATCACCATATTTTAAGAAAATTAGTAATAATGATATTTATGATGACTAGCAAAAAACAGTTTTTGGTAGGCCTTTAATGCTTCTTCACTTTGCTCATGCATCAAAACACAGATATGTAAATTGATTTATCATATTCTTTTTTTCATCTTCCTTATATTACAGTATATAGTGAGACTGCTGGCATAAACAGCTGTTCACAAACCCAAAACAAATCAATAATAAATGCATGTTTTTATTCCCATATGGAAAATAAATAGAAAAAACATATAAAAGACTTGCATAAGATTTGGCTTGCTTCATATAGTGAATCATGTAAGGCTTATATGATTTACTCATGAAAGTGGCCACATTTTCATTACTTTCATATATTGTTTTAGTAAGTATCCAAAACATACAAGTTTCATTTATATAATTTTTCAAGGGATCTTATATCTGTTTTCACTCTTGTATGCTTTTCATACAAGTTTCACACAAGACAGATACAAACTTTATAAGATTTATATATATCTTTTCCATATGGGTTGTTCTTGTTCTTTGCAAGCTACGTATTCATTGAAGACTAAATTAATTCTTTTTAGTGCTGCTGCACTAAAAACAGTTTAACAAAATGCATTTACAAACAATAACGTATACGTAAAGTAACGTAGATATAAGGCTGCTATTCGTTTTGAGACGTTGTAGTTTACTACTGCAAACAAAAACAAAGGCAGTTTCCATTCTTCTTGTCCAATGAGCTACTGTCATTGATGACACAAAATGTTGGTGGTAGAAGGTATAGCACAATAGTACTGACACAGCATAAAATATATTTAAGCACAGAAATAGCAGTAGCATGTTGGAGTGTTTGGGTCTAACTTTTTCAACCAGTTAGTTAAAGTCCTTCTTTTCCTCCAATTGGATTGGCAGCATATCCTTGGCCAAAACACATGTAACTGCATCAGTATTTTCCATCCGCTTTTTGCTCATCCAATTATGTGGAGTGCAACTACTCAGTTTAGGCATTTGTTTTTACTTTTGGAGTGAACATCACCAGATGATTGTATCTTCACTTGACTGGCCTTCATTAACTGGCTGTACTCAATAGTGTGTTTTTGCTTCCAGCAGAATTTGTTGACAGTGGTGTTCAAGCTTTAGCACGAATGGTTTGCATTTTTCGCAAAGCACTGTGCTTTTTTGGAAGTCTGGTCTGTTGTTGCAAAACCACCTCCATACTATTGAAATTGCTTCTTTTTTAGGTACTAAGTCGTGCTGACACGCTACTTAAAAAACCCTAAAACTAAAATAAAAATTTAAAGTGGACTTTTGAAAATAAAAGAAAACTAACTGGAATACCTAACATCCATATAGGGTTTAAAATATTTCCTTCACAGGGGTGGATCTAGAGAAATTTTGATAGGGTGGCATGGAATATGTACTATATGTGGTTAAAATACATAAAATGCTGAAAGTATACACGTTTCATTTAAACATTGTCTGTAACATTCTTAATAGCTTTAGCCCAAGTAATTAAACATTTCAGTTACATAAAAAAATTTGAATTTGAACAATTTTAACAAATAAGCATGTAGCTGAATAAGTACTAAATCTAGAAAGCTACACAACATAAGGTGGTTCAGTTAGAAATACAAGTCTAACATAAGTTTTAATTGCTACTGATAACAAGAAATAAGGAAGCTATGGGTGAACCATTTTTTAATTGTGGGGCCATTATGCGGTATATTCACTTTAAGAATTTGCATTCAATATTAATTACTAATAGGCTTAACATGTTAATGCTAGCTTATTTTAATGAACAACATTGTCATGTGCAATGGTGGCACTAGGGGTGGCAAGAGATTATTTTATTATTTTGCCACCACAGTAGATCCACCACTGTTATTTCAAATAGAAAGTGCTGTTCCTGTGTCTTTTGTTTGTACATAGAAACTATGTGACTGAGGCTAGTTTGTGAACGCGCGCCATTTTTACAAATATAAATTGAACGTAATGTTTGCACGTTCATGTGCACATTACACTTACGTTTTAACGGTTCAGTTTGAGTTCAAGTTTTACGAATTTGCAGTTTTAATTTCCTATCTGGCATGTTTTACGATTCTAGACCAGCGGTCCCGAACCTTTTTTGCGCCACGGACGGTTTATGTCCGACAATATTTTCATGAACCAGCCTTTAAGGTGTTGCGGATAAACAAAACCAGTGTCGGTACCTTAAACAAGAAGATTTATTCAAAACACGGAAAAAGACCCAGGGAAACAGAGTTAACGATAAAAATAATATAAAAAAAAAATAACGCTAAAAATGGATAAAAACCCTGAAAACCATAAATGTCACACCCGAGCCTCATCTTGCCCAGCCCGGGGGTTGGGGACCGCTGTTCTAGACCATTAACTTAGGTTGAAAGATGGTTACAGCAGATGGCAGAGAGAGGGAAACTTTCTAGACATTTGCATGTTACATACAAAGAACTATGATCACCTTAAAAGTCTGCAAGGATTTGCCATGAACTGTGTGGCTGGTCATTCCTTTGAGGTAAGGTATTGACTTCCCTTTTCAGTCACTTCAGTCTCAATTTCTGTGTTCACAATTAAAATTAAATAATGGATTAATATGAATTAATCATTAATTAAATAAAAATTTCTGACCTGTTGCAAAATATTGAAAGCTGTACCCTTTCCTCATTTACTGACAGTATAAATGTGTAGTTTTAAATGCTGCTCCAAGTCATCTTTAATAATAATTTAGCAGTAAATCAGCTATTTGTGGTAGATCAACGTTTTGAAGTAACAGAAAAGATATGTAGAACAATCATTGTAAGTAGTTCATGATAAGAGCCATACCACATACAGGATGGGCCCGCCACCATTCTATCTTTGTGTTTAAGTTACTTGTTTCTAATGCTTCCTATTGTTTCCAAATTTTTAGTTATTAAAAATCTATATTCTTAAATTGTCAACTGTAACTGTACCAAGTTTATTGCGGTACTTAAAAAGTCTCAAACTAACACTGAAACATTTTAAAAATACAAGACTATAATAACTTTGGCTCTTGCTCTCAGAGAACCAGAGTTATGTATTTGTGCTAGAAAATGTTAAACACACCGTGTGGCTATATTATGGATATCATGAGATGACATTTTTTTAATCACATGAAAATCACATGTAGTATTGTGGATGGCCTGATATTGCACAGCCTTAGTGTTGGTGACATCACAGTGGCTACATCCTTTATATACAGTTCTTTGATTGTATTGATTGATATTGCCGATAAGAACTTTCTTCATATAGTAATATGATGTCCATGTTAAAAATGAAGACAATTACTAACTTAATAATGATGTAACTCTACTAATTATAACATTCAAAAAGATATGTATAAGCATCATTTAACAGTAAAAGCTCACAATAATTACTTACTCTGTTGTTTGTGCGTGTGTTGCTGTGCATGTGTGTAGCCTGAGGCTTTCTTACATAACCTATATTTAGACTGAAAGTTATGCTAGACGAACAATGACAGAAACACAATATTCCCCCCGTTTTCAGTCCAAATTCTGGTTGGAGGGGAGACCACAAGAAAATGTTACCATTCAATCACCATTTTGGCTTCTTCAGCATTTCCACATTTCCTTGAGCCTTAAATTTTCCCCTCCTGTGCTACTCCTTCATCAGCCAGGCCAAGGCTTTGTCTAGGTCATTCCACTCTCTTTGCATAGAAATATCCTCTCTAAATTATAAATTTGATAGGAAGTGGATTGAAATGACAAGTGTAATAATTTCCAATGACACACATCTCCATTGAGACCGAGGCTTAATGTAAAAGTGATCAGAGCCAGAGCTATCATCAGGCATTCACATGTCAAGGAAAAAGAGAAAGCTGCATTTAGGGAAAGTGTGAGCAAAAATCTAACATTGCAATGAATAACCTCATAAGGCACTGGGAAACTCTCCACTTAGGTTATTGTGAAGTTAACCAGAATTAGAATTGATAGATATGGACTCAACCTTAATTTTGCCCCATAGATCACAATTTTTACGTGCGTATTTTTTTCCATTTTAAAGTAAGAGGAATCGCCAAGCCTTAAATATCTCACTTCAGAACCCATTAGTTATTGATGCCATATTCGTGCTTACACAGTTTCATACACTCCATCCATGCTGTGGTTCATTGAGACACCTGACCTGCAAACAACTATAAATATGTATTTGCGTCAGCTTGTCTAAAAATAACTGTATTACAATTGAGTATCCTGGAAAAGGTCCAGGCGAGTTGTGGAGCGAGCAGCAGTCAGCATTCAAAGTCCAGAGAGAGACATGGCAGTGTCAAGAAAGTGCAGGCATATCGATAGCTTTGTGGTCAGCAGGAGAAAAAAAAGAACCCACTTCACATAGGGATCCTTTGGGTCAGAGGATGTATTTCTGGAACATTAAGACTGAGGCCAAGAGCTTATTTAAAGTAATTCTCCCATCAGAGCGTTGAAGCTTTAATGATAGAATCCAAGATGTAAAGCGTTTTTTACCATGTTAGATAAAACAAAGATTCAAGATATATCTCAATGTCAACAGTAATTACTTAATAGTCATCTATAGATGCATACTTAAGTTTTCAGCTAGTCAGTAAGTGGGTGCAGATGCCATCTGACTAATAAACAAAAGGAATAAATAAAGAAATAGAAGTGCTGGCATGTGATAACAGTGAATTAAACCAAATAGCTATCTACAGTCCTCTGTCAACTGCCAGCATTGTGGTCTTTGACACTTTAATATGTATTTTATATGATGAATTATAATATTCATATGAGGACTATTAGGCCCTCCTATGAACATTTCATTCTTTTGAGGTATTTCCCAAGTCCTGTTAAACAGAGCACGGAATTTTTAAAACAGCTTTTCCAAACATCCTAATTTTACTTTGGGTGCTTAAATTATTTTACTTTGCGCACAGAAACAAAATTATTTTAAGAAATTAATTTAAAAAATGCAAGGTTAAAAATTTGTCAGTTGGGTCTCTAGCAATCCCAGCTTATTCTTCTTTTGTGAATCTCTCAAGCTCCTCCAGATTTGATGGTCTTCTAGTATGGACCTTGGTCTTCAGTTCATGCAAGAGGATTTGCGAGGTTTAACAGAGTTAGAAGTTAACTTGCTAGTTTCAATTTAAAGGTGATACCTGAATGAGGGATTTCTGAAAACCTTGGAGTCTTTCAACATAAACGAAGGATCATAAAGGATTAAACAGCAGTAACGCGTTACTGCCCATCTCAGCTGGGTAATCGGATTACGCGTTACTGTAATCCGATTACTTTTTCAAGTAATGAGTAAAGTAAGGGATTACTATTGCAAGATTAGATTAGATTAGCTTGCCGTTACTTTCCCGTAGGAAAGCTGCGTTACTGCGTTACTAAAACCGTGACTTTTTTTTGCAAGAATGTCTCATGACAGTGACGTAAGCGAGTGCCACGTTTGTGACAACAGCTGTGTGCAGATCAACAATGGATAATATATCCAGTGCGGGAGAGAGTATGAGCATTCAGCGTTTAAAGTAGAAGTACTGACCTTATTTTGAGTTTGATTCCATAAAAAGTGACAAAAACCCTAAACTTCCAAGCAAGCACCGAGTGCGCTACCACGTAATGGGAAATTCACAGAGAAACTCGCGGATTCTTCAACTGACCGCTGCGGCACACCTGCACCAGGGCAAACCTCCGCCTACCCTACTCCTGCTTTACAGGTGAAAATAGAGCAACAGGACTGCTAGTCTTTGATTTTATTTATTTTCTGCTGTGTTTTACTTGCATCTATTCGAAAGAGTGAGTGTAAACACAAAAACTTATTTTATTTTATGTGCTGGAATGTGTAGAAAATAGGTTTAAATGTTAAACTAATTTCTTCAAGTCAGAGAATGTTGCATATAATTACATTTTTGCTTGATGCATAAAGTTAAAACATTAAAACTAATAAAAACAAGTTTAAGTTTTAAAAAGGGACTTTTCCATTTGATTACATTTTGTATGATGGATTATGTAGAAAAAGTAGAATTGGGCTGAAAGATCTATCGCTTTATCACCTATTCAGGCTGTAAATCGTGTTTTTAAAAAGTAACCAATTAACTAAGTAACTAATTACTTTTGAAAATAAGTAATCAGTGAAGTAACGGGATTACTTTTTTGGGGAAGTAATCAGTAATTAGTTACTGATTTATTTTTTTTTCAAGTAACTTGACCAACACTGTTAAACAGTAGAAATGTTTGTAGGGTTATTAAAATTATGCTAGCTGGCATATAATGGTGTGCTACCTGGTGGCTACCTACTGAGCTATGGCTAGAATAATAATATAACAACATTAGCAGAGCAAATCCAATAGCTCTATTTGATCCGGAAGCATGTCATCACTTAACAAGCGGATTTAAATTGAGCAAACAGGCTAACATTTGATTTTAGCCTCTAGCTCGATTTCCGCCCAGCAGCAACACTTCTCCCTCACCTACACACTCATCCAGCAGTGGAATACCACTTGGAATACTAGTCTTGGTAAGAGACAAATAAAACTAATTTTAAGCTTCTTTTTTTTCGCTGTAAAGTAATACTCTAATTTTACTTATATCACGTAATTGAAGCTGTGGGGTTTGTGTGGTATTGTGGGTATAAATAGACACTTCAAAGCTGGTGCACACTGTAGCGATCAGTAATAGCAAGTTCATTTAGCTGATTAACACATGTACTAACAGAGTCACAGAGACATATTTTGGGGGCAACGCAACTCTAAACACTTTCTGACCTGCCCATGTGTCATATTCCTTGCATGTTTGAGCGTGTTGGATCAACTAAATGATAATGTGACGCTCAGTGTTGCTTAAATAATTGGTTGGATTGTTACGAAGCAGCAATCCCACTACGTGTTATTGTCATCTACAATTTTTCCTCTTCTTCTCCGAATATTTATTTACGCCGTTTGTCTGTAGAGAGACTGCTCGCACCTCAAAATGACTGCCTCAATCATATGCTGTGTTCTTCTATTTAAACTTTCAAAAACTTTTACTGTTTCTGAACTATTCTACTTTTTCTGATGATAAAGTTCCATTCATTTTGAATTGAGGGCAAGTTCTCTCTCACCTTTCCCCTTTTGGCTTTGTATACTGAAGATTATCAGTTCAATTACAACGTAGGATTTCTTCTTCTGTCTATGTTGTGTATTACACATTTTGCACAGCACGCTTTACAGAAATCATTTCAAACTGTATAATAATCAAACTATAAACATTTTCCCATGTAAAAAATGATTGCATACTGCAAAGGGTCACCTTTACTACAATAACAATACAGCAGACACATTCATAAGCCCACATCTTCGAAGACTGTGCATGTGCTACAACTTCTACCTGAAAATGTATTTTGTGAAAAAGAAAATACAGAAGATGAAAAGTGTTTCAAACACCATATACATAATATATCAAGTACCAATACTAAAACCAGATGCTCACTTGGATGATGAGCGATTAGAGCGATTAGAATCATTCTTGTAAAAACCTCATTCTAATCTGTCTCCCTTTAAGTACCGGTAATACTATTGCTTACTACATTGACATTTAAAATAAGAGACAATGAAATTCTGTTTAATTACACTCATAATCGGGGGGCCGTATTATAAAGTGTTAGACACTTCAATAACAGATACTACAGATGTCCCACAATAACAAATGGAGGAAGACAATAAAAAGGCCAAAAAAGGCTCCCAGGACAAAAATTGCCCAACTTTTCATTCAAAAGGTTGTCACAAATTTATTTTTGTTACTGACTTTGTTACTGAAAAAGTTGCAGTCAGACAGAACTGATATATTTTAGAGAAATTCATTTTTTCATTTGAGGATCAATGTGAGAGTGGCGATCACTCTTACAGCATGTAAAAAGAAATTTGAGCAGTCACTAAAAAACTGAAGATCAAAGAAAAACTTTACAAAGCAGTTTGCAAAAAACAACAATTCCTCAGGGCTGAGTTTCACAGACAGAGCAAAGTTAAAATCAGTGAATCAGTGGAGAAACCTGTTGATGATGTTGATTCTCTGCTTCAGCCTGCGAGCTCTGTGAGCTTGAAACACTTAAATCAGCTTCAGTGGGCAAATGTTTGGCGTTCACAAAGGCACCTGAAATTCTCCCTGATGTTCTCAGAAGGAAAACACCTTTAACAACAGAATATGATTCACCACACAACACCACTCTGTTTATATTATATTATATTATATTATATTATATTATATTTATATTTAGGTAAAAGTAAAGGTTTTGTTGGCGCTCATGAGATTGTGGTTAGGTACCCAGACTGAGAGCCATAGTCAGCGTAACATGGGCAATTCTTGGCACTCAGACGATAAAAGATCCAGAATTAATAAAAATGCATCCCAGTTGCAGCTTCCCATGCAGTACGTGACTTTTAATGTAAAGCTTAAATTAAAATATTCCTTCATTTTGCCATAAAGCTAAGCAATTAAACATGGCTTGCATTTGTGGATGCTCAGAGAACATTCACAGTTGGCTTCTAGAAGAAGTGTGAGGCGAACTCCAGGATAAAGAACTTATTCTAGTGCAAGAAAACCTTCAAAATTTTAAAAAGTACATTCTCAAAGACCTCCGACTGGGTTAAGATTTTAAATAAATCATAACCCAGAATAGCATAATTTAAATTACGCTGTTTACTAGACCAGCGGTCCCCAACCCCCGGGCCACGGACCAGTCGTTTGGTACCGGGCTGCGAAAGTTGAGGCTTGGGTGTGAAATTCATGGTTTTCAGGGTTTTTATCGTTAACTCGGTTTCCCTGGGTCTTTTCCCGTGTTGTAGTTGTGTGAAATATTTACACGTTACCATAGCGACCAGAGAGCATTAAGGGGCAGAGAGGAGGATGTTACTCTCAATGTTGTTGGCGCATTTCAGGAGGACGCTGCTAATAAAGTTACACAATTACACAGTGAATTTGCATTTATTATTATATTTACAAAATACCACAGTTTTTGTCTTGGTCGTATCATTCTATTTTGTTGTATTTATCCGCGACACCTTAAAGGCCGGTCCATGAAAATATTGTCAGACATTAAAACGGTTCATGGCGCAAAAAAGGTTGGGGACCGCTGTACTACACTATGCAATTACTGGAGAAATTGTAGCTGGGTTATTGTGTGTAGAAAGTAGGGATGGGCTTGCTAATCAACTAGATTACGACACGACTAATCGCTGCTATTTTTACTAGTCAATACCAAATATACTGGTTATTTAATTTTTAACATTTTAATTGACGCCCAATGCCAGTAATTTGCTTTGTCATTAGATGCCTGCATAACCTTTGAGAAATGCCATAAATTTGTTACTCTCTGCTTGATTGTTCTTTTAAAAGCGAAAGAATGAGATCACAGATACAAGCAGTAGAAATGAGCTTTCTCTGAGGAGTGAATGGGCTTTCCGTTAGCAAAGGGTGAGACGTTCAGTCATTCAAGAGAGGCCCAGAGTAGAGCTGTTACCGCTGCACATCAAAAGGAGCCAACCCGCCTACTGGGTAAGGTGTTCCAACCATGTATTTCCTACAGGGAGAAGGCCCCAAGGTCGATCCAGGACACGCTGCAGACATTATAGCTATTGGCTGGCCTGTGAACGTCTCTATTTTTTCCCGGATAAACTAGAGTAGGTGGCTGGTGAGAAGGTCTTGGCTTCCTTGCTTAGACTACTGCCTTCGCGACCATAACTTCAGATAAGTGGAAGAAAATGACTGGATAATTTACTGTTCTGTTATTTTAGATTTGAACTTATACTGACTATCAAATGCTTCAAGGAAATATAATTTCTACATACCTCATTCAACAAGTTTCACACAGAGGAAACAGAGCAGAGGAGGTTTAATCACTGATTGACCCTACTGCCACAGTGTTACAATAAGCGAATCTGTACAACCAAATCTTAGACCTCAGGTTAACAGAGAATACAACTCACAGAAGTAAAAAAAATATCATTAATTCAGTGGCATTTATATTTAAGGTTGATTTTAAAAAGTGCTCAAAGTGAAATAAATGCTGCCTTTATTTCTCTTAGTATACAGTTAAACTGGACTTTTTACCTTAGAGCAACCAACTTCTAAAAGTTTAGTTAAACTGTCTAAAAATGGGATTTTTCCTTTGCTTTCTTTTGCTCATGTGTGTCTGTAGGGGTGTGTGTGGTCTGGTCCAGACACTTGGGTTTTCCTTCAATCCAAATGGGCCTTTTGGGGCTAGCGCAAACGCAAGCATGACCAGTCCACTTTCTGGAAAGGTGATGAATAACGTGTGCACTTTCCTGTAATTGCAGAGCATTTGATCAATATGATAAACTTGTTGCAACTGAGTCATTAAAACAACAATTATTTAAACTTAAATTTGTTTAAAAAATATTTGTCACAATGCTGGTGAGTCTGGTTTTACCTCTTACTAAATAAAACCACCTTGAGGGGCACAGAAAATCTGTGGGACAAACCATGGCTGTTACTCATAATGGGGATCTAAATCTGCTTACACAGTGTGTGTGTGTGGTTTAGAGTGTTTTGGTAGGTGTTTATGTCTCTCTGTGGACAGACTTTGTCACCACAATAGCGTCATGAATGTAAAGTTGTAATGAAACTTGTTGTTGCATGTTATATTTAAATTATTCCAATTCAATTTTTTTTATTTAGCACCAAATCACAATAACAGTTGCCATAAGGCACTTTATTACTTACTTACTTTATTGTAAGGTAAAGACCCTACAATAGTACAAAGAAAACAGAGGAAACCCTAACAATCATATGACTTACCCTAAAGAGCAAGCGCCTTAGCAACAGTGGGAAGGAAAAACTCCCTTTTAACAGGAAGAAACCTTCAGCAGAACCAGGCTCAGGGAGGGTCCGTAGCGACCGGTTGAGGGTGAGTGTATATATATATATATATATATCAAGAAGATATGTAACGACACCTGTAATTTTTGTCCCCCCCCCCCCCACACACACACACACACACACGTGTGTGGTGTGAGACTTGTCCCGTTTTTGACTGGTAACATATGAGTTGCTGTGCTACGTAAAGCTCAGCCTGAAGCCTAATCTGCCCGGAGACAAACAGATTCAAACTCTGCTCCGTGGCGGATAATTTTATTGTCCTCGCATTGTCTTCATTCTTTGTGCCAACGCTGTATGCCAGTCGATATCAAACTGTCTGCCAGTCTGGCTCAGTATGAGACGCGAGTCTCACTCCGCAACTTGTGCCTCTCCTCCCCAATCCCTCCTTCACCCCGGAATGCAATAAATGTCCGGCCATCATTTATTTTAATTCACTCCCCTCTTGCACAGATGAAATGGATTCGTAACCTTGTAGGACAAGGACGTGCATGCCGTCTGCCGTCAGTTGCTGAGTTATTCTCTATTCTTCTAGCATAGAAAAAGAGAGAGAGAGAGGGAGAATGAGAGAGCTCGAGAAAGAGGCCCAATGATGAAGAGAAATAGTCTGGCATGCAAATTGCCGGCTGCCATGTCCAATGAGGAGGCCTGGCGGAGACTGTCACCGTAGAAACTCTGGACAGGGTTAACGAGGGAGAGACAGACAGGAAGACAGGAAGAGTCTGAAAAAACTCAGAGTGTGATTTATTTGCCAAATCAAGGCACGATGAGTGGATTATGGGTAGACTAATGAGAAAGAGTGTTTAGGGGATAGCTAATTGAACGTGACCAAGAAGGGGAATGCTAAGAGCAGGCAGAGATGGAGACTAGGGTGCCGTATGTCATTCATGCTGGCAGTAGCTTAGCTCGCAGCATGGAAGTGTAAGAGTGAAGCGAAAGGTGGGAAAAAAGAAGACCATAGAGCTGTAATACTATAATATTATTCACCTGTCTGCTCATTTTTTTTTCTAATTTATATATAACACATTTAGTGTGTCGAATATTAAAATAAGTAAATAATAATTAAATAAATAAACCTGCATTCACAATTTGTAAAGGCCACAGTAAATATTAAACGTACTACTGAAAATGACTGTTTCCATGTTTAGCTCTCGTCCTGCACGATCTCTTTAGTTCTGTATGAACAGATGAACTTTAACGTTATGCCTCACTTGTTAAAAAAGCTGCTTCTCATGTTTAATATTTGACTTTGAGCATTTTAAAATACTGAGGACCGTTAGCTTACGTCTGATATTCTCATGTTCGGATTACTCACACGCCTTTATGAAGATCACGTTTCAGTGTTTTGCTCTGAATGTGAGATTAGAACAACAATATCATTTGGTAATGAAATGGAGACTTTGCTTTCCTTGAACTGGATCATAACTAGACACCCAGCAATGCTATAACGCCCACTAGAGGGTAGTATTTAACTACAGGCAGTATTTAATATCTATTTCTGAATTCTAAACTATCTGCACTATCTACTGCATGCGTGTCTGTTTTTGGAGTTTGGTAAAATTCTTTACCTTTTTGACCCACAATCATTGACACACTTAAAAGCTTATTATTCTCACAAAGCACTGAATATTTCTTCTTTTGTTAAAAATTCTTAATCATGTATTTATGAAACCTCTGTCTGCTGATGGTTATGCGTGTTTTTGTCCAATGATCCCAAATAGTTCTTCTTTTGGTTTTATTTTTTGTAAACATCTTGTATCACTAAACATTGATATTTTTAATATCCATCCTACGTGAACTGAAATGGAAACAAATATGACCTGGTTGCTGATTTAAAGCAGATCACTGCTGTTTCAAAATCACTTGGAAGCCATGTGAAACTACTTAATCAGGAGCAAGAATCCCAATATTTTTAAAAGGCGTGATATGACTCCCAACTGTCACCACCTGCTGCTGTAAATATTTAATTTTAAGATTTCTGCTCATGCTGTGTTTACACGCTTTGTACTATTCCGGTTTCTTCCTCTATTACGATCTTGTAGAACATAAAAGAGACTTTTTAAGTTAATAAACATAATTTTTGTCTTCTTTTGTTGAAATCTTACTAGAGGCTTTTAAATTTGACCCCACATTTAGCTTCCATGTATACAAATTATTAGCCCAGCCTCTCAGCAATTTAAAACATCAGTTTCCTTCCCTTTCGCTGAATGCAGAGCCTCATAGTGATGACATATCCTTTGTGTGTCCACTGAAGTCCTTGGAAATGTTTGTGTTGCATCCATCTGATCGTGGCTGCATCCCTCTCATTTCATGAGTGCAGCCGAACACACATTCGAAATGGGTTTGGACACAAATTGGATTAATGTTTGCAAGACATCTCCTAAAGTGTTTCCACCTGTAATGTTGTTTGCAGATGCACTAAATGAGATGTCTCAGCGGGAGCGAGTGTCTCTGTATGCAGAGCTAACAGAGGGAGGCCTGCACCGGGCTGCACTGTGACCCTCCTGATGCAGCGTCTGCATCCTGGCTCCAGTTTCAACAGGATGTAGCGTTCAAGGTAAGGGACAACATGGGAAATGTGATTACATAGTTGCCTAATGTAAGGGAATCGCATTTGGTTTGTGTGCGACGTTTGATTGTGCCTTTCTCTGCTGGCAAACTTTAAAAAGAAAAAAAAAAACACAATGCAGATGTGAACAAGGGGGAGCAGTCGCTGTTACTGCCCAATCTAAGGAAGTGTGTTCCCTTGAAAGCACCAAGCGTATCTCACTGCAAGAGACGCAGAGGAAGAACTATTCGAAATAAATCTTCTGTACATTTAAATTTAGCCATAATACTAAAAATAAAATGAAAACTGGCCTTAGAGAGTGTAGACTGTGGGCGCGTTGCAGGATTATGATGTAAGACGTCTATTGAAGGAAAAGACTTTCCTAAACAAGATGAATGAGCAGTATCGAGCTCTAGCTTGACAAACGAGGGCTGAAGTGTCGCAAGTGTTTTATGACGCTCCCTCGGGGTCCTTATCTCTCATAACCTCTGACCTCTCGACCTTTTAAACCACAAGGGTGATTACAAGTGGCCAGCCAGTGGAGTAAGTGCTATACTGTTACCATTCTGTTGCACTCAAACCTCACCCTGCTGTCCAACTGCTACTGCTTTATGCAGTGGTTATGCATTTATTTCAGACTAGAAAATTTAAAACATGAAGACAAACTCTGGTCTTTGATGTGCAGTAACAGTAACTGGCCCTAAAGATACAGTTCATCACCTCAAATTTTCCAAAATAACAAGACTAGGTTGCTGGTGTCAGTGGATTTGAGGTGTTTATGTGTTTGCAGGCGAGGTAGCACACGTAGCAAACTCCCAGCTGCCGTCTTAACCGGTCAGCAGAGTGACGAGCAGAGGTCTCGCTCACCACTCATCCACCACGTCTGTCATGTGGCAGAGTGTGATACCCGTCCCCCATGAGACGCGTAACAGTGTAGCACCGGCATCCCTCACTGGCTCTGACAGCAACAGCAGCACTGACCGCTAAAACCATGGCACACGAAGCATTTTATTAAATGCCATCAAGGTGAAAGAGCAGTCGGCTAAAGCAGGGTAGCCTTTCCCATATGGAAAAGATATATATAAATCTTATAAAGTTTGTATCTGTCTTGTGTGAAACTTGTATGAAAAGCATATAAGTGTGAAAACAGATATAAGATCCCTTGAAAAATTATATAATGAAACTTGTATGTTTTGGATACTTACTAAAACAATGTATGAAAGTAATGCGAAAATGGCCACTTTCATGAGTAAATCATGTAAGCCTTATATGATTTACTCATGAAAGTGGCCACTTTCATGAGTAATCACATATAAGTTTTTACTATTTCTTTTCCGTATGGGTTGGGTTAAGCTTCAGAATAAATACCAGCTGTAACAACGCAGCTACACGTGAACTCGTTGACACAATATTTGATTTTATTTGCACTTGTTTTCTAACGGGATGAATTTTCGGGGAGCACGGGTTATTGATGTCCGGGTGTTTTTCAGTGGATGCAAGGGTAACCGGCTGCTGGAGACGTACTGTATATCATTTTGTGTAACATTGCAGCCCGAGATTAGTGAGGGGTCCCTGGGGTCTCACTCGTCACTCCATTTCCTAAATTGACAGCTGGAGAAACTCTATTCCACCGGACGTGATAAACGACACTGGGCGTCGGAGGAGAGCGTCGCAGAAGAGAGAAAGGATTGATAAATGAGGGAGGTTGGAAAGAATCAGGGCAGATGAAAGTTGTTGGGCAGTGAGAAATGACTGACAGCTCATTATGAAAATCCAAGGAGGGAACCTAACTTGTTCAGCCACTCCTTTTTACTGTGTTTTCTTGTCTTTTTCCCCGTTTGAAATGCACAAAACGCAGACACAAATGTGCACTAATATGAGTGCTTTTAGTTATCTGGAAATGTTCTTTTTTTGGCGTCTGAGAAGGAGGAAAAACAGAAATTCTAGTCAAATTTAAGCAAAACCTGAAAGTCTTGTTTAATAAAACACAAATAGTTTAGCGTTGTTTTTTTACACTCATCGGTGGCAAGCAACCAGATTTCAGGACTGGTTGCTGTTTTTGGTTAATTGGTCCACTTTTATCAACCTCACCTCACCCAGCTTTTGAAGGTTTCCACCTTCTGTATGTTCAATACTTTCCATGTCTGTTTTTAATCACACGAGCAGGTGTTTGAGCTGGACAGAGGTTATTGTTTTGGCAGGAACATTCTTTTTTCTTTTTTTTTTGCATTGTTCATTGCTGTATAACCCCCTTGTCATTTACATTTAAATCATATAAAAAGCTATAAGTCACCCATGAGGACACTAGAAAGCTCAAAGAAACCCCCGAGAGTGCTAGTTGGCAGTGCTTTATTGGGTATTTTCCCTCAGTACTCTTACTAGCTTCTTGCAACCTCACTCAATTTAGTTGTTTTAGCCCCCTATGGCCGTGTTGCTGATTTTGAATAAGTGCTCAGGGCAAGAGGGGTCAGCTGCAATTTCAGCTGTAGCTAAACTGGTCTTTTCTAATGTGAGATCTGAGGTGACTTTGACTTTTGATTAATGACAGTTCTCCAAAGGACATCTCACCAGCAAAAACTTTCCACAGCATGAAAATCACTTCCAGTAAAAAAGAAGAAGAAGAAGAAGAAAACATCTATATCTTTATGCATACACAATCCAGCAGCGACTGACTGCATTCAATGTGAAATAGTACCCAGGTGCCGTTACAGGAGGCAAACAGTGAAAGTGTTTGTTATTAAAATATTTGTACTTTTTGGGCCCCAAAGGCCCACTATGCTTTTTCTCACTTATGCATATTTCCATTATAGTGACATCAAGCAAACAGAGAAACGCTGCTGCCGCCTCACTCCTGTTCTCTCTCGAGTGCTTCTCTCACAGGCTGTGAAAACAGCAGCCCCAGGGAATATTCGTATCCCATGAGCCCTTGGGGCAGAAGGCCCGAGGACACGCTGTGGGGATGTATTGAGGGGTGTTGTGGGAAAAAAAGGAGAGCTGAATATCTCAATATGATGACTATAGATAAATGTAAAGCAGATAGTTGTTGAATAAAATTGGCCCATTTGGGATTTTAGCAAAGAGATTAAGAGATAATGGGGGAAAAGGTACTGCAGTATAAATAGTTAGACCACAAGCAGTTGTGCAAGAAGAGCTATAATATTGGAGCTTTTGAAAAGGCAATTTATAGTCAGTTGGCTTTTTTAGAAAATGGCATTTTAACACACGATCCACAGACTGAGAAAAATAAATGGTGCTTCTAAGCCTTCTGATCTCAGCAGCTGGCAAAGTTATAGTATGCCTATTATTGTCCCTGAATGTGTGAATGAATGGTGTTTCTGAGAAAGAAACCAGGCTGCTTGTGAGAAAACATTACTGGTAACTTTATTAGGTACACCTGCTCATGCACTTGTTAACACAAATATCTAATCGGCCAACTACATGCCAGCATCAGACAGGACAACCTGCTGATGTTCAGACAAAGCATCAAAATTGGTAGGAAGGGTGATTTAAGTGACTTTGAATGTGGGAGGTTTGTTGTTGCCAGAGGTGCTGGTGATAGTATTTCATGATGACATTTTCACACACTACCATCTCTAGGGTTTTTACACAGAATGGTCCAGTAAAGAAATATCCAGTGAGTTGCAGTTCTTTGGGTGAAAGTGCCTCAGAGGTCAGAGGAGAATGACAACAACCAAAGTATGCAGAAGAGCATCTCTGAATGCACAACATATTGAAGCACGTGGGCTACAGCAGCTGAAGACCACACTAGGTTCTAACCCCATCAACTAAGAACAGGAAACTGAGGCTACAGTTCACACAGGCTCAACAAATTTAGACAATAGAATATTGAAAATAAGTTGGTCTGCTGCAGCATTCATCTCTTAGGGTTCAAATTTGGTGTAACATCTTGAAAGCATGGATTCATCCTGCCTTGTATCAACAGTTAAGGCTGCTGGTGGTGTTGGGATGTTTGTGTTGCAGATATTTTTTTTGCATACTTTGGGCCTGTTATTAACAGTAGAAGATTATTTAAATGCGACAGGCATAGACAGTATAAAGCATGGTCATAGTTTCTGGGCTGCAAAAATGAAACTAATGTTGAAGCCCTGTAAACCTGCATTTGATCTGAAAGCCACCAGATGGCGATAGTCATGGTTGAAAGAAGACTTAAGGTCTATGGGGAAAAGGCTTTCTGTCCTGCTGCCTTGACCTTTTGTAAATACTTTCCTGCTGAGTATATGGGCTCAGTCACTAATTTCGGATCATACCAAAGTCTATTTTTAAATCGTTAAATTTAATATGCTTGAAATTTTAAAAGATGAAAGTTTATCTGTGGTATGCTCATTGGCTAATAACTTGTAATTGATTGGTTGGTAGCCATTGAGGATGTAGTTTCACAGTTAGACCTACCCCTCCTTGTCACATCTGGTTTTCTTTAAACCAAGATGGTGACCCCCCCAACCGGTCGCAGCAGATGGTCGTTCCTCCCTGAACCTGGCTCTGCTGCAGGTTTCTTCCTGTTGAAAGGGAGTTTTTCCTTCCCACTGTCACCAAACAGTCAACAAAGCGCTTGGTCATAGGGGGTCATAGTATTGTTGGGGTTTTCTCTGAGAAATGTTTGCAGCGCCTTTTTAATTAAAAGGGGGTCCAACCTGGTACCAGGATGGTGTACCTAACAAAGTATCCAGTGCATGTATGCTGTGTGTAAAGCAAGGATTCCTCATCAATTACTTTTAGAGTGATTTGTTGAGTCAATGTTATGATCCCATAAATATGCACAAGGTCAAATGATGTGGAAAGGTCATGAAAAATGAAGCAATGGGTGGACTGGAGTCCATTAACATTAAATATTTGTGAAACAGGTTCACCCATCACCACAAATACTTCTGCTCAGGGTTTGTGAACCAGACCAAGAGCTTTACCAGAAGCAGGACTCTTGGACTGTGGGACAAATTCTCTGTGTCTGTACTCTCGTGTATGATCTTATTATCTGTCAGCCAATTTAACAGAGAGGCCTCTGGGGAGTGACAACGGGGATGTAGGGGGAAGAGGAGGGGACGCCCTCATACACACACATCCACGCACAAACACACACACACACACACACCTCTGCTCTAATTCACACTGACCTCTGTGGCCTCTCCACTATGCCTGTTTTTGTATTTGATAGAAAAATCGATAGGCTTACTGGCAGAGAACAACCTCCATGAAGAATTAAAGCAAGAAAAGTGTTGGTAGTGGTCAGTCGTTTCTCTGCAATATTTTTCTGAAATATATGGTTGATTCCAGAAGAGCACTGTGTATTTTCTTAGATTAAGACAGAATGGCTTCATAATGGCTGCGATCTTAATTCAAAGCTATGAATTGTCATCAAACCATGTTAACTCAATGCAAATATATTCATCCCTGTTTTCTGCACTTTTCTCAGAGTGATGCTGAAAAACAAGCTTTTAGGCTGGACTATTACAATTCACTATTATAAAATTGTGCTCCCTGAAAAAAATCTTCATTTGATCCAAAACACTGCAGTGAGAGTATTGACAGGGACTAGACAGAGAGATCATATTTCAACTATTTTGGCTTCTCTTCACTGGCTTCCTGTGAAATCTATAAGTGAATTTAAAATTCTTGCCCTCACATACAAAGTATTTAATAATCAGGATGAGCATCATATCTTAGAGACCTTGAGTTTCCGAAAGTAGAATGGGAGGCAGAGCCTTTGGCTGTCAGGGCTCCCAACCTCCCAGTTTTGATTCAAGAGACAGACACCCTTTCTACTTTAAAGGTTAGGCTTAAAAATGTCGGTTTTGATAAAGCTTATACTGAGGGCTGGATCAGGTGACCCTCAGCCATCGCTTAGTTATGCTGCTTTAGGCTCAGGCTGCACAGGGACTTCCCAGGACACACTGAACACTTCTTCTCCACTTCCATCTTTACACTCCACATGTGTTTAGATTCCACTACTGCATGTGATTGCATTAGGTCTTCTCTTTTCCATAATTTATCTTTGTCCTGTATACTCACCTTTTTTTCTCTTCTGTTTTCCCCTCACCCCCAGCTGGTCACAGTAGATGGCTGCCCCTCTCTGAGCCTGGCTCTGTTGGAGGTTTTCTTCCTGTTAAAAGGGAATTTTCCCCTCCCAGTTTTGCCAAGTGTTTAAACGGGGTCCTGTGTTTGCTGGGGTTTTTCTCTCTAATATTTCAGGGTCTTTACTTTAAAATCAAAGCCACCTGTTGTTGTAAATGCTCATATATAAATAAAATATATTTGTATTGAACTGATTTTAGTAATAGTTTGTTTTTATATTTTCATGTCAGCTTTCCTCATCTCATGAAAAACAAAAAATTGGATAGCTCTTCTTGGATGGGAAAGTCAATTCCTTTTTAGCCTCAGATTCATATTTGATCAAGAAGTGGACTTTGTTGTGCTGTAGTTGAGTCACAAATGCGTCAACTAGGAAGGCTACCAGATATTGAAATGTGCATCGATCTTATTTTTTGAACTAATGCCAGATTTTACTTGGTTGCCAGTTTCAGTGCTAAAAAAAAAACAAAAAAAAAGACTCGCCTTTCATAGAAGACATCCAACTGGGTATTGGTAAAAAAATTTGAGGTCAGTCAGTGGTCTGAATCTTACATGCACTAAACTATTTGACAAATTAACCACTTTTATGGCTGCATGGACCAGTAATGAGTTTCAGAGATATAAATCCCAGAACAGTTACAACCTATTAGGAAACATTTGCTTGTTTACTCATTCAGCCATCATAGAGAAATATGTTAATTCAAATTGTTTTCTATTCATTTGATATTTTTTGGTCTCTACCAAATTCAGAAGTATAGGTGAGGCTAGTTTGCCTCCAGATGTTCACTGATTTTATGGTGCAGACCTTCACATTTAACTGAACACAGCTTACTTCTGTTTCCAGAAATGGCAACATGAAAGCGATGAAAGCGATTGTGGCTCAGGAGTTGGGAGTTCGCCCTGTAATCGGAAGGTTGCTGGTTCGAGCCCCGGCTTGGACAATCTCGGTCATTGTGTCCTTGGGCAAGACACTTCACCCGTTGCCTACTGGTGGTGATCAGAGGGCCCGGTCACGCCAGTGTCCGGCAGCCTCGCCTCTGTCAGTGTGCCCCAGGGTAGCTGTGGCTACAATGTAGCTTGCCATCACCAGTGTGTGAATGTGTGTGTGAATGGGTGGATGTGTAAAGCACTTTGGGGTCCCTAGGGACGGTAAAGCACTATACAAATAAAGGCCATTTACCAAAAATGCCCCAGAAATTAAATATGTGGATGGAACAGGTAAACAATGAGCTGAAATCTGTTACAAAGGGAGCGGCTGAGTTGGGTGTACATTTGCACAGTTTTTTTTCCAGTTCTTTGTTATAAAACTGATCAGTGTTGCTTTAAAGAGCAGTATTTTTGTGACTGTTCTTTTTTTTGTGTTTATTTTGATGTTTTATATTTTCCCGTAGTTGGAGCTGCACTTGATTTTTTACATTTATAGTAACATGCTACATGATTTGTAGTTTGATTGACGTTGGACTTTTTAGATCAGATTTGTGCAACCAGGGGAAAGCGGTTTCATTCACATTCATTAGATTACATCTGTGTCCAAGCCATGTTCAAGCATGCACTGCAACACTGCAACTTTTCTAGGACTAGCAGAGGTGCATGTGAAAATATATATATATATCAGGTCATTTGGATCGGGCATTATAGCCATATGTTATCCTGGTTTACAGAAATGCAGTGCATTTACTGCTGCTGAGTGGGTTTATGTGCTGCCTTCTCTACACATCTGCAAAAAGGACAACTGTGAAAAATGTCTCTGACCTGATTCATGGGTGAAAACAGTTTAAGATGAGTCAGATATTTTACAGTGTTAAGTCTTTTTGCAGATGCTTGGTGTGTAAACTGTGTCATCAATATATCTCACAACTTTTTGTCACATATTAGGAAACAGATAATACACCAGTACCAACTAAAGTCAAGTATTTTTTTAAATAGCACACTGGGCAAACAGAGGTGCAAAAAAAATCTAGACTAATAAAATATGTTTTAAAAGCAAGCATTAAAAAATATAATAGACATAACTAAGCTAATGTCGTTCAAGATATTTTGTCCAATTTGGCTTCACTCTGCTATTAATTAGGTTGTCAGTGTTGTTTTACACATAGTGGCTCCATAGTGTAGTGGTTTGTATATTTGCCGAACGAATGCAAGATGCCAGCAGGAGATGCAAATCCCTTTCATGTTGTATCAGGACGTGCATTTGACACAAAAATCTGCCAATTCAAACATTTGGAGCTGCATTCTGTGGTGACCTCTGTGTGAAGGAGTGAGCAGCTGAAAGTAGCTTTAATATAAACTGCACATCCGTCACATGAAATCAGCAACCTTAAGTTTGGACTTTGATCAATTTTTTTTATAAGGACTGTGTGTGTGTAAATGTGTGTGTGTCTGTATCTGCCTTTTGGTTTCTTTTCTTAGTTTTTCCAGTCTGAGCTGGTGAGATTATTGCCGAGGACCCATGAAACCGTCCTGTCCTGGACGCATTGGGTAGTTCACATATATGTATATATATATAGATATATAGATATATATATATATATAGATATAGATATATATATATATCCATAGGTCCCTCATCCTATTCATGTAGCCCCTTCCGCCGGGGTTACTTGCGTAGTAGCATTCCAACAACGCCCTGTTTTCGTCTCTTGCCCACCGATGCCTTCTTGTTCCAGTAGCCCACTTTTCGTCAGGGTGCCCTGGTTCCTCAACACCTGACGCGGACCTTGTTGATCCGGGCGACGTCCGAGCCGGCATGCTTTCATATTTATCTGTCTCGCTCATGTCTGCAGTAGGCTTGCTTAGCATAGGGGGTCTAGCCTTAGGATCCTTACTGGATACAGACGCCCCAGGCAGGAATCGAACTTGCGATCTGGAGGTTCCACTGAGACCACTGTGGGACTTCCAGATACAGACAGACAAAATGGTGGTGGCTAACCAACCGGACATAGTGGTGGTAGACAAACAGAAGAAGACGGCCGTAGTGATCGATGTAGCGGTTCCGAATGACAGCAATATCAGGAAGAAGGAACACGAGAAGCTGGAGAAATACCAAGGGCTCAGAGAAGAGCTCGAGAGGATGTGGAGGGTGAAGGTAACAGTGGTCCCCGTGGTAATCGGAGCACTAGGTGCGGTGACTCCCAAGCTAGGCGAGTGGCTCCAGCAGATCCCGGGAATAACATCGGAGATCTCTGTCCAGAAGAGCGCAGTCCTGGGAACAGCTAAGATACTGCGCAGGACCCTCAAGCTCCCAGGCCTCTGGTAGAGGACCCGAACTTGAAGGATAAACCGCCCGCAGGGGCGTGCTGGGTGTGTTTTTTATATATATATATATATATATATACATATATATAAATATATATATATACACACACACACACATACATATATATATTATATATATATACACACATACATATATATATATATATTATATATATATTATATATTTGTCATATATTTGCCAAAATTTGTTCTCTTATGGGGTTTTAAGAACCTACTGAGTAACCAGTTTTAATTTCTTTTTTACTGTGTTTTTTTGTTTTGTTTTGTTTTTCTTGCTGATTGTTAGGGTTGTTTTTTTTTAATGAAAACATGACAATAAGAGGACCAAAACTTTGCTAAAATGTATTGAACTTCTAGTCAGTGAATAAAAAGCAGATGAAAATGTTTTGGAGAGACAAGATCCAACCAGAACGAATGAAGTTGTGGAGAAAGGCGGGATGAGTTTGGAAGTGATCCAATCAAAAGTAATCTCCTTGTGTCATAAGGTTATCTGCAGCTGACAGAGTGTGAGGGATACTTATTCGACTAAAATGAAAACAAAATAGATGTCCACATTAACACTGTGAGTAACACAGTAACAAACACGAACCCTAACTGGGATTGTGCATAAACTTGTGTAGCTGCAACAATGTGAACACGTTTTTTAGCCTTGCTATGATCTATTTTTATCACCGCGATGGTGATGTTGCTGCTTTTGTTGATTACAGCGAAGCACATAGATGGTATACTGCGTGAAGTCGCTTTAAATGTTAGCCTATGCATTTAATTAGTATAGAGAGCGTATCTGGGTTACAGTCTGACGACACATTTATATTTAAGAAGGTGCACTACACCACATGTATGCATCATCCACGCTGTAGTCTGTCTGCTGTAACAGTCATTTTTTTCCCAAAACCGCGGCCGCCGAGCCAAGGTCAAGCAGCGTAGACAGGCCTCTCTCATGCCAGTCTTGAGGCCATTCTGAACAGATGTTGGCACAGCCAGCTGGACATGGCGACCTTGAGGAAATCTCAAAGGGGTCTTCGTTGGCAGCATGGCCACCAACTCTCCCCCCCTGGCAGAGGAAACCCAGTGCAGTAGCATATAAGCAAGCGATATGTACATATGTGTGTGTGTGCGTGTGTGCTTGTGTGTGTGTGAGCCTCTACACAAACCAGCATTGTGTGTCATTCAAGCTTCAGTGAAAAGGTACCAGTGAATCAATCACATGCCCTGTGTAACACCGCACTAAATGAAATTCAATGGACTGATTGAGTGAGTGATGGATGATTCACATACATACAGCCAGAATTAAGTGATGGAGAAACACTCAGACGCAGAGTGGAGGAGGTGAGGGTTGGTTAGACCTCTGAGGACTACATGCTGGGTGTGTGTGTTGCTCTGTAAATGTGTGTGTGTGTGTGTGTGCGAAGGGAAAAAAATGTAGATGTAGCGTATAGACTCTGAAGGCTGAGCACCCTGAGGAGCGGCTATGTTCGTACCCCACATCTGCCCTCCCAGGATGCAGCAGAGTGTGTGTTTACTCGTCTGTGTGTGCGTGTGCTCATGTGAGTGTGCGTGGTTGCCATCTGGGCAGAACATCAGGGGTACGCCTGGACTGCACGGTGAGCCAGTCCACTTTTAATCTGCCCAGCACCCTCTCCCCACCAACGAAGGTCACCGCCTCGGCAAGGACAGTACTGTCACCCCTGTAACACTAACAGCAGGGGTCGGCGCTGGCTATCCATAATAGATGGCAGCTGGCTTTAGTGTACGTCTTCACTTTGCCTGGGGCAGCGGTGTTCGCCCATCTTTCATTCCCACAACTCCGCTGAGCTAATGTGCTGTGTTAATGCTTGTGTGAATCAGGAGGAGTGCTCAGTCGTGTGTCTCCCCCGTAGCTACCGAGCGCTCGTGTCATTGCCAAAATAGGACAGAAGGTGCTTCAACAAAGGAAACATTCATCTGGAGGTATCGCAGCGTGGCGACAAAATCAACCTAAATACATTAAGAGTTCACAACTCCAACTAGAAAGAGAAGTGGGATGGGATGAACTTTTACGGGACATCATGCCTTTGGTGCACAGTTTTTTGTTTTTTCTGTGTGTGTTATTTTGGTGCAGTCATCTGAAAGTTTTCAAACTTAGATGTACCATTTGGAAAAAAAGCACAAGTCGTAGTTTGACAGCACTTTATGTTAAGTGCCTGCACAGTCAGACTCACCCATCAAATATGATTTGCACACGCAAGTTTTTTTTTTCCAACTTGCCAGAGAGACCAAAACCATTTTAAATGCAAATGACCTAAATAAGATTAGCGAGGTAGGCAGTCCGCTCCCTGTTAATTATCACACGCAGTAGTCAATTAACAACGCTAACGATGGGACACTTAGTGTGCGTTAACCCAATTTACCACGGCTGAGAGCCGGGTGGACACAGTTGCAAGGGGTAAGTTGAGGTGGGGTATGGAGGAGGAGGAAGAGGAGGGGGTTGGAGGTCGCATCTTTATTGAGCTCTACCCCAATTACAGCAGCTCAGAGGTTAGGGAGCTCAGGAGGCGAGTTTAGCTCTTTGCTTTGCTTTGCTTTGCAAAAAAAAAAAAAAGAGACTCTTCAGTGATGCTAAGTGGTTTCTTTTGGTCTATTCTCGCCACCAGGATGTGGAGTCGGGCACCATGTGGGTAGAAGGAGGAGCTGGACTCATTCGGGGGTAATTAGGGTGTGCTAGACAAGATGCTCCTCTACGCTTAACAGCATTATCCATGGCAGGGATTAAGGCATGCTCTGATTTAACAGTTGTCACTAGACCTTGGCTGCGAGTGGCATGGGTGACTGACAGGTCGAAACCAGGATCTCATTTGCGTGTCTGGGAGTGTGTGCACATGTGGTACCTGTTCACCTCAACGTTCGTGTTTGTCGTGGTGGTGTGATGAAAGGATGGGTAATCACATTTTGAATTTTGCCTCTGCAGCCTCAAAAACTTTTTTTTTTTAAGAGACACTATTTTACATTTAATCGTCTGACAAAAATTTACCAGTGCGGCTACTACCGCAATACAGGGTTACCATGTTTTTATTTTATTTTATTTTTTTTTAAGTGAGTGTGCAGCTTTTCCAGCGTCACATACCAAGTCATAAATATAAATATGATCATACAATGAGATTAAACTATTATAAACAGCCGTTCGGTTTTGGACTTCAGACGGCATTTATCGATCATCTAAAGACAGCACTGATAAAACTGATCTTATTTTTTGCACTTGCACTATTTTATACAAATATAAAAAATGATGTCATTATTGGTACGCAGTGAGGCTCAGCTTTGTTTTTAAAATGTGCCTCTTGTTTGATTTTAAACCTGATGTTTTCAGGATAACTAGCATAAAAGCACAAAAGTAATTTAAAAATAATAAAAAAATAATTCAAAAGTCTTTGGAGTGTTTTTCCCTTCTTAGTTCTTGGCTAACGATAAAAAAATATTCCAAACCTGCTAAAAAGTGTTTTTTACATCCCTGTGAGTTTCTACCACTTTGTGGACTTTTGAAGTATCTCCAGCATGCCAGCAACAGTCCATTGGTATGAAACACTTGCTCACTCTCCTAAAGTCCATGCGGTGACATTCAGGCATCTCTATCAGACGCTCTCTCCACAAAATAACACATCTGCCCCGCTAACATAAATCATCATCACACCCTTGACCTGCCCACCCATTTTCAGCTGTGTAACCAGAGCTCTGAGCGTCAGCAGGAAGTGTATTAGTGTGAGCGGCCTATTGATAATTGATCTGGCGCCATTGATCCCAACCTAGCCTAGCCTCTGTCCTTCTACAATTCCACTCTTTCTTTTTGTAATCTGTTTGGATTCAGGGGGACATCTTTTGACTCTAATATCCCTCCCTGGAATATGCACGTAAGCTCTGGTAGTGGGAGAAAATAGCAGTGCTCTTTTGTTTAATGTCTTTATTATCAGGTAACACATCAGGTACCTGATAACAACAAGTTGACTTCATTTTTTAAAATTTATTTATACAGATTTTAAGTCTTTGTAACAAAATATATATATATATATATGTTTGTGTGTGTGTGTGTGTGTGTGTGTAATAATATATTCTTTTCATGAAAAAACTTTACTACCTCCTCTTTAAAGGCTTTTCACAATAATCATACACGTGCATTTCTGTAAGTAATCAAATAATAACGTGCTGTTGATAGTAATTCTAATCTCTAGACATATAGAATATTTTAATGCCACATAAATTCCTACTTTACCAAGAAGAAAACGGTTAAATATTTATGTTACAGAGTTCGATCTTGATCTCTCTATCAGTGGCACAAATGGGCGACAGTAAAAGTCACAAGTGCATCATGAGCAAATCAATATACACGTAATTTACAAACTACAAGGCAGCTAATCAATGGGTATAAAAGTATATGAAATATACATTACAGGAATTGGGCTGCGGCGCTAACCACAGACTTTAATAAATAGTTAAGCCATTTATTTTTGTCAGTATTGATTATTCACTCCCGGGAGTTCAGCAGAGTCATCTATCTTCTCCTCCCCTTTTCACTCTATCTTCCTCTGAGAGCTGATTTATGATCTTTTGGGTCAGATGAGCAGCTGCTGGTTAAAACACCTTGGACATGCATAAAAGTGATATGAAGTAACGAGGCCCGAATGGGATTTTTAAAAAGTGGCTTCCCTTGTTTGAAATTGTTAATTAAGAATTTAATACATTCCTTTTGTATGTGGTTTAAATAGATGAATGTAACATTGGACTCGTTTAATTTCCAATTTTTAGTTACTAGTTAAGTAAAAAGCTGCTGAAATTTATGTGGCAATAACAACACCTGGCTAATGTCACAAGGTTCTGCATTTTTATTAAGCCCTTTAGTCTTTTTTTAAAATTTTCATCTTCTTGCCAACTTCAGATTTCCCAACTTTGAGCAGCCATTGCTTGTCATTAGAATAACAAATGCACCGGGGCTTCTGATTTAGTGTGGCACTCTGCCCTGTGATGTATATTAATACCACAGCTCTGCACACTTTACCCAGGGTTCATCTTTCATCGGCGTAAAAAAGGTGGAATTGAAAAGCAGTCCTTGTTTTTGCGGGAATCTGTATCATAGTCATTTATTGTGTCATGAGACAGGGCAACCACTCCGCATGTCCTTCATTTCCACGTGCAATGCCAACCTCTGTTAGGCACTACACTGTGTTTGTGTTTAAGCGATCAAGTGTCAACATGGATGGCAGACTTGACCATTTGTGAAAACGTAGGATACGTTTCCGAAGCAGCTCATCAGGTTAAATATTTCTTCTTGGTTTTTTTTTAATGTTTTCTAGATTTGTCTAAATGTGACTTACACTCAGATTTCTGTGGCCAGCACTAAAGTAAAAGGATTTGCATTTCATTTCATGTGGGTTTTTAATCATATCTCTCTCTGGCTCTGCCCAGCATTCCCATTTTAGTCTGGTGAGATTTTCATTGAGTGAGTGGTGCAGCTCTGGGTTGAGTTAAGTGATGACTGCTGATGACAGATTGTCCTCCACCACATTGCTAGCACTTCTCCCAGACAGAACGTCCATCCCTTTTTCATCTCTTCCTGAGTGGACATGAGGGCTCACCCAGCAATACAAGACAAATAACACTTCTGCCAGGCCATCACTCTTTCCAACAACAAGGCAGCTTACCTTTCACTTGACTATAGTCCATGTAGTATCAGACTCAGCATCACCTCAGCTTCTTGTTCACTGACTTGTCCTCGGTGCTCTGCCTGAATGCGCAGGGCTGAATCAAGACATCTATGTTTTTTGTCTGTTGATTTTCACTACAATGACTGTAATAACATTTAATCAGCAACATAAAACAAGATAAATAGAAGTCTTATAAAGCAAGAACTATGATAAAATGCTTTTTAGTTTATGGTAATCAATAAGCTCAATGATATAAATGTTCATATTATGATATATTACTCAAACAGTGTATTTTCTGCGGGTCACAAGGTTTGTAAAACCAATACTGATATTTAAAAAGCCGATATTCAGATGTTTGAATGGTGTTTCTTTCATCTCTTTCTTTTTTTGTTTCTTTTCTTTTGTTTTTTTATGTACTAGCCATTAGAAATGCCAATGCTGACGTACCAACTAATAGGTAATACTGGGGCAGCACAGGGGCACTGAGGTTAGCACTGTTCCCTCACGCTGGATCCGAATTCACCATCTAATCAGGGCCAGCATGGGTTCTCTTCGCTTTCACTCACAGTTCTAAAAGCCATGCAGTGAGGGGTTAGCTACAGGTGTGAATGTGAGTGCAAATAGTTGTGTGTCTTCCCGGGTTAGCCTGAAACAGACTGTAGACCTGTACCTTGCCTCCTGTTCTATGGTAGCTGGGTTTAAGCCCCACCAGCTCGAGCAGGATAAGAGGATGAATGGGTAGGTGATAATATTGGCTTGATAAATCGTCTGAGTTCTCCCCACAGAAACTTGTCAGAAGGCAATCAAGTAGCCTGACCAAAAATATTTTCTTTGATGATTCATTCTTTGGTAGCAGGGGATCGGTCCGCCAGGACCTCCGCTCCTGGCCACCGTCTGACTCACAATGCACTCGACCCCTATGGCGCCTCCTGCAGGTGTTGGGCCTGCATGTCCCTTTTTCGGGCTGTGCCCCGCCGGGCCCCATGGACTAAGGCCACCAGATGCTTGCCCTCGGGCACCCTCCCCAGGCCTGGCTCCAGGGCGGGGCCCCAGTAACCCTATCCCGGGCAGGGTGAACTGTTCCCTCGATGGTCTTCTCACAGATATCTCTTCTCATATCTCTTAGAGATAAGGTGAGACGTTTGGCCATCTGGGAGGAGCTCAGAGTAGAGCCGCTGCTCCTTCACATGGAGCCAGTTGAGGTGGTTCTAGTGATGTGTTGGTCGCGAACGAAATGGCTCTTAGAGCCAGCTCTTTGAAGTGAACGACGCAAGCCGTTTTGTTTTTCTTTCTCCCACCTTCTCTCTCACACTTTTTTTCCGCTTCACTCCACATGCAAGCCTTGTGCTTGCGCTGGGCAGAGGGGGGTAGCACAGGAACAGAGTGGGAGGGAAAGAGAGAAAAAGAGAGCCAGAGACAACAACATCACAAATTCAAATCAAATTCAAATTTTATTTGTCACGTACACAGTCATACACAGTACGATATGCAGTGAAATGCTTAGACAACTGCTCGTGACCTAAAGAAAAAAAGAAAAGGCTATGAATAAGATAGGAAATAAATATGAAAATTAAAAAGGGTAAATTTAACTAGGAAGGAATAAAATAAAATATATAAATTAAAGTTGAAAATAAAATAACTGTACAACAAAATACACAATACACAGTATAGAAATATATAAGAATGTATGAAGAATTATAAATATATATATACACAATAACAGCAGCTGTACAAGTATTAACTGGAAATGAAGAATATAATGACCAGTTTTGTGCAATCCACATTATTTAGTGTCTTGTGCAGTGCAAATATGCTTAAAGTGATTTAAGTGATGAAGTAAAAACAATGTCCAGAATGTCCAGTGTGTGTGTAAGAACTATATGTGTGGGTCAGTACTGTGTGGTGGTGTGATTGAGAGACCGTATCGCCTGCGGGAAGAAGCTCCTCCTCAGTCTCTCTGTGTTGGTCTTCAGGGAGCGGAATCTCTCAACAGAGAGAACAGTCTGTTGTTGGGATGGCTGAGGTCCTTCACGATCTTCCTGGCCTTGGTCCAGCACCGCCTGCTGTAGATTGAGTGCAGGTCAGGGAGCTCGGAGCGGATGGTGCGCTCAGCTGATCGCACAACCCTCTGTAGAGCTCGTCTGTCCTGCATGGTGCTGTTCTCGAACCAGGTTAAGATGTTTCCCGTCAGGATGCTCTCTATGGTGCACGAGTAAAAGTTCCTGAGCACCTTGGAGGGCACATTAGAAAGGTATAGTATTGGTCCACAACTATTTTCAGTTGCGGATGATAAAGGATTCAGAAAGTTTATTCACGCAGGCCCATATGACTGTGAATGTGCATCTTCTTTGTGTTTTGCATATTTTAATTTATATTTAATTGTGTTGTGGTTTGCAGTGTTTTGTGTTGTTTCACTTTAAATTTGTTTGAATGGAAAAAGCTGAAAATTTAAACAGTTAAAAGTTGAAATGTAAATAGTTGTTTTTTGTATTATATGATTTATTTATTACATTGCATGTGGAGTGAATAAATAAAAGTATATTTACAGTGGCCCCTAGAGACAAAACGCGTACAAACTCCAAAACACGTAAAAACTCCAAAACACATACAAAACACAACGGAAGTGCTCCAGGATGCTAGGGGGCAGTGTTGAGCTTTTGTTACCTAGTGGCTACACAAGCCAAGAAGTACCAACGACCGGATTTGGTGTGTGGTAGTAACAGGTAAATGAACTTTTTTTTTTTAATTATTTGAATATATATGAGTGCTTGTGTATAAATACACAAACAATACACATATCCTTTCAATTGTGTAATTTAAGTGATCTAGGGTAGCTCTGTTTTGGAAGTTCAGTTAACGCTAGCGATGCGTTTTGGAGTTTGTAGGTGTTTTGGAGTTTGTACATGCTTTGACTCTAGGGGCCACCGTATATATTTATATGTAAACATATAAATAAATCCACATTTTTTTTACATTAGTAATTTCTTTTGTGCATAATTTTATATTGTTGTTGATAATCAATTAATTAAAGAAACAAAACAACCTGAAGAGCCGGTTGGGAGCCAAAAGACCCGGCTCTTTTTAGTGATGCGAGCCAAAAGAGCCTGTTCTCCAAAAAGAGCCAGAATTCCCATCATTAGGTGGTTTGGACATCTGACATGGATGCTCCTGGGCACCTCCTGGGTGAGGTGTTCCAGGCATGTCCCAATGGGAGGAGGCTCCCGGGCAGATACAGGACACGCTGGAGAGATTATATCTCTCGGTTGGCCTGGGAACACCTTGGTGTTCACCCCGACAAGCTGGAGGAGATGGCTGGGGAGAGGGGGGTCTGGGCTTCTCTGTTTAGGCTGCTGCCCCATAAGCAGAAGAAGATGGATGGATGGATCTTTGAATAAAAAACAAATACAACAACTTTGATTTTATATATTTCAGTTGCATTTTATTTAGAATCATCGCTTTATGTTTGCAAGGACGAAGAGCGGGAAGATAGGACCTTCTTTCTCACCTAAGAGAAGGCCACTTTTCCATGGCCTTCCTTAAACTTCTACAACTTAAAAATGTGTAATTTCTTCCTTTTGTTCGGGAGCAGTCTCACATTTGATTCTCCACACTGGATAAAAATTCACTAAAATTGAGAGTTTTATGCACAGTTGGGTTGCATGTGACTAAAATTATAATAAAATCATTAAAACTAGTGTATATATTTCTTGTGTCATAACTCTGGCGGTCTCATTGTGCTGAACATAACATAAGATAAACAAACTTTTGCTCAAGACTGGCTCTACTACACATTTTACCTTGTACGGAAGCATTAAAATGAATGTGTGCAGAGGCGTATACAATAAACCATGGGAACCGCACAGAAAATGCCTTGCTGACAGCAGTGCTGAGGAAGACCATTACTCAGAGCTGTATCCAGAGTAATTCACATCTGATGTAAACTGAAATGAATGCAGCATGTTTCTAAAGCTGAACAAAAGACTGGTTATAAAATTTTGCAAGTAAATTTGTCATGTTATTACTTATAAAATAAAGCAACCCTTAAAAATGAGCCTCATTTAAAAAAATATCGCGTTTAACAGAATAAAAATGCAGTAATTTAATGCATGTCTCATTTTACATGTATTTATTGTGCTGGTCAGCTCAAATATAAACTGGGCTCAACATTTTAGACAACTTAAAATTATGTTTAAAAAAAGCTTTTTTTTTATATATATATATATATATATATATATATATATATATATATTTTTTTTTTTTTTTTTTTTTTACAAAAAAAGGATCACTTCAAGGTTTTTACCTGAACTGCAAAAAGGCACTAAATGTGTTGCCTGAATAACGGTATACGGCTGCTCTACCAGCCTATTACTCCGGAGGACGCTGGTGTGAATGTGCTTGTATGAAAGAGGACCTTCGGCTGAATCTCGACTTATGATTCGTTAACTTCACAGGCGCTCTCGGGGAATCCTGAGGCCACACTCCCCCTGTCACCGCCCTGGGCAATTATGCTCTTTTGAAATGCAAATGATGGCATGTGCGAGTGTGTGTGTGCGCCTGTGTCGCTGCACGGGTGGGTGTGTGGGTGGATATACGTACAGGTTTTTGTGTGTCTTCATTCACATCTGTGGGTATGGGTGCGTTTTTCCCGTAACTTATCTTAAAAGCACCTAAATCCACTGGCACCCTGGTGCAGCAGCAGTCAAATACAATAACATCTAAAAGCGCTGCTACCTTGTGCTCGCTCGGTCCATAGAAGAGACCCTCCAAAACGCAGCGCCGACAAAGAACATACCTTCAATTAGCTAAACGATTAACATTTTAGAGGAAGTCTGTGTTTGGGTCCCATGGGCTCCCTGTGCGCCCCACCAGTCTCCTTTTCATATTCAAATTCACAACATAAAAGTTAGCCATATCTAATCCTAAAAATGGGTCTTTTACTGTTTTGTAAGGAGATAATGCCTGAAGTTTTTGCAAGCAGCATAATTGCCAGGTTATGGAGGAAGGTGTACCATTATGTTAGACAACCATCGTGGGCCATGGGTGCTAAGAGCAGAACAAAGCTCTGATATGCAGCACAGAGCTGTATGATATTGTCTTTTCTAATTTACTCGGCGATTAGTCAATCATACTAACCTAGATTCATTTAAACAAGTGCCTCTCTGAGGGTAGCCTCAACGCTTCAGTGGCTTTGTGGTCATTATCATGTTGTGCCATGGTTTGGTCTTCTCCATGAGAGACGCCACTATTGATTTGTTTCATTTTTGTGTCTGGCTGCTGTCACTTAACCATGGCATCTTGGTGCAGTGTAAGCAGGGGTTGCCCATCTGCCCGCCCTCCATAATACAGTGTGACAGTGTAATAAAATGGTACAGCGTGGAAGCCGTAAACTTTGCGTGAACTTACACCACGCTCCTGCGCCATTAGGACTGGATGAAACTCCTCTCGGACGCTTAACCCCGGGTCGGGTAAAGTGAATTTCTCTCGGCTGGGCCACTTAGAGGATGCACAGAGGTGTCTGTTTAACCTTTTTTTTGTGACTTTAGACTAAAAATTCACGGCAGTGTGCTGTCAGTTCTTAGTAATGCTAGACCTCACATTTAGCAGATTCAAATTCAAACTCTATTTGCATCCAGCAGCTTTAAGGTGACTTTATATAACCCACAACAGGAAGTAGAGGTAAATCATTATTTGTTATTAACTATTTTCATTGTACAATAAGAAACACAAAAAGAGCTTAACTCACAAAACAACTAAGTCAGAGTGGTGAATTGAGACATTGATTCAGTTGAAGGAAACACCCTCTGAAATGCTGAAATTATGTATTGATTTTCCTCCTGTCTTTCGCTTCGATGACTCTGGGTAATTGCCTCTTTGCTGCTGCTACAGCTGAACTGAACCATCAGGGTGTCTCAGTGTCTCTGGCCTGTTATGTAGACTCGTGGAAGACAACCCCGACGACTTCACGTTGCTTACGTGTCTCCACCACCATCAGCTGGACAACTGCAGATCTCTCTTTAACTTAAACATTAGGAAACATTTCAGGTTCTATAAATGGAATAAAAATGTTAATGTTATTTATAAAACAATACATTTAAAAGATGAAACCTTAAAATTGTTTGTTGGTATAATATCAGTCCATTAGGAGCCAGTTTATATGTTTTTATTTGGATAGTTTTAGTTATTAATTATTATTTTATTTCTAACCATGCTGCATGAAACTTTTACTAAATATTGCTTCGCTAAATAATGAAGGGGGTTGAATCTGTCATATAGATGACAAAGTAGATCAAACCACGTTCTAACATTGAGTTGTTTTCTTTTTATAGTGTTGATTTTATTTCCATATTTATCCAACACACTTAAGTTTCCTGCACAGTTTGACTGACTGGAAGTAGATCTTACAGTCCCAGGACTCCGGGAGGCTTCTTCAATCATCTCTTAGATTTTTTTCCTTACTTTCAGATCAGAAACATCTTTAGATTTCTTCGTTATTTTGGTCCTATTTTTTAACAAAGTGTTTTCTGAATATGGCCTCTATTTTCAGTCCAATTCTGATACAAATTTTAGCATGTATATTTTGTATATTTTTTGTAAATATACAATTCTTGCACTTTTTTTATCCACTATCAGCAAATATTAAGAGGTGAAATAAAATATTTTTTTCTATATTTTGATTTATTGGTCAAGATATTTCTTTCATCAGTGTAACTTTTATTCATTTCTATAAAATGAATAACTTGTGGATGGAAACCTGCTTTGCCACCTCTTTTGAGTGCAATCAGCCCAGTAAATAACTGTTGCTTTTGCTCCCATAATCATGCATCAGTGAGGCCAGAATAATTGAGATTTCTAGACTAATATCTTTTTCAAAACCTTTAAATTTGGAAAGCATAATGCATACTTTTGTTACATCTAGACTGGACTACCGTAATGCACTGTACACTGGACTTAATCAATCATCTCTTACTTATTTGAAATTAGTCCAAAGTCCTTTGGCCAGATTACTGACTGGATCAAAAGAAGAGAGATCATATTGCTCCAGTGTTGGCAGCCTTGCACTGAGTCCCTGTGCATCACAGAATCTAGTATAAAGTGGCACTGTTAGTGTTTAGAGGCTTAAATGTTCTTGCACCTACACGTTACATACCTACATGCTGCGTCCATAGACTCTCTTAAGAACAACAAGGTCCCCAATATCTCTTAAAGATCCTGTAATGGTGAAGAGCGATTGGGAAGCTTATTTCAAAAGGGGTTTGCACGATGCACTCTGCAACGATCTCCCAAGTGACCTCAGACAAAGGTCAACTGTGACTGTCTTTAAGCAGCTAATCTTCGGGACTGTGGTTGGAGGATAGGTTGTTGTTCTGTTATTTCATGTAAATAGTGTATAAATAGTATATATGTATTTTTTTTATTGTTGCAGCCTCTTCCATTCAAGCCACAAGTACAATCACCTATGTGCTACCAACCAAAACACTCACAATTAGGTTTTTGCAGTGACCAATTTCACCCACAGACAGACACCAACCACTCATCAGCTGGTCAGTTGCCAGTGTCTAGGCCTGTATGCATGAGGCCTGAGCCAGGAGGTGTCTATCATTAATTCTGTCATTGACAATCACATAAGGAGGGCACAAGTGCGCATAACATGTCCAGTGTTGACCACCGTACTATCATTGAAAGCATTTGTTGAAGTATTCTACTGGTTCACTAGAGTACCTTGTGTTGTGTTTTGAGCTTGTATTGGTGTGAAAAAGAGGTTTTGTCCAACAACTTGAACCCAAAGTACGATCTTTCCCTAAACTTTTTCTTTTTTTTTTCTTTTTGCAAAAACTAAACAGTTACTGACAACTGTGAAAACCTGGACAAGAAACTATGAGTAAAAAACTCCATCCGGTGGCATATACCACCACCAACACCACCATCTAAGGTGTCATTTTTTGCTACTTCAGCAAACATATGTATGTGATCTGTGCTGCCATCTCCATTCAGTAAGCTTAGCCCAGTAAACAGTAGAAGAGAAACCGTGTTAGCTATAACAGTGAGAGTAATAACAACTGATAACATCCTTTTAAAGAAAAACCTCAAAATCATATGTATGTTTTTCCTCTGGGTTTTTTTTTTTTGTGTGCCTTTGAGCCATCTAGTTTGGAGATCGACAGCTGCACAGATGCCTACAGTTTTATGTAGAAACAATTTTTTTTTTATATTAAGCTACTTGTCTTATCACTTTGCAGAAGTAAGGGTCTCTCAACCCATAAAGAGAGGCTCATGACAGTATGACAACGTCACTTTGTGGCACCACCAATCAGCTTGGCTGAGCTGTTACATTAATGACCTGCACATTTCTTATGGCTAGTAAAAAGAAAATTGCCCCGGTGTTCTGGGAATACATCCTACCCCACAAACCATCCTACCCCTTGTTTCTGCATATGTGTGCGCATGCGTAGAACACAAAAACGCAAGTTGCTAGCATCTGGCTGTGATTTAACACTACTCCGTTTTCATATTTTGAACTATTAGCACTTTATTGACATGGACACTGTATTTTTTAAGCCACTGTGATTGTTAATTGTACAGTGAAAAACTATCTGCTTATTGCAGAAAACTATTGAAATCAAATTTCCAGCTTTGGTCAAGTCTAGTTTCAAGTTATTGCTTCTGCACATGTGCACAACACAAAAGCGCAAGTTGATAGCATCCGCCTGTGATTTAACGCCTTTTTCATATTTAGAAAATAGCTAAGTATTAGCACTTTATTGACGCGGGTACTTGATTTTAATATGCCATTGTGAATGTTTGTTAATTTTCAAGTGGAAATGCCATCTGCTTTTTGCACAAAACTATCAAATTTGCAGCTTTGGTTGAGTAGGATGGTTTGTCAGAACAACGGCATTAAATCACTCACCACAAAGTGATGTTGTTGAGGTTGTGATGGTTGGAAAGAATTGCTGCCGATAGTTCAAAACCAATTTATTTATTTATCATTTATTTAGTACTAGGTTAATGGTTACTTGGTGTCAGGATATTAAAGAGAAGGCCAATATTTTTATAGCAGTTGTTTCCACAAGTCAGGCAACACGGTGAAATAATTTACATCAGCGGTCCCCAACCCCCGGGCCTCGGACTGGTACCGGCCCGTGAGTCGTTCGGTACCGGGCCGCGAGAGTTGAGGCTCAGGTCTGAAATGTATGGTTTTCAGGGTTTTTATCGGTTTTCAGCGTTATTTTGTTATCGTTTTTATCGTTAACTCGGTTTCCCTGGGTCTTTTCACGTGTGTTATGAATAAATCTTCTTTTTTTCGGTACCGGTACTAGTTTTATTTTGTTTGCACCTTAAAGGCCGGTCCATGAAAATATTGTCGCGTATAAACCGGTCCGTGGCGCAAAAAAGGTTGGGGACCGCTGATTTAGATGAATAAATAGCACCGCGGGCAACTTTAGAGAAATTTGTACATTTCATTTCCTGGTCAGCTGTTCCTGAGCTTTATTTTTTGGTATGAATACTTTACCACTTGTCAGATGCAGAACATAAGTTTAAAAAAAATTAATATAAACATGTCATTTCTGCTGAGGATAAAATGTGATTTCCACCTCAAACTCTTGAGATAATAAAAAATCTTAGGCAAAAAAAATGCAAATAAATGTGGAGATAAAATCTAAATTTTTATTTGTGTTTTGAGATCAGTGCTTCACAGTAGCTTACATGTCATGTAACTGTCATGTTTTTCAGTGGTTTTAACAAGCATGAGTAAAAGTCTGGAGGTGAAGCCCGATAATTGCGATGTGTCTGAAGCACACTGCCTCACTGCTCCTGTTTGACAGGTGCCAGCTTTTGGTGCTACAGACAGATTTAATGAGCAGGACCTTTTCCCTGAGAGGTGACACGCTCAGGTCACAAATAGTTTTGCCTTTTATGTCTCGGATATTGGTGAACAATTTTCACACTGTGTTTTGAACAGAGCAGAATAAACCGCTATTTTCATACTTGAGGACTCGTCAGTACACTTTAATTCTGTCAGGATGCTTGGCTGCCTTTTGAAAATGGAAGACGATGAGCCCTCTGCATGAAATGTCTTTTTTAGGACAATGAGCCTTGTGGGCTTTAGAGAAATATGAAGACAAACTGTTGATGACAGCCCCTAATTCCCAAGATCTAGAATAAATGTTTTTCCCTTTTTTTTGGTCCAGAAAAAAAATAGACCTCTATCCATCATCGAGTTTTCAGAGCACGCCTACAGAAAACATGCTCTTATTTCCAGGGCTAGATGTTGCTCATTTGGCTGAAAGGTAAGTGGATTTTTCTGAGGTTAAACTGTCGTTTAATGCCCATTAAAGGTTTGACGCTGTTTTGCAAACTGACATACGTCCTAGCAAAATCACAGGGCAAACATGGGACACGAAAATGGATAAAAAACTGATTCAAATTCCTTTGATGTGGCGTTGTCTCAGTCACTTGAAAAATCAGATGAAGACAGAGCTGTGGTAAATTGCTCTGTGAATGTGGCTGCTGAAACCAATACTGTTTTCTTTGCTTTGCTAATTATTAATTACCCATCTCCATGCATATGTGTTTATTCCTAATTGTATTTGATGGATGAGTGGCAGCTTTGACACCTCATTAGACCAGATTAATTGAACGACACAATATTTATGTCTCGGCAATGACCAGTTATCCTGCCATCTATCACCGAGATGATCTCACTGATTGAAAACCACTGGTCCGTGTAATCCTAATTATTTTGAATTAGAAAAGAATTTATTGCTTCTTGTGGCGTTTTTCTGTGATGATGGCAAATTGGAAACATTAAATGCATAACGAGGGAGAAAATGAGAGGAAGACACAATCACAGAATTAATGCGGGTGAATGTCGGAGAAGGGGGAAGGGCGCACAAAACAAACCAGGTGCGCGCCTTATCGAGCCACGGCTTTTCTCCTGCACTGCACAGTCTTAGACGCAGGCTGTCATGTTTTCTCAGGATTCTGCAATAATATTTGTCTCTTTCTCATAAGTCTATAAGGCAATGCCCACAGGATGCCTATTTAGAAGAAGGGTTACTTCTTCTTTTTTTTTACTCAACCGAACCTCTATATTTTCCAACTCCCTATCCACTCTCTTCCAAACAAGCTTGTGCAGAACATCTTGATCCATATTCTTGTCTTTTATTAAAAAGTTGGCTGAGTACTCGAAAAACATTTCCACTGAACTTCACATAACCCTCCTCCAACTTCTGCAAAGCTTTGCCCCTCATGGGAGGAGCACAAGCTAAAATCCAGCATTTGAGCTCACAGAGAAGCAACAAGGCCCTGAAGAGTGGAGCTTTTACTATCATACAGCATAGGAAAGCCTCAAGGAACAGACTTCTTTCCCAGGTAGTCAGAACTTCCTCATGCTTATTTTTCCAACTTTTCAAGTTTCTAACACCATTAGCCGGCTCCCCTGTGGTCTTGAAAGCAGTAGCGTTGATTGAATTAAGCTATTTCCTTTTTTGAGACACTTTGACTAGCTTTCTTATACCGCAGCCAGTCGCTGCTGTAACTACACAAACGCCCAAAGCTATAGGCACATACAGCACACACACACATGCTCACCACTGTTTGTATATGTATATGCACAGACAGCGCACATTAAAGATTGCACACGACTACAAATGCAAACTGAATCTGACAAACCATCTGTAGAAATCTGCTGACCAGAGTCGCTCAATGGGATATAGACCAAAGACATTCTTAGAAGCTGCTCTATAATGCCATTTACACCATAGTATTTTAATCAATTTAACTGGCCTTTTTAGATATAGTTGGCTCAAAATGCTCTTTATAGTTTTAAAAATAGGACAAATGGTCTTTTGGAATCAGCTGGGGAGAAGTTTAATCTCATTGAATGGAGCCAAAGCCAGACGTTTAACTCCACACAGTGTAGAATACAAGATTATACCGGCCTGATATAGCCCTTCCACCACCCGTTTATTTTTATCCTCTATTAAGGCAGCGATATCCTTAAAGGCTGCCAAAATTATCCTGTAAAAATGCTGACTGGGAAATATGAAAGGTTCCAGGCGGGTCTAGTAAGCAATCTGTGTGCATGGTGGAGCAATGTGACTGCTGTGCTTGCTATACCAACAGGGGTGACCCCAGTTGGAGGGAGAGGTGAGACTAAATGAAAGTCATCCCTGGATCTTGGGGGAGCCGAGCCTGGAATACCAAGCCTCTCTCTCCGAAATGAGATTTGCTGCCAATGAGGCTGCTTTGCATAAATGTTTGCTTTTATTTATTTATTTATTTTAACTTGATGATTTCTCGGCAGCTAAACTAATATTCAGAGAGCTTCTTTTACGGGCTACGCCACCAAATCTCCGCTTAACTGTTTTGATAATTCTTTTACCCATGGAGGTAATTCATTCACACAAAGAGCTTATTTCCTTGTGGGTTTGGGACGAACGAAGAGGATAATTTCCCTATCAAACGCGCTCATTTAAAACAGAAAGTTTCGCACTTAAGTTAACCGTTCCTCAGAGGGACGCTCGTAATTGAAGAGTCACTAGTGCCCTGTGGGTGTTCTGAGACGTTGAAGTCGGTATGAGCCCAAATGGCAGCTCTGTGACATGAATTTGAGAACGTGCTATATTTTTCTTCTTTCAGACACTTTCGGTGAGGCTGACTAATGTGCACACTTGCTATCATGCAGATCTAGATGCTCGTATGCATTCCTGTGTGTTTTATTTTTGTCCAATCAGTTGTGTTACCCACTTCTCTTTGGGCTAGCCGTTTTTATCGGCAGGGTCTAGACACGGACATGCGCGCAAGCATCGTAAGGCTTTAAAAAGCTGACGGCACCAGGCTCCCCTTTTTGCCAACTTCCATATTGGAATGAACTTGAGATGAATGTATTGATCCGGCAATGACACAACCTGGCTTTGCTTCAAAGGTGACTCCATCCCAGACCCTCTTGTGTTATGCAGTTGACGTGGGCGAGTCGCAGAGGATTCGAGCGGTGTCAAGGAGTCGTTTAAAATTAGAGCGTGGGGGGTAAAATTGATTTTGTTTATATGTGATGTGATTAAACACAGCGGAGACCGTTTGCTGTCGCTGGAATCACAATCGCGGCTTTCAAAGATGCAGCGCAGGTTGGAGAAATGTCCTTAAGTTAATATATGCCATTTGGTGATTGCCTTTAACCAAAGTGACTTCTGATGAGTGAAAACATTTAACAAAGAGCACAATACGTAACAGCACCAACAAGGCAGTGATTTAAGAGTTCATAACAGCGGATTTCTCTAATTATGATGCAGACTCTGCACTGAATACTTAGTCAAAGGTCTGATGGAGGCTGCTTAGCTAATTTGGGTGTCATCCCTCTCAGCCTTACATATTTATAATACATTTGCTCACAATATAAACTCCCGCAGGACCTTAAAAGATGTTTTTGGAGAAGCTGTATGCTCACATTTGGTCACACTCAGCCTGTTGCTTACTATCAGTGATGTCACATCAATATCCCACAATAGTAAATGATCAATCTTGAATTGACTGCATGGACATTTTTAACAGCACGAACCAGCAGAAGAAAAGTGAATCCAGTCACATTGTGGGAGTCCGGCTCTCGCAGTCAACGATATCGGAGCCCTGCAACAAGTCTCTCATTTACACAAGCGCTCACGTAGTTTTATTTTAACTGCCCTCAGTAAAATGAGAAATTAAGAGGCAAGAGATAGAGGCTAATAGCATTTATTAACCCAGCGTGAGCGGGCAGCGGGGCGACAGCGGTCCTCCACCAGCCCTGTCTCGTCCTGGTGGTTCAGTCGGCGCAGCCCAGAGAGGGGAGTGGAACATAATAAAGCCCAACAAATGCACCCAGCTGATTAATGCAGCCCTGTGGCTATAGTAATTATCCCTCTCCACACTCCTCCGGCAGACGAGCCAAACAAGTACGCGGCAGCGAAAGGAAAATGTGCAAATGATGGATTTGTGGGACTCAGTGTCTGTTTCGTGAGCTTTGTGTAAGAAGTCGAATGTTGACACGGGGTTTGTTGTTTCGGTTTTGCTGTGGCGGCGGAGTTGAAGGTTTTGCACTTGCAGAAGTTTAATGTCAGCAGTTTAATGTCTGTCTGGAGTGAGTTACAAATTCCTCGTGGGTTTAAATAGATGAAAATAAATGTATCGATTTATTGCATGTAGACGAAAGAGATAACAGTATGTGTGTTTTCAGACAGCAACATACAACAAACTTTTAACTAGTATAAAGTGAATCAAATAATGATATGCACTTAAATGCAACACTGAATTTTTATTTTATCAGATTTATATGAAATGCTAGTACACTGATAAAGCAGCTTTGCAACGTGATCAAAAAGTCATATGTATATATATTGCACTATTCCTGTTAAGAATCACAAAGTGCTTGATGACAACAATCAAACGCATTAAAATGCACAAATCTCAAATGTAATGGCAAAAATAAATATAATAACAATTCTATATTTTAAAAGAAAACCACAAGTTTTTTGGTTCTACCTTCATGCACCTTGATTATTTTCCATGTCACTGATTTCTCATTATGTCAGTAATTTGATTAAAGCAACTGATGATTTCAGGCAACGCGCTGAGTTCATCAAAGTGGCCGCTGATCGAGTGGTGTGTGGCCGAAGTGAAACTAAAAACACCGGCTCCAAGAACTGAAGGTATTGTCTCGTGTTCCCTGCATAAATGAACCAACAAGAAATAGTTTCATCTGTACCAGCTTCTGGAGACTGAATTGAATGCCCAGAACATTCAGGAAGGCGTACAGAGTGAACTTCCTCCTGCTGATACACTTTCTTCATGGCGAGGTCAGAAGGTCAGCCATAACAGGCAGTTTGCTCGTGAATCAAGAATTTAATTACATACAAGCAGCGTGACAGGAAGACCGTGTCCCTCAGCCCACTACAATATGTCATTACTACTTATTGACACGTAACAATTTTGTCCTTTTTTGCACTTTTTTGCACTTTTGAGAAATCTGCAAATTTCTGGTCCTCTACAGAAATTTTTTTCTCACAATCCTTCTCATCTTTGTTTTCATTCATTAACACTCACTGTTTACACTAGTCCAGATTTCACTCCAAAAATAAACCCCGATTCCCTTTCCTACTCAGCTGTTCTTCTCTAAATTACAGCCGTGCTGGGAGTTTACAGTGCTGAGAATGTAAAACGGCAAATGAGAGCAAAACTATAATGAGAGCCTAAACTGCTGCCTGAAAATGCAGGGTGGTGCGAGGCTGGTCTGCACTGATCTCCTTAAAAAGACACAGTCACGGTCATAGAGCCGAAAATCTGTTTTTGCTTAAATACAGATTTAATGATTGGATTACGGTTTCTTCTTCTGAAGATAACGTGATGGTGGGATTACACAGACTGTGCGCTCAATAGATTTCCTGTCAGATGCCACAAAACCCTGTGTCTCTACTCTGTGTGAGCAGGCCGCGCAGAGGAAGGGAGACAAATTAGGTCTGGACGCAAGTATGTACCCACCTCAGAAAACTGGCAACACAAGAGCGGAGCGGGAAAGTGCAAAAAGTGTGGAATTTAGCCTTGAATTAAGTATTGCCAAATAAAAATGTGTTTTACTTTAAGGTAGTCTGACATACACTTTATATTTTGCATAAAGTTATTCAGTCTTAAAAATACCAAAAGACCACTTTTTTTTGGTTTGACTGGCACTGGCTCTATTTTCTGCATGTGAAATCATACATGTCATCTGAACATCAGTTCTCGTCTTCTCGGTCTCATTAAAAACATAAACATATCCCCCCTATTGATTATGTCTGGATGTCTTAATCGGATCAGCGGGAATAGCCGGATTTTCCTTCGCAGGAAAGTACATTAAATGCTAAAATATTGATCAAAAATGAAATGGAGAATGCGCAGCTGCTTTAATAAAGCAATCAGCCTTTTGCTCCTGTGACTCTGATATGGACTGACATGAAAAGAAAACGTTCAAATGTATAATTCCTTTTCATTTAAAAGATGGTTGGGAAACGGGAGTCTGTCCTGAGGCTTGTGGCGACACGGCAACGCTGTGATCAATAGGAGCGTGTGATGGGTTTTGTATCGATCGGGAAAATGTGGGTTGATGAAGTGGGCTGGAGGGGTGGGTGGCGGGGCTTTGGGTTTCCTCCGATGGGCTGCCACATTTCACGTACGTGGTAAAGATCCACTCAAACTTCTCTGTCGTCGTCATCATTATTATCGTTCCTGCCGAGGTCATTATCACTCTCAGTTTTCCTACATCCTGCCTCGCTAAGGACGGGTAGATCCCCTCTCTTCACAGCGTGACTGGTGGAATGCTGTGGGAAGCAGCTGTCATTACTTTAAAGGAGGGCAGGCTGTGGAAAGCCAGATCCATGGTGGAGAGGATAAAAGACTAAAGGGAACCGTTTAGCTCCATAATCTGGCACTGAGCCCTTTAAAGCACCGTAAACAGACCTGTTCAAATCACCCTCAGCGAACGTGCCTCTACTTCTGTTTCTTGTCAGTTACTGCTGTCCACTTTTGTTTACCTCATTACTTTGAATATCTATCTATCTATCTATCTATCTATCTATCTATCTATCTATCTATCTATCTATCTATCTATCTATCATTTCTTTCTTTCTTTCTCTGTTTTGCAGCGCTCCCTTGTGAATGGAGGCCGACTAGTGGCCCATTAGCCCGTCTCATCTCAGTAATCTTTCATCACCATTGGCTGCTGGCAGGACAACCTTCCTGAATCCAGCCAATGGTGGTCGCTCCATATGCACCTAAACCACTCCCTCCTGTTCTTAAAGAGCCCCCTTGTCTTCAATGGAGACTCAATCCCCCCTCGCCGACTTACTCAGCCTGAGTGCGCTCTCACTGCTGCTGCTCTCCATCCATCCCTCTTATCTTTTATTCTCTTTCTCTGTCCACCAATCCCATCATCTGTGTTCTACCTCCTCTCGTTGCTCACCGTTTCCTCTCTTCATCTCTTCCTGAGGTTCTTTTTTTGTTTTTTCCTCTCTCCTCTTTCTCGGACCACCACTTTTCTTCTCACCGGCCGTACTCCTGAGCCCGAGCGTGCGGCACCTGTGCAGACTGGAGTTTGTTGGGCCGAGGCAGAAGGTTTTTCTTTTTTTTTCTTCTTCTCTTTTTTTTTTTATTTTAAAGTGTGCAGGTTGAACACAGGAGGGAGGGGAAGCAGCACCCGGGACCACCTGACCAATATTTATTGAGAATATGAGGAGATTTAGGAACTGATCTCCTGCTTCAGCTTTTCCCCAGCTGTTTATCTGTTGTTGTTTTTGAATTTTTTTTAAAATTGCAACATCTGGAATGCTTAACAAGGACTGATGGATGTTTCCGAACTGTGTATCCCTGACCCTCTCTGCTACCACAACCAGTAGGTGCTTCTTTATACAAATCCCTTTTTTCCTTTCTTGGTTAGCTCATCTAAACTTTTCTGTCTCTCTCTAAGTTGATAAAAATTGTTTAAAAATGTTATAATTTGTTTTTAAAAAAAAGCAAACTAAACTATTTCCAAAGACAGGGAGTTGCTCTTGTTCATGTACAGGACATCAGAGCTGAGCGGTGGCTGCTGTGGCGTAGCCTGCAGGGAGACCGGGGAGCTGGTCTCTGTACAGCTCTCTAGCTTCTGCATCAGGATCCAGGGTTTAAACTCAGCTCGTAGGAGAGAGTCACAGGCAGATTAATGCAGCCGGTATCCCGTGCACTGTCCTCCAGCACCAGCCGGTGTCCCGGGGAAAGTTAGTTGTGACTGTACTGTGTAAGCGTGACACAGAAAAGTGTGTAACTGAAGAAGTAGATACATGTCTGTCTGTGTTACTGATACAGCTCATCTCATTTTATTGTCATTTATAGTTTTTATATAAAATTGGTGGTTATGATTAAATAACACTGAGAGTTTAGTAAGTTTGATCACCTCCAAATGTGGCACAGTATGTGAGTAAAATGCAGTTAATACGAACAACAAAATGTGCACTTTAAAACTTTTTTTTTTCTTGCGCATGCATATGGTTATTGTGTATTTTCTTAGCTCAAAGGCAGGGATCAAGCAGCTTTTTTTCCCTAACAAATGAGAAGTTAAAGAAACTCTCAAATCTCATTTGGAGCTCCAGTCTTTATCATTGTTACAGTTCTTGGATACCTGGAAAGATTCACTGGGATCCTCTTAATGTTAATCTGTAGATGGGATTGGAAAGGTTTAATCTGCTAAGCACTTTTTACAGGACTGCGATTAAGGATATTTCCAACTCTGCAAGGCTCCACAAAAGAAAAAAAGGGGGAGCATCTCCTGAAGTGTTAAACAAGTGTTTATTCTAACTGCATCAGAGCTGCCACTGCACATAATCAGAACAAATGAGATCCTATCGGTTTGTATTGGTTGAGCAAGTGAAACGACAAAGCAGCTTTGGTTAGAAGCTGTTCGCTCAGTAGAAGTATGTGTCGTTTTAATGCACTTTGCACATGCATCAAAAAAAGCTCATTTTGGTGTTAAGTCTATGTAGTTCTATTGATCACGAAATAAAATGTATACGCTGCTGCTGCTGCTCATGATGACGATGATTCAAAGCGCTTCAACACTTCAGTCAAAGGTGTCGTGCACACCTTGAAGGATGTACATAAATTTGATTTATTCACTGTAATCAAATGGATCACATAAAATTCCTTTTCAAAAAGGATGTAAATCATTTCCAGGCTGGAATCTTCAACCACAGTTTTGTCAGTTGTTTTGATATTTTACATAAAAGTAACAGATCTCAATTAAATACATCTGTTTCAAGCATCGTCTCTGAAGGCTCTAACTTTTAATATCACAGTTAATTCGTGGTGCTTTTAAGACACACAATCGCAAGGCTTTTCTTTTTTTACACTCAAAAAACCTTCAAATGAAAACTCTGAAGTTTTAATTACATCTTTAAAGAAAAAAAAAACTATGCCAAATAGAAATGATTAAAAATGACAAATCCTACGATATGATGCTATTAACCCATCGTGACCCCAGACCGTGTCTGTGTCCATCTATGTGTGTGCGTGTGTGTCTGCATTTATGTATGCACATAAAAAATATGCATGCGTGTGCTGACAAGTGAGTAGCTGGTTATGCATGCTATACCTGCACCCTTAAATACTTGTTAGGTCATATTTGATAGGCCAGCACTACACTAACACCACAACTCTACATATTTTTACTGGTTCTGCTTGAGATGAACGATTCTACACTTAGAATTTTTTTATTTAAAAATGTATTTGTAAGCGTTAAAGTTGCATTAACCATGTTGTCCTACATTTTCCCACATCGAGAAGTCGCACGCTGAAAATCTGTGTGCTCAGTGTCACATATATCTGTGATTAGTTAGGTTTGCCTCTGCTTTCAAACCCTTGGAGACTTTTGCCTTACAACTATCATACTGGCCCGAGGTGAAAGGTCAAAGGATTTTAGTGCCCAGCTGTCAAACCGCATTTCTGATGCTAAAGCAAATACCTGCTTTGTCAAGAGACCAAAATATTAGTTACATCTAGTGATTTATTCTTTATGAAAATGTGCACGTCGGGATCGTGTTTGCGTGTTGTGGACCAAAATCAAAATAAAATACAGCTGTACATAATTGCATATGACCTACTATTTGCATCAGCCTCCACAGGTGCTCCCCACTATTTCTTGTCAGTCAGAACCATCTGCTTTAAAATTAATGGAGGCAGTTTTGAATTAAGAGTCGTGTTAGACATGTTTTTTTACACATATTGCTTTATTCTTCTTTTACAATAACTGCCTTTTTTAAATTATAGAAATTCTAATACTTATTAATTAACTTATTATTAACTGACAACGGCGTCACATGAAGATTAAATATTCTGCTTGCTCAAATTTTTTTTCAACTTGTTTTACCTGCTATTCCCACAGGTGTCCTCCCCAAGTAAACAAACAGGAATGCATAAGCGACCAAATGTATGCAGACACAGATAGACAGACATATGCACACACATGTAGACCAAAGAATCACACACTGACCTGGGATCTAATTTTAGCCGTCCGATACATAGAAACACCTGGCTGTGTCTGTTAAAGAGGAGCACATCATCTTATCATGCATTGCATCTGTAATTTGTTACGCTTAACACACGGGTCTTGCTGTGATTAAGATGCACCCGCAATTTATTCTTTATTTGTTTTTTCTTAACACTTCACGTCTTAACACGTCACATACGGATGCTTGAGGTAAAATTAATTTGATTGCAACGGAGTATTTAAAACCCTGAGCATAAGGAAAATAGTACCTGGAGTTGCCAGTTGTTTAGGGGAATTCAAGCATTACAAATTTGCAGTGAGTGCAGTTCGCTATCTGCAATCAGTGTTTTTTGCAACATAGAACATGTAGTGGCGGATTTATTTCCATCCATTCGTGATCGATCTTGCACTCATTGCTTCTTTCGTGTGCTGTCCAAGGTTCGAGTTTGAATATTTCACTTTATGTGTACTCACAGCTCCCGGCCACCTTTTCGCACTTCACCAGTCACCGTTTGGTTTGTGTCAGACTGCTTGAAAAGGATCCAAACCTTACACGAGGGCTGTGATCTCTACCAACTTTGTTTGATAGTTGGCTGATCTGACCAGCAGAACTGACTGGAAAGCCAAAAGAATCCACTGACGGATGGAGGGAGCAGGTGGTGGGAAAGTGCTGCGTTGTGTTGAAACTGTGGTGAGGGGGGGAAAACAATCTGCTTCCTTCCAACTTCACCACCAGCTTTGAGTTTTCATAAAGCTGACAAAAACTGGCCGAGATAAAAACAGCTCTGAACGTGTGAAGTCGCTGCTGTGTTTTCTCATGACTGTCGCGTTCACTGTTAGCAGTGGCTACTCCTTACGAGCCGAGCTTTGTTGGTTCTGTGTGATGGCATGAGGGGAGAAATAGCTTCATCACATGTCATGACCGCCCCTCTTGTTATAGATATATCCTTTAGGTGGCCTGTTAAGACTCTGAGTTCATCAGGCTGGAGATGGACACCTTTTTTTTCCTTCACCTGCTGTTCAATCAAACATGAATGTGCCTTTCAAGTGCTCAGGCTGAGTGTAAGCAGCAGTGAGAGGACTTCTTAGAAGGAGTTTGTTTTATTGATCAAATGAAATTAACACACACACACACACAAGGAAAGAAGCAGTGTGCGTCTAATCATGGAGTGCGGGTCAGCCGGCATGTTTAATTTAATGGGCCTCATCGTAGCTTCACGAGGTCTCACATTGTGAACTTAATTCCTCTTCACCACGTTAATTTGCATTGTGTCAATTGACCGGAGCGCTTACTGTATCAGCTTGAGTCTCACTTGAAATTCAGTCCATGCTCTAATACCATTAGGCAAATGCAAAGTTGTGTCATTTACACATTTGGGGGAGAAAAAAAGGGGGGGTGGAAGGGGTAGGAGGGGTGAGAGAAAAGCCAATTTGTGCCGAACAAGACTCGCTTGTGATTATCAGTGGATGTTATTACTGTGGAGAAGCAGACGTTTGAAGGTTATGTTTCTGGGCAGTAATTGAAATGCAAAATAACATTAGGATCGATGGCCATCTCTGTTTATTTATGAAATCAATATCGTAACTGTCCCTCATGAGTCCTTCTCTGATTCCCAATGACGGCTTAAGTCTCTGCTCGTTTATTCTTTCTCCCCCCGTAACCTCCTTCTTCTGTCTCTTTTTAAAAGGCAGTTAGGGGTGTGTTTGACTTTGCAGAGAGAGCAATTTCCTAGAGGTGCTGGATGTGTATGTAGATGGGGGTTGATACTCCAGGTAAGGAGACATCATCCATGTGGGAAATCTATGCAGTCTCTCCTCGTGGCAGTGACATTGAAGAGGCCATATGCTGGAAATTCTCTGTATGGTATGTGCATGTGTGTGAGTGTGTGCGTGTATGCGTGTGTGTTAGAGAGATAGAGAAAAAGAAACAAAGTATATCTATGTGATGCAAAACTAGTGCTGGGACTTACTACCTGAGATAAAACGACATTAAAACAAATATTTTTTAAAATGAAGGTGTCAGAGCAAAATAACTTACAGAATGACTTTCCAGCTTTGCAGCACAAGTAAAGGATATGCTTGGTTCCACAAACTTATCATCAAGCTTTAAACTGTGGTTTTAAAGCAGTTGCAAAGGAATACAATCTGATCCATTTTAAACCAGAATCACTCAGTATTATGTACAAGTCTGTGTGTGGAATGCACATAGTCGAACATTAGCATAAACACATATTAAATACACATGCAAGTACACTAAACATAAGCTCAAATGTATCCGAAAAAGAGGGAATAGATAAATCAGTCACACAACAATGCAAGAAAATCCGAACGACTTCAGGAATAAGATGCTCCGAAAAGAAGAAACCTTCACCCTTTAGAGGCAAATAGAGTAAATACTTCTTAAGATTAAACCTAAATGAATTTAAAGCGCTAAATCTTGTTGCAGCATTACAATGTGGGGCTACTTCAGTAGTTGGTAGATTTTTTTTTGTTGTTGTCACATTTAACTGTAGGTTTGCGTTTCCTTGACTGAATCTGCAACGTTGTAGCAGAAGATTATTAGAAATCCTGTTTCATGTGTTTGCTTCTATCAAATCAGCATATTACAGGGATAGCTCTTTTAAATGTGTATTCATTATAAATATATGAGCGAAAAAAGCGATATTCGCAGCAGTGAAATTTAAGAACACACACATTTTTGATGACCTTCATTTGTGTCACCCGCATGTTGTTGTTACCACTTAACACTTGGAGACACACGCTACCCCCATTTTCCCACTCGCATGACCATTCATTTCCCAGACACCGCGGCCACTGACTAACAGTGTAATCTATGTGTCAGGCGGGAAGGGGCACTCCGTTTAAAGCTGATAGAGTTTGCCCCAAACAAGGACAGCCTATCATAGAAAGATTAATGAACTAATTTCATGCATGGCTCCTTGCCTCTGTCCTTCTGTGCTTCCATGTTCGACTGTGTGTTCAGCACCGTGATTTACGCTGTGTTCCCTGCTACAAGCTTAACCCCAAGCTCAACAATAATATTTCCTTTATGCGGAAAAGTGCACGGTAAAAATTTGGAGAGCCGTATATATTCACTCCTTCACCCAAGACAAGGACAGCATGAGGTCATTTATGGAGAACTGTTTTAAATATGCATTTTCTTTTTCGTGTTTGAGTGGCGGTGTAAATTTATCATGCTGAAATTCAGGAGGCTAGACAACATATTTCATGGAGAAGAGGTGGATGGATTCGGGATTTATGTTGGGAAGCTGGGGATCTGCGGCTCTGCCAGCATGAGGAGGCATGCCAAAATACACACATGCACATGCAAACATCTGAGATTTCAGCTGCTCTGTCGGGACATTTTCCGCACCTATCTCATGTTAGCTTCAAAAAAGGAAAAATGGTCAATGATCTGAGCGTGCATCACAGTCCTGTCGCGTTAAACATTCTGGACGACTGTATTTTGTCGTACAGAGTAGTCTCTTGACGTGTGGTGGACAGACTGGAACGCGTGCATCTGCTGCTCCGTGGTGTCCATTGTGGGACTGTGTGGGCCTCTCAGAACAGAGAAGGCAGGTGACCTTCACGTCTGTCTGATGAGTCCTGCTTGTCTGCTCCGTTTGTACAATTTTTCTGCGCAGCGGAGCAAACACTACCCCATTAGGTATTAGGTGCAGTGCATGTGTGTGTGTGTGTTTTTGTCAAGGGAGTGGGACAGGTTGAGGAGAGTCAGGCTGTGGTTTGAAAACTCTATGTCTCTTTATATTGGGGCGGGTGGGGGGGGGGCGACCAAATTATGAAACTATGAAGCTATTTCTGTCTGCACGAATTGGTGGTTCGTGCCATTATTTCATTTCGACAGATTTGAAAGGGCCCATTAGAAATTTCCATTAAACCTAACAAAAAACATCTCCCCAGCGTTGCCGTGTGCTAAGTGTGGAATGAACTACTTTTTACGTATGCCACAATGTGCTATTCCATAGGGAATCCCCCCCTATCTGGCTGCAATGATGTATTAACTATTACCAGGCTGGTCTCTCTCCACTTCAGCTTGGAGAAAATATATCGTCCAATTGACTCTAGGTGAATGCTGATTGCTAACAAGATTTAACATGAGTCATCTGAGTCTTTTATAAGCCACAATATCCTTAGAATGAAGGCTAACACAATGCTGTATCTCTCAATCTCGCACTATGTTAACAGTCTCGACTGATTAAAAATGCATAAGGAATGTCTGGGGCCCGTAAGAGGAGGGTTTATTTTTTCATGCCTCATCTGGAACAGGAAGGAAGCCGAGGATCAATAGATCTGATCTGGGCCCAGGGGTAGAGGCTATCTCCTCCTCTTTTTCTCTTCTTCTCACTACTCGTTTGCAGTTAAAAAAGAAAAAAAAAGAGGTTTCTTGGCTTTAAATAAACACTTGTGCAAAGGAGGCAAAAGAAGGAAAATGTATTCGGAAACACAACACCATATTTAAAAAAAAAAAATGGAGACAGCTCCTGGCAGTAAAAAAAGCCAAAAAGTTCAGACTGTAAAGCAGCATTAGCTTGCTATTAGTTTCAGACATTCCCATCACGCCTTTCCGCCACTCTCACCCCATATTTATGACTCATAAGAATTTAAGGGCTGAAGTTCTGTAAGATCAACACCAACTGTGACAGACAGAGCCAGCAGTTCTAAGACCAACCCGGGCCTCATTTCATGCTTCGTTTGAGAGAATATTATTGAATTACAGCAAGGAGCGCAACATACACTGGCTTTGCGGCCTCAAAGAGAAATGACTACCCACCAGTAGCAGTAATCGTTAAGTAAACAAGCATACTTATGGAGTTATAACATAACACCGTTAAGCAAAGTGTATAATTTCTTTTAAAGCTTAACAAGGCAAATAAAGAATACTCTCTTTAGCTTCTACCCTGCATTATAAGGATTTTTTTTTTTTCTTTAATCCTACCTTTGTAATCTTTATGATGAAATTCTTGGAATAAGGCACTTCCTCTGCCAGCTGTAACCCAGCACCTCCACTGGCAAAATAACTGGGACTATTGATTGGGTCATCTATTACCCACAATCCTCCATATGCTGAGTGTAACACCTCTCTTTGTCCATTAACAGCCTTCTGAAGTTTCATTCATTCATTTACTTCTGGCAGCCGACCAATTGTGGGCATTGTTTGCAAGATGTATGGGGCATCTGTTGACATGGTCGTTAGTTACCATTTTGCCTGAGAGGAATGAGCTACTGCACTATATCACTTGGCATTCCGGCGCATTAATGGTTGTGTGTGTAAGGCAATCTATCAAACTCAGGTGAACGGGCTGATGAATTTCTCGCAGAATGAGTGGCGGATGATGGTAGCAGGCAAGACTCGGTACAGTCACGGCGAAGCTTTTGTGCTCTGTTGTGCTCTGTTGTTTGGTCCTCTATTTTTTGAGAGCCTTTGCGTTCTTTTTATTTAAAGAAAAAGTTTTAAAAATGTGTGAAGAAAATGCGGTAAAACGGTTAATATTTTTAAAAAGTTTGCTAATTATTAATACTGAGATATGTTACTTTTATGTTATTAGTTTGTGTAATAAAATATTATTTTTATGCCAAAGCTCAGTGTCCCCTGATGTGGTTTCTATGCCAATATGACAGTTTTTGTGTTTCGTTTTGTTTTTTTCCAAATCCAAATCACAATTTATTTCCTAAATCCAACCAAACAACTCGTGGAAACAAAAGTTGAAAACAACACAAACCATGGTGTCCTTCTGCCTACTTATATATGTGCTTTAAAACAAGTGGTTTGAACTCCAACATATCACCCCATGCTCTCCTTTTCTTTTCTCTTTTTCCTCACACACAGTCAGTCAAAGCAGATGGCTGCCCTTCTAACCTTGTTTCTCCTCGAGGTTTCTCCCACTTAAAAGGGAGTTTTTCCTTCCCACTGTCGCAAATTGCCTTCTCATAGGGGGGTTGTCTGATTGTTGGGTTTTTCGCTCTTATACTGTGGGGTCTTTACTGGACAGGATAAAGCATTTTGAGGTGACATTATAAAAATTCAGTTGAACTGAATTAAACATTCATTTCTTTTCAAAAATTTGGAAAACCATTGCGTTCCCTGTAAATTCAGTTTCAAAACTGACTGACGTTCCGATTCTGTTTGTGTTTCTCCAGGTTATTAACCAGAATGCCCTCCGAGGACCGGCACCTATCCTCGAGCTGTGGTTCTTATGTCAAAACTGAGCCTTCCAGTCCTTCCTCCTCGCTCATAGACACTGGCAGTCACCACAGCCCCAGTGGCAACTCTGACGCCAGCGGCGGCTACGTTAACGTTGGCAGCGGACGGTCACACACCCTGGACTCCCCCCCAATGTTCAACCCAGGCATGCTGGGAGGCGGCAGCGCCTGCTTACGCCGCTACGAGGAGTGCTCCGGCGGCATGGCCGATGACTCGCCAATCAAGTGCGAGTACATGCTCAATGGAATTCCCAAGAGGCTGTGCCTGGTGTGTGGCGACACTGCCTCGGGGTACCACTACGGAGTGGCCTCCTGTGAGGCCTGCAAAGCCTTTTTCAAAAGAACGATACAAGGTACTTTTTTCTTTCCCACTTTTCCTTTCACATTTCACTGACTCACCTGAGCTGTCAGTAAAACTGTCTTTTAGGTGGTGGGTTCTTTGTATTTTTGATACAACTGGAGACAAGTAAAAGCACAACCGCAGCAGTAGAAAATATGAGTAAAAATGTCTGCTTTTTGGATTAACTATAACTTGTGAATACTTAGAAAAATGCTCTGTGGTGCTCCCATTTACTGCTTAGACCATGCACTGCATTTTTGCATCTTTGCTTTTTGTAGCTGTTTAAGTACTGGTTTATTGTAACTACATTAGACACAATAATATTCATTCACAACACCACAGATAACCAGATAAATCAGAGGATGTGGAGAACTGATCGATAGAAGAGAAATGAAGAACCTACACACGTTAAAAGTTTTACAGTTTTCATTTTATTTTTTGTTGGTTTTTTTTCTGTGGATTATCAGATCAATCGATATTGACGGCCTCTGTCTTTTGTTTTGTTTTTTGGATTTTCAAAATAAGTAGCAAAAAAGAAAGCCACTTGTCGATAGGTGTTACCAACTCACAGATATCAAAACAGCGACAGGTGAACAGCGCCAGATAAAAATGTTACATTGTTATCTTTTTTTCCCTTGAAGTGGCCATAAAAAAAACAATGATTTGTATTTCTTAATATTTTATTCTAAAAAGTAAATTATTGCTAAGGTTGTTACATGAAAGCATTGAAGTAAAGAGATGAATAATTTTAGTGAAACTGAATTTTAATCAAACATAAATTTATACTTAAAACAATAAATTCCTGACTTTCCACCAGTACTTTTAAGCAAGGTGTATTTTCACTCTTGTCACAATAGAGAAGTGCTACTTTTTAATGATTTTAAATACTTTACGTTCACTTGAATACGTGGTCGTGCGTGTCACAGGTTCCTCAGTGCTTTCATGGGGCTAATACGATGTGGTGTCTACCGCAGGCATTAGGCCCAGACCGCAAATCTGCTCTAGTTTGTGATTTTTGATGTCTTTGCATGCGAATCATACATCTGGCACCGAATCTGCCATGTGTGGGATCCGTTCCAGAGTAATCTTTTGGACAGAGATAATGCGCCACATTTTTTTTTTTTTGATTTGATTTGCAGCATTTGTGTCTGGATACATGGAGTCAGAGTGAGGGCACATTAAGTCAGGCAAATTTGAAAAGTATTCTGCCTAAATCCCTCTCAATTACTGAAGCATGAAGAAACAGCTAAGCATCTTTCGGCACTGTTTTTTCCTTTTATTTTTATTGCCTTTTGTTAAAATCCAAAACAGCGCATTACTGTCAGAATAAAGATGGAAAACGTGGGACTGATGTGAGAGCTGGTTACCTCACTTGGTCTTAAGAGTGAAGCTCTTCGGCACTCTCTCTAATTACATCACATGTTTACAAAATTCTGACTTTTTCTAATAACTCTTAACGTGATGATGACAAATATACCAAGCCTCATCCTGATAAATATAATTTTTCTTTTTCTTTGGCAGCGAGGTTTTTTTTTTCTAAAATTTTTGAACAAGGGTCAGGGGTAGCCAGGGTATTTTAGATGTCCTATTTCTCATTATTAATTATCAGACATTTCTAAAAGAAAAACACACACACAAAAAATAGAGACAGCAAAGACATATTTTCCAAAACTTATTATTTCTTTTTTTTTTATATATATATATCTTTTTGGCTGCCCATTTTTAGGAAGGCCTTTCCTGGCTTAATTAGCCTATATGAAAATGGCTGGATTGTTTTATCTTAGGAGAATTTTCACTTTTCATGTACAAGAGGCTAAAGCATCTTTGGATCGGGAGCATCAGAAAATGTAGGAAACCCCTACTTTCTTTCAAGTCATCAGCACAATATCTGTTGTTCAGTCCGCATGCTACACTTTGTTGGGTTTTACTGAATGTTTTTGGCCTTCTGTCCAAATCCTGCATGCCTGTTTATGATCAATCATTGGTAGTTAAAAGGCTGCTCGTGCCCCAGTAATGCTGATGTGTGACTTTGCATTGTCTTGCCGAGACCTCTCTCTCTCCTTCTCATCTTCTTCCTCGTCACTGTAGTCTTCTTCTTCTTCTTCTTCTTCTTCTTCTTTTCACTCTCCTTCTTGGAGGACAGGCCTGTAATGAGCTTAATCTGTCCGTCATTCGTCCTGAGCCACGGGAGTTTCAGTCAATAACAATCAGTGTTGGGTGACTGTAATTAAGAACCAGGCATTTCATTGGGAGAAAGTCAAGACAGGAGGGTGGGAGGTGTGGATCCGTTCCTTGCCCCCAGGCCCCTCTAGCCCTCACCCAAGGGGAAGGAGATGGGGTCCAATTAGAAGCAGAGGCACGTGTTGTGGTGGCAATAACAGAGGAAGGGAACAGCGAGACGGAGACGCTGAAGAGTCCTCTAAATAAAGGCGGTGGGTAGGTGGTCATTCACAGAGAGGAGAAGCCGCTTTAATGGAATGGTAATCAGGAAGGGGGTCCCGGCCTCGGTAAAGGAGGAGGACAAGGAGAGGTCCAACTTGAGTGGAGATGCACGTGGATAATAGCATAGCATAATAATATATCAAAATTTAGAGGGAAAATAAGAGAGGTTAAGGAAGGATATTAGAGTGGTTGAAATGTCCTTTGAGAAATAAAGGTGGACACAAGACCTGATTAACTAAGAGGGTATGCCGACAGTGAGCTTTTAGAGGTAGGCAATTTAAGTCTATTGTGGACCCCCATCTCACCCACCCACACCCAACAAAAACACACACATGCAGGTCATATTTGACCTATCCTGTTATTTTTGGATTACTGTTTGATTTTGAAGGAAGAAAATTTGATATCCAAGCAAGTTCATCAACCTCAGAAGGTCATGAAATATTGCATGTATGTAGTACAGAGAATAAGTTCAACATTTCAGGCATGCAGCAAACTGTAATGTTGTCTGCTTGTTAAGGCAAGGCTCAGAATCACTGCCTTCAGTTAGTGAAAAATAACATATTGCTCGGTGCTCTACAACAATAGAACAAACAGCAGACGTCAAGGAGGCAGCTGAAGAAAGATGACAAAAATGAAAACTATTGTGTTTCATTTTGTAAAACCGGAATTTCATACTTACAGATTTATTAATGCCTTTCAACATATCACATCATTTTCATCATTTTGTGCTTGTGCAAAATAGAGCAGTGGTTATGTGATTTAACATGAATTAGATTTTCTTTATGTATACAACATGCATCATATATAACATGTATATCTGTGAGAGTGATACATATATATATATATATATATATTTCTTTTAGTTATTCATTTATTCTTAATTGTCTCTAGTGAATTGTGGGACATTACTGTGCATTAAAAAGTATTAAGTGTACTCATTAGATTATGTAATTTTTACCATAAGAATTTACCCTCTAGTATTCGCACTGAGAATAAAACTAAAGTACTATATATTAATACTGCAAATATTATAACGCTCTTGCTGCATGCAGTTAGTTTGCAGTGTAGTATGCAGTAAGGTACATGGCGTGCATCTCTACATACGAGCGCTGCAGTGTACTTTATTTCCCCTCTGCTAATGCCTCTCAGTTTAACAGACTTTACCTACCCCGAATCCAGCAGCAGCCTCTGCCAACATGCTGGCGTGGTGCCCTCGGCCCCTAACTGTGCGTGTGACCCTGCTGGCACTTTCGATGCCAGGGATCCTGACAAATGTTGGCACCTTCTCCTTGACCAACAGGGGGTTGTGTGTGTGTGTGTGTGTGTGTGCATGTGTTTGTGTGCTCCTCTGGCAGACCTGCAACAGACAACACCTGGTTTGCTGTTTTTAGATACCATTAATACATCTCTGGACTTACGGGACATTGTTCAAACAGTCAATCATGGGGTTACGGATACTTGGGAAAGAGGATTTGTCACTGGATTCTTGGTGTCGTGTCAACTTTTGAAGTGTGTGCGTAATGATTTGGGGAAAAAATAAATAAAAAAAACTCTTAACCGGAATCAGGTGAGAAAGACGGGCAGCGGTTAAATTCCAGCAGATTCAATATGTCTGCATTTTCTGGCTGTTTTTGGATCTGAGTGATTAAATTGCATAGGAAATATTTCCATAGTGAGCCAACAACCGTCAAGACGACTTGAATAATACATCGAGCTTTGCTACATGATATCGCAGTCTTAGATTGTCCAGTCTAGCAGCAGCTCCTGGTCTTTGCTGGAGAACATTATGCAGAGTGCTCAGCTGTGCGTCCGTCTCTTAGCCCCGTGCTGTTGAGGGAGGGCAGTTTTCCCATCATCCTTTAGGTGAAGAAGGATGGGCTGGAAAGGGTCGTGGTGAGCGTTGCAGAGAGGACGCTCTGCATTAATGAAGCTAATTTATCTGTGAATCAAAATTTGAGTGTGACTGCGGGGCGGGTAGGTGCTTTTTACATGCCCCATCAAAATGCCACTAAACCCTCCTCTCCTTCAGGAGTGTCACACGGGGTCACCTTGGGACAGGTGTGTGTGCGTTCACAGGCACACACGTGCACACACGTGTTGTGTATTTTGCAGTGTTCCCACTCCGCGCCTGGTGTGATTTGATCTTCCTGCCAGCGCAATAATTCCAAAACAAATTATTCCTAATTGCTGATGTATATCTTTCAAGTACACAGAATAATGGAGTCCTTTTTTTCCAATCCTTTTCCAGGGAATATCGAGTACAGCTGTCCGGCTACCAATGAGTGTGAGATCACCAAAAGGAGACGAAAGTCTTGCCAGGCCTGCCGCTTTATGAAATGTCTTAAAGTTGGCATGCTAAAAGAGGGTGAGTACTGGTTTTTCACACAAGCTCACACAACATATATATATGTGAGTGTGTGTTTGCTTTATCCTTTTATTTTTACTCTGCCCCTTGTGCAAAGCTGCATTATTTGGGGTCTCTGTTCAGTGCTGCTCCTCAGCACTACGAAAAAATCTAAGTACTGTTGTATCCATGGTTGTATATCACATAGGAAGCAGCGTGAAGCACTTGAGTTCACAGTTCGCAGAGTGACGAGGGCTGCGGTGGATGAATGCTTTAAAGACTTTTGTCTGGAGTCTGTGTCCCTTATAAAACCACACACATGTAATTTTTAGACTTAATTTCAGTCACACTGTGGCTAAGCTTGGGTAACAAAACTAGCTCTTTATGTGCAGGAAAAGGTTATAGTTGAGGTGTTAGAACGCCTTACTGGCAGTGAGTGCTTGGGTTCAAGTAACACTTTTGGCTACGGACACCCCGGTGCTTGTCTCTGTGATGCCGTATATGACATGCTATATACTCCCTGGTGTAAATAGCCACATTAACTTTTCCACCCACTGGTGCAAATAGCATTGTTGGCTATTGACACCTTGGTGCTAATAGCATCTGTCTAGATTAATTAACTGTCACATCAAAATCCTAAAGATCATATGCTTCTTAGGCAGCTTTCTCTGTTTATTAGTATATAAACTTTAGACTCTCCTCTATGGCACCAAATTGTCTTGTGATTCTATATTTTAAAATACATGAGATGGTGTAAAGATTTTATGATCAAGCTGAAATCAGGAGGTTCGCCTATATGTTAGAGTAAGCTGTCTGTTTTTCAATGGTTGTGGATCTGTGATGGTCACTCCGGTCTAGAGGATGGTCAGTGATATTAAAGCCAGCTGTGGCCTCAGGGAGACACCGGTGACATCACCCACAAGCCTTACTTACTTCTCCTCACACTGCCGAGCCTCTGAGTGTTTAACTCAGCCGGGTGGAAAAAGCTGCTGAGCTGGATATTCTTACCAAGACCGACTGAGATGTGTAACAGTACTCTTAAAAAGCACAGGCTGTTCCCCCAAGACTTCCCTCTCCCCTGGGCTCTGGGTGTCTCTCTCTCCATCTCCCACTCTGTCTGTCTGTCTCCCTTCCCCTCTCTTGCCTGCCGTATTGATCCACTAAATGCTTTCCGAATATCCCACCTCACTTCCTGCACGTGTTGTTTTTCCTCCAGTGTGAGTCCTCTGGGAGTACAGAGGGAAAATCTAGCCGATAGATTTTCTTTTTTTCTTTTTTCTTTCCACGGGAAGAGCATTTTTTTTATCTTTTCAGTTTGCAGAGCGAGAAGAACTGTCCTACACCAATGCAAAGTCTATGAAAAGTCTAAATCATGCTATTTATACGCAGAGGGCCTGTGCTGAGCTTGGACTTCAGTGAACATTTCTGGACAGATGTCCATGAGAAAAAACAAAATCTCAAATTGCTGAAATACAGCCTATTTTAATTACATTTCTTTGTCTTATACTGAAACAAAGAATAATTTTTGAGCAACTGTGGTACGAACGCTGTATAGGAGAATAAATGCACACTGACAGTAACAGTAAATTAACTGAATAATGTGCTGAAATAAGGCAGAAGTGTAGGCTTTCCATAGGTGTTGATGGCATAAAAGATATAAGAAAATAAAGATTTAGAGAAAAAGAAGCAAAGGAATTTTTAAAATATTTCATTCACACATTAGGATTTCTTTATTTCTACCAACATTAAGATTAAGTGTAATTGATTAGAGGAATGACTGCATCGTACATTTTATTAGGACGTAATATGTGCTCTGATAGCATTAATGTGTGTGTATGTGTTTCATAGTCCACACTGAATCCTAAATTAAAGAAACATACGATTTATAAATTTATTTATAAGCTCCACATAGAGAAAAACAACTGTTTCCTAAAAAGTAAAACCATGGCCATATAGTTTTGTACACATCTGGTAATAGCAGCCTGCACAAGTTGACTGCAATTTGTCCCAGTAACACAAGACTGCGTGTCTCTCTTTTAGTTCACTTTCACTGACCCAGCTTCACTGTGACGTAGCTGCGTTTGTTCCTCTCAGACAGAGGGGCCGTCCGTTCTGTTTGGCATAACGCTACTATTTATACATGCAGCCATTTTTTATGTCTTAATCCTGGCCAAAATATCTCACACTGAGCCTTTGACTCTTGGCCAGAAGAAAAAAAAATAGCAACACATTTGCTTCAGAAATAAAGCTGAAACTATTAGTGCATGCTTAAAGGAAAAACTGTGGGGTATTGTCAGCGGAGAGCCAGGCTAAGCCGGCCAGTGTGTGTGCGAGGCGCAGCGTCACAGCCACCGCAATATGTGGCACAGTAGGCGATTTTCTAAAAGTGATGGTGTTCAATTAAGAGTAAAAAGGACACTTAATCATGGCATACTGCAGTGGCGTGGCCTCTTACAGATTTAAGGGGGACTTTGATCAGTGAACCAGTAGGGGGGAGGGGACAGCGGCTAGCCTCACTTTATGCTATGAGATCACCCTGCAACAAGTGACCAAGGGCTGGTCACCGACAAGGAATAATTACATTGTGTAATTTCTTAAAAATGTTAACTTAAATGGTGTTTAACACTCTATTATCCTGCAAGGTTAGTTATATCATCAACAGGTTCAAACACGGAGGACTACTAACAGAAGGCACAAATGCAGACTCTGAACTGCAAGCAGCAGAGTGACATTGTGGGTAAAATCTAGGAAACACTAGCAAGGATTATTTCATCGATTCAATTCAGTTCTATTCTATTTCATTTACAGAGCATCAAATCACAACAACTGTCACCTCAAGGCGCTTTACCGTAAAATAAAGATCCTACAATAATACAGATAAAATCCCAACAATCAGACGTCTCCCTATGGGCAAGCACTCGGTGACAGGGAGGAAAAACTCCCTTTTAACAGTTAGAAACCTGCGGACTCCGCTGCAACTGGTTTGAGTTAAGGGGAGGGAGACAGGACAAAAGATACGCTGTGGAAGAAAGCCAGAGATTAATAATAACTAATGCAGCGTGGAATGAATCCAGAGGACTTAAAGACAACAGCACATTCCACAAACAGGAGATGGATACACTGAAAAGAATAAGGAAGCGTAGTGTTAAAGTATTCGCTTAATAAAGAAGGTTTCTATTATCCTCACAATTATCCAGACTCAGATTTGAAACGCAAATCTTTTAAACCAACAAAGACGAATGTTTGAGCGTCTACTGAAGGGATATTTTGAAGACACCCACAATTGTAGTGATGCCTCCACAGTCCAGACCTAAATACAATAATTACAGAGAAACCAGAAACCAGTTAACTTGTGTTTTATATCCATATCCAAGCCAGACTTAATCAGTTTGGCCCAAATATGTTTTGTGAGATCGCAGTAAACCTTGATCTTTGACATAAAAAAAATAGCTGACTGACTCTCTGATGTGGATGAACTGAAAAGCTTTTCCAGCTTAAAAACAGATTTTTTAGGTGTAAACTCATGACTGTGGTGTCCAAACAGAAAAATGGTTTTATGTTGAAGGTTTACACATTTGAGCAAATTTCATTTTTCGTAACAATCCTTGTCAATATTAAGCAGGTTTGTGTTTTTTTTTTACTTCTTTCCTTTGAAATGAAACCATTTTAACTTTTTAATTAATAAAATGTTTCCAGATACGTTTCTATTTTAACTATTATAATCTTCAGCTATTAACAGGTAAACATTGATAAATACATAAACTGGATATTGTAAGTTTCACAAGTTATTCATTTGTTCCCATTGCAAATTTCCCTCACGTTGGCAGTGGCTTCCTAAAAAACGCCTCCCTCGGGGTGCTGTGAGAGTTATATATTGTGATGAGTTGCTCTAGAAGTTTCCAATATTTCTCTTCCTCGTGCCAGTCGTGCCATCCTGACTTTTAAAGGGTAGCTGCCAGGGATTTTGAGCCCCATTAGTGGGTGGGGAAAACCCTTCTGCTGTGCGCCACCTGCCACTAATCAGCTGACTTTACTTCTTCGAACTTGGTTTGGTGGCTTCAGGTGTGATAGGGGTCTAAATAAATCAGGTATTCTAGTTGTGGCCAGTGCCAACATAATGCAAAGGGAATTTATGGATTATGCTTAAGGGTATGTTGAGCTAAGCTGTCTGTTTAAGATGTAACAGATTATTATTTTTCCAAGAAAATCGAAGAAATAATATAGATGACAGGCCTCTCTCCTGGTTCGGCTTTACTGCTTTGTCAAAGCAGAGCACCTGGATGAGCCGGGTGGACGGCAGCGAAGGGCAGCTGTTCGAGGAAGCCTCATTCACTGACCCCTCAAATGTCCAGCTGAGACTGATGAAAGGTCACAGGTCAGTGGAAAAACTCTCACGTAATTACAACTCACGGAAGGTATGGTGTCAGTCACAACTGCCAGGAGTCAGTGCCCCCAGCTAATAGCGGCGCTAATATCCCATAGCATTACTGTACGGTGTTAAATGATGCAAGAATCTACCGCGTGTGCATTTTTCAATTTCCGCTTTGAGTCACATCCTGCTGAAGAAGAGAGATGGATTCTTTTTTTCTTTTTGTGCCAGTAAGCATGGGTATCTATGTTGGTCCTTGAACAGGTGTCCGATCATCATGTTAACAAATTATCGTGTTCAAAAACCAAGTCCCACTGGAACAGAAGCATATCGCCTTATACCCACTGAGTGTCTGTCCTGGAAGAAGCAGGTCTGAGCATAAAAGGCGCTTACAGTTTGGTCTTGTAGTCACTACTGGTTGGTGGGTTCTAGTTCAGTGATGTTAGCTCGGTGTTTCTGTGGTTTATTCTTTGCATGCTGGGATTTTCTGACATCGCTGTAATGTGGTGGATGAACACAAGCTGCCAGACTATTTTGGCAACCTACACCGCTGTCTCGCCCTCTCCTAACCACAGATAGGGATCAGCAGTCTTTCCTGAGCGAACGTGGCTACCAGGGTAATGTTACAGCCTTATTTTCCTCCGGCCACATACACAAAAGATTAGTAAAGCCATATCCAATATCACAGACTGTCAGGTCCCTTCCAAATCAATAGGCTTAAATCAGAAACCAATCTATATGCTAAGATTACATCACCATAATAAAGATATACCCAAAGTCTATACTCTGTGGGCGTCTTCAGAACCAGAATTTTTAGCGTGTGTTGGTCTGCACCATTTGAAGTACTTAAACTGTAAGTGAGAAGGACCCCTCCCTTCTTACCACTTGTTTTTTCTTGTACCATAAACTTGTCTATCTAACAGCACATGTGTGGGGGCTTGTTTGCTTTTTAGGGTGTCAGAGTAGCTGGCAGAATGCAGCTGAAAGTCAGCGCCCACCCAGAGGCTCTGCGCTGGCCTGTCCTCACTGTCTGGCAGGTGATAGATCAGACACGGAGGCTAACACGTGTTCCTCCGAAGAAGAGGATTTAGCGAAGCGCTGACCTCATAACAACCCTTCTATACATGTACTCGCTTCCCGACACACATGTTAAAATGTATATCACCCCTGACAAGAGGCTCAGAATCGCTCCTTGAGGTCCCGTGCTTGTCACTGACACCGTTCTAGCTTTTTAAAAACATTTTATTTTGTCCACTACACCAGCTTCAACTTCATGAATGATCTCGGCCCTTCTCGAGCTCTGCAGATGTTTTTTATTGGAGCTGCATCTGTGGTTAGGGCGGCACTGCGAGACAAAATAATAGCCCTTTGTGGACACGCTGGCTCAGATTTATGTAAGTGTAAAACATGATAAAGAGTGATACAAATGCCATGGCAGTTACGGTTAAGCAGTGCCAGCATTGCCAGGCCACCGGGAGGGGGTTGCAGCAGATGGTGCGCCATGTTAATACCGAACCCAATCCAGTTCCCTTCAACTTTTTGTGTCGTCTTTTCTTCGCCTTTCCCTTCTTATTTTCAGCCCACCCAGACTTAAGAAAAAAACCCGATAACAGCCTTTACTGTAGCTCTTTCTGACTTTCCAGATCAGATGTTGAGAGGCAGCCCTGGAAGGGCAGAGCGGCTGCGCTTTGCAAAGGGTGAGCAGGCCGCGTCGGAGGGGGCTGCACGCCGCATCCCTCTGATTTTTCCCAGCTAAAATAGGGAGCTCCTAATCTCCCTTTGGCAGCGTTAGCCAGCCAGCCAATTCTGACACATTCTCTCGAAAGAAGCGCCTCTGACAGGTGAAAGGCTGAAAATAGTTGAGAGTGAGAAGCTTAAACACGCATGTACACACGAGCACATGTTCACATAGTAACACACAGTCTCGATATGAGACACATGCACCTTTCAGTGATGACAGCTGCTCTGTAGAGCATCTTTTTGTACCAGAAGAATGAATCTCACTTATATCATGAATGGTTTTTTTGGACACTTTCTTTTGTTTTTGCTCAACCTTCTGTCTTCCTTTGTGTATTTTTGTTTTTCTGGCTTCAGTTTTACATTGAAGACACTGCTGATGTGGGTGTTTTTCAGCATATAGACCGATGTTTCTGACCACATTGCGAAGAATGTGGATTTAGACAATTTGGGTGGGGGGTTTAGGCCGAAAATGTAATCACATACTTAACTCAGATTTCATTTTGATGTTTGTGTTTTAAGGTGGACTTTAAAAATGTTATTATGTATTCTTAAGGGCCGTTTTTTTTGTCATTTTTTTCATTGTGGGCATAAAATGAATATTTTGGCAGCTGCTATGGTGAAATAGATATCTGTCGATTTAATGTGCAAATAATAAACGCATAGCAGAACAAAATAATCCGCAGGACACACCCGGCGCACCCGCGGCCAGCGCATGAAGCGAAACACTGTCACTTTAATAAGAAATTTGCTTCGTTTTAACAAGTCAATAAATGTTGTGTATGTGAAAGCAAAACAGATCAGGTGGCTGTAAAGATTGCTCCAATGTAAATATGCCTCATCGTCTTGCCACACACATGTGCACGCACACAAACACACACAAACACACTCACATAGCAAGAATAGACTTTCAGCCAAGTATCTCAGCCCGTCTTTCTCGCAGTCAGCACAAAGTTATGAGCGTGCTGTAGTATGTGAATTCATATTATCCAGCACACACATTTCTTTTACCCCATAACCTCACCCATGCATCCATACTTTGCCTGTCACACTTTATGAAAGGCCAGCAACCATAAAAAAGGATCTGGATGCCTTTAAGATGATCTGTGGACCCGCCTGGCCCCCGCCGCCCCCAACCCATGTCAGAGGCTCTCGTCTGGACCCGCATTGTCTTGAAGCGCGGAGGCCGATGTGGTTTTGGGCCTGAGGTTAGGAATGCGGTGCTGACGATGACACACACTGCCCCCCTCGCACCCTCTCCGGCCCTCTTCCAGGGGCCTCATTCAGCTGTCTTGTTGTGGTCATATTCTCAGTACTGTTCCATATCACATGGGGAGGAGATAATCCCGCACTGGTGAGATCAGGTGATCATTGGGACAGGCAGGGCCGACAGAGAGAGGATGTACAAATTGAGAAAGAAGAAACCATCAGAAAACAGATATATTCATCCAAGCACAGCAGATTGTTCTGTTTGATTTTCCAACCCTGCCACTCTTCAGCCTTATCTAACCCTTGTTTTTTTCCCTTGTCGTTGTCCCTGCCCTCCTGCCTCGGGTCTCTGCTGTTTGGAGCGCCGCTAAGCTGTAAACTGAAACTGGTTAGCGCTGAGCTCTTAATTCTTGTCAGCGTCTATTAATTATGGGCCAGTTGGATGTTCGAGTTCAAACAGCCCCCGCGGATCTTGGAATTCTAACTCTGGCTGTTTGGTCACTTGTCGCTTGTTGTAGCTACATGACCTAGCAGCCCACGGCAGGGAAACTGGTGTGTGTGTGTCAGTGTGTGTGTGTCTTGATAATGTTGGGGGCAAAAGCAGCAACAATTTACTGTCAGTTAGCCTTACAAGAACATGCTGCATGAATTCGGTTTTGGTACCTTCTTAATATATTTATGCATTAAACAAGCTTATTATTGTGAAAGGCTTAACTAACTGCATAACCCTTTATTAGGCCTCTGTGTACCATTAAATAGAGAGAGAGAGGCTCCTGAACTGATTTAATATCTGGAGTACATGCACACTGTTTCCTGAAGCCCAATTTATCATTTTAAATTTAACTTAACCAAGAGTAATGCTAAAAACAACCACTAAAGCTCCATCTATCGCAAACCCAGCTCCTGCCTGCCTAACTGACTAATTAAAACCGCATCCACATGTGTTCAAAGAACAAGAAGTCTATTTGCAAGCCTTATTGATTACTTTAAGGCGTACAAATGGAAAGCTGTGTTAGGAGAGGGGCTCTCGATTTAGCTTCAATCTGCCAGGCATAAAATGATCTCACTGTGTTTGCTGGGAAGAATGAGCTCCCTCTGGGCACGGTGGGTAATTAGGTTAGTGGATAGTCGGTGTCAGGAAATTGAAAGACCATCCTAATCGGATTCTTTTGTTTCCAGGGGAATCAAAGGAATTTATATGAGTCACTGGGAAATCTCACACGACTTAATTCCACTTGACCATGTAAAATCTGTTTGCTCTCCCTCAGTGCTCAAACAACTTTTAATGCAAACGTATCAATTCAGGAGACAAGGTGCAACCAGCCCGCGTCCTCTGTGATGGCTTTGAAGATAATCCTGCATGTGAATGCTTAAACTTCCACTCAGAAGTCCTGCTTGATGGTTGAAAGGTTAAAAATAAAGGAATGAAACTGTTTATGTAGATAAATGACAGAAAAATGCTGTTATCCTAATTTTTGTACTGTATATTATATGAAGAATGGTTATATAGTATTTGTCATATACAGGGTAGAAAATTAAAAACCCTGAAATGCTTGTGAGAGTCTGATGACACAGCAAAATAGGTCAAGTTTCCCCCCCCAATAAATAGGCTACAGTTTTATAATAAGCTGTAGTTATGGTAGCAAATACGACGCCATAAAATAGGTCGTTATAACTGAATGTAACTTTCAAAAATTAAGCATATAAAAAGAAAGTGAGAAAGTCAGCAGCAACGCCTACTTCCAAACATAACAAGTGAAAAGTTCCCTTTTATTTTATTTTGCTACGTAATCATTAAGTTTTGTGGATTCGTCAGAGTGGCTTTGGTTTATCTTATGCATACGTGATATTTTTAATTTTTTTTTTTTGCAGGTGTGCGTCTGGATCGAGTGAGAGGGGGGCGTCAGAAGTACAAGCGGCGGTTGGATGCCGAAAACGGCGCCTACCTCGGCCTCACCCTCCCCCCTCCAGCCAAAAAACCACGTGAGTCGCTTTTTTTGTTGTTTTTTTATTTTTTTTAATTTAAAATCTCACTCAGTAACAATGTGTGTATTACCTGAGCATTACAAAAAGCATTAACTTTATTAGTTAATATGATGGGACATAAAGCTGTGAAATGAATCCCCTTGAGGAATATGGCGAGAGCATTGTTATCTACATCCAAAGATGAGATTCATGTGGCACGATATGATCATATTTTAGGCAAACACTGTTGCCTAAAACTGTCGCACACCACAGTACATTTATATTCCTTCACGCCCTCCGTCCTTCTCTCTACCTCTCTGTCTGTCTCTTCCCCCTCTTAGTGACAAAGATCGTCTCTCATTTGCTGGTGGTGGAGCCAGAGAAGATCTATGCCATGCCTGACCCCACCATGCCGGACGGAGACATCAAGGCTCTGACAACGCTTTGTGACTTGGCTGACCGCGAGCTGGTGGTCATCATTGGCTGGGCCAAACATATCCCAGGTAGAAACATGTGACTGCTCTTGACTGAACCTGTCATCAGGGCTCTGGCTTTCCAAACACTTGTCTTAATGTGAAATTTCAGACATAGGTGCTTTTTATACAGGCCATCTATTAAGTTAAAAAAAAAAAAGAAAAAAAAAGAGGTTCACGTGTGGTCTTGTGCAGTTAGTAAAGCGGAGGAGAAACTGCTCCCATTTGCTCTTTGATTTGCTGAAATGTTACAGTGTGAGATTACTGGAGTACTTCACCGACTGCTGTACATAACACGCCACCCCCTCCCGTTCATACGCATGCACACACACAGGATAATTAACATCTGCTACTCATCTGCACCTAAGGGAGAAGCTAGTCCCATATTCTAAAATCTAATCAATAAAGAGCAGCTGAAACCTTTGATTTGACTGGGGTGGGGTGGAGTGGGGTGGGAGAATCTGTGGGGGGGACCCGCCCCTATGTCAATGTATTCCATTTCAATCCCAGACTTAAAGAAAGCAATCCTCTTACTTACTTAAGGAGACTACACAGGGCCTGTGGTGAAATTGATTTATTTAGGGAAATACTGATGGATTTCCCTTCTCCTTGTTGATGAATTCTTAAATAAGACTTGCTATGCAAATGTTCTTAGATCTTCCGTTCTTCTCATCTTTATCGGCTGAAGGAGACACTTTGGACCTCCACGTGTTCATAAGGAGCACTGGCTGGTTTCAAAGTATATGCAAGCCATTGATCTGGTTAAATAAAGCATGTAAAAGACACACGTGTTGTCAATTCAATTATTATTCAATTAAAGCTAGTAATATTCTTCACTGATGCATTTCTTAAAGGGGTTCCTAATTAATTAAAATAGATGGCAGCAGTCAGGACACAAATTTTATCTTCAGTTGTCTTTTGTTGTGCATTTATTTCAAGGTGATAACAAAAAAAAGCAAATCCTTACGTCAGAGTAAGGAACTAAAAAAGGTCTCGTGCTTGCTTAAACACAATTAATTAGTCATAAAAACAAAAATGAATTTATTCAGAGTAAATAAAAAATGATTTTTTGCCAAAACAATGGAGTTTTTTTCTCTCTGTCTCCTTTTGGGCTGGCACAGTGCTGTCCTATTTGTCCCATTTACTGACTCATCGTCCACACTTAAAGCAAGACTATGAATCGTTTGCTGAGCAGTGGCCCAGAGTAGTTATAGGACGAGGGCAAATACGGTTATGGGAAAAAGAAAGTACATCCTCTTTTAATTTTGTGGCTTTACATATCAGGACATAATAAAAATTATCTGTTTAAAATTAAGTAAATAAAGCCTCAAAGGAAATGCACATGACATGTAACCCGTGTCATTATTTATTTGACAAAAACTAAAAGATGTAGAAGTGTGTAAACAAAGTACATCCTTACTGCTTCTGTAGGAAATAGAAAGATAAGTGGCAGCAAGCTGCTACTAATCAAGTTAATTAATTGATCATCAGCGAGGGTGAGCACCTCTGTGAAAACTGAGGTTTTGGCAGTTTGCTGGTCTGCGGTATTCAGATGTGTGTTAATGTAATGCCAAGCAGCAAAGATATCAGGAATGTACGGGCTCAAATTGTGGTCATAAATATTTTGTACTTGTAAATCAAATGCGTAGTTGTGAACTGAGTTTTGTAACCTTGTAAACCAAAATATCTGAAACTTTTATATGGAAAGCGCCACTCCAACAGCCAAACCCATCTGTTCTCTGATTGGATTGTTAAATTTGTGATTGAGATGACATTGACCAATCAGCTGAAAGGAAGAAAAATCGGGTCAAAATTCGTACTTGTAAGTTGAAACTCACACACAGCCAGGAAACTTGAGCGCAGAGCTTTACACATAGTTTTTTGTTTTGTATCTGTAAGCAGACCTTAACAAAAAAAACTGTAACTTGTGTAAATATTTTTACAAACACAAATCTTTTTTACACACACACACAAATTCTCATCTACGAATGCACAAACATAAAATTTTCAGATATTTTGGTTTACAAGGTTACAAAACTCAGTAGTACAAAATATTTATGACCACAATTTGAGCCCAATGTTCTTGCACATCAGTCTGGTAAGAGTTAAAGTTTTTTTTTTTTTTTTTTAATTCAACTCCAGTGAGAAAGCTTATTCACGGGTGGAAAAAGGGATCAAGGTGTTGCAATGGCCCAGTCAAAGTCCAGACCTCAATCTCATTGAAATACAAGGGACCTTAAGAGAGCTTGACATAAACAAACCTCAATGGGCTAAATCAGTGCCGTAAAGAAGGTTACAATGATTTGATGTCATACAGAAAACAGTTACTTCAAGTTATTGTCACTAAAGCCGGTTCTACTAACAACTGAATCATGGGGCGTATTTATTTTGCATTTTGGCTTTGTTTAATAAATAATGACACTTATATGTCATTTTGTTGTTTGCCTTCAAAGTAAAAGTTGACGTTTTTGAAATGCATTGGCTGATGCAGGAAAATTTACTCTAATGGTAAATATTTTTTATTTCCGGTTTGCGTTGTACTTTTTTAAGTTTAACTAAAGCTCAGAGAGATGTCTGCAAGTATTTGCAATACTTCCATGCAAACTACTGACAACCCTGGCAACTAACTAGGGACCTTACCTGACAACCTTATGACCTTTGTTTGCCAGATGGTCGTTGACAGGCTCGTGTGATTGAGGCCTTAGCAGTAAGAAAAGTTCAGGAATGGAGAGTGACATTAGGAGACAACTCCTCCACATTATGTGTTAATTTGCTGTAGACCAGTGATTCTCAAATGTATGCTGTGTTCCACTAGTGGGGCACCTAGCCACTTCATCCACAGTCAGCCAAGTGGGCAACCATCTGAAAACAGCATCGATTGCATAGTGGAGTAACATGAAGGAAGTTACCTGTTGGGGAAAGCTTACATCATCTGTTTGGACTGTGGGCCAAAATGAGCTGAGCCCAAACCAGCCCTTTGAACTTTAGATGAATGTTTACGAAAAGAGAAGCCTGATTAAACGATTAGCCAATGGAGGGTTGCTGGGGAAACATTACATTACAGACATTAGACATTAGACATTACAGACATTACATGCTGTCTCACCACTCTCGAGTTTACATCGAGAAACAAGCGTTAACAGGAACAAAAGGAGCTTCCCTGACCCAAATGCACAGTTTTGGGGTTTGTTTTTTTTTTACTCCTGACCTCTTTTCCATCCAACATCTTGTGAACAAGGGAAAAAAATCTAATTCAGGTGTATTTTTCACAAAAAAGCCAAATAGGGTAACTACAGTCAAATTCCTCAATTTAATGGAGCCCCATGGGGCCTGTAATGAATTTTACTGCAATGTTTTACCACTGCCTTATTCTCATTACATTTGTGTATATATATATATATATATATATATATATATATATATATATATATATATATATATATATATATATATAAAACCAAAAAAAAAAAACCACCCAGCTCGCCCCTGCGGGCGGTTTATCCTTCAAGTTCGGGTCCTCTACCAGAGGCCTGGGAGCTTGAGGGTCCTGCGCAGTATCTTAGCTGTTCCCAGGACTGCGCTCTTCTAGACAGAGATCTCCGATGTTATTCCCGGGATCTGCTGGAGCCACTCGCCTAGCTTGGGAGTCACCGCACCTAGTGCTCCGATTACCACGGGGACCACCGTTACCTTCACCCTCCACATCCTCTCGAGCTCTTCTCTGAGCCCTTGGTATTTCTCCAGCTTCTCGTGTTCCTTCTTCCTGATATTGCTGTCATTCGGAACCGCTACATCGATCACTACGGCCGTCTTCTTCTGTTTGTCTACCACCACTATGTCCGGTTGGTTAGCCACCACCATTTTGTCCGTCTGTATCTGGAAGTCCCACAGGATCTTAGCTCGGTCATTCTCCACCACCCTTGGGGGCATCTCCCATTTTGACCTCGGGACTTCCAGGTTATACTCGGCACAGATGTTCCTGTACACTATGCCGGCCACTTGGTTATGGCGTTCCATGTATGCCTTGCCTGCTAGCATCTTGCACCCTGCTGTTATGTGCTGGATTGTCTCTGGGGCATCTTTACACAGCCTGCACCTGGGGTCTTGCCTGGTGTGATAGACCCCAGCCTCTATGGATCTTGTACTCAGAACAGAGGATCGCATGTTCGATTCCTGCCTGGGGCGTCTGTATCCAGTAAGGGTCCTAAGGCTAGACCCCCTATGCTAAGCAAGCCTACCGCAGACATGAGCGAGACAGATAAATATGAAGGCATGCCGGCTCGGACGTCGCCCGGATCAACAAGGTCCGCGTCAGGTGTTGAGGAACCAGGGCACCCTGACGAAAAGTGGGCTGCTGGAACTAGAAGGCATCAGTGGGCAAGAGACGAAAACAGGGCGTTGTTAGAATGCTACTACGCAAGTAACCCCGGCGGAAGGGGCTACATGAATAGGATGAGGGACCTATGGATTCTGCATATATAGATATATAGATATAGATACATAGATATATAGATATAGATACATAGATATATATATAGATATATAGATATAGATCTTGTATGGTGTGAAGATCTAAATCCAGATCTGTCAGAGTTATTAAAGGCAGCACGTGACACTCTGGAGACATTTTACCCGCGGCCACTGGGTCAAAGTGTCACCAAGTAACGATTAAGACAAAAGGGGTCCCTACAGTTTAACAGTCCATTCCCTCCATTACACTCATAGCCCACTGCGCAAATGGCCTTAACGATGAGGTAATAGGAGTCATTAGCGCAGATCGCTCCATTAATGTGAAAGTCCTTCAGCATCCACATGTGGAGAGCTGGGAAGAAACATGTAATACTCCTTAGGTTTTGTGGTACATGTGTTCATTGTGAAGGCTTAAATATTTGTTTTACAGCTGGAAAGAAATAATTTGATGAATTTTTAATCCTCACAGTTTAGTTTGGTTTAGGTTTTTTTGTGTGCAAAGGAGCCAATTAAAAATATTGAAGTTTTTAAAAAATAAAACAAAAACACACATTTTGGCTTCAAGAACATGATAGGAGACATGTTATTGTGGCCCTTGATTTGTAACCACACACACACACAGACCACCTCACAAAGCGTAGACTACATTCAAGTCAACAGCGTACAGCGCCCTCTATTCACTTTATCTAATGCTCGTTCTTTTTCCTTTCTTTTTCTCTGTTTCTGTCCCGCGCACCCTCTGCCATAATATCTTTCACACACACTCTCTGGCTTCCTTGTTCTCCTGTTCCCCTGGCTCTCCCTCTCCTACTCCTCCTGCTCATATAGGGCCCTCAAGTCTCATTATTACCTCTGTCTTTTTATTAGGCCCATTAGGGCTCTTAGGAGGCCTGTAATGATACTAAATGAATAGAGAGTGAACTGCTGTCTGTTTTAGACCTCGCTCTCAATGACAGCTTCAAGCTTCACTGCCAACCACTCAGTCTCCTCACTGTACTGAGCAGGGCCTCAGTTATCTTACACGCACCTGTATTTTTTTGTTGCATTACCAGAACCCTGCCAAACAGTTCTTTTTTGGGGACCTGGGGACCTTTAAAGAAATAGACATATTGCTGACTAACATGCTACATTGGCTAAATATGGGTTTTTACAGTGTTACAGTATTGTAATGTGTTTGGTGAAACGGCAACACCCCTCTCCACACACACACACACACGCACACACACACACACACGCACACACACACACACACGCACACACACACACACACACACACACACACACACACACACACACACACACACAACAACAACAGCCTCCCCCTGCAGGTCAATGCATTACTACAAAAGCTGCCCCACAGTTTGCAGAGCACAACATGGTTATAAAACAGTGAACAGTGTGATAGATGTAAAAGCAACAAAAATACTTCTGATTTTGATTTTAAAGTTAGCAAAAAACAGTCCCTATTTATTTTAATGCTCAATGCATTTTGTTATATAACTTACTGTCTCTTTCTTTATGGCTAAAAATAATCATTTTGATTACATTTTGTCAGCGTAGTAAATCTTTTTGTAACTATTAGCATTAAAATGTATTTGATCACTAAAAAAAACAGCAGTTTACATAGTTGGATCAAAATTTTGCAGTGTTACAAACCTTTCTATTCCCTGTAGCCATGCACTTGGCAATGGGAAGAAAAAGACTCCCTTTTAACAGGAAGAAACCTCAGACAGAACTAGGGGGACGGGGAGGGGCAGCCATCTGCCTCAGTCAGCTGTGGGGAGTGGCGAGAGAAGAGATGAGCGCAGAGCAATAACACACTATAAACACTGAGCAGGTTAGTTGGGCTCGTAACTACAGATCATAAATGTGTAGCTTGTGCAGAGAGGTGCAAAGAGAGAGTACAAAGCACAAGCTGGAGGAGAGAGAATTCAAATTTAATGGCATGAAGTAGTGGCAGATAAATGCACGGAGTTTTCAGGGTCACTGAGATAGTTTAATTATCAAAAAGAAAATTGTCAAGCTTAGTCATAAAAGTAGAGAATGTGTCTCTTTCCAGTCCCTGTTGGTATACTTGCTGTGGCATTTTTGTAACAAGGAGTTCAGCCTGGAATTGAAAAATGTTTGGACTAGTTCTTCTAGTATCTGAGACAGGGTGTTCCTAATTTTGGCAATAATGCACAGAGTGAAGAGGTAAAAGACATACTTTGGTGAAAAATGGCCTCGTTAGCAAAACTTAGCTTAAAAGAGTTAGCAGTAACTTCTGAGTTTTAGGCATTTATGGGTATTTGAGTAGCCCTCTATTTACATGTATTCAGTCTTTTTTTTACAGTTTTTTTCCAGCGACCCTCTATACTATAGATTAGATTAGATTCTATAGATTAGTGTCATAATTTTCCTTTTTGATAAAGCATTTGTTAGAGGTGGATCAGGTGACCCTATATCCTCCCATAGTTATGCTGTAGGCTGCTGTTTCTTCTTCACTCACATTTTTTCACTTACTATGTGTTTATACACCACTCTGCATCTAATTATTACTTATGCTTTGGAAAAGAGCCAGAGATTAATAATATCTTTTGTCGTGTCTCCCTCCCCTCACCCCCAAACAGTCATGACAGACGGCTGCCTCTCCCTGACCCTGGTTCTGTCGGAGGTTTCTTCTTGTTAAAAGGGTTTTTTTTTTCTTTCCCACTGTCGCCAAGAGCTTGCTCATAGCACTTTGTCTGATTGTTGGGTTTTTGATGAATTATTGTAGGGTCTTCCTACATAAAGCGCCTTGAGATGATGGTTTTTTCCACTATATAAATAAAATTGAATTGAAGTAAAGTGAACTGTAACCTCCAAAAATTAGGCTTCATTGAGCCTAACAATGAAGCTAACAAGTAAAACATAAATACTCTAAAACCCTGTAGTTTAGCAGAACAGCGTCGCTGTTCATGTTCTTCATCTCCATGCAGAGAGACTGCAAACACAGAGATGCTGACGTTGCCTGGTTTGCTCAGTATTGTGTCATGTTTGGTCAAACGGCATCAAATCACTAGGGTGAAATATTGATATTTCATCAGGGGGATTCACCCTCCACAGTGACACTTAACTCAGCCACCTCCAGGCGACGCACATCCAGCTCCAGGCTAACCCAAGGGAAACCAGGAAGTCACTAAATTGCTTCAGTAAATTGAGTGTTTAAAAAAAGAGAAAAGAAAAAGGGGGCCAGGAGTGCTGGGGGAAAATAAGGGAAATATATGCATGTCTTCACCAATGAGTCACAAAATGAAAAGCACAGTGCAATGTTCTGCTGGGAAAACCTTTAGTCCTGGCCTCCATGCAGATGTTACTTTGACATGTCACAAGTTCCAAAATTGCACAGGAGCAACTGGAGGAATTTTACAAAGAGCTCGAAACTTTATCTGGACTACAAAGTCCAGTTGAGCATCTGTCCCACATGCAAAAACAGCCCAGGTTCACGAAGGCCACACCCAGCAGCTCTCAAGACTCAAAGCATTTGTTACCAATGTCCTGATGCCTGACACTACAGGTTACCCATGATAAGCAAGCTTTTGGCATCACAAAGGGAGGGCATTCTGCACAATTGGTGGTTTTATGTTGAGGCAGTATATTAAAGGTATGCTACATTAAATGGAGCTAATAAGCATGATTTTTAGCCTGAAGTGTTCTTGCTTTACAGTTATTTAAACGGGTTGTTTCTGTATGTAACTATGCTACTTTTTTCTAACTGTCAGACTTATTTTGTCCTGCCTCACTATTCTAAATAAGCTTCACCAAATTTAGGCCATTCATTTCTCTTGCAGAAGTGTCTTTGGGGAATCTGGAGTAAACTCATGAATTCCTGACACAGCATTGATATCTACATTCAGTGATCCTGTGGTCCTCTCTTCCCCCCACTAAACATGTACCGGATGTCCTCCATCAAATGTCTGTTTGTCAGATCTGAGGCTTGGATCGATACCCTTTCGCATTTGGTGGACTGATTACAATCTACTAATCAATGACACCCCCAGCACTCTTTTCTCTCTGTTTCATTCTCTCGCTTCCCGCCGTTCCTCTATTTGCTTGATAAGAAACATCGGGAGGACCCCTTTTAAGTCAACCTGTCCGATTCCGATCCATACAAGTTTCAAGATTTAAGTAAGCAGCGTGGTGAGTTCAAGGCCCTGGTCAATATCCCCCAATCACCTTCCTATTCACCATAGAGTAGTGAAAGGTATTGTGGCCATTGAGGTCCTTTCAGGTGTTTGATGTGGTGTGTGTGAATGTTAGAGGTGAAAGTTGATGGGTCGACCTCGAGATTTGGATGAATTGCCACACCAAGTTCAAAAGGTTGAACAACACAGGAAGAAGCCTGCATGTGTGCTTTGTTTTTGGATCTTAACATTGCTGCGTTTAAAGCATTCCCCTTCATAATTCCATCCCAATCCCAGTGAATATGTTATTCAGTATATATACGGACCTGATTTCTCCTGTTGCAAAACTCTAAACAAATTCTCACACACTGAAAATCAGCACATTAATACACTTGTGATACATGATGGTAAATGTTGTTGGGAGAACTACACCACAGCTACAGAACAGATCCAGTTTCTTAATCATGGTGGCTCAAAATTCCTGTGAATGAACTAACCAATAAATACCAGTTCAGAGTCCACAGCCAGAAGAGGTGAGTTGAAAGTTGATGCCAATAAAGAATATGAACAATGTGATAGGCAGGAACAGGATTAGAGTGAGACACCATGTTCATATACAAGGAATGACATTTGACTATGATACGCAAATCTGTGTATGTCTGTCCATATGTTTTTGCTACCAAACTTGGTACGCAGGCTCATCTGATACACCTGAAGGTTGTTGTCTATATCAGATATTCTGATGCCCAGCAACCAGCAACCAGCTAATAACAGGTTAAAATGACTTGATATTAGCATTTCTGAAGCTGCAGCAACTTATAAAAGGATTTTATAGTTTTAGTTTCACAACAATAACACATCCACAAAATTTAAGTTATGGATGATATGTTATGATACCTTCAGGTTCCATGAGAACCATATTACAAATGACTAAAATTACCTTTTTAACCTTGAATGTACAACAATCCACAATACCTCATGAAATCATCCTATTGTTTTCAATTCACAACATTAACATCTCATTTATATCCACAAAAGTGGAATTACACATGATATATTTTCATCATGTTGCATAGCAACCACCTGGCAGTGGGCTGAAATGACCCAATTTGTGCATTTATGGGGCTACAATTTATAAAGCATTGATCATTTTAATTTAATGGCCAACAGCAAAAACGGGTCAGAAAGTACCGTGACATGGGCATGTACTATTAGAGTTTCTTGTTGTAGTAAATGTTTTATGTATATAAGTATTATAAACCTGTAGGCTATATCTTTTATAGATAAAAGGTACTTTCACTTGCTTCCTTTAAAAGAAAAAAATCATCAGATGGTCTTTCTGATGCAAACAGAGGTTGTTTTTTTTGATTCAGAAGTGTTTTGATTACTGTTTGAAAGGTTTTTCTTTACCCTTTTATGAAAAGGGTGGAGGAATCCCACAAAAGTCTCTTAGAAAATGCGAAAACTATAAAATGGTGAAGTCTAATTATAAATCCACACGATCTTCTTTTTTTCTCCTTCCTATTTTCTCAGTTGGAATTTCAGTACATTAATTTAGTCTGTTTTAAATGACAGAATTAACTTTGAAGTTGTTGTAAAGCAGAAGTGACTGTCTATTCACCCGTCCTTACTCTGACAATGATACGATATAATCAGTGTTAAGTCTGGATTTGTCCTCACTAAGCAGGGTCTCATGTGCTTATGCAGTGGGTTGCAGAAGGACTGAGTTGATGGCTGAGGCAGCCCTGGCTCATGTTTCAAAGGCCTCTGCTCCTGACTGATTTATAGTGCTCCCTGAAAGCCACTGCATATAGCGTTCGGTCTCTGTTTCAAGTCGGACTTCTTTGAGGATTGCGCAGCAATTGTACATAGCCCATAAAGCACACAGAGGACTGAAAGAGGCAACAATTGAGCAGGGGGGTTAATAGGCTGCCCTCTTACTATGTCACATGGTTGTTCTGTGTGAGGGCTCAGCAGTACCTAGAAAATGTTCAAATGTGACATATATTTTCTTTATACTCCTGCAGGCTTTTCCACACTCTCGCTGGCAGACCAGATGAGTCTATTGCAGAGTGCCTGGATGGAGATCCTGGTGCTGAGCATTGTGTTTCGCTCACTGCCCTGCGAGGATGAGATAATGTATGCGGAGGACTACGTGGTAGATGAGGAGCAGGCGAGGATCTCAGGCCTGCTGGACCTTCATGTTGCCATCTTGCCATTGGTCCGACGCTACAAGAAGCTGCGTATGGAGAAGGAGGAGTTTGTTACGCTCAAAGCCATTGCACTCTCTAACTCAGGTAATCTTCCATTCACCTGTTAGACTTGAATTCACAATACTAATCTATGAGTTTGTGAACAGCACAAATATTGTAGGCTCAAATTCATAGAAACGTTGGATGAGTAGTGGGTTTGGATCTTCATAAACATCATAGTGCATCAATAAGGAGGCAGAGCAGGATTGTGCTGCTGAATGCAAGTCAAAATGATGGGATTACATCCTAAACCAAGTTCTGTTTATTGTATTTGGCTTCCAGAGAGTTTAAGTTTTCCAAAAATCATCTATTTAAAACTCCCAGAGATAGTAGTGGCTCAGTGGCATACTTGCGTTGACTACTACCCCCACCCTGTCACGGCAGATGGCTGCCCCTCCCCGAGCCTGGCTCTGCCAGAGGTTTCTTCCTGTTAAAAGTGAGTTTTTCTTTCCCACTGTCGCCAACTGCTTTACAGGGATCATCTGATTGTTGGGGTTTTCTCTGGAGGCTCTTTTCCCTCCAACATAAAGCACGTTGAGGCGACTGTGATTTAACGCTAAAGAAATAAAATTAAAGTAAATTAAAGTACTGTAATCAAGTAATCGAAAACTGATTAGTCACTTTTGCCAAATAGCCTTTATTTTCTCCGCAGTAATGACATAGACAGGAAGGTACATCTTTATATGAAATCTCAAGTAAAGCCTGGCAGTTGGCATTTAATTAAACAGACAAAGAAATAAAACACGGGGATAAAAAATGTCGAGTGGTTATCGGTATCTTGTGGCACCATCACCCCCCACAATGAAAGATCCCCGATAAGAGAGGACATAAAGGTCAAGATCAAGATTTTTTTTTTTAATTTAACTTTGTGTCTGTGTGTGTGTGTGTAGCTGTATTTTAATTTGTGTGCAGATACATGTGCACGTGTGTGTGTGTGACTGTCACATTGCGCTCTCATTCTCTCCATCTCCATAACAGTAGCTGCCAGCGCGCCACAGCCGAGGGAGATATATTTAGCATTTCATTAGAAAAACAGGGGCTGTCAATAAAATGTGTTAAGTGGAGTGGAATGAGCGTCGGGGAGCGACGGGCCTCGTTTGTTCCAGTGTGAAGATGCTGCGCCCGTATTGACAGTTTGCTTTTCATGAGGCTGGGCCTGTCCCCCGCTAATCAATGCCTGTTAGGAGTCTTTTCTCCTGCCTGACTGAAAAAAATGAAAAATGCTGAGCCCAGAGCTTTAGTCTCCTGATGACAAACACTCCATGGGAAAGTTGGGGATAAATAGGAGGGGAGGTGATGGAAAGACAGGGAGGTAAAGGTATAAGGAAGACGTGTGAGAGAGAGGGGAAGGCTAGGGTTCAGAGGGGTTGCTCTGGGAGGGCGAGGGGGCAACTTCAGCTCGTTTGAACACAGTCTCGGCGAGCTTCGGCTCCAGTGGTCCTCTGGGTGTGACAGCTGTGGAAATTCATGGCCATTGATTTTGTAATTAGCAAAGTATCGACGGGATTGACGCCAGGCTGCTGACGGATTACATGGAAATTGTTTCTTCAAAGTTAGTTTTGCATTCCTCCCCCAGCCCCAGCCTCCTTAAACACACACAAACACACACACACACACACACACATGCTTTACGCGTGCACCCATTTAAAAACATATTGCTTATTTTCCACTCTCTTTCTCACATCTGAGCGCGCGCACACACATGATCGTGCAGCCTAATGAGGATCAGATCAGCATTAACATGAAGGTTTCAAATGAAGAGTGCTGGAACACATGTGCGGTCCACATAGCCTAGTTAATTTCCCAAGATAGAAATGCAATTTACACAGAAGGCGACTGGTAAAAGAGACTTAATCAGTCAGTTAGGAACATAATTAGCCTTGTACTTTCCCTTTTTTCTGCCTCATTTACATGTTCATACACGGTCTTACTTCACGCCACAACTTTCATGACACATAGCAGAGCTGATCTCATTCACTTACACTTCAATCAGCAGCCGTGTTTGCCTTCTCTTTAGCGCTACTCCGTATTACTACCAGGGTAGGACGAGTTTATCTCAGTCTGTGAGATTTGATTATAATACTGTATTGAATTCGCATTTGCGTCGTGCACGGCTTTATCTGTGAGTTAATGAATTGTGGATATGATGCATACACAGATTAGACCTGACACAGTATGTCAGTGCAGTGAAATTGGCTGAAAGCAAACCAGTGCTTGTCCATTAAAATGCTCGCTGTCAGCTCGTCCTTCGGAGGACAAGCCTGTTTTTTTTTTCTCTCTCTTTTTTCCCCTCCAACATGTAGACTTATACGTAGAGAGCAGTTTTTAATAAGTCTCAACTGGTTTTATTTTAGAGCCTATACATAAGGGGGCCAACTGCTCTTTCTTATGGAAATGAAGCCCATCTGCCACCATCATTCAGCTGAATGATATCCTAGTAATGCAGCCATCTGAATTCATTAGCAGGGGGGATGTATGTGGTCCATGATACCAAAAGAAATGAATCTTTTTTTCCTCTCCTGCTGTATATTTATATATACCTACTGTACTTCCCTCTCTTCCTATGTCTCCCGAGACTCCCAGCCATGCATAGTCATTTATTTAAGGAGCGTCATTAAGCACTAAGAAGCAAAATTGCACGTTTGCATATACAAGCTACTGAGTTTAAAACCAGATGATGCAGCTGCAAAACATGCAGTTGTTGTCAATGTAGATATGAAACATCTGATTTGTCTTAAGCATTTTTGTCATTCCGACTTTCTTCTTCTCGCTCCAGACTCCATGCACATAGAGAATATCGAGGCTGTCCAAAGGCTCCAGGATTCTCTTCATGAGGCCCTGCAGGATTTTGAGGGTTCCCAGCACCCAGAGGACCCCCGGCGGGCAGGCAAGCTGCTCATGACCCTGCCTCTGCTCCGTCAGACTGCCACCAAGGCCGTTCAGCACTTCTACAGCATCAAAATGCAGGGCAAAGTCCCCATGCACAAACTATTCCTCGAGATGCTGGAAGCCAAGGCTTGACACCCGGGCCGGGTGTTTGACGTGCAGCTGCATCACCCAATCCGAGGCGAGGGACAGCCCATTAAAAAATAAATCAATAAATAAAGGTGGTGCCAACTGACAATGGAAGGATGAAGCTTGGAGTCATTTTAACACTTTTAAACAAAACTAAACTTAAAGGTAAAAGGGACTTGAAATAGTTTTAAAAGGTGGGCAATTATCAGACTGATTGACAGGGGATCACGATTATGTATATAAAGATGTTGTGTACAGAAATCAGGCAGCCGAGGTCTTGTTATAACCAGAGACCCGTTGCTCTATATCACCTGAAGGTTCTGTGAATTTGTTTCTTATCTTATTTTCATCTCAAAATGGAAATGTGATAATATAAATGTCCTCAAGAACTGTACAGCCACGTAGCCACATGTTTTTATTTCCTTCTCTCACGTTTTCTCATCGCAAGCTGTTAAAGCAATAGTCTCTAACTGGTCTACATATAATATGTGTACTGTATATTGTGTGAAATTGCACTGGACATGTGGGGTTGGGGGAGGGAGAACTGTTAGACATATTCTTGTATTGACCATCGAAGACAGTGGTACTCGTTACAGTAAGATTCTCCATTTCTTCATTATATATTTACCTCGTAGAAGCTTCATCAGCTCAGTGGTTCGGTCAACTTGGTGCTTGCAGAAGGACGGTGGTTGGCTGGTGATCAGAGTTCACTGAGAGTTTGCACTGAGCAGCTATGAATAATGTGGCAATAATGAGTATTGTATCAGCTCACTCTGTCGGTCCTTTTTGCTTTTAGAGGCTAAACTTGTCCCTCGCTTCTCTTTGTCCTCATGCACATCTATTGGCAACTAAACGTACTGTGAAACCTGCACGTGATAACGATAAGCTATGTTTAAGAATGAAGTTAAACACAATGAATGCAATGTAATACGCCCTTTAATGCAAACTGACACCCCTAATATGAAGACCTCAGCAACTATACAATATCATTCAGTTTGTTTCGAAAGCTTTTTGTTGACGATGGTGCGCTAGATTGTGATATTTTGTACAGGCTTTGCCTTTTCTTGTGAAACTCTGCCCACCTTTGTTTTAGTTTGTTCTCAACACAACAAGTGTCACTATATTGATAGACCATAGCTGAATATGTCTGTAAAGTATGAACAGTATTATTTGCTATTTAATTTAACATCATGTGTGTCGATATAAAGGCTACAGTCAATTAATATTATTATTTTGTGCGTTCAAATGCTTGTCATAATGTCCCAGTTGGTTTGTTGGGAAGTCTTTTTTTCCAACTGAAGTGTCATCATGTGCTTTGATGTAGGAATGTAGGAGCTTTAAACTAAAAAATGATGCTTTACATGACTTTTTATCAGGATAACTGATAAAATAAAAAAAAAGACTCTTTGTAGACACCAATTTGTAATTGTAGCATAAGATCATATTGCAAATGAGATGAAGGAAGGAAAAAGTTTATATGCAACATGCTAAATTATACCCATTTTTTTTTTTTTTGTCAGGAAACATTATGATCCTTACTTTCCTCACTTTTCTTTCGCCTTAATTTCTCTTTTCATCCGAATCACAATAATGACACTTGTTTGTCTGAGAACAACCTGAAAGGCTTTCCGAGTTCATTCTTAGTGGCAACAATAGTGGAAAATTATATATCTCACTGACCACCAGGTGCAGCTTTCGGATGTTTTGTAGTTTTATTGGTCTTTAGCTCATTTTTAATAAAGGTGCTAATATTCAGACAGGCACTGTGTACAAACATACTCCCATTAAGGAGTACAGACTAAGTTAATAAATCTGTATATTCCAAAAGTAATGGTAGTCTTTTGGAGCATAATATCTATCAGTGATGAACCAGTTGCCAAATTACTCAATTAGGATAAAAGTGATAGAGTTATGAACATATTATTTCCTGTCCTGATGACCTGAGCAGGTTAGATGGAACATGTTACCATATGATCAAAACAGTATACTAATAATAAATGAAACAGCTGCTCTTAGGGTTTTAGTAAGACACATATTGTCCCTCGTGAACACTTAAAGTAGTCTTTAAAGTGTCAAGTGCCATTAGCTTCTGCCCAAACAATTATAAAGCATAAAGCCAAGCTGCCAGTAACTATTGACGATTCCCACAGGAACACTCCTGATTCACTGTAATGTAATGCATAGATAATTATAACCATATACATTAGAGAATACAATTCCCACGATGCACTTCCTCACTTGTTAACCAGCTTTTCTGTCCCCGGCTGAAATGAGGGATTCATCACCTCTGTACAGTAGCAAGCCAAAGCATTATTGTCTTTTTAATAAACGTTATGAAAGCTGCAGTATTAGGCAGACATGACTGCTGTTTCCACATAAATACAGATGTTAATGGTGAGCATACCCTTTCTGCTCTGTATCCACTAAACCTAACAACAAAACATGCTGGAAATCTTTTATCTTCTTTTGTTCGCTCAATAGAGGCATTGATCGATCATTAGTTCTGTGAAGTCTCACTCTGAGATAAAAACAAGTCTAAAAAGTGAAGGGATTTTTTTTTCTTTTTCTATTTTTTTGTACTAATTTGAGGAGAGTGTTTCTGTAAATGGCTGCAATCCAGCTCGACCAAAACAGGAAAACTGACCCTCCCTCCTGATCAGAGTTCATTTACACACCTCCTCCATGCTCTTTGAAGACTTGATAGCAGATTAATTGTTTCCCAACTTCCACCCCCCCCCTCTCCCAAATTAATATAAGAAAATAAAAGAAAATGCTTAATTTATTTCCAGACTTCTAAAACGGTTCGACTACATCCAATTAACTCTAATTGTCTCCTAAGCTGAAATTCTCAGTAGAAATGGAGCAATTAAATTTCTGCTTTGGCTCTACCTTGGGGACGAGAGACGTTTTACTTTGGTTGATGGTGGGAAGGGTTTGTCTAAACCTTTACAAAGACGATTTCATGAGTCTCTGTAATAGTTTCATAACAGAGCGATCACTGGGCTATGCAAGGCAAATATGGCCACCCTATGTTCCTTGTGTTGTGGAGCATCAGACTGACATTTATTTGTTCTTTGTTTACATTGTGGACATGCTGTACAAATGTATTATGTGCATATTTCACTATACTACGACTGCTGTTCGTTACTATAACTATGATCCTTTGATTTGCCAATTTAGGGAGTTTTTCATGTTGGATTAGCAACAAAATTTAGAGCCCACTGAAAACCTGTATAATACAAGTCACTGTATTGAGTCAATGGGTAATTATTTAAGTAAGTCTTTGGTGAGATATTGTCTTATTTTCTGTTTTTTTTTCTTCTGTGTCTTTGTGTATCTCAATGCTGAAACACACACACACACACACACACACACACTGCGTTACCATCGATTTTGGTTATCGGCACAGCAGGACATATAGCAAGTAAAGTCGTCTAGACCCTATACCTCAATTCATATTTTTTGAAAATTACACTGGGTTTGGAAGCGGGCCATGGGTTCCTCTTGGGAATCTGTGGCACAGAAATAAAGTGACATCACTGGCTGGGTATTAAAAAAATGTAGATGAACTTACAGCGGTTGGGGAACACATTCCTCGGAGGAGAAAGCTGCTTATTCGCTGTTCCATTTGCGGACTTTACCTTAACTCCGCGCACGCTGAGATGACGAGATTTACATAAAACATGGAGGAACCTCCCTGGCCGTTCTGGTCCACGGTGTATAAAGGACCCTGCTAGGTGTATGTACCACAGACATGTGATTACCCAAGAGGATTAACCCTCCCCTTCTCAAAAGCAATATGTTAGCATTTGTAATATATGAATCAAGATAACAGGGAGCTTTGGTTCATTTTAATTATACACTTATGCTTGGGAAAGGACAGGCTAACTATGCACGCACAGTCCTGGGAAGACAAAGGGAAAATATTGGAAGTTAGAAGCAACTACAGCTGGGTTTCACTGGACAGTATTGTGTGGCATTTTCTTGTGTTTCGTTTGTTGTGTTCATGCCTACTGTATCCATGTGTAAATATATGCTTTTTTTTTCTTTTTCTTTTTTTTTTTTGGAGTGAGTCAAATCTAACAGTGCACTGAATGTACAGTGACAATAAAATCACATGGTTTATGTAACAGCTGCACAGGATTTTTATTGGATAGCTATGCTTAGTTTTGGTCTTCAGTGTTTTTTACTGATAATGTAAGCTTATCGTGGTTTATAACTTCCTTTGTTTCTTTTTTTTTTTTTTTTTGAAAATTGTCACCCGGCACTTTATAAAGTTTTCAGATGTCTTCTGTAACAAAGTTGCCTCTCTGGGTGCAACAGTAACATCCTTTGTTAAAGCGAGGATGCAACCACATCTACAAAATGAGCAACAATGAGTTTTGTTACACTATCACAGTATATACATTTTTATTTGCACAACTTACTAACAATATAATTGCAGCCTATGCTTAACCTGCACTAGATATAAGATGAAATTCGCATCAAACTTACACACAGATGCACACAAAATGAATAGTCCTTAGGCAAGTTGTAAAGCAATAAAACTGGTAGTTTATGTGCAGTGCCTGGAAGACCAGTTGAGTGTCTACACGTGTGTATGTGTCTATGCGCGCTTGGATATTTAGCAAGACGGTGCCTCGGGGTGTAACGGCATCCTCCTGCCCCCGACTGTCAGTTGGTTAACTGTCTACACGCCGTCCCTTTTGACCTTGCGTTGGCTACAACGCCGGCTGAATGCACATCTGACGCACTCTCTTCCTTTGTGGTGCAATCCTGTGGAAGTCATTTCATTTACTGGGCTTTCAACTTCAGCCAATATGGGAGTCGGGGTGGGGGTGGGGTGGAGTGGAGTGGGGGTAAGTCTGTGTTTAATCAGCCTGCCACAAAGCATTCCTCTAAACAAAATCAGCTATGATGTCCAGCGAAAAGATGTCTCAACAGAAGACTGAATTAAACAGATAAATGGGCTTGTCACTTTTTCATTTTTTATTTATTATGCTGGCATAAGCTGCACTCGCCACTCCATATTATTGCTGCAAATCATAACTGTGTATTAACTTGAGGCTTGGTCTATACTGTATATCAGCAGACTTTTTTATGTGTAGAAGTTTTATGTGAAGGTGTTCTTCGCCGACATTTGACTGATAAAAAAAAACTGCAAGCAAAGTAAAAGAAGCTACAGAAAATGTGTCTTATGAACTTGCAGATCTTCTTTTTTTCACCTATCATATAGAAGGGAATTAGGCCATGGCCCACTGTCCTTATAGTGACTTTCCATCCTGCAAACCCTGTTTTATTCACCTTAAGTCACCACAAGTTGTTAGGGCGGTCTGTACTTACCAAGGGGCACTGACAATATCGCACTGTAGTCTGTTTATCAACCAGTCTTGTTGCTTAGGTCTTTTATTAAATCTTTAATCACACTCTTAGTGCAACCGTGTACCACCGACAAATGCTTCAGCTCCACGGCTGGGCAGCCGGACTCCTTCCTTTGCCTCATGAAGATTATTCATCGACTGAGGTGAGAGTCCACTGAGAATAGGCTGTAAAGTGTCAGTCACAGTTACTCAGAGCGGTGTTGTCTTAGACAATGTAACTGGGTGAAAGTGAGTGAAGGAGATAGGAAACCATCAATATGCTCCCTGTGTAAATTGAAGAAGGTCATGATTTATGGCTCCTGGCTACATTGTACATACATGCTGAATCTACTCTTTTTTATCCACCCCCCGCTCACTCGCCTAGCTCAAGGACAGGTAAGGGTGCCTTTCTCTGCAGCTCATCCCCAACACCATGCAGTCTGTGGCACTTTGTGATGGACAGCCCTGAGGAAGGCCGGTGCTTTTCAAAATGAGTTGAGCGCCATCTATGGGTAGCCACAGTAACTGATTGACATGAAGGAAAGACGAGAGTGTAGACAGAAAGAATTAGATGCACATTATACAAGTGCACTGTACTACCTGTGTTACTCCACCTGTTCTTTGGATTTTTCATCGCCTCATCAGTCACATCTGTCTCGCAGTCTCCTTTTACTTAAGGACTCAGACAGAGAGGGGGACAGCTGTGGGTTTTCTAAGGCCTCGCAACAGCTGCAAGCCCCGCATGGCACTGCATCTGTTCAATTCTCACGGCCTCTATCTCTGCTAAAGCAAGTTACAATTCATAATGCGGTTCTCGCTGGTCTTACCCTATTAACCAGTGAGCAGATGGAAATTATATGGTAGGGTGTTAGGCCTGAAAATGGACCTGTAAGCGTCATGCTGTCTCAAGTACATGCAGCTTAAAATGGGACAATTTAAATAAGGCCACATGAGAGAAATCAGGACTTGGCTGTGAATTCATTCCATGAGCCACAATGAATATCGTGATGTCTTCTCTGAATCTTCTCTGAAGTTTATTATTTATTTGGATGATTTATTATGTCTGGGTGCCTCTGACGTTGTTGCTTTGCCTTTGGGGAGAGCCAGATGTAACAAATGGAGCTCTCATTAGCATTTGACCTCCACATTATGCTTTGTTTACCTGCTGCTCCTCACCTCTATATCTCCTCAGACAAAATCAGGGCTTTCACAGAAGCCTCTAACTGTAACATAGTTTTGTTACTGGGCGGTAAAGGTAAGCACCACATTTGCATTGCAAGATTTCTCAAGCAGCTTGAGCGCGCAGAAACAAGGGGGGTGAAAAAAATTCTCCACTCCCTGGGGACGTAGCCACTCCCAGGTACCGTCATCTAGGATCTGGAGTTCTGACAGCCGTTTAAATCCCAAGAGATGGTGGAAAGAAATAAAGTTACTGTAAAGAGTCACCAGCACAGTCTGTTTTCTGAGTAGAAGAGAGGGCTGTTGTGCTCAGAGTGGAAGTTGTTCACTAATTGCTCATGGGTCGTACGTTTCTGATGTAAGATGGAATTTAGCAGTTTATGCTTGTGCACATGTTGATCTTGGCCAGCCAATAAATATTACAACATCTGTGATTTAAAAAAAAAGTTTGGTTCAGGTTCTCTAATTTTTAGGGGACAAGTGAAAGGAAAGAGCACCCACACATAACTCCAACACCGATTAAGCAGATCCTCAATCAGTGTTTAATCACTGTTGATATATTTTAGATGCATGAAATGATGTGTCACACAAGATAACCTGGTTGGTATTAATAAGCACATATAGAAAATGCAAAGACATTTACAACAGAATCTGAGTGATTTAGGAGAGCTCCCCACACTCAACATGAGCTGGTACAACAACCATCTCCATGCAAACTGCAGCCACTGCCCTGCTTCTTAAAGGAGGCTTATTAGTAATTATTTCATAAACTGTAAAATCTCATTTGTCATCCAAAGATTAGAATGTTTCAGCTGCAAAGGTGTTTTTGTTTCTTTGTTTTGTTTTTGTACTGAAAGAACAAAGTGCAGGGCAGATTAATATGAATATGCCATTCACACAAGCAATGTTAAGTACATTATGGCTACACTACCATGGCCTCCATAAATGTAACACATCTACATTACAAGCATCGACAACATCCTACTTTCCATATGAAAAGTTGAAGGGCAAACGGAAAGATCTTTTTCAAACTTTAACATTGTATTTCCTTTTCTACATCGTAGTCCCTTGCAGGTTCTTATCTATAGCAGATGCTATGATTTTACCATGTTGGCCAGCAACCGCCTAACAAACTGACTAAAATGAACTGTTTTTACCATTATTTCCCTGCAGCACCTAATAATAGCATCCTAGCATTTTCTGTCACCGCTGTAACATCTCATTTATATCCACAAAACTTCAGTTAGCCATGATATATTCTGATACAATCATTTTAGCTGGCAACCACTTAGCAACATGACTTGTTTTTAGCATTTATGCACCCAGAACACCTTATAAGAATTTTGAATTTTGTGGGGGGGGCATATTTTTACTTTTCTCAAGGTTTATGTGTTTCAAAATGGACACAAAATGCCTGCTTAGTTGGTGATAATGGTCTCCATGTGTTGAGAGCATAATTACAGCATAATATTTTTTATATTTATAAAATTCTCAGCAAATTATTCTGTGGAGGTGTCATGTTTAACATTTATATAGCATAACTATACCAGAAAAGGGAATGCACTTGATAAAAGCTAATATCAAATCAAATGACAAAAAAAAACAAAACATAAATTATCATCCAGCTGAGAAACGTCTCTGAGAAAAACATTATAATTGCAATTATATGCTCTGTGAATTATTAACGTCTCCTCGTTTCATAAGGAAGCAGGTCATGCATATAGCATGTATTAAAAAGAATCTTAGCAACAAGCAATGGTAAATATCCACGCATTACACACAGTCTCACATACACATTCTATTACCAGACCGGGGGGTGTGGCAGGTAGCTGTCTGCACTGTGGTTAATTGTGCAGCGGGAACCGGTTCTCTAATTTATTTCTCGCCTGTCCATACAAGAGTGATCATGAAACCCCATTCATTTCACAGAACACAATTTTCATATTTAATGAGCATGACTCCAATACAATTACAGTAATTAGTCAAATCTCACTCACGGCCAATGGAGCTCGCCACCATTATTAGTGGATCTTATTAATGATGTTGCACATGCGGTGCTCATAGGGTAATTGAGGGCATGTGTGGGTATGGGAACAGGGGTACGGAAGATTGGAAAGCAACGCCGCTCTCATCCTGCTTTTTGTCTTTACCGGGCCTAAAGTTAAATGGAGGTCTGCTTGATATTAACTGTGAGCTGCTTAAACATGGCAGCCAGCAGCAGAAAGTTGACTTGTTGTCAGTTAATGTTAAAGTAACGTATGTTGAATTCTACATGCATTCAGTGTGCTTCTATAAAACTGCTCCAAGAGAAGAAATCCAGATCAGCTTGTTGCTCCTCTTGTCTTATATTCTACATCAGGACAGTTCAGAGCATTACTGCTATGCACAAGATCCCAGGGGATCACAACAAAAAAGAAACAAAGGTGGAAATTGGAGGAAGAAGCCCATTTGCTGTGAGTGATGATACCGCAGTGTCTGACATTTTGGAGGTTTGCAGAGCTTCTCTTTCTAGACTGATCCTTATTAAACCTGTGAGCAGTGGTTGGATCTGCAACAATCACATGCTCTGCAGCAAGTGACACCCCTTGCGCAGCGTGGGGCCATTTTACTTTGCAGGTATGTGCAATTCCAGTGAAAGCATTTTCTAATGAGGAGTTATATTCAGAGATTTGACAGATGTCAAACTTTTTAAAGTCTTTTACGAGGGAAGCTGCTGTTTCATGCTCTCTGGGTTGATGTTTCAAAGCAGGCGATCATTTTAATCAAAGAGAAGTGAGTTAAATGGCCTCTTATCCAATTAAGGGCAGTGTCACCGCTAAGTTAATGAGTGTGACGCTGTAACAGAAAAGCCTACATTAACACAGCATAATTAGCGGAACATGGTGGAATTAGACGGCAGCAATGACAGTGCTTTGGTGTTTTTATAATTAAACACCGGAAAAGACAACAATTAAGCCAAATCTTAAACCCTCCCAATCCCATTCAAGCCAGAAAGGACATGTTTTGTTTGGGGAAAGCTCTAGAGATGAGGCCAGCTGCCGCCACCGCGTGAAGTCTGAATTACAGTTCAAAGGCAGGAGCTGAAAGTGAGGGAGGTCATGGCAACAATGCGTGGGATTATAGTTTGTTATACACAGTTTGTTAAAGAGGACAGACCAGTGTCTGTTGTAAATTTCACAATTTTGTTTCTGCACGTTGTTTCTGCATGAAACTTTGGATGCTGATTTTTGATTTTTATTTATTTGTTTTGTCTTTTTCACTGGAATAAAGTTTCAGTGCAGATTAATGTTCCATATGGCGAGATACTGTTGTGGCACAACAACAAACAACCAGAGGACCTACATCTATTTTAGTTAAACCCAAGATAAAACTCCATGAGACATTAATACTCATTAGAAGTCAGACAGGCCATTGTGTAACCAAAAACTCAGTCGCTGCTGTTCATACTGTAAATATCAGCACCAGTACATTGTTGGCTGTGGCTTGGGAGGTCCACTACGACATCTACTAATCATATGGTTGGGGTTTCGATCCCTGGGTACTCCAGTCTGCATGCCAAAGTGTACTTGGGCAAGATGCTGAACCCTGAGTTGCTTCTGAATTTTAGATAGATAAGACCTGGAAATAGGAAAAAGTCCTGGTGTGAATGAGGCATGTTGTATAGCGTGCTTTGAAAGCTCGAGTAGAAGGTAACAGTTTGAAATATGGCCAAAGACTAAGGGTGTAATCCCCCTGTAATTAAATGAAATATTGGCACATTTTATTTGATTTTACAACATAATTGTATTTATATACAAATACATTAAGGTAGGTACACTAGAACACGTGGGTAACAAGCCAGGCAATAAAGAAATAATTATACTATGAATTAAGTTTAAGTAATATGTAAGTAAGAGCTACATTTTTCCCTGGCAATTTACTGGAAAAACAAACAATATTTTAAAATCTTACATCACAAATACACCATATTATGGTGTGCCATAGCCTTACCTCCAGTTATTTTACAGGAAAGGAGACACCAGTTATATTGAGTGTAATTTTAGGTACAGCGTAACAAATTTCCTAGTAATTTAGTTGAAAAACAAACAATATTTCCCCATCTTACATTGTAAGTACACTGTACTTTTTGGACAACGGGTTATATTATGGAGTGGGTTAAGCTTGCCTTTTTACAATTTTCATAATATTTCGTCATATGGCCCTCGCCCCAGAAAGTAAAGCATGCTTACAGTATAAGATGAGGAAATATTATCTGTCTTTCCACTTATTTACCAGGAAATTATGCAGTACTTAAAATTACAGATGCAGTTCTTAACATTAGTATTACTACTATTTATTTGTTTTCGTGTAACAACCCGACTTGTTACCCCCATATTCTAGTGTGCCTAGCTTTAAGTATTTGTCTGTAAATATAATTACATTGTAATTTCAAATAAAATACATTAGTACTCCATGTTTTTACAGGGGAATCACAGCCTTAGTCATGGGTTGTATTATAAAGTGTTAACAAGTACCAAAGCGCTATATAAGAACCAGTCCATCAAGTGTGCTGAAAGTGATTGGTTTGTGGAATTCTTTTTCAAGACTCAGCATCAGCTTCAACACGGTTGTTAGGCCCACTGTGAACAAACCAATTATTGCCTCTGCAGCATACTGAGGGTCAGGCCTTATTAGTGATGTGCTAATGTGACATTAATTGCTTTTACCTTTTCACTCCATTAAGATGCTGCTATCTCTTTCAGGAGCCTGGCCAGATGGTTTATCGGCCCTGCTCTGGCAGCAATGCTGCTAATGGACTGGAGTGTGGAGTAAAACAGCAACAGACCTCACCAATAAAATCTTGTAACTAAATAACACATTTGTAGATGCAAAACCCCTGCCTTATTGTGACAAATAAGAATGGCTGAATTTCATCACCTTCGCTCAAATATTGACCTGGGAAGAAAAGACATCCCCACACCTCCAGCCTCAGATGAAAAACATTTTTTCAGTTTTAAAGTACTTTTAAGGTTTTGTTGCAAGCAGTGGCAAGTCTTCATTTAAAGTATTGGCATGCATTGACTATATGCTGAACATGAGGCTGCTGCATTGAGTTGTAAAGCCAAGACCAGGGTCAAATGCTAAATAAGAGGAAATTGGCACAAGAAACACCCTGGGGAAGCGTCTTCCTCTGTGTCCTTATTCTCTTCTTCCCTTCTCTGTCCTTACTCTCCCACGTACACCCTTCCTCCATCCAACCTCTCCACCTCCTCGCTACCCTGATGCCAAACCCATGACCTAGGCCAAGATCGATAGCACAGTTTAAAGAGGATGGACTGTGTAAACAGAGACAATAGATCCTGCCAACGAGGGTGCCTTGACCACTGATGGCCTCTGACTAGTGCAGTAGCATTTGATCAAGTCTAGCATTGATGGCTGTCGTCTGTACTTTCAGGACAGATTTTAGATCTTCTCAGTGGGACATCAGGATCATGAAATCTGCAGATATTTGAGTGGTCGATTGGTAGATTATTTCCTGCTACCGCTGAGGATGAACAAGGGATCAAATAAAAATGCTGATGTCTCCTCAGGTTCAGATTCTCAGCCATGTAGATTTATTGTCTTTCTGTTAGATTGAACAACATTAGACTTAATAACAGATCTGAGCCCTTTAAAGGAACTATTCATCTTTTTGTACAATTTTAAGCCAGAGTGTAATTAAATATCTAGGAAATAATGTGTGTGTGTGTGTGTGTGTGTGTGGGTGTGTTATGTGAGCCGATAAACCTCCAGTGGGGGTCTGCTAAGCCACACAAACTTTATTATTTCAATTATGAATTCACACAGCCTCCTTTACTATCAAGTATTCCCTCCATATAAAGGAACACACTGAGGATATAAGCTAAAGCTAAGTGCCCCGATATGTTGATTGAATGGCTGAAAACTTGGTGCAATCCATTCTGGCTGCATAAGTGTGAGCAAGATTTATATGTTTTTTAAATGTAAAAAGCAACCATTCCTGCACTTTTATACAGACCACATTAGCAGATAGCATCTTGTCATTTAAGCACATATTTCTTTAGTGAAAACAAAGACATTACTCACCCACATTTATACAGAATGCATATCAAGCATAGCACTTTGTAAATGCACAATGTGCTAGTCATAATTCTGCTTATCTCACATGTGTGGCAGGTCACATTTTAGTATATAAACCAGCCCATTACTGCCTCTGTAAGTTATATGCAACAACGCATTCTTGCAGGACCTGGAAGCAGCCAGCTGCTTGTATTAATCAAACAGCCCACTTCCCTTTTTGACACAAAGCAAATAGTCATAAATGCTCTTATCAGCCTTTCTAATAGTGTGAGCGTTACAATCAGATTCATGGTGGCATAAACTATTGCATTTCACCTTTATCATATCCAACAATCACTTCTTTTTCACCGGTATCGTTTATAACAGGCGGACAGCTTGTTGCTTAATGAAATTCAAAGCACTCTATCGGCTTGAGGGATCTCACACTCCATTTACTTATATTTACATATATTTTGTTTTTCCAGCACAAGCAAACAGGTATGATGAATGTCTGGCTGCGGTCCTGCTGGGACATGTGGCTCCCTGCAAATGATCTGTGATCAGGCAACTGTAATGCTTTACAGTAAAGTGTGGGGAGGTTCCCCTTGTATTGCAATGCAAAAATAAAGACTTCTGTCTTTAAACCAGTGGGCTGATGATGGAAAATATACGCTTAATATGGATGCAAAATCAGGTTTTAATCACTTTGAATTATTTAAGCAAATAGATTAAAAGTAAATTACATGAACAAATGTAAGCAGCAGCTAGAAACTCAGACGTCAGTGAACAGTTTATCAAACAGGTCTATGTTCCAGTGAAACGAACTACCGGACATTCTTCTAAATGTAACGTGGTGGTGATGGTGGTGGTGGGGGCTTCGTCAGACCTCTGCTTTGTATACTCCCCGCATAATTTGGAGGACTTTGATTAATCAATTAATATTCTCTTCTCAAGGTCTTCTTATAAAGCTCATCATTAATAAAAAACCAGACATTCAATTAGCAGCCAAATCTTGATTGCCAATTTTGTCATAACAGTCTCCCTTTGTATGCCTTTTTCCCCCCTTTCTTCATAGTTGGGAGTGTGGCGTGGGTAGGAAGAATTAACTAATTTCATTAATCTAATTGTCATCGCTTTCAACCATCCCACTAATAAGTACAAATTAATATGATTAATCAATTTGACGACGTAAACTCATTCAATTACACTTTTTCAAAGGCAAGTGGGTGTGTTGGGGTGATAGGGAGGAGCAAGCTGCTGAAGGGAGGAGGGCGTCTGAGCAGCTTGCTCTGTGAGGAGCCCAGCCCATAAAATTGGAGTCAAGACAATTAGTCATTCTGAATGATAAATAAAAGGTGATAAAATGTCGTGGGCAGGCATCCCACCAACGACAGATCTGATTTAATGAAACATGTTGCTTTCCCTCAGAGAACTAACAGACTATTGGTGCTTTTAGGACTGTAAACCAGCCTGTCTCCTTTTTTTGGTGGGGAGGACCGCTGTTCTGCGGTAGCTTTGATGGCTGCAGCTCTGGAGGGGGAGGCACAGTCTGTAAACACAAAAGTATCAGAGATTATAGTGGGTGGAAAATAACAGATTCAGACTTTGTGCTTCTAACTTTAACTGCTGTATATGCGGTAACTAATGTAAATGATGCTGTTATAATGCCTTGTTAATTAGTATAAGTCAGGATTACTGTAAAAATTGCCATTACTGTATACTAAAGTCAGGCCAACACATTATTATCTGCTGATATTAGCCTATCACAACTATATAAGCATTTGCAGATGCAATAAAAAAAAAAAGTCTTGGCACTGATTAACATGAAGCAATATTTCTGAATTAAATGCAATTGAAATGTTTAAATTTAAAGGTTTACTTATTCACATAATTAATCATTAAGGAAAATGTATCAGGAAAATGGTAAAGACTGCATGTACAACTGCCAATCAAGTAACCTGCATTTGGCCAGATTCAGTATTTTACATTGTTATGGGAACAGACAGTCACACTGTTTTGTGAAATCCAAAAACACTTCATAACATCCCAAAAGTCAGTGTAAGCCCCACCCCCCAAAAAACCCACTATATAGTGTATATTTTCTTCTTTACTTCCACACTGTAAAAGCAACAGAACATTGCACAAAAACCATATTATCTGATGTTTAATTTAACATTTTCACATGAAAAACAACTATCTTCTAACCATTAATACCATAATGACAGTGGGACAATGGGACAATGGACAACTGGAATTCATCAAACGCGGTTTCATTATTTACACCAGGAAGGTCAAACTCACTTTACATCATGGGCCACGTGCAACCTATTTGATCTTAAGTGGGCCAGACCAATGAAACTTCCCTTTCTGTCACTCTACAGACATTCAACTCCCTGAGATAACTTAATATAAGAATAAGAAGTACAATTTCGATGGTACATCTTAGTTTTTCTACAAGATCTCTAAGTTGTAAATGAAAGAAATTTGGAAGCACAAATAAATAAATGTGTAAAATTACAGAAAACATTCTTTACAAAACAAAACAAAACAGATTTCAACAGTAAATAGTGAAAAAGCAGGAACCTTTTTGTCATTTATTTGTTTATATCAGGGCTGTCAAACTATTCATCCGGGTCCCAGAATTGGCCCACAAAAAACTCCAATAAGACCCACGTACTGCTTTGGAAAATGTAAAGGAAGGCATAGACTTTTGATTTTTTTTTACTGTATTTTCATGAGCTCTACAGCCCATTCATACTACACCACAGTATCTAAGTAATAGACAAACATTTAAATAACTATCTACAATAGAATTTAAGTTTTATGGTGAGTCCTCTGTAAAAAGAAAACAAAATGAATCAAGAAAATAAACAAATTGCAGAAACTTTCTTTAACAATTACAGGACAGTCTGCTCAATGAGCTACCAGAAAATTTGACTGTAATTTTCTAAGCCCAAATAGTTATGCTGACAGATTTCTTCCATTAAGTCCAGCAGCATTTCTTTATCATGTAGAAAAACTGAGACATGCTGTTCAAATTACACTTATTATTTCTTTTACTAAGACATGTGAAGGATTCAGCATGTAGTTAAACTTCTTAAGAGTTTGACACCCTTGGTATATTTATTACTTAATTACTTTAGTGTCATATGAATGGACATGGGTCAGCTGTAAAGGTTAAAATTCTGACTTTTACCTCACAAAAACATGGCCATGCGCTTACAAAGCAAATCAGAGAACTACATGCTTACACTACAAGGTCAGTGATGTACATGATTTACCCTTTTATTCTGTCCTTTAATAGTCCTAATTTAAATGAGGATATTAATAAAGATTCAGATAGTGTGAGCTTTGACAGACTGTTGAGTCCAGAGTCTGTTAACTTGCAGCTGGGATCTGACTTGTATATTTCGGATCTTCCGTGCCGAGGGAAAGATGTGCTGGCACAGCGGTTTAGGTGATGCCCTTTAATGCACTCTATCTTATCAGTCCACAGCATCGCTCCTATTCAAACCAGTGTTTGATTGAGCAGTGTGATGTTGTTTGGGCCTTACATGGGGAATAGTTTATAGAGGCACCGTCTCTAATTTGTGAATTGAGGTATTATAGAGGAGACAATTAGACAGAGGTTCGATCGGCATATCGAGGCTCGGATGCTGACAGTCAAGAGAAGGCTTTCAAATGTCATACCAATTAATCTATCCAGCCATCAAACAATATTCTGGAAACAAAGTCAGGGGGGGCGATCAATCCACATCACTTTTCTCCTCACCGGGTTATGGGAAAATTGATTTGTCAAACAAAGCATTTTGGAAGCAGTGCATGGACTTGTTTGGGATCCATTAGCCTCCATTGAGCATTTTGTTTAACATAGGATTTTCATCTCAGAGAAAATGCCGTGTCCTCAATACTGTGAGCTACAACTTTACGATTTCTGATTTCTTTGTTCTTGCTTAGAAAGCTTTCTAAACTGCTGATGAAGATCGAAAAGGGGCTAACTTCTTCACTGGTGTTTTTCTTTACATGTCTAAAAGTCGATAAATATTTAAATGTTATAGTTTCAACCCAGCTTTCAACGCACCATAAAAATATATATGACAATAAGCGTCAAACGTTTCTCCTATCCAAAAGCATTGGTCCCTAGTGTCACCATTATTGTGTACTGTGGGGTTATTCTGCCATCCAATACAGTGTGGCTGCCCTAAGCTCTATCATGAATCCTCTGTGCGGTGTATTGTCCTAAGACAGAACTGTATCACATTGTGCCCGTCATGCTGTTTTAGAGGGGAGAGAACTTCCTCTATGGGATTTCTCCCACCCCCATCCCCTGATAATGTATCTCTCCCTAAAGGCTAGGCCTCCGTGACCTTGTCTTATTCATCGAGGGCGTCTTAAGTGAAAGAACTGAATCCTGAATGGGCCATTTCCCCTCTTTTAACACCCCTTGAATGTCATCAGTGAAATATGAAGTCATTAGGCGATATTAAAACACTGCTGACAAACTAATTAACGGGAGACATTAAACAGGACCAGCTTGATTAATCCGCTTTAACGATTATTTTTAAGTGGTTCTGGTCAAAATTAATACAGATTTACTGGTGATCTTAAGAAAAAAACACTCTTATGTGTATCAGACCTCAAGGGCAACCTAAAGTCACTGGTCCTTTACCCACCACAGATCTCATCCTGTACGCTGCTAAACCCACTTCAAACACAGCCTGAACTCCCACAGTTGGTTTCTCAGTCAATGGATAAAACTTACGGAACTATATGAAAACACTCATAGACTGTGCATACAGTCTGTGGACACACACACGGGTAGATGGATGGATGGATGGATGGATGGATGGATGGATGGAACTCACATTGCAGAATAATATTGATAATAAAAAAAAGTATTTTCATATCATCTCATATAGAATTTTTTACTCAGTACAATGTAATAAAACATTTCTGTGAATACTTCTTGTTGGTTTGTATTTCTAATTAATGATGGCTTTTACAATTTGCATTGTGTGACCTTTCAGTCCAAAATCGTTAAGTGCTCAATTTTTTCCAGTAATAATAATAATAATAATGATAATAATGATGATAATAATAATAATTTGTTTGTACTTTTGTATGTTATTTTGTTTTGTTTGTTTGTTTGTTTGTTTGTTTTTTGAGGGGGGGGGGACGACGACGCGGGAATGTGCTTGTAAATGTCTCCCTCTTGTGGTAATAGAACAAAAACAGCAACGAAAGTATGTGTTCCGAGATGGCATGAAAACTCAGCAAGTGATCAGAAACAAAGCAGACGCCTTTCATTTATTTATTTATGTATTTAATTGAGTGTTTTGCATCCATAATAATAACTTGTTTCTCTATTATGGTACAAATGCTTGATTAGGTAGATATCAACAATTAAAACAGATGCTTTGACTAAAGACCTTTTGATTACTGATGGGCAACACTGATACAGATAATATATAATCATTATTATAGATCATAACGACAACGAAAACGACAACAACAACAACAACAATAATGATCAGAAAAAAGAAGCAGACGCTAACAACAATAAAAAACAAAAAAAAAACTATTTTACAGATCAAACAAAAGACAAAAAATGTAATGTATTGTTAAGTTAAAAATGTATATACTGCAGATAACTTAAAAAATATATCACGATTAAACGTTCAGCGCTTGACCGGATGTCATCATCTAATGTGTTTCCGTCATCAGCAGTGTGCCGTCTAATGTCGGTCGCTCAACTGCAAAACCGTATGAACATTTTTCTAATATAGTTTCACAGCGTTACATCATATCCTACAACGGATAGCTGCTATTTAATTTGTGTTGATATCTTTATTTAATGTGTTGGTGCTCAGTGGGGAAATTAGAATGTAGCCGTCGTTTTGTTTAAAAAACGTAGGTCGACGTTAGCTGTTAGCTTTGGAAGCCGCTCTGAGCTAGGCTGTATGTGCCTCCACAAAGGCCGTGTGCTGCTTTGTTTTTAACGATGTATCCCACCTGGGGAAATTACGGTGCACCTCAGTCCCAAAACTATGGAGGTGCTGGGCCCCGTAAGCCACTGGCTGGCAGCCACACTGGCCAGGCTCCCGGATTCGGCGGTTTCGAGGCCTCTTCCAGCGGCTCGTTGTTTTCCAGCTTGCAGGAGCAGCACCTCCAGCAGATGCAGCAGCTGCAGATGCTCCACCAGAAACAGCTCCAGTCTGTATTACAACACGGCAACAATGCCAGTACTGCTGCTCCTGCATACGGCGTTGCACACGCTGGTGGGTACATGGGGTCGTCGTGGCGTCCAGAAGGACCTGCACATGTAGACAGCGGCGCTGGCGCTCAGTCCTACTTTAAACCAGAAGAGACTTCAGCGACGAGAGTACCCCCTGCTCCCAAACAGGGTCACCAGCAGCCTCCTCCACTTCCTCCGCAACCGCATCCCACCGATACCCAGCCTGTGCCTCCCCCTCCAGAGCCGCAGCCATCAAAGCCACCAGAGAACAGCAGTCCTCCCAAACCCAAGGAGGCCCCCACGGCAGAAGACGAGAAATCCTTACCGTTGCAGGTAATGGCTTTTAGTGTTGAATTACTAATAATATACATGAAATTAGTAAATAACAAAGACATATGAAGGTACATTGCACTATTTAACAGGAAAACACCGTTCAACCCAAGCTAGTGAAGAGTACAATATATTATTATTTTTAAAATGTAATTTTCAGCTAGGGAAGCTTGGACCCTAATTTGATATTTTACTGTTAAGCCACCTGATTCTTAATAATACCACCAAGTAAATATCCTGAGCTTTTTAATCTGAAGTATAAATTTAAGAGAAGTGTGACATATTCTTAACTTCCTAGCCTTCTTAATTTAAGAAGGTACAGCATAAAGAAATCCTACTCCTTTGTTTTTGTTTCTAAGTATGACTCGACTTCTCCTGTAATTGTCCAAGATTATTGTGTGAAAATGGCTGAACAGATCTTCTTGTAATTGTTTCTGCAAGGAGCAGCAGCAGCTCTGGTACAAACAGCATCTTCAGAATCTGCAGAAACTGAAGCAAGAGAGAGCCAAACAGAATCAGAAAGATGGAGATGGCTCTTTTCCCCTGCCACCACCCCCAGGCAAAACAGCTCCTCCGCCCCCTCCATTAGAACCACCAAAAAGCACACCACCACCACCGCCGCCTAAAGAGGAACCTCCAACACCGCCACCACTACCTGAGGAAGTAAGGGTAAGAATTCCTACACCATTGGATGCATAAACAGTGAACGCCATCAATTTGCACATTAATATCTTATTAGTTAGTATTAGTTTGCTACAATGAAAGCAGTGCAAAATCTGTTGGAATTTGTAAGTGATATCAGTTTTCAATAGAGCTGAACTCTAAAATTGAGCTTAACCCACACATCTCTGTAGGATTATCTGGATTTCTGCTTGAGGCTAGCATGTCAAGGCTTCCAGTTAAAAATTTGACTTGCATTGTGGATAATATATAAGAAGTAACACATAAATAGTTTCCTAATTTGATAATTTTTTTAAATAATATGCGATACAACGTACTATTAAAATATTGCATAAGTCATAAAATACATTTTAACAGCATGGCTTGCTCTTTGTGAATTAAAGGTTGGTGTGTGCTCAAAGTTTATATTATAGGTTTGTCAAACTAAATATATGAATAATAATAAAATAATAATGCATTTGAATGCTGTAATGGACAATTAAAATTTCCTGGGCTGCACCGAATTCTGTGGAAATTTGAGATCATTATTATTTTATTTTATTTATTTTTTAATTTATTTTGCACATTATTAATGAAGGCTTTACCTCTACCAGCAACTATTCAAGAAGCAGTCGCAGATAAAATGTTTGTCCGTTTGCCTGGGAATTTAAGCAAGTTACATAGTGTTAACATTACCAGTGTTTTATTCAATAGCCTTTAAGAACACACCACAACCAGTATTAAGAGAAATTAGTTTGTTCCTGAATCTAAACACTGTTTATATTGTTTACATAAATTTACAGAGTGAAAATGTAGGAAAACCACCTACATTTACAGACACAGTAAGTCACACTACCCATTCTGCCATTATTGTAGTGTTCCTCGATAAACTCACTGGATACTTCATTAGGTACACCTTTTTAGTACTGGTTTGGGCCCACCTTTTCCTTCAGAACGACCTTAATTTATCATGGGATAGATTGAACAAATTCCTGGAAACATTCCTTTGACATATTGGTCCATATAGACATGATGGGATCGTACAGATGCTGCAGATTTGGTGGCTGTACATCATTGTTGGGAATTTCCCATTCTACCACATCCTAAAGGTACTTTATTGGATTGAGATTTGGTGAGCGGTGAGGTCATTTGAGTACAGTGAACTTGTTGTCATGTCTTCTGCTTTTATAGTGTATCTGCCTAAAAGTGTTGTGCATTCAGAAATGCTCATCTGCATATCTTGGAAGAACAAGTAGTTATTTAAGTTACTGTTCCCTTCTTATTGGCTTGAAGCAATCAGACCATTATCCTCTGTCCTCTGGCATCAACAAGGCACCTTGAAGAAAATTATCCCTTACTAGATTTTTTTTTTTTTAAATTTTTTTTTTGGACCACTCACTGCAAACCCTAGAAAAAAGAAAATGATTGAAAATGCATGATTTAGAGTCACTTAAATCACCTTTCTTCCCCACTCTGATGCTCAGTTCAAACTTCAGCAGGTCGTCTGGACCATGACCTCATACTGAAATACATATTTGCTGCCATTTAATTGCTAATTAGAAATTTGCATTAACAACCAGGTAAACAGGCATACCTAATGAAGTAGCGGGTCAGTGTATTTTATCCCATTGTTTGTGTTAACTGCCATAATATGAATTAAGTGGCTTAAGTGTGCAGGAATCAACCACTTTCATTCATCCTTCCCATTGTAATTGTAATAGTGTTTGTAATGGCTCTTTCCCAGTTATAGTACTCATCCCATGTCCAATATTTCAGCAATATGAGCAGTATTTTAAGGCACTCTTACCTAAAATGTTTTTTGTTCTCAATAGTGTCTTGGATTCATCGTAAAGTAATTTCCTTCCTTTCATTACAAACTGCATACACTTTTTTTTTTTTTTTAAAGAAAAATTGTGATTTACAGTGATATACTGTGCTATAATTTTTTCTTGTTTCTGTTTAAAGCCTGAAGTACCAAAAGACCCAGAGGAAGCTGCTCGCCTTCAGCAGTTACAGGCTGCAGCAGCACACTGGCAACAAGTTCAACAGCAGAGAGCTGGTTTACAATATCAGGCTCTCATGCAACAGCATGAGAAGCTTCAGCAGATTCTGGAGCAATACCAACGCCTCATTCAACAGCCTGCAAACCTACAGGTAGGTAAATGGCCAATGGCATCTTGATGGCCAATAAGTTTTCAGTTTCATGTGTAATGTCTGAGTAATTACTTTGTTATAACTTATGTACAGTTGTAATTACTTTCTTATAACTGTATGTACAGTTGCATCTGGAAATATTTAAGCAGTGACACAGCTTCCATGATTCCTCCTATGCACTTTTGGACCATTCTCTTTAAACTCTAGAGATGGTATTGTGGGAAAACTCTTGGGGTGCAACAGCTTTGTTACAGTTGGCTTAATATGAGCGCACAGCATATCCTTATACATGTCTGAAGTCAGTGGGATTCACATCATCCCTAAACATATAGTGAAGCATGCCCATGTATCATATTGCTTCGACTGTGTTTGATAGGTGGTGTTATGCTTTGAATCATGAGCTGGTCCCAGCTTTCTTTGTGCTTTCTGCTGATTATTCTGTATTCTGTCTGGCTTTTTGTTTTTTGGCAGGTTCAGCCATTCTCCATTTTAAGGCTGATGAATAGTTTGCGCCTGGTGTTAAACCTTCTGTATTTACAGTTATAAAGTCTTCTCTTGGTGACTTGTAAAATTATATGTTTACTAGGGGTGCAACGATACACAAAATTCACGGTTCGGTTCGGTTCGATACTTTGGTGTCACGGTTCGATATTTTTTCGATACAAAAAAATGTTCATGCATTTTTAATTTGTCATTTATTAAAATTATAAATATATATTTTAACTCAAAAGTACAGTTTTTAAATTTAACCCTAACCCTTGTGCGTGTTTTTTATTTTGACAGCGAATACGCACCTGTGGACCACTTATGTGCAGCCCTGGTTATTTAGCTCGTCATATTGCAGCCACAGAAATTCTTTTGTCCATGAAACCATAAAGCTGCACTTTCTTTTTGCCTTATAGTCTGATTTGTCATAACTTCTCCGTTTTGTGGTAAGCTTTTCTTTGGCTGTCACTTCTTCACCCCGACCTGTCTTATTTGGCTCAGCAGAACTAAAATATATATCGTGCTGCTTTTACACACGCACTCACATAAGCTCAGCGATTCTCTGCGCGATCAACCTCTCACATGTTTAAGCTGCGGGAGATTTCACTTGTCATGTTTGCATAGTAAGCTAACAATTAATAAGACGATGTCAGAGGAATTGGTGCACAAATTATCATCACTCACAGATCAGTACTGTCGCTCTCTATACACAGTTCGCGCGATTGCAAAGTGAAAGCAAAAAAACAAGCGCAAATTCAAACACGATTTCAATATGTCACATATTGACAGTGGCTCACCCAATGACATAATTACCCAGCTACATTTCTGAAAGAATGCAAAAGCATTGACATATATTTTTCCTTCCTACAATAGCCCGACAGGCAGGGCAGAGATAGCCCCGGGACATTGGGCTAGCGATATTGCGAGCCCTGTATCTGATTGAGGAATCACTCATCTTTGGAAAAGAGAGTTTATTACAGAGAAATGGCTCTTTCCAAAATAAAAGCTATACTATCTGCTTCTTCTGGGCTATATTCTCAGCAGCATATTAAACATATCAGGTCCCCATAAGGAGAATCATGTGCTAACAGCTGTCTAAATGACTTGGCTAAAGTTTGTAGCATGCGTGCTTGTTGTTTTTGTCTTTGCACTAGGATGATGTCGGCGTAAATGTGCAGTCATATTCGTTGTGTTCCCACTAGTGCTTTCAGGTTAATCTCGTTGAAATAACCTTAACGCCACAACACGGCAAATCTCCGTTAACGAGCTACCACCGATCGCCCCGTGCATGGGGCTAGACGGCCAACACGTTAACGAGCTAACTGCGCTAACACACTAGCTCCCACCCATGTAATTGAGCATTGCGTGGCACATCCAACATACTGTTTTACTTTAGTCCATGACTCGCTTACCTTCAGGGTCATACGTCACATGAAAACCAAAATAATTCCAAACGCCAGATCTGAATGAGGGTGGGGGAGGTCCACTTCTGTCTCGCTAGCTTGCCCTGCGCTCTTCCTTCTGACGATGCTGTCTGTGTTGAGTGCTCAGTGAATCTGCGTTCGACTACTCCGCCTAGGCTGCACTCTCGAGCCTAGGCGGAGTAGTCAAATGCAGATTCACTGAGCGCTCAACACAGACAGCATCGTCAGAAGGAAAGTTGATAAAATAAATTACAAATTTTGTATTGTTCTTTTTTTTAATCCCCTTTGGTTTTCTTTCTTTCTCTCCCTCTCTTTCTTTCATTCTTTCCCCCTGTCCTATCCCACAGTCATGTCTGTCCCGTTTGCAACTGAAAATAAAATAAATTCATAATTATAATAAAGGTCAATCAAATGGACCAATATGATGATCCACTTGGTAAAATAAATCCTCTTGGCATCTTTCTTGGCCTCAAGACAACAATTCTGATGGCTATAGATCCAAACGGGACACATAAAAAAAAAAAAAAAAAAAATTAAAAAAATTTTTTAAAAAAAATTGTATTGTTCGATACATATGCGTACCGAACCGAAAGCACTGTATCGAACGGTTCAATATCGATACGAATATCGTTGCACCCCTAATGTTTACCTGTTGCAGTTTGTGCTACACTTGGCTGTTTTTTCGGGATAGTTTGCTTTTTGTCTTCACCACGGAAAAGCTCATGTGTTATCATCCACTTCTGTTGTCTGTAGTGAATCTCCAGGCCTTGTTGACTTGCAGAGCAGCTTAAAAACTTGCTACTAATGCTTTCTGCATATCACATGGGATTTGTTTTATATTTGCAGCCTAAGGATGATCTGTTTTCATTAATAGTTTGTTAGATATTGTGTTGTGCTTTCACACCAACCTTTTACCTTCTTAATTACTTTAGAATTAAAGAATAGCTCAATTCTGTCCATAAAATATCTTTTGAATCATTAACCCAGTTACGTTGGTTCCTAAAAAGAATGTATTTCCTATTAAAAAGCAAAGCCCTAAACCCTTCATTCAATTTGGGTACAAACCCAAATGTGTTTTTCTAAATACTTATCCTATCTGCATGTAAAATTAAGCAATAAATAATCACCAAAATTCTCTTTTGCAGTCAATGTCTGCAGAATTGCAGCTGAGGCACTACGAAATGCAACAGCAACAGTTCACACCTCTATTCCAAGACTGGAATCACTCCTTCACCCTGTGGTATGAACAATTCCAGAGCTATCCTCATAAAGACCAACTGCAGGATTATGGGCATCAGTGGAAACAGTGGAAGGAACAGATGAATGCAACAAATGCCCACCTTCAAGAAAGAGTGGCTACTCTCACTGCCATGGTACCGTTTGCGTCAAGCCAATATAATAGTGGAATGATGGGACAGTATGGCCAGTACCCTGTACAAGACACGCCTTTGCAGCAGTCAGTAAACCCAGGTATGCAGCAGACCCCTGTTACTGTTGGTCCAAGACTTCAAGGTCCACAGCCTACTGGTTTTGTAACACATTCAGAATCACCTGCTGTGCCCTCAGTTCGAGGAAGTGCCCCTAGTGGCATAGGAGTCCAACCCCCAGTTCCCCCAGTTGTTCAGCCACCAAGTTTCAACAATGTCAGGGGTCCACAGTAAGTTGTAATTGTCTTTTATTACTATGTGTTACTATGTTTTGCTCAGTTATACATTTGGTTATATTTATCTTTTAAAAGCACATCTTTATATAAAATTGCTTCATATTTAATTGTAATTATTGTTTTCTTTAAATGGGGTGTTTTGTTTTGTTTTTATATTTCAATTTTTGTTTTTGTTTTGTTATTTTGTTTTATTTCCCAGGGTAAACAACCCCAGATTTGAACAACCACAGCAGCAATTTGATGGACCTCCAAGGTTTGACCAGCCACATCAGCGATTTGATGGACCCCCAAGGTTTGACCAACCGCAACAGCGATTTGATGGGCCTCCAAGATTTGACCACCCACAACAACGCTTTGATGGTCCTCCAAGGTTTGACCAACCACCTAACCGTTTTGATGGTCCCCCTCGATTTGACCAACCAAGGCACCGTTTTGATGGTCCACCTAGATTCGATCAACAACGGCAACGGTTTGATGGACCGGCCAGATTTGATCAACCTCGATTTGGGCAGCCACCTAGGTTTGATTCCACAAGGCTCACTGGCCCTTCACCTCGTCTTGAATGTCCATCAAAGCTTCAAGAAAAACAGCAGCAAGGAACGCTGCCTAAGGTGGAACCAGTCACTCCGCAACCTCCAACTCCAGATTTTAAGACTCCAGAAAAATCGTCTGATAAGCCGCTATCTGAAAATGAAAAAGATAAATTGAAATTGGTTGATAAGAGCGCTTCTGAAGATATGACAGATGACAACTTACTTTCAACTGAGGGTTTTTTTGTCCAAAGTGAACCAATTCCTCAGACATTACAAACAGATACAAAACCTGAGGATTCAAATAGCAGTGTTACTTTGGACAAAGGTGAGAAATCTGAACCTGTTAACAGTAAGCCCTCTGTAAATACTAGTTCTGCTGTTACATCAAACACTACAACACAAAATTCGCACAAACCAGATGGACCACTGGGAAACAGCAAACCACCACAGATTCCAAAGTCCTCAGGAATCCAACCAGAGCCACAAAAGCAGTCAAAACTAGATCCTCCAAAACCTCCCCCTGGTCGGGGACGAGGCCAGCCCCCAGTGCCTAGCCAGGTGCGCGGACGAGGACGTGGGCAGAGGAGCAGTGGAGAGTTTAAGGGACAAAACACTGTACCAATTGGGGAAGAGATGGGGGAAATGCCTTATGATTACATGCCCCCTGAAGAAAATGTGGGTATGCAAGAAGAACAAGAAAACTACTATTGGCAAGATCCTTCACATGAACAGTTTGGTGGTGAGGAATCAGAAATGCCCCCAGAAGAAATGTGGATGCCAGAAGAACATCACTTCACAGAGGAAGAGTACTATCAAGAGCCAATAGGAGGACCCCACATGGGGAGAGGTAGGCCTCCAATGATGAGAGGAAGGCCCCCAATGCCTAGAGGTGGTCCTCCTATGGGAAGAGGTGGTCCTCCCATGGGAAGAGGTGGACCCCCTATGGGTCGGGGAGGTCCTCCTATGGGTCGAGGAGGACCACCAATGGTTAGGGGAGGACCACCAATGGTTAGGGGAGGACCACCAATGGTTAGGGGAGGGCCACCAATGGTTAGGGGAGGGCCACCAATGGGCAGAGGTGGACCACCAATGGGTAGAGGTGGACCACCCATGGCCAGAGGAGGTCCACCCATGGCCAGAGGAGGTCCACCTATGGGAAGAGGATTACCCATGGGAAGAGGAGGACCACCTATGGGAAGGGAAGAACCAGTGGACAGACACTGGGAAGAAGCTGAATCAAATGAGTACTTAGAGGATGAAGACCCTTACTGGATTGAAAGGAGACCACCAATGAGAGGCATGAGACCTCCATTTCCTCCTGGTCGGGGTCGTCCCCCACGTGGTCACCCTGGTTTCATGCTTCAAGGACGAGGCCGCCCCCATTTCCCACCACATGGGCCAATAGATCACGAGCCATTAGGCCACGGAATGGAATCTGATGATTCCAATATGGATCCATCAATGCATCCCATGTACCATGGACATGAACCCCCTAGCCATGCGATGCATCCTGACATAGGACGAGGCAGGCGTCGTGTGCCACCACCACCTCATGAAATGATAGATCATTTGGAGGAGCCAATGTACGATGAGGGAACGGAGGGAGAATTAGATTGGCAGCCACCACCTGGCAGAGGTCCTCCACCACCTCCACATGAGATACTAGATAGGGAAGGACTGAGGAGGAGACCTATGGGTCGGGGAATAGGAAGAGGTATGTGGCCACCAGGTCCAACACATGAGGGTTATGAAGAAGGTTATAAAGAGGGTTATGCTGTAGATTATGATCATGGGGAAGATGGGTATCGCTGTCGGCCACCACCAGACTATCATCCTGATGACTGTCGTCATGATGCCAGGTATCATGAGTCTGAGTGGGACAGAGAGCATGCTCTCTCAGAGAGGGACTATCCCCCCCGCAAGGCACCATCAGAGCCATTCAGAGAACCCCACTGGCAAGAGGAAAGAGAAAGAGGTCACCCATATCAATATGATGAACTTGAGCGGGGGAGAGGAGAACTCAGAATTCGTGAATACAGGGATGAGCCACCTTACCGGAAGGATGAACCATCTTACCCACCTCCTTCAGACTGGGAGAGGCCTTCCAGACGTCCTCCACTGCCAGAGAGAGGGTATCCAATAGACTATGAAGATCGTAGACCTCGCTATGAGGAACAAAGAGAAGAAATTCCTTTGCATATACCTCCACCTGCAGCTGCACCTGTCACAAACCTGCCTGAGAGTTCAGTTGAAGCAGCCAGTGGAGCAAATGTACTTGCCCTTTCCCAACGCCAACATGAGATCATCTTGAAAGCTGCTCAAGAGCTTAAACTAATAAGGTAATTTCTAAACATTTACCATTGATTAGGCAAACAAAAACTAGCATCTATCCATGTGATTTACAATTATTTTATTTTCATAGATTAAAAAAAATGTATTTTCTTTGTTTTTGTGTTGAAACTTCATAATTTCACACATTCATTTCTGTTTTAATTTATGGTTAAATCATCTGTTTTAACTTAGTAATTCCTTTCGGGTCCACAGGGAATTGCAGGAGGGTAAAACCTCTGGTAGTGAATCCAAGCCTGCACAAACTGATGTTCTGCCAGATTTGCCTGCTGGTCTTCTTGGATTAGAGATTCCACCAGAAGTCAGGAATGCTCTGAAGGTAAATAAAAATCAACTTTATTATTTTAGTCTGCTTGGTGTGACTACATTGATTTAAAAAAGACCAAGATAATTGATTATGTTGATTCAAATCCCGTCTGTTTTGTTTTCATCTATTTAGATATTTTTTCCTTGTTTTCTCTTTTCTCATAAAATACAATACAATACATAGAATTTTTTTCCTCCATTTTCTTTTAGTTTTACTGTTAGATCATTCTAATATCAAGTATGTTCCCAGGGTATGACTGCAACAACTCAGACAACTGCAGCTGAATCTGTGCCTCGCGATATAAAATCTACTGCCACACATTATCAACCGTCATTCCCTGCACCTGCAGTGCCGGTTATTCCAAAGACGGTTGATTATGGTCATGGTCATGGTATGAGCAGCTTGTAGTACCTTTTTTTTTTTTTTTGTTTCCAAATGATGTTTTGGATTTATGCTGATGTGCACTTGATATTTTAGAGCCTGGAACCACGGTTGAGCGGATCTCTTATGGTGAGAGGATTGTGTTGAGGCCTGACCCAGTGCCATCGGACCGGGGCTATGAAAAGGGTAGGTTTCAGTTGTATAATGTGAGGTTGGGCGATTTACTCAATAGTCTTAATTTTCCTGTTGTCCCAACATGGGATCACAGAGAATTGCTGGAAGGATGGGTCACCAATCAGGATCCACTAATCCTGTGTGACTGAAACACAAAAAAATTCAGCAGCAAAACAATTCTGAGAAAAACATACAAAATGATGATTTATTTCTCACTTCCACCATAGGCATAAGCTTTGGTGCATGCTAAACAACAAAAGCTGATTTCAAGCAAACATTATGCCAGCTAATGTTAGGCTTGCGTGTCCTAAAAATCAGGCTTTCGATTCTCACATTGTCAGTGTCTGATTTGTTAACAGCATTAAATCCACTTACCAACAGAAATGTTTGGTATATCTAGTATTGCTGTCATTGGACAGAAGTGAGCTTCTCTGTCTCTTTGACTCATATTACACTCCTTTCACAAAGTTTTACACCAGGGGTCCCCAATCCCAGTCCACGAGGGCCGGTGTCCCTGCAGGTTTTAGATGTGGCCTTGATCCATCACACCTGATTTAAATGGATAAATTGCCTTCTCACCATGTCTTGAAGTTCTCCAGAGGCCTGGTAATGAACTAATCATGTGATTCAGGTGTGTTGACCCAGAGTGAGATCTAAAACCTGCAGGGACACCGGCCCTCGTGGACTGGGATTGGGGACCCCTGCTTTACACCCTCCTCTAGAGTAAATGATCATGGACACAATGGAAGCAGTGATCCGACCATCTAAAATGTGTAGCTAAACACCAGCCAGAGCCTGTGATTTTATTCAAATGATTTGAAATATAGTGTTTTGTAAAATTATCATGTTTTATGCACAAACAATAGTAGAAACAAGTCAGCTGGCTGCCATACACGTGTCATGCATCAATAGAGAAGTTAACTAAAGTCCTGCATATATATATATGCAGGATTTTATTTTATTTTTTCTAATACATGGTTATTAACTACTTGATTCTCATAGAACCACTCAGAGATCCTTACGGCAGAGACCCATATTACGAAAGACGATCAGACCCTTACATGGACCGCCGGGAGTACAGCAGAGAGAGGGAATTATACAGAGAGAAGCCAGAATATGAAAGAGAAAGATTTGACAGGGAGCGCTACCCCCTGAGAGAAAGAGATGACAGGTAAGAAGCTTCTTCACCGTTACTGACAACATTTTTCCCTACCTATGGAGTAGTGTGCTGCTTCTTGATATATATAATAGTGTTTTTTATTTGTCTGTATTTTTGATTCAAGCACTCAAACCATGAATGATGAAAGGTACTATATGACATTGTGTCATACACTGTGATAAGTCTTCACTGTGCCTTTGTGCTAGTCTGAAATATGAAGTTCTGTTGATGAAATGAAACTTATTATGCCCCCATTCTCTGTAGATCTCCACTGGCATCTTCTCTACGCTCCGGATACAGGGAGAGGGACCGGGATGTTCGAGATAGGGACCGAAGTGGCAGCCGTGATCCAGATGAACATTATGGGAGGCCAGGTTATGATAGACCTCCATATGAGCGTGCTATACTTGAGCGTACTGGGCCTGAACGTTACAGCCATAGCCCATCACCTTACAGTAAGTTGAACATGAGGTAACTCCGGGTAAATTGGTAAAGTAAATATCAAATAAGAAAATCTAAGCTTAAGATTTTTTTTTATCCTATAGTGGACAGAAGAAGTTATCCAGATGACAGAGGGCCCCCCACTGCACCACCAGTCCCACCTCCACAACCTCCCCCACGTGTTGAGAAGAAGCCGGAAATCAAGAATATCGACGATATCCTTAAACTACCTGGCAGATTGTCTCGCCCTGAAAGGGTACCAACTATCACTGCGATCTTAATTCATGCATCAATACCCCACTCTTTAAATGAGCAGCACTCATTGAAGTTCTATATTTTAACAGATTGTCATAATCATGAGGGGGCTTCCAGGAAGCGGAAAAACCCATGTTGCAAAGCTCATACGGGTGAGTCGAGTCCTTCTAGCAAATTATAGGGTTATGTAATTTGATTTGTAAGCTAAATGAACTTTTATAATAAGTACACAAACAGTAGAACCCTTACTTATAGACTGTCTTTATGTGTCATTAGGTTTCAACATAATAAATGCGCTTTTGTAACGACACAAAATCTTAAATACTCTTTTCTGTCTTGTGGACAATGTTAAGGACAAAGAGGTTGAATGTGGCGGTGCACCTCCCCGAGTTCTTGTTTTAGATGATTATTTCATGACAGAGGTTGAGAAAGTTGAGAAGGACCCAGACACTGGGAAGAGGGTCAAAAAAAAGGTAAGTCTGACAGATGAATTGCATAGAACATGCACTAAAGAAAAATACATGCACGATGTAATGCAGAAAAACCTGTCTTGCAGGCTATGGAGTACGAGTATGAGCCGGAGATGGAGGATACTTACCGGAGCAGCATGCTTAAAACGTTTAAGAAAACCTTGGATGATGGCTTTTTTCCTTTCATTATTTTAGACACTATTAATGACAGGGTTAAACATTTTGATCAGTTCTGGAGTGCAGCTAAAACTAAAGGCTTTGAGGTGAGTTATATTAATGAGAGAGCCAGAAAAACACTCATGTCTGCCCTGTGCTAAAAAGGATTTGTTTCTCTCATTTCAAGGTGTATTTGGCTGAAATCACTGCAGACACTCAGACTTGTGCAAAGCGGAATGTCCATGGGCGCACGCTTAAGGATATAATGAAGGTCTATAAGATCACTTAGCTGATCTCAAATACAGAGATATTTGTTTGGACTGCAAAAAGGGTAACGTTTACTAAACGTATAGATGCAGCGTACACTTCTCAATGATACATTCTGTATACAGATGTCTAATAACTGGGAGCCTTCACCACGTCACATGGTGCGCTTGGATGTCCGGTCCCTGCTGCAGGATGCTGCTATAGAGGAGGTGATTTTTTTCAGTCTTGACAAAAATCAGAAAATTACACTTCTTTGTTACTAATTAAGATAAACCAACATGTGCTTGTTGTATTTTTTTTAGGTTGAAATGGAAGATTTCAATCCTGATGACGAGCCCAAGGAACCCAAGAGAGAAGAGGAAGAAGAGAGTGATCTGGTAGGACATGAAAAGCTTCGCTTCATAAATGCGTGGTTCTTAGATTCATATCCACTATTTTTTTTTCCCATCTTCCATACAAGGCTTATCCAGTAATTTTTACACAAGTCATTAGTGTTATCTCGCCACTTCTTGTTTCAGCAAGGTTGAGTTTTATGTCTCAAATAAAAAGCAAAACATGTGAAATTCATGGAAACGGTCAGGTTCATTCAAAATAATTAGGCTCGTGCTCTTTTGTGTTTATGTAGCAGTTAGAAAATTTACAGTGAAGCTCAAACAAGAGCAGGGAAAATGGTACCAAGACTGAAACATATATATGATATGTATAGCTGGAGCAGTCCATTAACTAAAGGAGGAAAGTACCCCTTTAGTGTTATGGTTTTATTTTTAGTTTTTCTAGCATTTGCTCAGGTCTCCATGACTGACTTAGTTCAAAAATAATTTTCATTCTCACCTCAATGTCAGGGATTAAAAAATGGCTTTAAATGGTTGCTACCTCATGAGAAACTGTCTCACTTCAGTGTCATGATTCTGGTGAAACCAAAACCAGTTGCTCAGTTTTGGTTTCCTTTTATTTTTAAGGCACACTTTTATCTAGACAAATCACACGTAACACAACCCTATAAAAAATTTCTCATTGTGCAAAATGTTTTTACTCTTTACCACCCGCTTTTATTTTGTATGCCGTTACTACAAAGTTGAAAGTTTTTCGAGAAAGAATTGACATTAATTTTTCTGCCAAATTTTGCACCAGAGGTCAACAGTGCCTGTTGAAATGCAGTGCAGTTGAGTTATATTTTAAAAGGAGGTAACACAGCTGTAAAGATTTTCTAATCCGGGCAAATTTGAGTGATGGACTTTTTTTTTTTTTTTTTTATCTAGAATGGTAAAATGAAACTTTCTCTTCACTGTTTGATGAAGCCTTTAAAGCTGTACCACATAAAATACCAACGTCTAAAAGTTTCCAAACGTGTTTCATACAGTATCAAATTCAGTGGCTTGTTCCCACATTGGACTGCTGGGAAAAGGTTTATGAACTCATGAATAAAAAATCAGTAAACCAGTTTCAAGTTAAACTCTCAGTTTATTAAATTAAAACTATTATGTTTTGTTTCTGTTTTTTTCTAATATTCGCAAAACATCCCGGGAGCAACACCTTCTTAAAACATACACTATATTTGATGGTTAATAAAGTTTTATTTAATCTTAAATAAATAAATAACTGAATTTCCTGGAGGAACCCACCCGAGGGATTAATCAAGTTTTATCTAATCTAATCTATATTGACAAAAATATTGGGCCACCTATATATATTAGACCTGCTGCTGATTTTATGGCATTCCATGCAAAATTTGTCTTCCCTTTGGATCTGTAACAGCTTCCACTCTTCTGGAAGAGCATTTGTGAGGTTGAGCACTGATGTTTCACGAGACCATTCCTGGGCATGCTCATGGTGAAACAGAAAAGGGCATTCCTCCTAACTATTCCCACAAAGATGGAAGGACAGAATTGTCCAAAATAGCTTTGTAAGAAACAGCATTAAGTTTTCCCTCACTGAGAGAGAAAGAAAAACAAGCCATAGTATTATTCAGTAAGTTTTGGTCTAATTCTTTTGTCCATATAGTGCAGAGGTATTTAATTAAAGTTTAAGGAGGTCCACTTGAGAAAATCTCTTTAAATATAACATAAGTTTTCTTCGTCCCACTCCTTTTTCAGGCAATTTTTGTTTTTTGTTTTGTGCATTTTATGTTCAATATAGGTATTTGTTGTGCCTGAAAATGAACAAATAAATGAAAATGAAAATGAATAAAGTACAAATCAACAATGTTTATATATGTTTATTATATTAAACATCATATTAATTTTCACAATGAACTGGAGGGAGTTTTAGTAATAAAATAGTAATAATAATAATAATAGTAAAATGTTCTTTTCTCATTTCAAGTAAAATAAGGTTTACAGTCATAAATGTAAAAAAAATAGAGCTTTTGAAAAAATTATAGTTGCTTTTCCCGTTTTCTTCATTTTTCCTACATTTGACTACATTTCGCTTCTCAGCTTCAACCCCTCTTTTCTCAGTCTAGTACTCTGACTTACTTCTTCAGACTTATGCATCTCGTCTCCTTGCTTAGTTTTCTGTTTTCACACACACACACAGTTTGCTTGGCTAAGTAGCATCACCTGGGATGAATTAGAAAGCACGCGTCTGTTTTTCTGTGCGCATAAACTGACTGCTATAAAGACAAAGGAAAAGGATGTGCATCTTAAAATAGCCTTAACTTAAATACAAGAAAAGCTACACAGAGTAAAATAGAAACAGTCCATCAGCTTAGTAATAGGTCTGGATTTGGGTCCAGACTGCAAGTGTATTCTCTCATGCTGGTTTTTCTGAAGTAGCACAGGCAGTCTTGGGTAAAAAGACTGACTTTAGTTAAATATATTTTAAATGGCATGATAAAGTTCCCAACTAAACCTATCCTGCTTGGAGTAGGAAATGGCTCATTCAACAACACTAAAAACAGTCAATATTAATAATTACATAAAAATATCTTAATAATTTTTTTAATTTTATTTCTTCCATTATAATATAAAGATGAGCTCCTGTCCCATGTTGTTAACTGAGACAGTTAACATGTGTGGTGTTAGAGCAGTTAGCAGGCTTTGGGGGATAATTTCATTCCAAACTACTTTTTCAAATATTTTGTTTAGTGGTTTTTGTTTTATTATTTACCCTTTTTGTACTTTTTATGGCTTTTAGTAGTTTTATGAAATGAATTATGAGAGATTTATCCTGCTGAATTGTTAATATTAGTTCATATGTATTGTGATTACATATTGAAAATTTTCCAGTGCAGACCATTTTTATGCAGGTGTTTTCTCCTTTGTGTGCATATGTCATAATTATAAACTTGACAGATTTTTTTTTTTTGCATGTGGCTTCATTTTATTGATACTGAGATGATTTTAATTTATGTAAATAACTTCATGAATAAAGAAAAAAAGAAATTCTAAATATCCCTTAAATTCTAAAATATTAAAGTAACAGACACTATTGCGGTTGTTGTAATGCTAGCATGTATGCAGCAAGTTTAAAAATCCAATGTTATATAGGACTATGTCATTTTACGAAATATTATTTATATTCAGTTAGTTTTGTTCTTATTTATTTAAATATTGTTTGATACTTAAACCACCAGGTACTCATTGATTTATCTGAGTATGGTCTATTATTTATGAGATTAAAAGATAAAAATATGGATTGTGCAGAAATGTGCAGTCTGTCATAGGACAAGCAGAAAAAAAAACTAATGTGTAAGGCTGTTTTGACCACTTCAGTCCTGCAGTCCCACACAAAACCTGTGTTATCTTTTTTTGCTGTCTTGTCAAACTAAGATTAACAGTCTATGTAAACTGCAGGTCTCAAACTGCTCTGACATTGAATCAAATTGGGTCACTTTGAAGGGCCGCCATGTTTGTTTTATTATCAGAGCTGTCACTGTAAAATTAAGTTCTTTACATTTTTGTTGATAAATGCTTGGAGGTGAGACATCTAAACTTCAGAGTTAATTTGAAATAAACAAAACATTTTAAATTGTTTTTACTTAACCTCCTGAGACCCTATGTGCACATTTTAGCTTTTCTGCACTTTACACTTCATTCTGCTCAGTGTTTTTGGTACATTATGTGCTATGTACAACTAACATTTTGAATTTAGATTTCATTCTTAAATTATATATTGCGATGTTAGTACAGAAGATGTAGCTATGGGAAAGTATTTAATCAAATTTAACAGACTTCTCAGATATCAAACTGTGTGTGACAGCTCACCTGTCTAAAGTGAAGTATACAAAATTCTGACACATCTAGTCTCCATGTTAAATATAATTTATTATAAATAGATAATGAAGTTACTACAGTTGTGCAAAAACATAAGCTTTCTTGTTTGGAAACCCCGGTGGGATTTATCCTGCTGCTGGTATCTAAGAAGAAAAGGTCAAAGACTGCTTTAAAAAGCTGGAAGCAACCAGCTAACTTCAGTTTTGGATTGTAGCCCAATCAACAGTTTAACAGACTCATTAATTCAACCTGTGACAAACTCTGTTTTTGTATGGTGTTGTAACTTGTGATTTAAAGACAATTCAAACAGTAATAGTAAGAATTCTAGAGCAGAGTGGATGAGGGGAAAAATTGTCTCTTAATTTTATCTTTTAATATAACAGGATCCTGGCTTTGAGGTGAGATTACAGATGCCATATGCGAGTGTTTTACTGTAGTTTTTTTCCCCCTCTTGTTCTTTTTTTCAAGCATCTTGAGATGCAGGTGACAGTGGTCCTCTTGATAGAATTTAGTCCAAGTTGGGGGAGCTTTTAGGATTTATGTGTGAAGCGTGGCTACCACCCTGAGCACCAAAAAACTTCTTTGTATAAATGGTATTTGAAATGTAGTTTTCCTTAAAATAAGCCATAAAAATCCAGTTTCAATCATACAAATACAATTTGCTATGAAAGGATAGTCATCTAACAAAACATAGATAAAATGTACTCTACACACATTATAGAGGCTGGGTACTGGCTCATAGGAAAGCCAGATGTACACAATATTTGATAAGCTTCCACACAAAGCCCACACCTTACCTGCAATGACTCACACTTTGGCAAAGCCAACAGTGTTCTGATATCAAGCATACCCAAAGTACACAACCATTATACAACAGCTGCAAAGCATTGTTATTATGAAAGACATCATTTACAGAAGAATATCTGCCACTGCCAATTATATAAGTAAATCCAGGACATCAGATCATCACGCAACAACTAATATTAGGCTAATGTGTATTTAAAGCTATAGTTGGTGAAAAAAGGATAAGCATAAGAGAATGGATGGATGTTCTTAATCTCATTCTTGTACTCCAAAAGTGCTTTTTACTTGTGATTCACTGATGACGCTTTTTTATCATGTGTATCTCCAGTCACTGGAGATACTTGGGCCATCATCAAGTTAACTGTAGCTGCTACAGTTAACTTGAGTGCTCATTTTTTCTCCTGTTCATCCGTCTGTTGTCAGTTTATTCCTAGAATTGAGGGCAACCTCAAGTCCAGTTTGGAATTACGTTTGGATTTCCAAGCTGTCTCTTGTTGGATTGGTCTCTTGTGGAGGTACTGTGAAAAACAGATGTGAGCAAGTGTGCCTTAAAAAAAACAAAAAAACAAGAAGAAAACATTGACATCCCTTAAGACAGGGGTCTGCAACCTTTAACACCCAAAGAGCCACTTGGATCCGGTTTCCACGCAAAAGAAAAGACTGGGAGCCGCAAATACTTTTTGAAATCTAAAATGAAGATAACACTGTATATATTGTTTTTTTGTTTTTTTTACCTTTATGCTTTGTGTGAACAACTAAAGTAAGTAAGTAAAGTTTATTTATTAAGCGCTTTTCACAGACAGGCAGTCACAAAGCGCTGTACACAAATATTAAAATAAACAATACAATCAATAGACATTATACACAATGTAAAAGATCAAATGTAAATAATGTAAATAATGTAAAGAATATAAAATACGTAGATCAACAAAAGGCTTGTTTGAAAAGAAAAGTTTTTAACTGCTTTTTAAAAGAATCCACAGAGCAACTAAGGTGTGTTGCTTGTGAAATCCATGAAGTGCTACAGAGAAAATTAAATTTTATTTATGTAATTAACACATTTTGAACTCTTAAAAGAAATATAACAAAAGGAAAGACACCCAGCTGAACTAAAATGATCCATGTAGCAAACAAAAACTGTTGTGAGCCACCACCTTTATATCGCCTTTGGGCTTTTGGAGCCTTGACCTGACTTTTAAAAAAATAATTGGGAAAAAAAGCACTATGCTGCCTAAATATTAGGGGTGCAACGATACACAAAATTCACGGTTCGGTTCGATACTTTGGTGTCACGGTTCGATATTTTTTCGATACAAAAAAAAATGTTCATGCCTTTTTAATTTGTCATTTATTAAATTTTCACGGCACATTCCGCACCACATCTCTGTGCGTTCATCATTTGTTTGAAGCCAGCTCACCTCCTGCAACTACTTTTCCAAGAATACGTGTTTCTTTTGTGGTTCGGACTCCTGACATTTCTTTGGAGGTGGAGGAACACCACAGTAATTGCTTAAAGGAGCTTGCTTCTTCGACATCTGTAAGAGTTCTAAACAAATGTCTGTCCTCCTCCTGAAAATCTTATGTACGCAAACACACTTTGCAACTTCTTATATTGTGCACGTTTTTTATTTTGACAGCGAATGCGCACCTGCGGACCACTTATGTGCAGCCCTGGTTATTTAGCTCGTCATATTGCAGCCACAGAAATTCTTTTGTCCATGAAACCATAAAGCTGCCCTTTCTTTTTGCCTTATAGTCTGATTTGTCATAACTTTTCCGTTTTGTGGTAAGCTTTTCTTTGGCTGTCACTTCTTCACCCTGACCTGTCTTATTTGGCTCAGCAGAACTGAAATGCTTTTACACGCTCACTCACATAAGCTCAGCGATTCTCTGCGCGATCAACCTCTCACATGTTTAAGCTTGCTGCGGGAGATTTCACTTGTCATGTTTGCATAGTAAGCTAATGATTGATAAGACGATGTCAGAGGAATTGGTGCGCAAATTATCATCACTCACCAAAAAGTGCTGTCGCTCTCTATACACAGTTCGCGCGATTGCAAAGTGAAAGCAAAAAACAAGCGCAAATTCAAACGCGATTTCAATATGTCACATATTGACAGTGGCTCACTGATGCCAATGACATAATTACCCAGCTAACGAGCTACCACGGATCGCCCTGTGCATGGGGCTGGACGGCCAACACGTTAACGAGCTAACTGCGCTAACACACTAGCTCCCACCCATGTAATTGAGCATTGCGTGGAACATCCAACATACTGTTTTACTTTAGTCCATGACGCGCTTACCTTCAGGGTCATACACATGAAAACCAAAATAGTTCCAAACGCCAGATCTGAATGAGGGTGGGGGAGGTTCAATTTGCCATGTTGCAAGGAGAGCTTAGCTTCTGTCTTGCTAGCTTGCCCTGCGCTCAGTGAATCTGCGTTCGACTACTCCGCCTAGGCTGCACTGTCGAGCGCAGATCCACTGAGCGCTCAACACAGACAGCATCGTCAGAAGGAAAGTTGATAAAATAAGTTAAAAATTTTGTATTGTTCGATACATATGCGTACCGAACCGAAAGCACTGTATCGAACGGTTCAATATCGATAAGAGTATCGTTGCACCCCTACTAAATATGTATTTTACCTGGTTAATGTGTGTGGCGGGGCGTGGTCTGCAGTGCCGCTGCATGGGAGTCGGACGCACCTGAGCTGCACCCGCAATCACGCCTCGCCGCCTTAAAGTCTGTGCTCTCTCTGCTGTTGTGTTGTCGGGCTGTGAGCTGAAAAGCTACAGCTGGCTGTATGCGTACAACAACCATGTAGGGCTGCACGATTTTGCATAAAATGAGAATCACGATTTTTTTTGGCTTAGAATTGAGATCACGATTCTCTCATGATTCTCTTTTCCAGTATAAATATTTATTGCACTTATTAACTGCACATCAACTTCGTAACAGTTGAGACTGAACATAAAAACAACAAATGTCTCACATTTTGTTGTTGCCGCAAAATGTTGTACTGCTTGAAATTCCGTCTCCACCGTTGCTCGACACTGCGTGTATAGAGCAGGTAGTGCAACAATAGAAAAATAGTTGCAGCACAGCACTGTGTAGCGTTTGTCTAAGGTGTTGATCATTTTCCTAAATCACTCGTTTTGCACAGTGTTGATGGGAGCCATATCTTTGGTCAGGTGATAAGTAATAGCCTCCGTAATTTCTTTGTGCCTGCGGGAGCTCGACGGGTATAGGGAAGCGCTGTATAAGGTTCCCGTTATTGATGTTTGGGTGGTTGACCGGGACGGATTTTCTCCTGTCACTTTCTCGTCATCCCTGACGTGCTCTCGGTTGTTTTTTCCCTGCTAATTTTAGCAGCCAGCTTCTGTATCACGTGGTATAAGGCTCCGCCCTTGTCATTTGTTGAGCAGGAAGAGTGAGCGCTTGTTTTCATGCAGATTACGTCCCGGATCAAAATGCGGTACAATCGTCGTCTTCTTTTTTTTTTTTTTTTTTTTTTTTTTTTTTTTTTGTTTTAATAAATCGTTGTCATTTGGAAATGAGATCGCACATAAGTATGAATCGAGATCACGATTTTCTAACGATTAATCGTGCAGCCCTACAACCATGTGTGAAAAGTGGTCAATAAAGAGATGCTGAAAAGCATGTTCATGTAAACATCGTCGGGTCTGCCGCGATATGTTTACAATGAGACTTCTGGTCCCGAACCTCTGCGCACAGCGCCTGCAAATCGGGGCTTTCATCTTTATGCAGGACTGTGAGCTGTCATCTGTGAGGCGTGAGCGATGTTTGTTTTTAACATGGTGGAGAACAGCTGCCGACATACTATGGATCTGAAGATCCAGCTACCCGGGGTCCGGCTTCCGCGAGTGTGACGCTTATTTTGAGCAATGAAAAAAATAATAAGATATAATTTTATTTTTAAATTTCAAAATCACAATAATCTTCCAATTTAGAACTACAAGTTAAAAAAAGAACTAAACACAAATAAAATACACTTGAGCTAAATACTTCTAATTTAATTTCACAAACCACCCGGAGCCGCAAAATAAAGACTAAAGAGCCGCGGGTTGCCGACCCCTGCCTTAAGACATCGAGCCCCAGGGTCTTTTGTATTTCACAAATAGGCTTTTTGGGGTAACTGCATACAAGCTCAAATTGACCCTAAAATGGTTAATGCAATGTGCCTATGTTAGGTTGAGCAACAGAGGTTTGTGTATTTCCCTCTTATTTACTATTTGTTAAACGTCAACTTTAACCAGAAATGTAAAGGGAAAAAAATCACTTTGTAAAACTGATGATTGTCTTTTGGGCAAAGGCCAAATTATCTTAAAACCCTGCAGAAAGCTGACATGTTCAAATGCCATCATATCAAATGAAGACAAATACCTGAGCTATTTTATTTTCTTTTAAAAAAAATATTTTATCTAATTTAATCGTCGAACAAGGAATACGTTCACATTTTTTAAAAAAGGAATATGTATATTTTGTCACGTTTTTCTTTTTTTTGTGATATTTGAGATGATGGGGATATGTTAAAAAAAATCTTCAATTAAAAAGAGGTTCCTCTAAAATGATACTAATCCTAAAGCCATCAGTGTGCCAGTTGCATTTTAACTTTTCCAAAAAACCCACGGCACTTGGGCCTTTCACAGGGTAATGCAGCAAAATAAATAAAAGATAAGGATTTGTACAAGTCTGCAGTGATCGAAAACTTGATCTCGTAGGTGAATATACTTGAGGATGTTGGTAATCAATCGCATATAACATGTTTTTGGTGTTTTTGATTACATTTCACAGAAAACAAAATCTGTATGTTTGATTTTTTTCCTTTCGATTCCTTTCCTTTCCTACAAAGCATTCAGTAACTGCTGCAGGGTAATATAAGCAGTACTTTACCAGTATTTTGAATGTTTTAAATAACATTTTAAAATTGCATTCATTCAGTGACTTCAGTAGGTAATAATAATAATAATGTGCAACTAAAAATCAAAACAGATGTCAGTTATAATTTATATATATATCATTTCTATTTTTTGAACATTGTTTGCTGTTAGGAGGGATGCACTCAATGGTCATATTAGTACTGACCTCAGCGTTTAACTCTTCCAAAATGCGGGTTACAAATGGGTAAAATCATTAAAAGTATCCTACGGAGCCCATGGAACTGTTGCGGAAGGCATCACCAATAACATTACAAAGAGATGAAATTGATATTGAGCAGAATTGAGTTCATTTTGTTGGCGTTATGCAAATGTTTCCCTGTTGACGTAGAAAAGTCATAAAAGAAAAGCCTGATGTTTTCAAGCAGTATTTTCTGTGGGAGAAAAAAACTGCACCAGAGTGCTGGTGTTATTTTGGTCCCTGTAACTTTGCAGTTAAATAGTTAGACACATAAGTTTTAACACATTTGTTGATGTTGTTGAAGTTTTGCAGAGGTGAATTCTGATAAAGAAATCCAAACAAGCCAGCAACCAAGTGTCTTCAATAAATAACACATGTTAAATTCCTACATGCCAATGTTGTCATGCATATGCCATGTGGAATTAAACAGTCAGATTTTATCATACTCATTTGCAGGGTGATTTCCACACTTATATAATGGATTTGACATTTTATGTTTTTGAAAATAGAAAAACTACTTAAAAAAACACCTTGTTACAATCATTAAACGCAGTATTCACAACATGTGAACTAATTCTGATGCTTTATCTTTTTATAATACGTATGGTTGGTCAAGGTTAAAAACACATGTTTTTATTGTTGTATTTGTTGTAACTTTTGCTGCCATGATGGCCAGTTCTCTCTTGAAATGGAATTTAAATCTCAATGAGACTTTCACCTGGATAAATAAAGGATAATAAATTGTTTAAAAGTAAAGGTCCTTCAAAACGGTTGATATAGTAATCAAAGCAATGCAATCAGTTAAAATGACAAAGCATGCATTAAATATGCGCCTCATGATCTCAGGACCCTCAAAATTCAGACATTACAATTTTTTAGTGAAATGGCAAACATAGTTCACAATCTCATGCTAGAGAAGATGATCTGAACAAGTTCCCGATGCCTTATATTAAATAATTTACCGCTTGTCATCTATAAAGTTAAGCAGTAAAAAGATGCTCTCTCAGTCTCTTTTAGGTGATATACTAACATTATAAGCGCTATTGTTCAGTCTAACAGAAATGACTCCTTCAGAGATTAACAAACAATCCTGAAATTAATAATTAAATAGTGGAGTTCGAGCAATTTGCTGTTGCTAGCCAAATATCCTTTTTATTTTAATGTTTTTTTTTTTTTTTTTTAAAATTTGTTTATTTTGTTTTAAAGGCCAGCTAACTACACAGTGATGTTACAGCAGGGAACCTCATTCATGATGATTTCATGTTTGGTAACGAAAGATCTCTACACACTAAAGCCTTTTCACAAGTAGTACTACTGCAATCTAAGAATCAAGAACCTTTGTTCTTTGTAAATTTAGTTATAGGTTTATCAGTGTGTGTGGAATTGAATTGATTTGAAAAAATTACATGTGAAATGTGTTCCAATCACATGATCATTAGCAAACTTCTCTCTCTAGATTCAGTAGCGCTCTGACTGTTGTTAAATGAAGTTTGTGTTCACCAAAGCAGAGCACAGTTGTCCATTTTTAAGCCGGTAACAGAAAACAAAAGACTCAGTGTGAACACGTCTCACCTTGCAATCAAATTCAATTAAACTCCGTGCATGCCATTGTTAGTAGTTACTGTATGTCTTTACCAAGTATTGTACCAAGTTTCACCCTACAGTTGTGCTTGTTTTTGTGTCTTATAACCTCTGATAAACCAGTTTCCTGTCTTTTCAGCCAACCCCTTTCCCCACTTTCTCCACCCTTCCCTTTTCCCCCTGTATCACCCTGACGTTTAACCATTGCAGTGTTTCTTTATGTAATATAGGGCTACATTCCAAAAAGCAAATGGGAGATGGACACATCAGAGGCAAAACTTGGTAGGTATTTATTTTTTAATGATGATCCAGTCATTTGCCTTTGTCATATAGAGCCTTCTGCATCATTAAAATGTGTTTTAAGTGTCATGTAGCGAGATCTGTGAAGTCGTGTGTGTATGTTTTGTTCTTTTTTTCCTGTTTCTATTGTGAACTTTGTTTGATTGATGCGATTCTTTTGCATTTTGATTGAGTCACTGGTGGACTTGGTCAAGTTACTGGTCTAATGCTTTGTTGCTGATGAAAAGCAATAATAGTTTCAACTGGTTTCTATATCCCACTAAAGACCAACCAACAGCCAAACCTCATCATTATTAAAACTGCATATAGGGCATACAGCAAATAAAAAAATATTTTAAAATTCTTTTGGGGGGGGGGGTTTAAACGGGTGTTTTAGCTTTATATCTACATATAATTCTTTAGGAGCGTACAATTTTGGTGCTCTGAAGGGATTTATTCAGAAAAAGTTTGAGTCAAAGCTTCTTTTGGCTGCTCCTTTATTGATGAGGGGTCACCACAGTGAGTAGCTACCTAATGTTTAATTTGTTTAATCTCCCAAAGGGATTTGAGTCTCCTCCCAGCATTGAACTGGGGATCTTTTGCGCTTGTTAGTACATTAGAGTACACCGTAAACCATAAACCAGTTTATGAATTATGCTTATAGAGAGAGAGAAATTATTTGATAGGACTTGTACAGCTGTTCTTCATTTAGTTGAGCAGGTGTTTTGTTAGATGAGGCTTATGGTGTTATAATCAATAACAGCACAGTACCTCCAGGCTGATCAGATCTAGTACAAACCGCTATTTATGTTGTTAGCATGTCAACAGGAAACAGTCAGTTACTGAATGAGACATGGGCTGCTGTTTCTGTAAGAATACCAGGAAAGCGCCTTAAGTTGTTTCCATTGTGACTGTAAATTTAAAAAAAAAAAAAAAAAAAAAAAAAGGTTAAATTTTAAATAAAGACCTCATTTCTCTTTAAGTTAAAAAGACACATTATAGACTAATTCTTTGAATAAAAAAGATCAGGTCCTGGATCATCGTTTTATGGAGCAATGATAAAACAGATGTTACTAGTTGTCTCATAATTTTATTTTATTTTTTGATAAATGAGTGATACCTTGTTGAGGTTTTATGTTGTTTTTATGGGGGAGTAGAGGTAAACTGAACGGTAATCTTCAATTTAAACAGACAAGTTGGATGGTCTGGGGAGTGGCGGGAAGAGGAAGCGTGAAGGCGAACATATGGCAGGCCTCGAAGACTACCTACAGCTGCCAGATGACTATGCCACACGCATGTCCGAACCTGGAAAGAAGAGGGTAAAATTTGACCTGACCATCTATGAGTGCATTTGTTTTTTAGTGAGGAAAAACCAAAAGTTCAGGGTTGTTTTTTCCTTACCATTTCTAAGAATGCACTGATACAACAGCTAGCAAATCAGCAAATATGACCTTTATCAATATCAGAGGCTGATATGTATATTTATGTCAGGTGTGAGCTGGCTACATGTTTAAACATGCATTTAAACAGTGAACGTCAGTTCACTAATAATTAAAAAAGAAATATAATAGAAAACTGAATTATTTTTGGCATTTATTTCACAGTTGGTGTGTCCCTAGTAGTTTCTATGATACTGAATGTTCAAAGATGTTACTGAATTATCTGAAATCATTTACCCATTTCTTGTTCATAACATGATATCCTGGGTTTCTCCCTGGTTTTTTTGTTTGTTTGTTTTTTTTCCCAAAGGTTCGATGGGCTGATCTTGAAGAGCAAAAGGATGCAGATCGAAAGCGTGCTATCGGTTTCGTGGTGGGTCAAACGGACTGGGAGAAAATAACAGACGAGAGTGGCCAGCTGGCACAAAGAGCTCTCAACCGTACCAAGTATTTCTAAGAAGATAATCTTACACTTTTTTTGGTTTCAGTGAAAGGTTCGTATTTTTCCTATTCATATTGTTCAGGTTGTTAGAAAAATTGTAGATGATGTTTGTGGCTATTAAGTCATAATATTCTACAATTTAAAATATTTTAATCAGAATGTTTAATGACTCAAATGAGAAGTTTGAGGGAACTTCTTTTGTATCAGTAATATTGGAAAATATACTGAGAGAAATATTTGGTCAATCAGCCAGCCATTTTCCCTGAAAAAGATTCGACTTACCATTTCCAAAGTAATCTTATTGAGTTTGATCGGGAGCATACAGATTAAGAATGACTTATATGAGAATGCAGGTAACACTATTATCTTCTGTATTTAACAGTAGTTAACAGAATGCCATAAAATACATGAAATTTCATTGTTTTAATGCAGTCCTTATTGTCACATAAAACAAATAAACTTGAGTGAAATTTAACCGTGAAATTACCAATATCATGCTTTTCTTTCTGCAGGTGCCCAGAATGTGAAAACTGCTGAAGCTTACTGGCGATGAAATTTTGATCAGGGTGATTTCACCAGCTGTTATCTGTTTCTTATTACATTCATTATTACATATATTAGAGGCTTTTATTTCTCTGGATATAAATCAAATCAATATGTAGTTTATAATTCTCTGATACGTCTAGTCTTGCATCCTATCATTATTCTTATGTTTGGGTTCTTTTGCTGTTTTATACTCTTCCTAATTCATGTACTGTATACCTGTAGCAATGTTTCTTGGTCCATCCATAGTTTTAAAAGAGACAATAAAAAACACAATCTAAACTTTCTGAGTCTTACTGAATTTATCAGGTGGGTTTTATGATCTACATATTTTGTATAAAATTGTATTTTGTTAGAAATGACCATGTAGATCAGTTGACCTACTTTGATTTTCACATGGCATTTTCTCACACAAAAGCTTTAACACTTTGGATTGCTTTACCCAGTGTCTTTACAACATCTTTAGAAATAGCTGATGACCAGTTTGAAATTGGACTGTTGGCAGCATCTGTTGAAATGGTTTACAGTGCATCCTTAACCCTGAAACAGACAAAAAAACCAAACAAACCCAAATTGTCAAAATATGGAAGAACATTTTGTAAGGGAAAAATCAGTCCACTCTGGGTTTGGGGTTCTTAGATGTCCCGTTTTTAAAAATTTTCTGTTACTGTTTTTTGTTTTGTTTTTGTTTATTTTTTTTAATTATTAGAAAAACAAAACAAACAATTCTGATATTTTTTTTTTTGCACTCAAAGTCAAAATAAGATGTTGCCTGTACCACATTTTGATTACTATACCCTCACTGGCCACCTCATCCCTGTTACTAGTACTTGGTTGGGCTTCAATTTGCCTTCAGTTCGTGCACATTTTTTCAGCTGCACATCCATAGTGGAGTCTCCCGTTCTACCGCTCCCATTCTGAAGGTGCTCTATTTGATTGAGATCTGGTGAATGTGGAGGTCATTTTAGTATAGTAAACGTGTCATGTTCCATAACCAGTGTGAGATGCTTTGAGCTGTTTACATGGTGCATTAGCCACCAACACATAATGGGTACACTTTGGTCATAAAGGGAAGGACAAGGTCAGTAACAGTACTCGGGTACGTCTGGCATATGAACAGTGCTCATTTAGTTCTAATAGCCCTTTTCCATAAGTACCTACTCAGAACAACTCAACATTTTTTTTAGGGTTTGCCATTAGGTCATAGTACCTGATATCAGGTACTTTTATAGTACCTACTCAACTGGGGTTCCAAGCGATCTGAAAATGTGACATCAACACGCTGCATGCCACTGATTGGCTAGACAGGGACGTCACTTGATAAGTCATGAGAGAAACTCCTTCACGAAAATCAAACCCACCATTTTTGAAATCCAGCAACGATGGAAATGGCTACACAGAAACAACACTCAGAGTCTAACGAAAAGCCACAGACTGACTGCAGGTGTACCATTGTCTTGATGTCCACCTTTGTTGTGGCATTCCGTGTTGCATACAAATGGCGTTCAACCGCATTTGTATAATGATCGTACGCACATCAGACGGTACTCTGTTGTCATGGAAAACAAATTGTCAAGCTCCAACTTCTGACTCTACCATCCCAATGTCGCACCAGAAATCAAGGCTTATTGGACTCATTGGTCTTCTCCTTTCCAATTTAGGTGAGCCTATGTAGCATCAGTTTCCTTTTATTGACTTTAAGAAGTGCCACCCGATGTGGTCTTCTGCTGCTGTAGCCATTCTGCTTCAAGGTTCAATGTGTTGTGTGCTCAGAGATGTTTTTCTGCATTCCTTGGTTTTGACACATGGTTATTTGGGGTTACTTCATAAACCCTAGTGATGGTTATGTGTTAAAAACCCCAGTAGATCAGCAGTTTCTGTAGTACTCAGACCAGCCCAATTGGCATCAACAAACATGCCACATTTAAAATCCCACTTTTTCTCACTCACATTTTTGACTTCAGCAGGTTTGACCATTTCTACATGGCAATTAGCTGATTAGATATTTGCAATAATAAGCAGTTGAACAGTTGTACCTAGTAAAATGGCTTCTTAGTGTGAAATGTATAGTTTCCCAAACTATTTTGCTTTTTTTTTGGCCCCTGTTTGCTGTTGAAATCAAGCACATCAGGATTTTATTTTTTATTTTTTTACAATAAATTTAATCTGGATTACCGACATTGTTACTGGAGTAACTGAAGGACACAACAAGGATCGACAGTTACAAACAGACAAATCACTTCTGATGAAGGATTAAATTGGCTTTGGACCATTGGTTGAAGTGTGCCATGTGGTAAATGAATGGATGGATCCAGGTGGTAAGTATGGAACAAAGCAAGAAACTATTCCTTTTTGTATTAATCCTTTATTAATACTTTTTTAACTGGTTCACTGACATTGTAATTGTAGAATTGAAATGGTTTGTGTTCTATATATTTTTGTCATTTTGTTTGTATGTACAGTAATAAGTTCTGTTCCATCAATATTAAAGATTTTGTAAATTCCTGGTTTGGAATTTATTTTGTGCTTTTTACAGAAAACAAAGTGTGATCTGTGACTCGTCGTGTCAACAATAAAATATTTTTAATCATGTAAAATATGTATTGTTGCTATATAATATAGCAAAATACATGCATCTATCCAGCCAATGATGAAACAAAAACGATTGACAGTAGATATATATACACCCCACTGCCATCAGTATGGCAGAATCTACATTACTTTTCAGATGGCCAATCTTTGTTTTTAATTTAATAATAATAATTAAAGTATTTTTTTTCCTCATGAAGAAATGAGTAAGTCCACATTGTGACCGGTCACTGTGGCACATGATCATGATGTCTCCTGGTTCTTATACAGAGTGATGACTTTTGAATTCAGCTGGTACATCAGTGTCCAGTTTACAGATCACCTTGTAGATTGCCTTCTTCCAGGATGGATCACGATCTTTGCCCATTGAAATGGCAACGTAAAACTCTCTCAGTGTAATCTCAGCAACTTCCAGGAATCTGTCGGGCACCTGTGAATCCACACAAGAATTTCTTTAATGGGGGAGAGAGGGAATATCAGTCCTTTGCTGCCATTCTGTTCAGCCTGTCGTCGACAGATAGTGTGAATTGTATATGGCACTATATTTTAGATGTGACTCTAACCGAGCAAATTCAGGTAAGTAACAAATCAGGTCTTAGCACAGAGATTGAGAACAAAATTAAAGGAAGTGAAATGATCAAGAACAAATATTATTTTAGCAAGTTTCCCTGACACTGATTCAGCCTTGTCCCAAACTAAGGTTTATGGTCTGGGATCAGGATTAATCCATGTTTGGGAAACTGAACCAATGAGTATACAACTACCTGTGCTGTAATCAGCTTTTCTTATTTTGCAATGTGAACCTTTAAGTGTTTTAAACTACTGTCATGTAACAAAATAAAAGTGCATACACAAATTTTCCAAAATGGACCTGATAAGCAATGTTATGTTATTTAAAGATATGCAATTGTTAAATCTGGTGAAATTTCAAATGAATACAGCGAGAATATAAGTGATTATAATAACGGTGGGGTTTGGTATGGGTATTTTTTAACATTTAAAACATATGCACAAAGATTAAAATCTTATTTTGCACAAACTCATGAGAATATATTTGTGACGCCAAGAGTATTTGAACAACATGTCCAGAGTTTAAAGAAATGTATTTATTAGCAACAACACTCAATAAGTTCTATTGGTGGATTTAATGAACAGGTTTAGGACGTATGTATAACATCAGTTTTTCTTTTTCTAGCTGATGTACTTTATGTCACTAACAGCTGACACTAATATGTGAGATGGAATTGCAATACTTGCTGTGTAATTAGTGTTAACCATATATGGACTGTGCTAAATTATTATACAAAATTTCATTGTGCATAAAAAAAACTCCCTATTCGAATGGCAGTTATTAGTTTTACAGGTTTACTCAGTCCAGTTGCACAGCTAGCACAAGTATGTCTAATGAAGAATCTTTTTTTTCCTTTTCTTAACCAATCTGTTTGACATACTTGTAGCTCCTCTTATGCTTGCTTTGCTGTCTTTGTCTTCTCCCACTCAAAGCACAATTTATAGGTTTAATTTCTCTGTTACTCATTTGGAAATTAGAGGAATACTCGTGTTAAAGCTTAAAACAATTTCAGTTCCTGGAAAACTAATGAATAAAAAAATATAGATGAAAGTTCTTAGTTTTTAGTATTTGTATTTTAGTATATGTTTGTTTGGTAACATTGAAACAAACAATAACTAAACATTTTCAACAATTCCACTAAGCCTAACAACTCTGGTAATCACATGAAGGTGTAGATTTTATTAGGCTGATTCTGATTTCTATCAAATCATGCTGAAATTGTCTCAGCCTTTAAGATCTACACGGAAATGTGTTTTAATTTAAAAGTTGGACAATAAAGAAAAATAATGGTTGTTTTTATTTGCAGAAGTGGGAAATCATGTTGCTTCATTAAAACTCATCACAGTTTTTAATGGTTTAAGTCATACTGAGCACATATAAATGACTACAATCTGCTATTTAATTACCAGTGATTTAAGCTTCTCAGTACAAACAGTCATCATCAGGACGTTTTAGTCCATTGTACTGATCAGCTCTGTTCACAGTGCTGACATTTACTCTGTATTAATAAATGTGCATTTTCAAAGCAAATCTTTATTTAACATATTACTAAGTGCCCTGACTTATTTTTTTTCTTCAGTAAAGCTTGTCACAGCTGCTTCATCGAAGTGCAACACTCACATCAATATAACATATTAAACCTTTCTTTATATGAACTCTATGAAATAATTTGTGTCATTTGACCTTTTATGATCTCTGTGCATTAACAGCTCAACGTGGGCACATTATGAATTAGAAAAATAATCATCGTGACCGTCTGAGAGAAACCATAAGATCAGAATAGGTCAATTTCTGCTTTCTCTTCATCAGTAGTTACAAATTATTAGGTTGTTTACAGTTTTGCAAACTTAACATTAACTGGGTGAAACATAACGCTTAACATCTTACTCTCTTATCCTGTTTCACTGCAGTCAACTGTTCAATAAAGGAAAAAACACTATATTTGTACTATACATGGGTGAAAAAGACCTCTCCACATGGGGGTTAAATCAGACTGTAGAGAAAATTCTTACTTTGAAACATGCTTCTTGGGGGTTTTTTTTGTTTGGTTGTTTCTAATTATTGCGTATTTGCTGCAGTTTCACACAATTTGTACCATTTTCAGGTAAAGTTCACATTTTGGAAAGGTTAAATAAACATTTTACTCAACCCTTCAAAGCCTGAACGATTAAATAAATGCCAGAAATTTTTATTTATTTTTTTTTTTACAAAATTCTGGGGTATTTAACGAATCTATTATTAATTTTTTTTAAACTGAATTTAAATATTAATTTGCGTATATTTTTGAGTTTTAATTTGTTTTGTATTTGCTTTTAATATTTTTATTTATTTGTTTTCCAATTTAATACTTAGAAAAGCTTCTTATTTTGTATTTTTAGCAAATAAAAAAATCTCATGTATTAAATATGAAACACCAGGCTTTAAGGGGTTAAAAAAGAAAGAATGAGAATTACGTAACATCTACACAATATTAGTCATAATAATGTAATGAATCTTGGTAAGCTGTATTCCTTTATTACTTTTTCTGAAACCGATACGGCGACATAAAAAAGAGGAGCTGCAGATACAGTGGACACAGTACAGTGTTTCTAAAATAAAGATGATGCATGGTCAAAAATGAGGCTATAAATTAAGAAATACCTGAGTGACACCTCACGACTCGCTTTTAGGAAGCAATCAGTGTGTTAGAGTAAAACAAGTCCTCAGTTGTTCCTCACCTGGAAGTCGCTGGCTTTGTTGTAGTGCCTGTTGAGAGCCCTGAAAAGTTCTGATTCTCTCCCCACAGTCAGACCCCTCACGTCTGCCACTCCTTCGATGAGAGCGTGTCGAGCAAACTTCTCCATCTGGATGTAGTAAAACTCCCTGAAGTTACTGAACCACTTGATGAGCTGAGAGGTGATGGAGCGCGTGAACTGAGGAGGAAAGAAAGGTAAGTGAGCTTGTCAAATGTGACAATGAACGTTGTTGTTTTCTGATTTGTATGTTTTACAGTGCACACTACAATATGTGAAGCAAATAAAATCACCCATGAAACTATTTAACTGTCTTCTGTTTTTTTTTAAACACACTGTGAATTATATGATGTCGTCTTTGGTTTGTGGATTATGATGCTGAAAACGATGTAATAATAAATCCAGAGGTTACAGAGGACTCTTTGTATGTTTTCAGGTTGAGACTTTTCTCCCAAAATGGAAAGTAGCATCGCTGTTGCTCAAATGCAAAATGAAAGAAATTGTATAAATCTGTAAATTCAGCACATGTAACATGTTTTCTATTCTGTGAGAAGGACGATAACACGACGTGCAAGAATCCAACTTGCAAGCCATCTCTCACCTGTACATCATGGAAACACATCTTCAGCACAAGTGAACTCGGGTAGCGAGTGTAGAAAAACATAAGCTTTGCTTTCTTCAGATGGTTTGTGGTCAGACCCTCCTAAAATTCACCAGCGTTAAGGACAAAACGCAAAAACAAGATATTTTCTCTCCAAAACTGATTCATTTATAGCCAATATACGATGAAAATGTTGATTCCACAATGGGTAGGTTTATTGTCTTTTTCTTTAAAAGGGGTGGCTGGGAATCAGGAGGTCCAGCAGATCATTTACTAAGTAAATAAAGTTTATTTGTAAGTGCCTTTTAGGACAAAACCAGTCACAAAGTGTTTAAAAGAGGTATTAAAAACAGGGTCACCTACCGATTGGAAGGCCAGTGGTTCAATCCCTGGCTCATCAAGTCCACATGCCTCAGTGTCCTTGTTAACATACTGAACCCCAAATTAAATTGATGTGTTTCTGCTTGATAGAAAGTATTTAAATGAGACTTCTAGTACTTACAGTAAAGACTTTAAAGACATCTGCGTGAGATGCTACAGTATTCAGATATACTGGAGGTGTTCTGTCACTGCTAAGTGCTACTTAAAGCCACAGGTTAACACAAGAAATTAGAAAGGATACATTCAGCATGTACAGGTTGCTTTTCACCAGGCTATCAGACTCTGTCTTCACATGAGGGAGACCAGTGCTTTCCAAAATCACCGGATCTGCAGACACAGCGTGAGTCTGTGGGCTTCTCACAGATCTGGAATTGACCTTTGATCTCACTTTAACTGACTTCCAGCCTTCTTCTGAGTAACTGTCCTGTAGGCTCTTGAGAGCACGGTGATTCTTCTCTGATGCTTGAGATTCCTGCAGGGCAGAGTCAACGATGAGGAAATTTGGAGATTTTGGACGGTGGTGAGCTGGTAACCTGGATCTTTCCAGTTCGTGTTTTTGCACAACCAGAGACAGAGCTTCTGTTTGAACATCTGGGGTTTGCACCTCTGGAGTCCCACAACATGGAAGTCTCAACTTATCATCATCACTGCTCACCGATGGCTGAAGAGGCGTATCAGTCTCTACATTTTCCACTTCATATGGCGATGTCTGTAAAAGCGGCACACTTTTGAAAATGGAGTCAACGCTCTTGCTGACAACTCTGGACAACTCGTACTTTAGAACATCTGCCATTAGCCTTATTCTGGCCGGTTTGGATTGGAAGTAGTTCATCAATTTAACCTTCTTCCATCCTTGATATTTTAGACTCGAACTGCTCTCAAACTCACTGTACAAATCTGTAAACGCATCACCAGATGTTTTGATGGAATCATGGGCTTCACTCACTCCATCCAGGTGAGTAACCTTTGTTCTGAGCTGCCTGGGGTGCTGATGCTGGCTCTCCAGCTGCTTTCTTGTTACCTGGCTTTGAGCCGTGCTTTCCATGCGTTTCTGAAGGTAAGGTGCTTCTTGGTTCTTTTCGTCATTGTGCATGCAGTCAGTCTCTTTACGCTCCTTTGTTTTCATTTCTGTGTCGTACATATGAGTAGGGCTGGTCATACCTTTGATTATATTTTCTACTCTCGCACGCTTTGCTTGATGGCCTCTGTTCAGGTTCCAGTCATGGTGACCATAAGAAGTGGGTGCGGGAGACGGGTGTCTTCCCATGAATAAAGATCCACTGGTGCTGCCTCTGGATGAAGTAAGATCCAGTTGACTGGAATACATCAAACCAGCATCTGCACTGCTATAATGAGCACTATCTGGTAGTGTTTTCATGTTCTCACCTTCTCTGTGTAAGGTCAATGACACGCCTGACGAATCTGAGTTTGATAGCATGAGGTCAGGCTGAAAAGAGGAGAGATGCTCTGCAGCACAGCCATCCAGGCAGATGTTGCTGGAGGAATACATGGCTTTGCTCCAAACACAATGATTCATTCTGGTAGGGTTAAAAAGACAAAAGTAAAAAAAAACACTTATGAATAATAAAATGCATGCAAGTAATAGCAGGAAAGAGAACTTGGTACAGCTAGTGGAGACATCTTTCTCACATATACATGATATCCCTTTTTAGGTTGCAGGTTACCTCATTTTTAAAAAGTGTCTATTTAATTGAAATTAAACTAAATAAGTAAAAATACAAACAGATATTAAAGTATCATCAACATGGCATCCTTTTTACTCGATATGCAATATAAAACTTACCTGTCTTACAGCTCAGTGGAAGGGTGCAGGTCTGGGTCCTGGAGGAGGAAACTCGGTTATTTGTAGTGGTACAGCAGAGAGCGCTCCAGAAAGCAGGAGGTGTGTTCTAACATGTCAGCCTATCCCGTCCCCGTAACCTACCGCATTGTTAATAAACATATGAATCTTTGAAGGCTAGTAATGAATAAATTGTTACTTCTTTATGAGTGTATTCATTCATTGTGTCTGTTTTCTTGTTTCTCTAACACCGTGGTCTGCATGATGTGTTATCAATTATAAGTTGTTTTAGTATAGTTTGCAGACATGGTACAGTCCTGTTAAATAAATTATTTTCATTATGTTATAATAAGAAAAGCTAAATTTATTTAATTTTAATGACAATATTTAAAGGATTAAAGTTCATGGTGAGGCGAACTATGACCGGAGTGTGAGTAATATCCAGTCTGCTCCCACCGCCCGCTACGGTGGACCCCTCCAGTCCAGCCGCAGTGGTTCCTCCCATTCTTAGAGCTCTGCCGGGCTTCCGTACCGCCGCTTCAACCGCTGTCAGGACCAGGCAGACACTCCCCGGCCACGCTATGTTATCGCGATCTCCGCGTGTTTACCGGACGCTGTGCCGCTCCCTGTCAGCGGCTCGTCAGGTAGGCTGGGAAGAAAAAGCCAAACGAGTCTGTGTTTTAAAAGCGCTTCGAGGAGTTACAACATGGCTAGCTTGTTAGCTCGTAAACGCAGGGCCTCGTCACCAGGGACAGACCTGCAGGCACACTGACTGAGAGGCAGCACAAGTTTGTGAAGAGGTCCCGCACACCCACCCGTTCACTGTCCCGCTAACTGCTTTGTTTCTTGGTAGTTTTGAAAGCCCAGCAGTTGCTGTACACTGCTATATGTGACAGGCACAGTCTGAAATAGGATGATGTTTGTGTGTAGAAATAGCCCGTGTCCGACGTGTGTGTAACAGATAGCATGGCTTTTCCTTCACAAGTCCAGCAGTGCGTGCAGATGCATGTGCTGAAATATGAGCTGGATGGTACTAAGCGTCTCCTCAGAGTTGAACTGTACTTCTCATGAGTGTGCTGTCAGTGGGTTCAGTCTGCAGAGCTGTGCTGATAATGGTTATCTTGGCTATCAACACAGCTCCTGGTTGAGCTGTGTTGGTTATCAGTTACTTGGATAAAAGCGATGGAGTGCAGATTAAAGGCTGGCATTTTCCCTGAAGCCTAAAAAAAAAAAAAAAGTGTGGACTCCTCTTTAAGTCATGTTGGTGGCTTTGCGATGACACAGTTGTGCTGCATGCTTATTTTTTTTAATACTGCACACACATCAGCTGGATTTTTATAATAGGAATGCACAGGTTTTTAGGCTCTCATTGACTTTTTTTTTTAAATGATAGCGGGCTATGGGAAAATAAGTTTCCCTGCAGTTGGCACTAACAAATGTTTATTTGTTGTGTTACAACATTTTTGTGTCTAAAGATGACATTAGGGCAGTTTAGTTCATGAGGTAATAAATACAGTAACAGAATAAACAAAACAAATAAACAAATATTTGCCAAATGATTAATTTAAAAATACACGTGAGGCCAGAATTTCACAATCGGTACATCCCATGCTTACAAGTAGGGCTCTGATGAATTGTTGTTTTAATTAGTCAATCTAAGTTATAGTTAAAGGTACAGTGTGGGAAATTTCAACACTAGATGTCAGTAGATTGCAGTCAACTGAATTCTGTTTTTGTACTATGGTGTACAAATCGGTTTATTATGTATGTGGCTAGCCTCTAGCCATGTATATAAAACACTAGAAGGTGGAACAGTGACGTTTATCTCGTCCACTGTGGTTAAAATGGCAAGGCATATATTTTTATTGCATTCATTCTACATTTATGACAAGGGATTCATTTCTTGGGAGACGTAATTACACACTAGTCACTGTATATTTATGAGTACAATATTTTATTTACCATTTAATAACCTAGAAAAACTGACTGTACCTTCAAATTTCATTAGTGAGGTGGTTCAAGAGTAGGGCTGCCACAAACGATTATTTTGATAGTCGACTAGTCACCGATTATTTTTGCGATTAGTCGACTTATCAGATCGTGCATCAATTGGATGTAAAACGTACAGCTTATTGCACCAGCAGCATCTGCTCTTATATAACTATCATTAGCTTACAGCTTTAAGTTTAAGGTATGTGCTCTCACCGGCTCTAGTGAGCCTTGCCCCCTGCTAGCTATCGAGCTGGTGGGTAACAGATGTCTCCGAAAACGTCGGAGCGCTTTTGAAAATATGTGGTGTCTTGATAAACTGAGCAGATATTTGAGGCTTACACAGCTACATTCTCGCCTGAAAATATGTTAAACGTTTATTTTGTGACCCAGAAAGAATAATAAGAGTAATATTAAAACTAACTAGCTGCCGCCATTGTTGAAAATTGAGCAGGGCCGCGCTATGAATTCTGGGACACTGCTTCTTCTTCTTCGGAGTTTAACGGCAGCTGGCATCCTTGAACATGCAATGCTGCCATTTTCTGTTTCAGTCCGTTGTTACACTCTTAAATACTACTACTTATTCCTGCGTCTTTTGGGATCTTACAAAGCTTCAAATGACACGTCGACTATTAAATTAGTCGTCGACGATTTTGATAGTCGACGTATCGTGACTAGTCGACTAATCGTGGCAGCCCTATTCAAGAGCAGGAAAAGACACAAAACAAGCTGGTGTACTTCTAGTGCTGGTTGCATAAAATCTGTGCCATATCAAATACAAATATTGATTTCAGAATCAGAATACTTTATTGATCCCTAGGGGAAATTATTTAGATTTGTTTTCATGCGTGCAACTCCGATGTCGCACAGATGTGTGGTGAATCCAGTTATGACAGTCTTCAAAGTTTCTCTTTCTCATATCTAGCTCAGATGGGAAACAGTCCACTCGAGCCATGTTCCCACGGCTTCATTTGGTTTAGGTGTGGTGCTGCCGGGATAGGGCGTGCAGGAAAACGGGACATCCACTTAATGTCCGATCAGACACGCGTGACATTTGTGTTCTCACGTGCACGTCCGCCAGGTAACATCTGGAAAAGTTTGCATTCAATTAAGCAGGGTGTGTAATCACGTAAAAGATCTGTATTTTTTTAATTCCATATATTATTTTTACTGGAAAAATGCTTGGGGACACACTGAAAGCGGTAACGCAGGATGAGCCAGTGGTTTATCAAGCTGTTAACACTTGGCTGCGTGCCTCCAAGTACTTTGAATAGTACTTTCTGACAACTCCACCCTGCTCCGGCAAGCCCAGAGTAAGCAAGTTTAGCTCTGGGGCACAAGTGACACCGCCAGACAAACATTACTGTAAAAGCAGTCATAACTAGACATACCTCTCCTCTAAAATACACAGACGACTTATATCAGGCTGCAGCGGACTGGCCTTACAGAAGCCTGTGTTGTCAGCATTGGAAAAATCTTGTGGCTATAGCTGAATGTTAAAAGTATGAAGGATCTTCGGACTGTTTATTTTCCACTGGGGAAAAGCGAAAAGGGAGAGAAGAAATGCAGAATCATCAGAATGAAAGAGAATCAATCATTACAGCGCAGTAGATGTTTTGTATTGGCAATATTGTATCGATACAGAGAGACCAAATATCGTTATTTCATTTAAATAAATTAAAATGTAAAAGGTGATTAACAAATTGTAAAATAGCAACACCTGATCAAGTAATTCACTGAAAATGAAGCAAGATTTAAATTTTCTCTACACCCTTAATCGGATAAGTGGATGGATGGGACAGTGAGTGGGTAGATAACTGCGAAGTTATATCTTCTGGTCAAAAAAAAAAAAAAGCACAGCCTCTGTAAAAAAAAAAAAAAAAGAAAAATTTTTAATCGAAATGAAGCAAAACAGTCTGCAGTTTATTAGAGGATGAAAATAATTCCTAGTTACAGCTGCTCCAATTAATCGAATTCTTTTTTTCATATCTTTACAGCTCAGTGATGTGCTGGTCCGACAGAAAACATCAGGTAAGCAAGCTTGAGTGGACGGAGCGTTCAGGTGGATTTTAGAGCCTGGATTTCGGGCCACTCTTTTTATCCGGTCTCTCATGAATAACCATGCTCAATTAGCGGGTTGTCTGAAGTAGAATAAGTAATGCTGGCTGAATGGCGAAGATGCCTGAGGAGCCCACAAGTGGTTAACTGCAGCTTTCAGAAAGCTCCACTCATATCTTATGTTAGAGCATGAGGAAAAGCGGCGGCAGTTTGTGCTGATTTTCTTTCCGTGTCTTTTGTTTGTTCCCCTCAAGGCCACACCATCTGCAGCCGGATCGTTTACAGGAAACCTCAGCCGTAAGTTTGTCTCTCATGTACACAAAAATGTCGTCCGCTGTACAGAATGAATCGAAATATTTGATCTTTAAGTGTGACAGTGCTGCATGTGCTTTTTAACGCCGTCATTTAACACTTAATGTGAGCTAGACCTAATCAAAAATAGATCAGCCGGGTGATAAATAATACCACAAACTGAATCCCTTAATACATGCTTTTATCTATGTATTTTTTTTGTTTTTTCCAATCAAAATAAATCCCTTCTTCTTGACATTTAGATGTGATTTTCCATCATCAGCCAATATCTACCAAATAAGATACTTTAAGACATCTGCTCATCACAGTATGTATCAAATCTGTCTTTAACTAATGTTAGCATCATGCTTTGTATCTGTTCTGCATTTAACTGACTGCAAAATGTTTTTGCATTTGCTTGTTTTTTTTCCACAGGGGATGAAGTGGTCACAGTCAAAACTCCTGCATTTGCAGAATCAGTTACAGAGGGGGATGTGAGGTGGGAGAAAGGTTGGTGTGTATAAATATGCCACAAATAACTGACCGTGACAATAAGCCGAATATTGGTGGTAAATGTTCAACACATTGCATGCTTTCGGATTGATTGTTTTTATCGATTCATTTCCAGCTGTGGGCGACTCCGTGTCAGAGGATGAAGTGGTTTGTGAAATCGAGACTGACAAGGTGTGACAGAGGAAACGTGAGACGGTCTATTTTTGGAGGGTGGGGGTGTTGTTAAAATTATGACAGATTTCTTTGTCTTGTGCTTCCAGACCTCGGTGCAAGTCCCCGCTCCTGCAGCCGGTGTCATCGAGGAGTTACTGGTGCCTGACGGAGGGAAGGTAGAAGGAGGAACGCCTCTCTTTAAACTCCGGAAAGGAGGTTTGCCTGTTTATTTTCAGTAACTTGAGCCCAGTTTACAATACATGGGAAAAATCAAAGACAGAACATGTAATATTAGTTCTATTTGGTGTTTAAAACATGTGTGTTGCAAATTTTGCTGTGAATGTCCTACGGATGAGAAAAAAATCGGATTTTTAATGTTATGGAAATTGGAAGCAAAATATAATATGGCAATCATTGCACCTATACTGTATTTGTCCTTCTCTACTTCTTTCTTCTCAGCTGTTGCTGCCAAAGCTGCCCCCTCCCAAACTACAGATGCACCACCTCCAGCAGCCGAAACCTCTCCTCCACCTGCAGCCCCAGCTGCCACTCCTCCAGCACCACCACCACAGCCCGCCCAACCCAAGCCTGGTGTGTAGTTTTATGTAGTTGCTGACTGTGTACTCATGTGTACCTCTGCATCATTAGTGCTGTCAAAATTAACACGTTAACGCAAGTTAATCCGCCATCACGGTCAACACGATTAACAATTTTAACGTAGATCTGGTGGTGACGGGCAGCTGAACCAGTCAACTCAATATGGAAGATTATAAACGCACATTGGGCTTCTAACACGTCACCCAGCTTGCGACAAATCACTCACGCAGCATCGGGGGCTCAGTAAGTCTACCTCGGACATATTGACTGACACAATTGTCAAGTTGCGACAAACTGCAGACGTATTAACATAATTGAGAACACGCGCTTTACAGAGCTTTGGTGCCTCGTTTCAAAGACTTGAAGTGCCTCCCCAAGAGTGACAGAGAGAGTTTTTTGTTAACATTAATGTTCAAGATGTTCAATAAACATGTTAAGTGCGTATATTTTCCCTTTTTTCTCGAGTCTGTTTGCTCATGCAAAATGAAATGCGATTAATATAGAATAAAAATGAATGATATTTAATCATGATTAATCAAAATGAATCCACAGTAACCCTGTGTAATGAATCTGATTAAACATCTTAATTGTTTGACAGCACTAATATATATTAGCATATAGGTTGTTTTTTTTTTTAAAAGGTGTATTTCACAGGAGAGAACCTGTGCTAAAAGACTGAAGAAAACTATTCCAATTCTCTTTGAATTTAAGCACACATTCTTTGTGTCTTTCTGCATTTACTTCATTATATTGCATGAATGTCAGTTACAAGCTTAAATATAAAGTTGAAAAAATGTAATTGCAACCAGGCTATTGATCAAGTAAATGCAATTAATTACAGAAAATTGTACGATTATTTAGTTAATTTTTTTTAAATCTATTGACAGCACTAGTTACAATCAATTCATGTTGGCTCTCACACCTTTGTTTTACAAGAGCTATGTATTAATCAATGATTTTTGTTTAATTATTAATATATGTCTTTATGTTTTTACTTAGTTTCTGCTGTCAAACCCACTGTTGCAGCTCCAGCCCCCACAGCAGCTCCTGCAGCTCCAGGAGTGAGAGGAGAAAGCAGGGTAACACACTCGTCGACACAACATTTCATATATTCCTCTGTTACGTCAACGTCTATAATAATTTGGCCTCAAAATACAGACGCATAACGATGACCGTTGTTTCCCGTGTCCAGGTGAAGATGAACCGCATGAGGCTGAGGATCGCTCAGAGGCTGAAGGAGGCTCAGAACACCTGCGCCATGCTGACAACCTTCAATGAGGTAGACATGAGGTGAGCATCAGTCCAGATTTTTTTGAGCCGTACCTAAGGCTCCGGATTTCCATCTTTTTCTCCAATGTTCAAAATTTCAGCAACATTCACGAGCTGAGAAAACTCCACAAGGACGCCTTCTTAAAGAAGCACGACACCAAACTGGGTTTTATGTCGGCGTTTGTTAAGGCTGCTGCACACGCTCTGATCGACCAACCAGCCGTCAACGCTGGTAAGAACACACAAACATCTCCTCTCTCACAGGCAGAGCTCAAGCGGCCAACTTTACTGATTAAAACTTCTTTTTGTTATTTTACAAAATGCTTTTGCAGTTATTGATGACACAACCAAAGAGATCGTCTACAGAGATTATGTAGATATTAGCGTTGCCGTGGCCACTCCAAAGGTATGAGATTTGAGTCTCTGTAAACTACTGTTAGATCTCTTGACTCCTCGGATTTTTGCTCCAGGTAACATGGATCAGACATTAACCAGGTTTGACTTTTAGGGGCTTGTTGTACCTGTGATCCGGAATGTTGAGACCATGAACTTCGCTGACATTGAGAAAGCCATTAATGCTCTGGGAGAAAAGGTAAATGATGAGAGACAGCACAGACGTCCTAGAATCATTTCGTTTTGAACCATTTCATCTCACTGGGAAAAGCAGTCTTTCAGATATTTGTTGTTCCTGTGCACCCCTGAATAAATGAGTAATTCCTTTGCGTTTTGTTCCTCAGGCTCGTAAAAACGAGCTCGCTGTCGAGGATATGGACGGAGGCACTTTCACCATCAGCAACGGTGGTGTGTTTGGCTCCATGTTTGGCACGCCCATCATTAACCCACCGCAGTCTGCCATCCTGGGCATGCATGGCATCTTTGACAGACCTGTGGCCGTCAATGGCAAGGTGAGAATTGTGTTAACTGATGAAATACAGAGATCTTTCTTTAAATTATAATCCTAGAATCAGTATACAGTTTTTCATATATAATATTTTTAAGACTACTAACTACTGTCTGCCTTGGCAGGTTGAGATCCGGCCCATGATGTACGTGGCATTGACGTACGATCACCGACTCATTGACGGCAGAGAAGCAGTCACCTTTTTACGCAAGGTCAAAGCGGTGGTGGAAGATCCAAGAGTCCTGCTCCTGGGAATGTGACGTTTCCGCCACTAAATTCTTATTTAAAGATACTCGGCCGCATAAAAATGAACTCCACATCACAGAAAACGCACAAAATAGTCTGTACAATTATTGTTTTTTACAAGCGTTGATACTACAGGGGCGTACCGGGGTTGTGTTCCAATGCTCATTGCATTTAAATGCATGTCATTACCTGTAACGTATCTGTCAAGTTGCCTAAATTGATGAAACTAAAAGTTTGCTACTTTGATCAGTATTTCTTTTACGACGTTTGAATTAATCAAATGGAAATAACTTCAAAAACAAGACAAAACTCTGGCTTTAACTCCACATAAGCCTGTCTAAAGATGCGTTATGAAGCCTTCGGATGAATGAAGCGGTATGCAAACTCACTCTCATCACAGTTGTATAATCATAAAACAGAATGGCTTTTCCAGACAGCAGCTGCTTGCATAACATTTCCCCCCGCTTGTTAATTAGTGCTCTTGAGCCACTTTTTCCACAGTAGGGCCGAACAGGGATAATTCAGATTAGTTCAAGATGTTGACGTTAACACTGTAACCGGCAACAGCCTGGAGAAAATGAGTCAGTAACCAGGAAACCAGGTCTTTGTATGGAACTTGTGTGTACAGCAGTGCCATGCCTTTAAGTCCACATCAACTCTCTGTTTGACTTGGTTTAATCATATTCCTGCCTGTCCTGTGTTGTATATAGCAATCTAGTATAAACTTGCCTTGCTCACTGTTGTCAAGGTTACATGCTCTGATCCAACTGTTATCAGTTATTTAGTAAAACAAACGAACATTTCATTTTTGTTCAGCAGAAACTGTACATAACAAAAACCTCATGCTTTTTTACATAGATGCACACAATTTGTTACTTTATGAAAAATATGTTCGAAGTAAAGTTCAAAGTGCACAATTTGCAGGTTTTTATGCTGGAACATTCATTTTCATTGTCCAGTCTCGTATATGAAATGCTTCTACTTATTTAAAGAAACAATTTCAAACATTAAATCTCTTGATTTATATGTACTGAAACTTGTCTCACACTTTTCTTCTTCATGTTCATACATAGGTGTTCTATTCTCCTCATGCTATTTTCAAGAAGTCTCTGAAGAAGTCTAGTGAATTATCCCAACTTTACTCCTGATCTTTCAAAAAAACCCTTGTCTTTTTGCAGATGAACTGGACATTACACATTCACATTCATCTCCTGGAAAGTCTTTGTCTCTTTTTAAAAGGTCTTGGAAAAGCAATGCCGGCAAAATAAAAGCAGAGGGCCGAGGTAATGGACGTCTTTGCGGCCGATCTTGGCTAAAACATTTTATCTCGTGCCAGATTCTGTTTCGCTCCCCGAATTCTCTGCCGCATGTGAGTTGTGTGCCAGCGATGGATCTTCAAAGCCTCATTAGCCAGCCTGCCGCTCAGCTCTTGAGAAGCTCCAAATAATGGGATCATCTCTGACAAAGTCTTGAGGGTTGCTTGGCCCTTTCTCCCACTTCACAAAAACAGGCTCAAGTGTTTGCAGCTGTGTATGATACCTCTTCAGTATTTCTGTTTACTTTAATAATCACAGGGCACAATGGGTCCTAATGTACGTCTTTGTTTCTCTGCCAGCACCTACACAAATGTCTGAACAACACTGTTTGGAGGAAAAACACAGAATTCATTACGCGGGCACAAAAAACCAAAACATTACATTACCATGAGAATACTGGAGGTTCTAATGGGCCTGAATACAGCAAACAATGATACAAGAGCTCCTTTAATTTAATTATTTACTTTTATTACCGCTCAAGATTCCATTAGCGCTTTTGAGATCATGATAATTGGCAGCGTATGCCAGTGGGTGCATAGATATCTGAAGGGCCTGTTGGCAGGTTTTATGTTTCGTCTTCAAAATTTGGCCAAATCTGTGAATTTCCAATGGGACTGCTCAATAAGACGTGGGTTTCAAGTCTTTGTGTCCATTCAGATGAAAGATGGCCCATTAGAAATTGGCAGCTAGCTGTTTGTTTTGATTAAGCCACATCAGAGAGATAATTTACCTAAATTATTCTGTTATTTTTTTTCTCGCTTTCAAAACAAGCTCATTGTGTCAATACTGTTATATAAAGAATTATATTTTAGTCCAGCTGAAAAAGTACATTAAGAGAAATGTGTCCATTACTGGACAGCTGATTTAAAAAGCTGAGTACACTCTATGTACAGGTTTTTTGGGAGCAGTACTGCATAAAAGATTGAAGCACTTAAGATGTTTAGTTCAGTTCAGTTTTTTTTTTTTCCAGTTCATCCTCCAGTCTTATTGGCGAAACCTCTGATTGGTCCCAAATTCATTTAGCATCAGTGAGCATGACAGAAAAGCCAAACTGAGCCAGAATCAGTTAGAACAAGAAGACAGTGTCCTGTAAAAAGGAGTGAAAGCCTGAAGCCCACAAAAGAGCTGTGGCAAGTTCTTCATGTTGCTTGGAACAATCCAGCTGCCAAACACCAGATGCAGGTAAACTGTTTGTTAATACAGTTTATGATTTTTGTGACTTTTTTCTAGGTTTTTTTTAAGCAACCTCACACTAATGCATGAAAAATCTACTCTTTCCTTTCTGCTGCTCCCTCCACAGCTGCCCCTTACTCTCAGGTCCACATTCCTGCCTTTGCTACTGTCTCCTGCCTTCTAATACACTTCATGCCTTTGTTGCTCTTGTTCCTAAATGCTTTCACTTTGCAATAATACCGCTTATAGTTGATGGTGAAATATCTAGGAAGGAAGAAATTTCACAAACTGACAAGGGCATCCCGTTACAACACCACACTTGGATTCAGTGAGCTCTTTAGAACGACCCGTTCTTTCACACAGCTTTGCAAACGTAGACTGCAAGGCTGGGTGCTTGATTTCATGTGGAAAAGGACTGAAACCCCCCTTAAATTCAAAGACGAAGAGGTGTGGCCCAATACTTTAGTCCCTATAGTTTGCATACTGAAGCATACAGATGGGCTCAAATTTGGATTCAGTCTGGATCTGGATTCTACAAAACCTGTTTCAGCAGCATTGACAATAAAACCCAGGTGTTGACATAGAGGTCAACATTCATGTTTAGGAAGATCCAGAAAGAGTGAAAGAAGCACCAACCAAAACAGACGGTGGTTTGCTGACACCTGTAGCTCATCTCGTAGACAAATCTATGGAACTGTTACTCCAAGTTTCTTTGTAACACATGCCTGTTAAAAAACTAATAACTGGGGCTCCTTTCACTTAAAAGTTTCAAAACAAAGCTAAATCTCTGATAAAATATTCAAAAGAATAATGATAATTAAACTGTCAGTTTAAAGGGTGACGCATCTTCTGATCACCCATAGTTGTATCACAAAAAGCCGTTTAATTGTGACACAAAAAACCGACGCAGATGAGACCGTGCGTTGTGTCATTGTCTCCTCTGTAGCTGCATCTGGAGCCACCTGGCAGAAACCGATAGCGCTGCTCGATATCACACCTTGAGACAATTCAATTCTGCACACTCTTAATAATAATAGTAATCCCATTCGGCAGGGCCTGCATAAGTAATGCTCTGCATGCATATTCATAAGTGTACCGTTTCCTTTGCGGGCCATTTCATTCAAAGCTAACGAATGTGGTGAAACAACTGGCTCACATCTGGCCCTATTCTTTGTGTCGCCTCTGTCCTTTGATATGGACCCCAGCTCTTTTCTTCTTCCTCCTCTTGTTCTGTTGTCATACCAGAAGATTATTTTGGATGGAGAGAATGAGGCAGAGGACCCCGCCGGCCGAGCCACAGCTCACAGCACTGAGGTTGGTGCAGCTGGTTGATGTCACAGGTTCAAGTGTACACACTGAAGTGGACCGATTTGGATTTAGCTAAAACTGTGAAAAAAATTGCAAAACTGTGCTTTTAGTTGAAAGTTATACTAGAAATCAGTGAAGGAACTACTGCATATTAAGGAGAAAATCAAGTATAAACTCCAACAACGTTTATTTAAAGATGTCAACGGCCCTCCCAAATCTTCCTGTTAGTGATACTGTGTCTCCACGTCTATGACAGCTCAGTCAGCTGACTGCAAAAACAGAGACACAGTTTAAAGAGAACCTGACATTAGATTCATGGCTGACAGACGACGTTCTGAAGATATTTCTCACTTAGTAAGTGTTTAACTTGAAACACCCCTGATTACATTTAAAGGCTTACTTCACACCCCAGACTGTTTTTAAAATGGATGTATGGATGAAACAGGATGCAAAGCAGCTTAGTTTGAGATTTCACAATGGGACATCACTGACCAATGACAGCACAGTGCCTACGTCCATCATTTATATACAGTCTATCATCCACACATAAAAAACAACCTCACTGAACTCTGTGTTCAAATGAAGACAATAAAAATATTATTGAAAATACTGTGGGGTAAAAAAAGCCCGAGTTAAGATGATTCTGTCAAACTTGGATTTCTAAATGAAAAGAACAAGAAAATAAACTTTTTTTATTTAACCTCAGTGCTGTCCAGGTTTTCAAAAACCCAGGCAAACTAGAATAAATGAACTGCATTTGTTAAAGACATCATTAGGGGTCATTATGTGCTGCTGTTTGTGTGTTTGCAGACTAACCTGTACACTATGGTTGCCGTGCAGTTCTTGTCAAACTTCCTGACCAACCAGCCAAGCTGCTGTTGATCCAGAGGTATGTTAGCTTCCTGCATGTGTGACAAGTTCAATTTCCCAATCGCTCATTCACGCAAGAGTGGGAGCTACAACTTACTAAGTTAACATTCTGTCATAGATTTGCTATCGTTGCTCATGAGGTGCATTATTACATTATCACTGCAGCATGACAAACCGTTAGCCTGACCTTTACAGCCTTCCTGAAGGCAGAGGTGGAGACTTTCATGGTTCCCTCTTTGTCCAGAGCCTGGAAGAAATCCATGATGCTCTTATTTTGCTCTTCAAAGAACTTCTACAGAAAAAAATATATAGAGAGAGATCTTGTTTTACAGTTGGAAGCATGTTAAAGAGGCTGCTAAGACTTCTGAAGTATGAACTGAAAAAGCAGTAATGATTTTATTAGGGGTGCAACGATACACAAAATTCACGGTTCGGTTCAGTTCGATACTTTGGTGTCACGGTTCGATATTTTTTCGATACAAAAAAAATGTTCATGCCTTTTTAATTTGTCATTTATTAAAATTATAAATATTTTTTATTTTATATAAATATATATTTTAACTGAAAAATGTAGAGTTTTTAAATTTAATGTTGCTGAAACAAAAGTAATTAAAAAAATTAATATATCTCAGGGCTCTCAAAATTTCAAAATCCCTGGTAGCCCTTCGGGCAGGGACTCTTCAGTTTTTGGTAGCCCAAAATAAATGTAAGTAGCCCGAATAAAAAAGAGAGCAATTTTTTGATTGATGTTTTGTTTCCTGTTTTGTTTCCTTTACAATATTATACATTAAAATATAATATTGTAAAGGAAACAAAACATTAATCAAAAAATTGTTGAAAAACAAATTACAACATTGTATAAAAATTACAATCATCAACTCAAATACTTGGTTCTAATTGAACAGAAATTTCTATGAACTTGTAAGAACTGTGTAGGACATGAATCAGTCTGTGTCACATCCTGAATTTGAAATTTCCACTGAAGTCACGGGTAAGAGACAAGTGGAACCAAGATCGAGGCCATTTGCTTTTTGAAGTTTGCAAAGACTGCTAAATTTTGCCAGTGGTAGTTCACTCTTTGCAACATAGTACGCTGTTCTAAACAGATTTTTCAGGTTTATTTTTAGTATGTTATTTGCAATTGGTGTTTGTTCTGGGAAAGATATTGCAGACTGAGCAATAATGCATTTCTTGCATTTCTCATGGGTTCTAATGGGGCCTTTCTTAAAATGACTGGTCCCAGTAACAAAGGCGCTTGTCGACTCAGAAATCGAGAGAAAACCAACAACACACCCGGCAGAACATTATGTTATTTACACGGGTGCACATAAGTGGTCCGCATGTGCGCATTCGCTGTCAAAATAAAAGACGCGCACCAGATAAGAAGTTGCAACGCGCGTTTGCGTCCATATAAAAAGCACTGTTTTTGTCCGCTAGAGTGGGATTTTCACGGCACATTCCGCACCACATCTCTGTGCGTTCATCATTTGTTTGAAGCCAGCTCACCTCCTGCAACCACTTTTCCGAGAATACGTGCTTCTTTTGTGGTTCGGACTCCTTCTGACATTTCTTTGGAGGTGGAGGAACACCAAAGTAATTGCTTAAAGGAGCTTCTTCGACATCTTTAAGAGTTCTAAACAAATGTCTGTCCTCCTCCAGAAAATCTTATGTATGCAAACAGGCGTTGCAACTTCATATCTTGTGCGCGTTTTTTATTTTGACAGCGAATGCGCACCTGCGGACCACTTATGTGCAGCCCTGGTTATTTAGCTCGTCATATTGCAGCCACAGAAATTCTTTTGTCCATGAAACCATAAAGCTGCACTTTCTTTTTGCCTTATAGTCTGATTTGCCATAACTTTTCCGTTTTGTGGTAAGCTTTTCTTTGGCTGTCACTTCTTCACCCTGACCTGTCTTATTTGGCTCAGCAGAACTAAAACATATATGCTGCTGCTTTTACACACACACACATAACGCTCAGCGATTCTCTGCGCGATCAACCTCTCACATGTTTAAGCTTGCTGCGGGAGATTTCACTTGTCATGTTTGCAAAGTAAGCTAACGATTGATAAGACGATGTCAGAGGAATTGGTGCGCAAATTATTATCACTCACCAATCAGTGCTGTCGCTCTCTATACACAGTTCGCGCGATTGCAAAGTGAAAGCAAAAAACAAGCGCAAATTCAAATGCGATTTCAATATGTCACATATTGACAGCGGCTCACCGATGCCAATGACATAATTACCCAGCTACATTTCCGAAAGAATGCAAAAGCATTGACATATATTTTTCCTTCCTACAATAGCCGGACGGGCAGGGCAGAGATAGATTTTATAGCCCGACTGGAAAAATCGATTTTGCAAGCCCTGTATCTGATTGAGGAATCACTCATCTTTGGAAAAGAGAGTTTATTACAGAGAAATGTCTCTTTCCAAAATAAAAGCTATACTATACGCTTCTTCTGGGCTATATTCTCAGCAGCATATTGTAGCGGGTCAGGGCTGTTCAGGGTTCTGTTTGTACAGTTATGTTTTGTTTATGTTGCCATAGTGACCGGTGACGCCCTCTCGCTGCAACGGTGTGTCCTTCCGGGGTCAGAGGGCGCCCTGTGTGTTGTTGTTGTTGCTGTGCGGTTGCCGCGCTGAGCAGTTAGCTAGCGGCAGTGTTCTTCTGCAGATGTCAATAAACGGCTGTGCTCCCTGGCTAGCTCACGGGAAGCAAGACCAAACGACACCTCTGTCTCCTCGTTGTCTGAGCTCGCCACGTTAGTGTCAGAAGTGGGATGATGGTGGCACCCCATGTTCTGACCCGAGTGACTTTTCCCCTGCCAGTTGTGACCTGCCCGTGTGCCAAAAGAAGGCACCTGGACATTTGCAAAGTGAAAGCAAAAAACAAGCGCAAATTCAAACGCGATTTCAATATGTCACATATTGACAGTGGCTCACCGATGCCAATGACATAATTACCCAGCTACATTTCCGAAAGAATGCAAAAGCATTGACATATTTTTTTTCTTCCTACAATAGCCCGACGGGCAGGGCAGAGATAGATTTTATAGCCTGACTGGAAAAATCGCTAGCCCCGGCACGTCGGCACAACACGGCAAATCTCCGTTAACGAGCTACCCCTGCCTGGGGCTAGACACGTTAATGAGCTAACTGCGCTAACACACTAGTTCCCACCCATGTAATTGAGCATTACATGGCACATCCAACATACTGTTTTACTTTAGTCCATGACGCGCTTACCTTCAGGGTCATATGTCACATGAAAACCAAAATAATTCCAAACGCCAGATCTGAATGAGGGTGGGGGAGGTTCAATTTGCTATGTTGCAAGGAGAGCTTAACTTCTGTCTTGCTAGCTTGCCCTGCGCTCTTCCTTCTGATGATGCTGTCTGTGTTGAACGCTCAGTGGATCTGCGCTCGACAGTGCAGCCTAGGCGGAGTAGTCTAACGCAGATTCACTGAGCGCTCAACACAGACAGCATCGTCAGAAGGAAAGTTGATAAAATAAATTACAAATTTTGTATTGTTCGATACATATGCGTACCGAACCGAAAGCACTGTATCGAACGGTTCAATATCGATACGAGTATCGTTGCACCCCTAGATTTTATTGATTTTCCCATCTTTTCCCATCACCAGTTTTCTCAGCCTTCTTGACAATGTACCTTAAAGATCCCAAGTGCCAATAAGTTCTTGGTGACGGAGGGCAGAATATAATACTGGAACCGCAGAGCAGGGTGGGTCACGCGGGTTTCTTCCAGCAGCTCCACAAAGGTCTCACAGACAAGCACACTCTGCACTCACACAGTCACAGACATATTATGATCATATAATATTGTGATTGTGTATCTAATTACTTTTGGGGGCTTGTATACAAAAATGTACTCCACTGCGGTGGTGTACAGAGGCAAAATTACAACAAATGCGTCATTAACCAAAAACAGACTGTAAATTAAAACAGATACTACTTTTATTTACACCTCAGCTTATATTCTTTCGCGGCACTTACAGAAATATCGATCTCCTCCAGTGCTGATTTCATGTTGTTTTTAACCGTTCTGAGCAGCGTGGCGGCTCCGATTTTTGTTATGGGGTTGTGAGAGAGCTGAAACGCACACGCAAAGACCAAACATGATCTGAAATTCATAGGGTGCAATGACGTTAAAATCGTTACAATGAAGTATTGCTGCAGGAGTCTTTTACTCACTTTGAGAACCTCGAGGGTTTCGTTGGTGGCCAGGCCCTGGCAGAGCAGCCTTACAGCTTCATCGTCCACACAGTTAATGCTGAGGTCCAGCAGCACAAGTGTGTCATTTTGTTGCAGCACTTCAGCCATCAGCTGTACCTCTGGACGGCCAAATCCACTGTTCGACAGCTGGAGCTGCTTCAGTGTTGCGTTTACCTGAGGAAAGAAAAGGGGGGAGAGAAGGTCAGCAACGAGAGTTAACAAAACTGAACTCTTTGCTCGAGTGTGTCATTTTAGTCACCTTTAGACCAGCAATCAGAGCCGCATTGCCACGTATAAGAAAGTGATTCCAGCTCAGATTTAGGACTTCAATACCGATGTTCTCTGCTACAAGGAAGTGAAATACACATTTTTACAAAGTCACAATACATTTGAGACTAATCTACAAGCTACATGTAAAATTTTCTCAAGTTCAAGAAATACTTTAGGAATACTTAATACTTTACTATTAAGTAATATATCAGTGGGTCACATTTCTCTTTTATAGGCCTGCTTGTTTGTTTTCATAATTACTTTAGTTTAGAAAGTCTGTACAGCAGCCAATCCAGGACTTCAAACTGCTGAAAATCAAATGCTGCCCAACCAAAGTACATCTGATCATCACACGGACCTAAGATGAAGTATATAGTATTTAGTTCTTTATGTTTTGTTGATGCATTTTGATTGCCTGCTAATTTGCTCTGCTGGCTTTACTTCTACTACCAGACCGCCATTGCTTCAGTTTTATTTCTTCCCTACTGCTGACGAGATATAAATTCGAGTTCGAGTTCAAGACCAAAAACAGTCAGAAAATTAAAAAATGTGTTATTTTAAAATCCCCTTTTTTTGTTTCAGTTCTATTTCTTATTTAAATAGTAGCTGTATGTATGGAAATGTATGTAAATATATAATGTGACTTTTTAGTTAAAAATCACAAAATGAACCACCTGCAATACTTCCACAGCCCACCAGGAGGCTAGAACACCCACTTTGAGAATCAATGCCGTGCAGCAGAATTTGTCTTTTTCTCTAAAATACTTAAACTACTACAATGATATAGTATAATATCATAAGGGCACACTGACTATATTTCATAATGGAAGGAAACTCAACAACAAGAACAATAATGCTCAAACAGCCTTCACAGTATATCTACTAATAAGAAGCTATAATCCTCAGCTTTATAGCAACTTTCTTTCCCTGACTCATTGCATGATCTATAATATTCTTTGTTATCACTACAGAGGTGTCCTCCCACATGAAGCTTTATTTATACGGTGCAAAATTGCCTCAAGGTACTTCCTATCTTCACAGAAACAGGGAGGGGGTAGCCATGAGTGGCAACTGATTGTGGGTGATGGGAGAGAGCGCAACTCGCAGAGAGAGAGAAGGCCGAATCTAATGACATGCTGAGTGCTGACAAGGTGAGCAGAGAGGAAATGCTCAGTGGATCACAGGAAGTCACACAGCAGTTTGTGCCTATAACAAGTAACTAAGGGATCCTTCTGAGTCACCTGATTCAGCCCTAACTATAAACTTCATCAAAAAGTCAAATCTTAAAAGACACCAGAGAGTGAAGAGTGAAGTTCTCTATTAGGACAATATGGTACTACACCAGCGGTCCCCAACCTTTTTTGCGCCACGGACTGGTTTATGCCCAACAATATTTTCATGGACCGGCCTTTAAGGTGTCGCGGATAAATACAACAAAATAAAACTAGTACCGGTACCGAAAAAAAGAAAATTTATTCATAACACACCTGAAAAGCCCAAGGAAAACCGAGTAAACGATAAAAACGACAACAAAATAACGCTGAAAACCGATAAAAACCCTGAAAACTATACATTTCACACCTGAGCCTCAACTCTCGCGGCCCGGCACCAAACGACTCACGGACCGGTACCGGTCTGAGGCCCGGGTGTTGGGGACCGCTGTACTACACGGTCCATATTGTCCTAATACGGCCTGATTATTCAAAATGCTGTTTGTAAGGAAAACAATTTTAAATTCTAGACTTAACAGGGAGCCAATGCAGAGAGAGAGAAATTTACAGCTGGATGTTCCAAAGTGAGGATAGCTTGTTTCTACCCTAACGCTTAAAGCCCAGATGCTATTCCAAAATTGTCAAAAGCTGCTTCATCATTAGAATTTCTAATTTACGAAAAATAAAAGTAAAGCTTTGCATTAATTTGAAGGATCTAACGTGAACAGAAATAGAGATGATCTGTACCTAACATGACACCCAGGTCTTCTCCTCCTGCATCGCAGATGCAGTTGTAACTGAGGTCAAGCTCTTTGACCACAAAATCATTCTGTTAGATAGGAAAGAAAATTCTGAATTGCAGCATAAAGCACATATAGACGTGTGTAATTCATTATGTATGCGGCATTCGGCAGTCTGCACTCACCTTTAATGCTTCTGCCAAGCATTTAGCTGCAGCGTCACTAAAGTCATTTTCTAAGAGAACAAAGGGAAATGAGAGAATTACCTTCTTCATTTCGCTGCTGTATTACAGTGATAGACAGAAGTTCATGTCAGCATAGCTTAAGACTTGGCTGAGCACCTGAGAGGTTGATGGATTTGAGCTTACGATTGTCTGACAGCATTTTGGAGATAACCTCTGCTCCTTTAAGGCCCAGCTTGTTGTCAGAAAGATTCTGAAGAAAAGACAAGATTGAGATTTTTGTTTTTTAAATAACATTAAGGCCATTTCTCTTGCACATACAGCAAGAGGATTACATCTACACAAAACTGAAGTTTTGAATGTGATGTTTTTAAAGTCGTTACTAGACTCTGAATGCTGATGTTTTCAAAAAGCATCGCCATCAGATACTGTGTCCCTTCAGCCTGAAGTGAGTTCCCTTTCAACTCGAGGTGGGTGACTACACCGTGACTCTAAAACATTAAAAAATAAATTAATAAAAAATGATACAATATTGTTTAAAAAGTACAAACTCATTTGAAATATGTTACAGACTCATTACATGACCAGAACTTGATCCAGCATGACCTACACCATCTTAATTTGGGGATTGCATGAATAGCTAGAAAAAAGGATTACTTTCAGAAGGATAGCCAGAGCTTTGGCCCCCAGAGGTCCCAGCCCATAGTAATTCAGGTCTAGAATAGCATCATCCAAGTGGCGGAGGATGCAGGAAACAGGAACGGCTCCTGTCTGCTTGCAGGCCTTTAGATACACGTCTGATGGGGACAAATTCAATCTCCTGCTGGAGGTGAAAACTGAAATGAAAATAAGAAGACGTGACGGGTAAATAAAAAAAACACATCTACTATTACGGAATTGTTTTGCTCCATGAACATACTATCGTCTTCCAGGTCAGTACTGCATTCATCATCACTGTGCCCTGCTTGGCCCTTAGTGAACTTGATTTCCTCCTGGGATCCTCTGGACAGGACTGACTGAACAGAGGGCTGCTGCTTTTCCTCTTGTGAATTGGACTGAAAATCCACACTGTCTTCATGGATGTTATTCATCACGGCACAAGATCCTGACAACCTCAAGTGTATGTTTGGAAGACAACATAAGAGGAGCAGACAGGTAGGATTCACTGCTGCAGGCTATTAGACTGTTTAAGCAACACTGTGTAATTTTTGTAAACTCCTGTGCACTGCCACTTTTTAGGCATTAGCATCTATATGAGAGCAAAGAGCTGCACATGAAAGTCTTTACACTGAATTTATTAGGGATGTGCATGATTTACAATATTCAGATGAGTTCTATTTAACTGCCCTACAATAAAAGAAGAAAATGTGATCAACTATGCAAAGTACCCAGACCCGACCGACAAAGTGAGATGAAAGTCTAAACATGTACAGATATTGACAACTGTCAGAAAGGTTATGTGTGGCACCCCTTCAAAAATATATAAAAATGGGGCACAATTAAAGCTACCGAGTCTACCACCACTATCCACAGTAGCAGAGAGCACACTGGGCTGTGGGCAATCTTTAGACAACAATCATCAGTGAAAACTGAACTTGATCTTGAAATATCTTTGCATGAAAAACCCACTCCTGGTATTTCCATCAGCTTAAATATTCAGACTTCCTGTCTTCCCCAACATTTAAAAATCCTGGAAACGCCCCTGGCTATGCACTACTTCCATGAGCAATGTGAACCTGATAGAGAAAACTGCAGAAACAACAACACGGATAGTTTTACATGAAGTTTAAAGATCTACTGAACTTAACATGACTTACTTTACAGCGCATTTATTTAACAGTGAGGTAGAAGAAGAGCAGCCAGCTAACTAGCTACCTAGCTACTACTGCATTTTATCAAGCAGTTAACAGATCAGCAGAAGAGGGGAAACACTGTTTTATTCGGAATTAAAACAAATATTTACTTTTTTATATAAAATCCTATTTGTCAGACCTTTGTTATTGTTCATAGCAGAGGAATAATCCGCCTACCTGGGAAAAAATTTGTCGTTTTCTAGTGTTAAGAAGATGATCCAACGGCTGATCAGGAGAAGGAAAGTTATGAAAGATCCGAGGGCGGCCGGAAAATTATCGATAAAAACAAATGAAGCACACTGGAAACGGCCATTTCCATCTTTAAAAAAAAGAAAAAGTACCCTATATCAATTAATAATGGTTTAAAGTATGGTAATAGTGAAGACTTTGATTCGTTTATATAGATAAGCACTAGATGGCGCTGTTCACCGTAATCCCTATCGAGATGAGACCGGATGTGGTTGTAACGTGGGAGAGACCAATGACTGTATAAAGCACTCCTTTATACAGTCAGACTACCAATTCTACCAAATGGGGTAAAATATAACCACAAATATGAGTTGTTCTTTTATTGCAATAATCTCCCACACCCTTTTTTAAAACATGCGGCACATTGTGACGTCGACGTGTTTTTGCTTCTTATTACTAATTGTTAACACTTAAGTGCAAAAGCTGTAGGAAAGGATCACCACGTATTTGACTCTGATGTTCTCACAGAGCTTTGATTTGATTTTGTTTATAGTAGACACGCATGTGGGTACTTTGTTTCAAATTTGAGAAGTTTAGCTCAGAACAATACAGATGTATTGTAAATGTTACAAACATACTCCTGTCATTTGGTACAGCCTCTGTAGCAAAGAAAAACTTGTTAACAATTTATTTTTCAAATTATAAACACTTGAGGTTTTATTTATTTTGTAGCTCATACCAGCAGGTTTTAAAGGGACTTCTGTTTGATTTTCATCTATAGTGTTTTGGAAAAGTCTTGAGCCACTCCTCATCTCATGCTTCCAAGGAGCCAGACTCGTCATTTTTAATCTGGTCTTGAGCAATATTTCTTCAGGCTTTCTGGAGATCTTTCATTGTTTGGCTGCTTTTAAACTCATTCTTAGTCCAGTTCTTCCACCGGACATTTTCAGAAGAACAGAAGAATTCTTTTAGGTTTGTTAAGGTACTTAAACAAACAAACAAACAAAACAACAACAAAAACCCTACCTAACCAACTACTTCGAGAGATGAACCAGTGTTGTGTTTACATATAACAGACAACTTAGCAAATATTCCATTTTAATGTTATCTTTAGGCACTTGGTTATTAGCAACCTGACAGGCGTAACCACCAACAAGGCAATTCCCAAAGAGCTATAACTTTATCTTGGCATGGTGTGCAGTGCTGAGAAGTGGAGGGCAAAAGAAGTAGCAGGCCTTAAAAAAAACTATCTACAACATATAAACAGTATCTGAAAGTCGTGTGTTTAGGAAATAAGAAAAAAATCACACAAAGACCTGACACAGGACCTGAGAGATGCGCCTGAACCTTCAGTCGATACATTACTGTTCACTGTAGACTCATCACATCACACATGGTTTCAGTGGACGAGAGGTACAGCAGTAAGTGTCCACAGCCTCGTGTAAAGCAAAGTGGAGGGTCTATCATGGTTCGGGGCTGCATTTCAGCCGGTGGTTTTGGGGAGCTTGTCAAAATTAATGAAATTATAAACGTAAAAGGTTTTGAGCCACCATGCAATGCAACCTATATAAAGTATGTGACTGGCAATGGCTTAATTTTTCAGCGTTTTGTTTAATGCATCGCTGCAACCATTTTGTTTTCTTAGGAAAATATAAAGAAATGAGGGGTCACTCGAGACCTTTGCACAGTATTGTACATTATAATTGGAAGAGAAAGAGATTATCAGGGAAATCCTTAAAATGTATAACGATTTTTGACCTGCTGTTCATGATCAAATGGTAAATGTCAATACTTCAGTGCAACTTTAACTCAAAGTCACAGGGCAAAGTTTGAATTTAGTTGAGCCTCCACCAATAAGTCAAATTGCAGTTCATATCCATGTCTATCCAGACTTGACATTTTACATGACAAATGGCATCGCCTTATCTTTTTATCCTGTGTAAAATGTTACCGTCATGAGGTTAGAGTGACTGATATTTGACTGTGGACTCTTGTGTGCTAAAGAACTCATGCGATAAATCTCTGTGTAACCGTGGATAAGGATTAGTTTCATTGACCACATTAAAGCTGTAACTAAATCTGCTTTTTGGCATCTCAGAAATCTAAGTGAGAGATTATGTGTCCCAGCAAGAGCTAGAGAAGCTAGAGAAGCCCATTCATGATTTCACTTCTTTCCTAGTCAGTTCGTTCTTTAGTTGAAGTCAACATTTTCTCAAGGCAATATGTCACAGTGTCCTTTCCTCTCTGACCATGGAAATCTAATTAGCTCATCCTTGAGCTCAACTGCATATTTGTGCTAAATTTAAAGAAATGTCTTCCAAGTGTTTGTGAGGTATCATATTCACAAAAAAAGAGTCCGTTCTAATAAATATACTAATAAAATACATGTTCCAATAAACACCAGACTTGTAAACAGTAATAAAGTACTAGGATAAATTCTACAATGTAGAGGCAGCCAGTGATCGTCAGCAGGTACTGGGGCGTCTGCTGTCGGGTTAGTTCTGTGCCGTCTGTCATTTCTCGCGGTGAGCAGTGAACAAAGGGATCTATGTTAATCAAGGCTCGAAGAAATAAAAGCATGAGTGACCTTTTCAGAGTTGTGCAAACAAAAGTAAAGCCCTGACTTTGGCAATATACTGAAGAATAGCGCTGAAGAAAACATGATTGCACAACATTTGGTATTCTGTAATTCTAGTGTCATGACCGGCTGGTGCAAATTCAACTTCAGTATATTGCAATATTGCATTTTTACAGGTGTAACGTAATGGAAGGAAAACATAAATAAAAGGTCTTTCTTGTAGTTAGAAAATAAAATTTAATCTATTCAGAATATCAGTTTATACATAAAGAGAGATGCAGAACAGACACTGAAATACTGCTCAGCTGAGGAGCCTCTACTCCTTTTCACAGCTGTTTGACAGCGCAACATGACAGACTGCAAAGACTGAAAGACAAATCACATCAAGTGATTCACAAGCATTTCATATATGTTTATGTATAGAAAGCAGTATAAAACAAGTACAATAATGGACAGACAACAAGTCCAAAAAATAAGGGTGTAAACATTTTGTGTATATGTGCTTTTCATGACGCCAGCGTCACCACAAATCGGATCAACCGGTAACTGCCATCGTCGAGGCAGGGTATAGAAATAAACATTGAAAAAAAACAAAAAACCTCTACTCCGTTTGGTGTATCTGTAATGAGTATTTTATCCTAATAACTCTACACCTGTATATTTCAGCTAGCATACATTAGGAAAACTGCAGAACACTGCACTGAAACAATGCCACACAATCTACGCAGGGCTTTTGTAACAGAGCACCATAGTGATATTAGTGTGTTTCCTCAGCGCTGTTTCCAGTCATACTCTACTGTTTCCATTGGTCCCTTTTTTGTAGAGATGGTTGAAGTAACAACGAGGCACAGCGGGTATCAACAACAACACTTAATGTGGAGATGAACCTGGGTATTTCCAGTCTTCCAATGGACAGAGCCAGCTCGTGTAGCAGTACTGAGGAAGCCCCACAACCTCAGATCTTTGGACAAAGTCTCCAAAAGTCTCCAGCTTGGAGCTCAAGTGCTTCTTTAGAAATGTATTGCCAGTTATGTTAACATATAAACGGCAGCCACGGTGGTGCTAGTTTGGGCTTCAGGAACTTCCCTGGTTTCTATTTTTTCACTTGGTTTCAGAGGACAGCTGCTCCAGCAGTGGGTTGGCCTCGCTCTCAGGTGTTTTGACGCTGTCGGTCCTCACGATGCATGTCGGCCGGTGGAGATTGAGCATCACCATTAGCTGCTGCCTTTCCAGACGGAGCTCCTCGATCTGGGCTTTCAGCTCCGAGTTCACCATTTCCAGACGTTCCGATTCCTGGACAAAGGCATTCAATTAGTACATACTACTGGAAAAAAACACCTCACAGAGGACAATCTTACGCTTAATGAGTTGATATTGAAATTTGAGGACAAAAACTAATCTAACCACAAACATGAATAAGTGGTTTGAGATCATGAAAAATGATTTTGTTCTGCTCTTCAGCGTGCAGTGCTGAATCATGAACTCACCCTTTGAAGGAAGTCAGTCCGTTCCTTCTTTTTGTTTCGGCATCGTGCTGCAGCAACTTTGTTTTTCTCTCGTCTTCGTTTCCTCCTTTCTTCATCTTCATCCATCTGCAAATACAAAGTATCATTAATATTAAAACAGAAGAGGTTTTTACATTTTACTGTTCTTATTTTTCCATTTCAATCACAGGTTGTACAAAAAAGTGGACACAGCCACCCTGAGGTTACCCCTTGGCTTACTGATTTGAAGCCATGAGTTTGACACTGGCTGCTACCATGTCTTCTGTTTTTGTGACCATACTTGGGTGACAGACAAAAATGACTCTTAATGATAAAACGATAAAGCCTGACTTGATTGGCTAATACTCCCATGACATTCACGTTTCACACACTCTATTTCCTCTTTTCTCTTCCTCCTCACCTCTGTCTTGATGGCCAACGGCCGTTTCCCCAGCCTGCCCAGGAAGTGCAGCGGAGACAGCATGGTGCCCAGCTGGCGGAAGTCAGCCAGCTTGAGTTGATCGGTGAGCGTGGTGGCCGAGATGCCCGCCAGTGGCCCCAGACTGGGAAGGGAGCCCGCCGCCAGCGAAGGGTCAGGTATCTGTCCCGGCATCATGTCCAACCCGGCCACCACCGCCGCTGTGGGAGGGGAGGGGAAGAGGCGAGGGGGTAAAGAGAGGAAGGAAAAGAGAAAAGAGGAAGAGGGGGATGATTAGGATGAGAGTCAAGCCTAAAAACAACTCGCTGACAGTGAAAATTCAGCTTTTTTTTCTCCACCACAGAGAGAAGCATAGTGCACACACCTATTTTAAATACTTGAGTCTGTAAATCTTCAGTTCTAAAAGGAGAAATAATGAAATTAATTAAAACAAAGTTTTTTAAGACTTCATGGTGCCAATACTAATATTTTTTCTATTTAATCATAATGCTTTGTTATCAATTTCTGCTCACTTTCACAAAGGAAAAGAAATATTCATTATAAATACTAACTTAATTTTTTAAAGTCTTCCAGCCCACTACCTTATATCTGATCTATCCCTGCATCTGTACTGATAGCTACGGTTTTATTCATACCAAAAACCATGTCATGGGTGCATGCATTTTTCTTTGGATTCCCCCCCCCCCCTTTTCTGACTCCGTTATGATAACATAAACATTTATACTTATTATACTGCAGCCATCTGACAGCATCTTTTGTCTTATTATGATGTTATACAGCTTGCCTTTGACACACACTCGTTTTTCACCATTTTTTGTCTTCGTCATCAAATATCTTTGTAAATACTGGCTGCTGTTTCTAAGAATGATTTCAAAATGATTGTGTTGACAGCTGTGTTATCTTTTCAGTAGGCAGCGGGTGAAGAAAAGAAAACACAAAAACCCAAACACACTCACTCACACACACACACACACACACACACACACACACACACACACACACACACACACACACACACACACACTCACACACAGACAGTGTAAGCAGCAACATACTCATTGCTGTAGCTTCACATGCAAAAGGAAGCAACGAATAAAACTTTTCAAAAAGCTTTTGAAGCTTTTTGATCTAAAACACAGATCCATCTTATCTTAACTATCGTCTTTTACCGTCAGATAATTTACAAAGAAGTTTTGATCTCTGTTCATTTTTTTTTGTTTTGTTTCCTCATGAAAAGGTTTTAAAAGTTATGAAAAGCATTTGTGCCAAAACAGAGCTGGGTAACACTCATGCATTCCATCACCACCCCTCTTCCAACAATTTGGGGTATTTTAGAGGGTTTGACCACAGTACTTTTTAATGTAATCAGGCAGGAATGAAGGACAGAGGAGAAAAAGCAGCATTCACGCAGGCATAAAGGAAGTGGCTGGAGAATTAAGACGTCTCTCTAATTACTGTAAGGCAGAGAGTTGGAAAACTTCTGATGGCCAAATAAAAAACAAATGTTCCAGATGAGAACAGTGTAACATGAACCGACTCTACTCTGTCCATCCCTGCGATCTCTGAGGAGAGGCAAACTGAGACCCACTGACTTTACTCTTACTGTTCCGCATTCGAGCAGAAAATAAAGGCACCCAAAAAATGGCAATTGTAAGCAAAACACTGGCAGACTATTTCACCTTTTCAGAGGGAATTACAAGTAGATCTAATCTATTTGACTAAATTCCTGCACACCTGATACTTCAACTTCTTTGGGTACACTGACAAAACATAGGCTCAACAGCCAAACTTGCAAATGGTATCAGATGGTATCAATGCAACTTTGGCGTTAACAGTTTAATTCACATTTGCTTCTTCGGCATTCAGCCGTAGCCGAACCTCCACAGGTTAGGCACCAACTGAACAAAGCACCTCTCACACCAAACCAACAAAGACATGTATTGTGAAGTGCTACAAAAACAGCTAACTTTGCTGGTGGGTAACTAGCTGACAGGCTGACTGTATTTAAAGTTAAAGTAGTTAAAGTTTTTCTTTCATTGCTACCCCTTTTTCGCTGGGCTGAAAGACTTTCTGTATTACAAAGGCCATGGAAGAGGTAATGAAAAAAGCAGGGTTATGTAACTCTATTCTAATGTACTCCACCCTGTGCATGGGCTGGTCCCAAAGTGTTTTTACAGGCTCACTAGAGTTTACTGTCGTGCATGGCGGAGACCGAATCCAGCAATCAATATGGAACCTCTGAGATATATATGAACTAAATAAATCAAATTATTTTGTCTGTCTAATTTGCACTAGAATTCATTCATTTAACCATCTGCATCAAGTGTGGTGCAGAGGTCAGGTCTAAAACAGCCCTATAACCATAAATTTGTTAAGCTAAAACTTCAGATCACATTTAAACTAAAGCTGCAGTGCACGCACAGTAAAAATAAGCTAATCTTGCTAATTCTTTTGATTTGTCAGAAGTCTGCATTATGTATTAAACCCAAGGACAAGTTGATGTGTGGAGCCAGTCCCTCATGAGGCATTTTATTACTTAAATCCCAACTGCCCCCTCTCTCTCACCCTATGTATACTCCCATTTACACTGCACTTGGCAGCAGCCTGTTGTTTTTGCTGGAGAGGAAAGGAACAAGACAGCCCTGGTTAAAGAAAAAAAAAAACCCTCAGACAAAATTCCTCCTCTCTGAAACTCACAGGAGTGTTGTAGTGGAGTGGAGGGTGCCAAGGCCAACTCGTTCTAAAGAAAGAGTGTGTAAGAAAAGTAAATACAGACAATAGTGGCGCTGCACAGCTAGTTGCTGATCAATAACTTTAATGGAATTCAAAAGACGGGATCCAAACTAAATTCCGGATTGAGAGGAAAGCCACAAGAACTGAAGCTTCTTTTAGGAATTACTGAGCAAACTGCTCTGAGAGCCAAAATAGAGTCTAATATCAAAGTTGGCCAGACAGTCAGGATTGGTTTACAGACTCAAATTAGGCTCCAACCTGGACAAACAATTTTTCAAGGGAAGCTGACATTGAAGAAAATATGTTAATTCAAGTATAATCTTATTTTATGTCGATTGGACTGGCTCAACACACCCTAGTGTAACCTAACTCTGCACTGTTAGATACGTTACAAGGAAAATCCCCCATTCCTCAGTACGGCGTGTTGAAACATGCAGTTGAAGTCAGCTCTTATATAGACATACACAGGCGCTGATTATATAAACTTAAATAAATCTCACATTTGACTGCACAACATGAGATCACACAAATCAAAAGTGTGCAGAGACAGTTTTTGCCAGCAGCCTCTAGGACAAAGGTGAAATGATGCATAAAAGAAGATGACTATCAGTAGGAGACGTGAAAGTTGAGTTATACACCATTCCACACAATTAAGCTCCACTGTAAACTCTAACACATAACAGGCACTCAATGTGTCTCGGTTCTGAGTTAAACATGACTTTTAAGTTGAGTTGAGTAGAAAGTTTGTTGTGTTTAATCTGTTCCGTCTGCCACACAAGTGTCTAAAAAAAAAATCCCCTTTTGCAAATTCAACACCCATTCAAGCCTTAAGACATGAAACCTCACAGAAGCTTCATCTGTACAACACAGGGAAAGTTTGCTGATGCATGTCTTGCGGGGTGTAATTATACATAAAAGCATGAGTCAAAGTGAATTTTACATTTTTCAAAAAAGAGGGTACTTTTCTCCTTTTCTTCTGTCAGCAGCAGCCTGCAGCCAAAGATTAGTGGTCAGCGTTTGATGATGCAACGGCCTTACTGTGCTTTTGCAGTCGAGCAGAAAAGCCAGTGCCACAGCTTTTAGGTCCACTGCAGCCTCGGACAAAGACACCTACACAACACCAGCAGCAGTGTGGGCACCGCTAGCTCACTGAGGGGACGTGAGCTGAAGCCAAGGGCGGTGAACGGAAACATCACGTATTAGCTATGAAATATAGGTTCTGGCATTAGCCCAGAGCCAATTTAACTGCATGCGAGTTAGCTGAAGGTGTGTGCGTGCTCACGTCTTTTGCTAGGCCAAATGTGTCCATTTCCTGAAAGCAATTAGAAGTACCAAAGAATTCAGGCTCTTATAGACCAGCAGCATGACTGGAGGCCCCGTTATCCTCATTCTTTTTAAAGACTGCCTGAGATGGTCAGAGCGAGGATACAGGGGTTTTCATAGGCTACTCATTACCTGTACATAATACTGCAACCATTATGGCAACTGAAAACAGAAGTCAAAACTGCTTGCATTACGGGAAAGACATGCATGCTTCCCTTGATGCCATTTTGCCACCATTTGTCAGCACACTATTAGAGTCTAATTTTGGATTATTAAGTCGTTGCATGGGCCACACACACCAGTGCACACCTTGCAAAAGTGCTTCTACAGCTCCAAACTCAACATGAGCCCTGAAAATGAGCAATGAGCATAGAGGCTGTGGCCAAGGAACACTCTCAATCTCCGGCCAAGGTCTAGGAGATCATCATTACCGTCTGCACTCAGTCAGGCTGTGTGTTGAGTTACAGCCTTTCGCAATCCTCTGAGGAAACCAGGGAATTTGGCACCAGCTTTCCTCAAGAACAGGACAGTCCAAATATACAGTGTCAACATTCCTCCAAGCCCTCATTATATTTTCATTGGAGGGACAGGACAAGACGCAGACATGGGATTAATAGGTGCTGGTCTGATGGAAGATGAGTGGAAGTGATTTTTTTTTTTTTTTTTGGGGGGGGGGGGTATTCTTGTGGGTTAAATAGCTGCCGAGACAAAATTAACTTTACCAGAAATTCCTCTTATGGAATTGACTTAATACCCCCAAAGCAATTCAGTCCACAGCTAGTAATAGCAATACTTTCCCTTTACAGTTTGGAGTGAGTGGGATGGAGTGCAGCACATGCAGAGCTTATCTTTTGTTGAAATTACACAAGAGAAGCCCATTTAACTGCTGCATTTTATTGCAGACTTTGACCTGAGAACGACATTTTTTCCAGGCAAATCCAAACACTAAACACCTGCAGATATGCACAAAGCATGCAGGCTGTGGCTGCCATCATTTAAACATTAGTATGTGATCTTTGGCTGTGTTCCTGCTTGGCCTGCTTCGTGCCATTCAAACAGTCGCACATCTATATTCTGCATCTGGGTGGTCCTGGTCGAGTTATTATAACGTTACTATTTTTCCTCCATGCTGTAAGTCAAGATTAGACTGTGCATGGCACAAAGCTTAGGCTTGGCTCAGACACGGATTAAAGGAGTCAAAATGCAAAATGCTGGCAAAAGCCTTTTTAAACGTATGGATTTCACATCTATGACAAATCCAAGACAAGTCCTGTGCAATCTCTGACAACATGATATTGGCCAACCAAGTCCAGAAAATTAGATTTAATGCTGCCTGTTGAAACAATCTCAGTTCTTATGTAACTTGTGGTTGTCACTTTAATGAGGTTTCATACTTTGTCCTCTAGTGTTTCCTCATCCGCCTCATGTCAAGCAGACACTTGTACAGTGCAGACACTGGAGCGATCAAACAAGCCGTTCAGTGCTTTTATTCCTCTCAAAGACTAGAAGCTAAAAGGTTTATGTTTAGCTCCACATTTAACACAAAGGGTTCCATTAATCTTTTTTTTTTTCTAAAGGGTCCTTTTATAAGAAACACCAGTGTTTCTCTCAGTAACACCTTTGGACATGTGGCTGTTTGCTTCCACAGTTTGCATCTAGTCTCCTTGGCAAAAAGGTTTTTACAAACCATGTGGAAAGGCTTATGGGGGACTACAATGTGATACTGATAATGTGATACCCATAGCAGTGAATGGCTGCTCCCCCAGCATTTTAGTATTAGCACCACTGAGCCTGGCTGTTGCATAGTTGGCTCGCTCGCCTGCAATGCGTCTGCTGTCTATTGAGTGTACTGAGGTGCAGCTTGGCAATTCTAGCTCTCCAGAGACACACTGGAAGGCATTTCTACTTAAAATAAACTCTGTGCGCCCACGTCCAGCCTCACAGCCCCGTCGGCCCCGCGCTGCCTGTCGGCTCGCCAGCCCTTCCCCATTAATCCACTGCAGCGTTCCATTTATGCAGAAACCATCCTACGGATGTGCCCAGGCAGGCGCTGGGGCATTTAAACCCTCTGCAACATGCTCATTCACTTAGACCCACACAAACACAGACACAGACACAAAGGAAGCATACAGTATATAAAGAGCACACACGAATAGTTTCCCCTGCGTGGCATATAGCTGTACGCTGCACCCGCTGAACGGTATGCACCTCCATATAGGAAAAAGCTGAACCTATGAACTTGCAAGTGACAACCATCCCCTACCAATCATTTTTCCAATTCCACGATTGGCCTCTAACCTTGAGGTCAACAAGGGCAGATAAGCTGGCCTGGATACAGTTACATATACAGTAAATCTTTTTATAAGAAGTTGATAAGGGCGTGTTTTTCAGTAGCTCACACCATCAGCAAGAGGAAAACAAACAGTCGCTGTAGTAAAAAAAAAAAAAAAGTCAAGGGCTGGAGTATGTTTATCTGATATGCAAATATACATCTAAGCGCCACGCGCGTGCACACACACACACACAACCCCCACCCCCCTACACACAAACAGAGTTTCCTCTCAGCTCCCAGAAAACTATACTCAAGCATTTGGGGGCCAAAGCAAAGACTACAAATGTAAGCCAATAGGAACACACATTCTTGGCTGTACTCGCATGCTCCCAAAGAAATCTCACACTTCATTTGCATTACTTATATTTCACGGTGAGCTAACAGCACCAAGATATTTTCTTCTCAAGAGAGCATCTCTGATAAATCGCATCTAGATCTGTCTTAAATTGATGCAACTTTGTTTGGAAAGTTTTGCAATCTCCAGTGGACCCCTTATTTTGTTGTTAAAATGTCATGTTAAAGACAGTTTTTAAGGATCCGACAAAAAAAAAAAAAAAACACCTTTTCTCTCGTTTCCCCCGTTTTGTTTCTGTTTTATGTTATTATAATGTAATAACTTTGGGGCTGACAAACCAAACAGGAATAAAATAAATAATGGGTGTTAATTCTGCAGACCTGACCTGCACGTCTTATCTTACAGCTCCCTGCAAAATTTTTGCATGGAGAAGCTGGACTGGACTAAGAGTCCGATATTAACGCTAATGCACAGAATGACTGTACAAAAACTTTTCAGACACATGTTTGCTGAAAGTGAAAGGGTACAGCCTTGCAGAGCCATGTAGCTCGCTGTAACAGGCTAGCGTAGCTAGCGGTTAACTTTGAAACTCTCAATGAGTGTAAGCCGTTGCATAACTGTCTTCAGAAAGCTAACCGACGCTTGAGTTTAGCAACACAGAAAGGAAGAATCCCGAGATGAAAATACACCCTGACACAAGCGGGCTATAATTTAGCTAACGAGGCTGTAAATAACGAGCTATAAAGCGACAGTTGCTACAACAGTTGTAACAACAACGGGCTTAATGGTTGCGGACGCAACAAATTGACTTCTGCGGTAGGAGCACGGAAAACTTTAAAACTGTAAGGAAACTAGGACTTTCTCGAGCAGCTGAGTGACAGTAGGTTTTAATATAGGAATACGTACATAAATGTCTCACGGGAATTTGTAATACATACCGAGGAAAAAATGCACTGTGGTAAATGTCTACAACGTAGTAAAAAAAGTGTGAGAAAAATGCAAAAACACGAAGCCTGGCATTTTAGCTAAATACGAACACAGAAACAAAGACTAGGAGGCAACGGCAGCACATATCTCGACGCTTCGCCAACACACTTACCTGTTGTAGGTCCAAAAAAATCCGCAGTATTAGGAGGACCGTGTGGGAGTCAGGAGTCGGATGTGGGGTTTTGGGACTAAGTGAGGTCGTTGCATCAGCCCGTTTAAGTACTGAACTCGCTCAGGAATGCGGAACTGCTGCGTCAGACGTAAGCATGGATGAAAATAGGAGGACGACTGAGGCCCCGCCCATAGCAACAAGAAAACATACACAGACTGCGGAGAGGAAAGTTTCAGCCCGGGGGACACACGGAGAGAAAGAGATACGCACTCCCGGGTAAATACACATCTGCCACGGCAATAAACGAGTCAATAAATAAAATTGTGACTGTAAACACACCGCACTCATCTTAGCTGCGGGTGTTTGGCACTGCCAACAACAAAAATATAGACTACCAGTCTAAGTAGTAAGTTATTTATAGCCTTTAATAAAAAGGTTATGTTGCAATGTGACCGTTTTTATCAACTATATCAGTACGTGCAGCGCTAACAAGTCACACACAAAGAGATTTTCATAGTCATTGTTAAATTAAGACAGGGGTTGTCAAACATAAGGCCCAGGGGGGCAGAGACTGCCTGTGCAAAGACTTCAGTCCCGCCTACTGGATGGCTTTGAACAACGTGAAAGAGATCACAAACTTCGGACTTTTAACTTTATTTTAGTACGTTTTACAGCTTTTCCCATTAATAACGACCCCACCCATGGCCATTCAGACTGGCCTGAGTAATTAAGCAATATAATTACTAGATATAATAATAGAATAATACAATTAAAAGGTAAAGTTAGATTTTTATAGCACCATCTGCTTTTTTTTGGAAATTAACAAAAAAACAACAACACATTTTTATATAATTACAGGGCAGTCTGGTCAAATTACAGAACCTTCTATCTTTCATTTATTTCTTATAATTTAAGTCCATATTGTGCTGACAGATGTACTGCAGTAGCATTTCTTTTTCAGGTAGAAAACTGTAACCTGCTGTTAAAATCACACTTGTTTTTCTCATATTAGGATATCTTAAGGATTCCATTTGCATGTCTGTGAAGGTTCTCAGTCATCCAGGTCATGGTAATCTAAGAAACTTGATTGGCCTTCTTCAAGTTTCTTGAAGAGGTTTCACCTCTCATCCGAGAAGCTTCTTCCGTTCTAAGATCTTTAGATTCAATTTGTGTTTACTCTGACAGAACGTGAGTTTCACTAGTCTGGCCCACTTAAGATCAAAGTATGTGGCCCACAATGTAAAATCAGTTTGACATCCCTGATTTAAAACATTTTTAGAGGCCCAAAGATATGAAAGCAATCCATGCATGGTTTAATTATGACTTACCAGTTTAGTGCATATGAAAATGTATTGATTTGTGACCATTAAGGCCTCTAACATTCCCCTTTCCTTCTGTTGTTTTTCATTTGAATATAAATAAGATATAAACTACTGTGCAAAAATCTTGAAGGAGCTCCCATTTCTTTATATTTTTCTGGGAAAACAGCACATATGTGCACTGTTTTATTGAAACACACAAATATAAATGGAAATGCACTTTAAAAGGCAAAAACTGAAAAGGGAGTTTGTGCAATTCTAACAAGAGTGAAACACAATATTCATATTTTATTCAACACAGTCTGAACTCTTGACTGACAGACCTGCCCTGTGATTTATAGATGGCTGTAGACGCTCACTGTTGCACTTCTCTCCTGACCTCTTCAACACACGTCAACAATGATTTGATCCAAAGACGTCAAATTTGGATTTATCAGTCCAAAAGACGTATTGCCACTGATTCGCAGTCTTGTGTAATTTGACATACCTCAGCCTTTCCTTCCTGTTTCGTGTCTCTTAGATTATATGATTGCACTTGATGAATGAAAATAAAAATGACTACAAAAAATATGAGCATTAACTAGTATTCACAAGAAAGAGGAAGGAAAAAACTTAAACGTAGTAATTAAAGTAATCTTTCTAATCTTGTGGGAGCACTTATTTAACCTGGGCATTCTCACGTGGTGCATATACACTGCTTGCATGTACTAATATCTTTATTAAAGTGATATTACTGCTGAGTAGATCACACAAGCCTGCAGTGTTTTTGCAGAAGTGTTAAGAATTGACTGAGCATAGATTTAAAAATATTTTTATGCAAATCCCTGGAAAAACCTAGTCTGAGCATAGCCTCACAAAGGGAATGCTGACATTGGAGTGCTGCAGCCTACAAACAAAGAACCAAACAAAAAAAAAAGTCTCAATTGAACATCTGGAGATTAAATGTTTTTGAACTCTTCCACTGAAAACTAAGATCTCATGTTTGCTGTGGAGAATGAAAGTGGAAAGTTTGTGCCAACCTCATATCTGATTTTAACGTGCATGTTAATGAGCAGAATCTCTGACTTCACTTTTAGTTTGTAAATAGGCTTCTTTAAGCTCTGTCATATGGAAACTTGAAGCCTGTATTGCGTATGATCTGCCTATTCAATAAAGTACACTACTTACAGAGGACACATACATATTTTTAGGGGATTTATGTTTTTTAAGGGAAAAACTATAGTATAGCAGTATAATTCAGGGGATGTTTAAGGTAATTTCTGTTGTTTTCAATTTAATCTGACGACTTGCTTTTCAGTTGTCAAGTTTCTACTTTAGTTTCCTTGTTGTGTCATAAACAAAACTACATCTGAAGGTGTTTTTTGGAGAGTTGGCACCACAGTTTCACTGCGCTTCTTTCACCTTGTTTTTCACCCTTTACCCTTTTGGCTCTCAAAGGTACAGCTGCAGCTGCAGCATACCTTTTCTTAGAAAAGTTCAACACGAAGGTAAAAAAAAATGTGGTTAAGGAAGTTTGTTGCACAAATAATACAGTCAGTCCTGCAGGGTATTTGCACAATAGCTACCCTGAAAGACCATTTTTGTTTTCTTTATTCATTCCTGTGAACAACCGTGAACAAAATTGTGCTGAAATATTTCTAAAGGTGGTTCCAGAAAGTTCTGAAAGCCTCTTCCTAATGCTTCCCTCTACTGTGGGCAACAGAAACTACATCTAACTGGACATTTCTACTTATAGGGACGTGCAGTTATTGTTTTAAAAGGCTACAAACAAACTGTTGCCACTACAAGGAGTTGCTTTTTGCCCTCTCTCACTTTATAGCAGTGTTGAGTTATGCATCTCCTTTTATATATTGCAGATACAGCTGAGAAGTTGTGCCACAATTTGAAAATGGATGTAAACAGCGCTGTCACCCCCAAACACTGCTATTGTTTTCTGGTAAATCTTCAAACTGCTTTAAAAGCACCTTATCTTAACACACCAAGCCGTCCTCATTGTCTCTTATTGCGTGTCATGTTTTTATCTTCAACATCAGCTTAGGCTCAGTTTTGGTTTTGCACGATGCCAGCTCAACTGTTCGACCTATAAAAAGCGGCTGAGTTATTGGAGGCTCACCAAAATGCCCCGCTCTGTTCCTTTTTTTAGATTCTAATTTGGTTCTCTGCTGTGATTTATGCCTCGCATCTGACGGCAGGTCGGGGCCGACTGTGCGTCAGAGTCGCTCTTAACGCAGATGACAAATTTTTAGGGGAGACATTTGGAGTTAATAAAGCAGAACTGAGTCCATGACCAGACGGATTATTATAAAACACGAGGGTCCTGGACGTCTGTGGTTAAAACAGAGGTAGCACTCCCTTTGCAGGTGTAGGCTTTCAGCCGGGTTCCTTTGTGCCTGCAGGGAGGCAGCCAGAAATGTCACTCACTACATGAACACACATGGTGCACATTTGACATTCGAAGACAGAGCCATTACTCACAAAAACAATGAGCCTTGATAATGAAACTAAGAAAATAACACAGCGTGGTATACAGGCAAGTGTGTAGAGCACGTTAGTTAAAGGAAAAAGATCTTTAGTGAGTGTGTAACAGTGCACAGGAATGACCAAAAAGGGTGCTGGTAAAGAAAATCCAGGTCTGTCTCAGGATGTGTAAACCACAAAGTTTCTAAAGCTACTTTCCTGTTTAAATCTTTGCAATCGTACCTCAACGCCTGCCTATAAAGAGCTTTATTATTTGTCTGCTGCAATCCTGCTTTGCATTAAAGCACGAGCTCGGGTGCACTTTTGAGCAGCTGCCACCCTGATTAATGGAGAGTGAGTGGAGTTTGTGGTTTTGCTGCTCTGCCAAACTCGTGCAGAGTTCATAATACGTGGGTGTCAGAAGTCAAGGTAAAGCAAAACCAAATATTTTTTGCCAAAAGCAAGTAAGCATTTTTATTTATTTTTTCTGTCTTTCTAATAATTTGTTACATTTCCAAGTCTTCATCACATTCTAAAATTGATAAACAAGTTCAGTCACACTTCTTTATCTTTTCCAAACCCTTGGCCTGAATAAATTCCGTAGGTTAAATGTTTTGCTGTAATATTATCCAACAGCACATCTTTGGGAAATACCCAGTGAACCAGACACCTCCAGACACAAAATCTGACTCATTAACCTCCACGCTGCAGACACTAAATGTTATTTTTAACACTACTCCATTTGATTTCCTTCCTTCCTTTCTTCTTCTTTCCCAAGAATCTCAGACAGTTGTAGACTAAATCATAACGTGTCTATTAATTGTGCGAAGACTCACACGACAGCTCAGGTTATTTAAAACTTTATCACAGATGTCCTGAGTTTTGCCAGCCTTTGGAAATACTGTGTTACTACAGAATGACATTTCCCATTTTCTGACAGCACCGGAGCAAATGGAAATTCTTGTTTTGTCACAGTTTATTCAGCGAGCGTCACATTGTTCATACTTTGACTCTTGTGGCGACATGCCAACATTTAGGAGTGCACTAACTGAAGCATTTACAATGCAGCAGCAGGTGTAACACACAGAAATGCTTACATGTGGTGCTTTAGCAGACTCCATTCACAGAAATCAAGCCAACTACACACTTCATCTCTCTTTCACAACAGACTCATCTATCATAACACTACTCTTCCTCCCATATCATGCTGCATCAAATCCTACAAGAAGCACATTTTTCCCTTCCTGTAACAATCCAAATTTTTGTATGTGTGGCAACTTATTCGTTTGGTACTCAAGAAAAGAACAGGTCAGCCATTGCAACATAAACTCCTGAATCAGCACAAGATCTTTCTGATGTAATACTGAAAGTGCCATCTTGCAGTTGGAAGGAGACGGTGAGTTCACACACGTACCAGCACCATTGTTGGCAGCGTTACCCATATCAGGTGACCTAACCTTTCCCAAAAAGCACATGACATTGATTTATCCCTGCAAATATAGCACTTCCTCGGGAATATGACGGCAAGCAGGAAACAGATTGGTAAGAAGGTATGTGAGATAACAGAGCTGGAAACGTTGAGCAACGTGATGAAAAAAAGAAAGATGGAAATCTGGAACCGAGGCAAGCGATGTGAGACATACTACAGGGGGCTGATATCGCTGGAAATAAGTCCAACCTGAAAGCCTTCGAGCTTCTTCATGTTTCGCTCAATTCATTTAAGTTCAACTATAAACACAGACACACAGAAACATATGTAAATACCACATGGCCACATAAAAAAAACAAGGCTGCCACAAATCTGTTCAAATCTTTGGATTTGGATTAAGTCTTTATAAAGCTGTTAACATGCAAACATTTGATTATTATTAAATCCCAAATGCAGTACATTAAAAACAAACCACATGCCTGCAGGCTCTTTTACACAGGAAACACTCAAACAAGTCAGAGTAAGGCAGAGGTGTGAATACCGGTAATATATTTAGCTGTACACTCAGGTGGGAGTTTTTTGTTTATGCTTGCCACCTAGATCTAGGGACAGTTTAAGATTACGTGTTTGACGGTAAGGTTATTGAACTTGAGCTTAAGGATTAAGCTTTTCTCGCATTTACAGGTGATGCAAGAGGAGACTGAATCTGCCTGAACATGCCCACCTCTTCTCCAACGGGAGAAGCACGCATATGAACTTGAGGAACATCCCATTCTTAATTAAAAGGCTTTAATATGATGTCAACCCACCCTTTGCAGCTATAACAGCTTCAACTCTTCTGGGAAGGCTTACCACAAGGTTTAGGAGTGTTTATGGGAATTTTTGACTATTCTTATAGGAAGTGCATTTGTGAGGTCAGACACTGATGTTGCACAGGAAGGCCTGGCTAATATCTCTGTTCTAGCTCATCCCAAAGTTGGGCTGAATGTGCAGGCCAGTCAAGTTTTTCAACACCAGACTTGATCATCTATGTCTTTATGGACCTTGCTTTGTGCACTGGTCCACAGTCATATTGGAACAGGAAGGAGACTTTCCCAAACTCATAAAGCTGGGACCATGAAGTTGTCTAAAATTTCTTGGTATGCTGAAGAGTTGACCCCTTAGTTAAGGGTCAAGTGCAACTTCTAAAAAGAATAAAAACACAACATAATCCCCCCCCCTCTACCAAACTTTCCACTTGCCGTCATTTCCAATTGCTTCCACTTTGTTATAATAACACTAACAGTTGACTATGGAATATTTAGTGAGGAAATTTCACAATTAGACTTGGTGCACAGGTGGCATCCTATCACGGCAGCACACTGGAATTCACTGAGCTCCTAAGACCGACCCATTCTTAGACAAATGTTTGTAGAAGCAGTCTGCATGCCTGAGTGCTTGATTTTAAACACATGTGGCCATGGAAGTGATTGAAACCCCTGAATTCAATGATTTGGATGCATGAATTAAGGGGGTTGGATTTTATGCTACATTTAAATGTCTCTAATGTGATCATTGTGGCTGCTGTATAGACTGAGATTTTACACAAAATCAAGCAGTTTATAAAATATATTATGGGTTTATGAATATGCTGCAGATAAATAGGCACCTTTGATCAGATTCAGTGTTATAATACTACTGCTAATGTCTGTTTAAGTGCTCATCCAGGTCATGGTAGTCTAAGGAGCTTGGATAGAAAGCAACTGCACTTCTTCAAGTTTCTTAAAGATGTTTCACCTCTTATTTAAGAGGCTTCATTGGTTCTAAAACCAAAAGACGGACAGTCCTTTAAGTTGCTCTTTGACTCACTATTAAACATGTGCCTTATCACATGAACCAAAGTGTGAAAAAGGCGTGGTTCATTATCAGCAGAGGTTTCGGGTGAAACTACTGTCTCACCCCATCAAATGTAAAAATGTATTCAAGAAACTTAAAGAAGTCTTTCTGTCCAAGCTCCCAAGATTGCTGCTTGTACAACATACAGTATGCTACATGATGCATCAGTAATAAATATCCAATAAACAACATATAACAATGAAAGGGCTCATTTCTGTGCTTGCATTTGATGCTTAAAAAAACTGTTGTTGTTGCAAACATATTTTAATGCTTGCAGCGTCACCACTTCTCATTCTGATGAAGTTGCTACTTTTTCTTAGCTCAAGTTAGAGAACAAAAAACCACTTCTTTCACTTAGCAATCCCTGGCCTCAATCCCACTCTTAAAATAAAAACTCCTACCGCTCACATTTCACACACAAAGTTTGGTCGTGAACAACTCTGGCTCTCTGATATGGTACAACTGTGAAACAGGCTTCGGGAGGTGAGAAGCATCACGCTGCTGGACACACATAGTTTGATGGAACAAGTGGAGTGGACGGAGTGAGTGAGTCACGAAGCATCAGAGCTGTTGACGGGCCCATCCGTCAGCGCTCTGAAATAGCCATGCGCCAGGACATCACACGCACACAGTTGATATATAAAAAGAAGAACAAGAAGTTTAGTCGTGAGATAAATGGTGAAGAAAAGCACACAGGACCCTCAGAAACACTGAACTGAAGTTTTGTCTAATATCTGCAAAGGTGAATGTTGCTGGCACTTCCAAATGAATTAGATTGGTTTATGCACCATTAAAAAAGCTGAACCAGCCACAAACAATTTATCAGCAGCAGATCAGGCATGTCCATATTCAAGGCAAAGCTTGAAATGTACATTATTTCTTGAGAAATGACCTCAGTTTATTGCAGTGTTTGTGCTTAAATGCATCACTGTTGCAAATAAACATTCAGAAAATATCTTAAAAATAAAATAACTCATCCTTAATGCCATGTCAGTCAGTTTCACAGTGCCAATATGTGGACTTTGTCTACATTTGTCTAAGTCTGGTATACAGTGCAACTGGAATGTATTGACAGTGCTTCACTTGTTCCACATTTTGTCCTGTTACGGCCTTTTTCCAAAGTGGATGCAATTATTTTTTCACCTCAAAATTCGACACTACACCCCATAATTTATTAATTTATTAACAACAGAAGACAAAAATATAACGTGTATACAAATATTAACAGCCTTTGCTTCATTGCTGTAGAAGTTTTTCTGTACTCTTCCCCAGATCTGTGCCTTGGTATAATCTTGTCTCGGAGGTGTACAGACAATTCCTTGGACTTCACGGCTTCATTTGTGCTCTGACATTCATTTTCAGCTGTAGGAGGACCTTATATAGACAAGCAAAGCATGTCCAATCAACTGAATTTACCACATGTGGACTCCAATCACGGTGTAGAAACATCTAAAAGATCATTGGTGGAAACAGGGGGCACCTGAGCACAATTTTAAGTGTTATGGCAAAGGCTGTGAATACTTCTGTACATTTATTTTTAATAAATTTGCGAGAATTTCAAGCGAAGTATCGAGAGTAGAATTTTGAGGTGAAAAATGAATTGGATCCATTTTAAATAAGGCTGCAACATGACAAAATGTGAAACAAGTGAAGCACCGCGAATACTTTCCAGATGTGCTGCACTCTCACATCCACACCTGTGGCCTGCTTAGATTTACCAGTCAACCAAATATGCATGCTGTAAACCGAGTCCCTTCAAGTCCACAAATACCCTAGCAGATACACTAAAACTGAGCTGTGTCGATTACAGTAAGAGGACTTAAATAAAGGATAATTTTAATAAGATAACCCTAATAACAAATTTCCCACGTGTAGGACTAATAAAGGTTATCTTATCTTATATATCAGGCAGATCGCATGCTTTCCTAAGTATCACTGATAACTTCTAAAGATGAACAACTCGATTTGGTTAGGTCTGTTTGTGCAAACGTAACAACTGAGGTATTCAAAGGGGGAAGTGAAAGCCCTGCAGCCCTCATTACATGACAAGTTCTCTGCTCTGCTGTTGCTCTCGCTGTAGCCACCCCTACTGATGAAAAGAAGAACTGCACCGTTCACTGTTAAGGCATGACATGCAAGCCGTGTGCTTTGTTGCAAAGGACTTTGTGTTATGAGTAAAAAAGGATAAAAAGTAATCCTCTGGGATGAACATGCTTACTGCGAGCTTGAAACACTATCTTCTCCTTGAAGGACAAACCCCAGCAGGTTTATCCCTCATTAAACCCTTCGTTTGCTGTTCCGAGAAATGCCTCGGCACCTCTAAATTACCGACTGCACCGCTTATCGTCAGTCACGTGACCACCCGCTCCGTAATTGATGAGAAACTTGGTCTTTAATGAGGCTCGCGCTCTCCTCTAGATCGTTTCTTCTTCAGCTCCGAAATTTAACACCCGTTGCTATGGATACAAAACAACTGCAACTACCCAAATATGGTCAAAGGAACTGAAACGAAACGGCAATCGCGTGCTGACGTCACGCACAGCACGCATTGCGCTGCCGTGTGTGCGCTCGGATTCCCTTGACCGTGACAATAGTGGAGCAGAGAGCAGGCTGTGAATAAATAATTAACCTGCTGTTTGCGCTGCTTCCCACTCAATTCAAACACGTCTCCGTCCACGACGCGTCTCCTTTATGTAATCCCGAAGCCAGAAATAGGCGCAATGCCGTCTTTATGGATTGATACTGAGACGAGAACATCATTAATACCACCCTTAAATTTAGGATTTTTCTTCTTCTGACGTTTTAGTGAGTGTTTGGTAGGTCAGATTCATATTTAAACTGGGTTTAAACAGTTTTATTACAGATGAAGTTTGGATTGAAGGTGTTCAGCTTTTCTTCGTCCCCCTCCCACCACATTTCTAAGGCATCTCATGGTTTCTTCATCTGCTGAGGAACTTCATGTAAAGTCACCAACTAAGCAAGGCTGTGGTGCCGACTATCTATTCATATGAATGCTCCTAAATCAATAACAACAGCAGCACAGCATTAATTGCAGTTGTGGTATTTTATTTCCAGCATATTTTTATCAATATCTAGTTTCTAGTTTTCTTTTGTTTCTGATTTTGTTTGTTTGTTGTTGATTTTTTTTGCATCTCTATATTTTCATAAGTAAAAAAATAAACTATGTCATAAAATACATCTCAATAAAATACATGGCATGATCTTGTTTTTCATGGAAAACAAATGTAAAAGGAAATGTCAGTTCAGGTCTGGAGGCGGGGGGGCACCTTACAGCAAGATGTTACACTTACATATTAGTATCCTTCTATAATTCACTTGTTACAACACAGCTTTGTCAAAAACAGTGTTACACATATATTAAGCTACTCAGCAGGATCTCGTTTCAGACCACACGCAGAGCTTTTTTTTTTTAACAACACAATACCATCTCTTCTTGGATTACAGATGACTTGTATTTGCATGCATTTTACTAGCACAAGGTCTCATCTCAGACAACTGCAGCAACAGCATGGAAGAACTCAACCGTGTTTACAGTCACAGAAAAACACTGCGTCTACACAATCTCTGATTTTCAGGTATATGCACGACATCGAAACTCACACTACAAAAGGTTATTTGAGAGCGACTGGAGCTTGCTGGCTGGTTAGAATACAGTATTGTTGCATAACTTCTTTGCATTCACAAGGCCAGGAGTGTGGGCGAGTTAAGACTATCTTTCATTAACTCGGATGCACCGAGGCTGCCTTTGAGGCACTCGGAACCGTCAGCCAGGGAATCAATCTCGGAGTGATTGAAGGAAAACACTGTGCGGTAATTGCTACAAGTGGGACTGGAAGACATGACTGGGGTGCTCAGAGACTCAAGGTCGCTTGCCACGGACTTGTACAGGGTTTCCCAGTCTGAGAGGCAGAAGGGCCCACTCAGGTCAGTACTCTGTAGTATGTCAGGGACAGATGCGGCCGTCTCGGGCGTCACTTCCATCTGTATGCTGGGCACCAAGTCATCCAAGTCATCTCCTTTCAGTTCCTCCAGAGCCTCCTCTTCTGCGCTGGAACACAAAAGGATGTTGGAGTTTCCCAAGATGGCTGCAGCAGGGATGCAAGGGACACTGCTCATGTCTTGACCAATATGGGCTTCTCCAGCTGTGCTGCTCTCTGGGGTTTTTCCATTCTCTAAAATGGAAAGCAGCTGCGGGGAGTCCGGTGGATCCTGCAGCATTGTGTCAACATCATCTTCCTTATCATCCCTCTCATCATCATCACCATTGCCGTCATCATCTGAGGAGAGTTTGCAGGACGGTTGGTGGGAAGCTAAGACATGCTCTAGTCTCTCTTTCTCCTTTAGCAGGTTGGCAATCTCTGTCTCCAGGGTGGACTTTTCTTCTTCTAAAGTATCAGTTTCCTGAGGGAAAGAGGGAGAAAGAGAAAAGAAAAGAGCATGAGCAAAGCACAAAAAAACCCCTAAACAAAACAAAAAAAAAAACTATGTGGCTCTACCGCTCTGCTTCGCTGTTGTGAACTGAGACATTATTCATCTTTGGAAGTATGCATATACTGTGAGAATGAATCCTCTATAATGATTTAACAAAGCATTACTTACAGCTTGAAGGGTCTCTATCAGCTCCCTCCGCCTGTTACGACACTTGGCTGCCGCAATTTTGTTCCTCTCCCTCCTGATCCTCCTCCTTTCCTCCTCCTCTTTGGAAGGCTAAAATCAATCAGAAATAGCCCATTAATTTAAACGCTCATCCCACTAGGTCTTGCCATGTCGGCAGTTGGCTCTTAAACACCGTTTCTTGTGCCAAAGTGAGAGAGAGAAAAAATCTCCTATGCAGTGAATGCTGATGTGGTCGGTGAAGACTCTCAGTTCAGGCGTTAAAATGCTGCACCACTGGCACGGTCTAGCCAGTCACGTGAACGCGCATTGCATGCAATTTCCTATCCCGCACATAAACAAGGCTGAGCTCGTTACCCCCGCCAAAGTAACCGCTCTGCACCAATTAAACATGATCAGATCGGCTTATGACTGACTCCCCGAAGCAAAATATTCAGATCAATCCGCTAACACTTTATTTCCCCACGACAGGGAAAGAAAAAAAGCAGTTAATTGCGTCCCGTCCCGCTAAAATATCGCGATATCTCAGTTTTCACATTAAGCTTAATGAGTGGAAACGAGGTCGTTGGGGATGGTGTGGGGATCGGGGCAGAGTGCTCGTTTGCTCGCTGTACTGACTGATTGATTGACTGGTTGATTGACACATCAGCATCACCGCCCACCCCTCTCTTCTCTTTACCTGCTCTTTCGGCCCTTTCCTGTTGCTGGCTCTCGCCTTGTTTGCACCTGGCCGGGAAGACGACTGGGTCGCTGCATGAGTTTTGGGCTTTGCACGGCAGGGCGACGGAGAGGCAGATGTGATGACTGTAGGCTGCACAATCCACTTTAGTTCTGGCGATGTTGAGATTGCAGTCACAGTCGGAACAAAGGAGGCTGCTGCACTGGTCTCAGTATCCTGGAAAAACCCACACCAGACAGACATGCATATGCATGCAGTAAAATACTAATTTAGCGTATCTGACGAATGGGTGACCACGTTATTGGCTGACCTTTAGCAATGTTTAAATGTTACATCAATCATTTGTCCAAGGAATGTCAAAGAAGACAAAAAAAATCTGCTCTCTGTAAACACCTCAGAACCAGCCTCGCATCCTCATCAGTTTTTATGATAGATAAAAAAAAAGGTTGCAACGAAGACTGTGAAGCAGACAGCAGTACAAACAGTTTTATTTAAATAATAATATCATTGCGCTGTTTTTGCATGTTTGTTTGTTTGTTGGGGTATTTTTTTTAGGGATTTTCTACAGAGATACGCATGTTTTTCTAGTCATTTTTCCAACACGGGATAGTAATCCTGCTAGGGGAAATGCAGTGCATGAAAATGACTTCATAAAAATGTGAAGAATTTGAGGAATGCAGTTCTATCACCCGCATGCGTCAAACACAAGATTACGCTTTGTGATCAGGTTTTTGTGTGTGTAATGATGAGATCCGGCTCTACCTTGGTGCTGTCCACTGATGATGAAAGCGAGTCAGGAGGATGCTGACTGCACCCAGGGGTGTCCCCGCCAGGCGATGCTGTGCTACAGCTGGACGATAAGTCGAACTCAGTGCTGGAGTCTGGATGCATGGTTTCATTAAAAAATAAAAATTCAAAATAAAATTAAATCACCGCATAAGAGACTGAACAGTCAGTCTGTGCTAGACAGAAAACGGATGTCCCGGACGCCTATATTCCATTTGCCAGGTTCATAACTGTGCACATAGTGGAGAGGCCCGCCTTTTATAGTGAGCTGGAATTTTATGAATGAAATCTGTGTGGTGAGACCGAACCATTTCACCGAGGGAGAAGTGACTGGAGAAAGGGGTTAGCAGATGGGGTTTTTTACAGTTCAACAATCAAATCACTGAAGTGCGTAAAAATCAACACTAACCCATTGTTTAATTTCAGCTTATTATCAGAACTCAAATGTTTTTTTTAAAAAAGTGTGCACATAGAAAGTGGCACCCCTCCCTCCAAAAGGTGCCCACCGCCATGAATGAACTACGTCACTTCATGTATGCAGCATCTGCATCACAGGCTATATGTTCCCGTCATGCCCTCAGATGTTCTCGACATTTACCCTTTGTTTAATGCTTCTGGGCATTTACGGTAACACGAGCTCTCAATGCATTAGAAGGAAAGTGGAGGCAGTGTAATAGGCTTCATTAATAAATGGTTTTAAAATAGCCAGTGTGGTGCTTCCCCGATTCTTTCTCCTCCAAACTGTCCACATTAGAACAGTGATTATGCACTAATGTTCCAACTTCTATTTATAGACACAAAATAAAATCCGGCATTAATTTAATTCTTTCACAAAGCTTCCAGCACACTGTCTGATTATTTATAAGCCGTCAAAATTAAGTGTCATTCACGTATCACATTGCCTTTCACCTGTCTCTACATATGAATAGAGCTCCAGCAACAGAACTGTCGCTGAAGCCAAGCAGCCAATCGCCGATGGACCGGTCGAGCCATATATGGTATTTCCGGGAGGAGAGGGGGGAGAGGGGGGGGGGGGGCGTGCTGTGGCACAAGGATAGCGCGCAGACGGACGCTGCCAGGCTGTGTGTGGCCCACTCACTCACTGCCGCAAAAAGAAAGTAAAACAAGCTCTCAGAGACTGACCCTGTGTTGTACCTGATATCAGCGTCATCAGCTGCGCCAAGAATGCCCGCACAGGCGTTAGTTTGAGGATGCGAAGGATTTGACCCACCTTTCCATATAAGGGTGGCAATTAGGTGCAGCCGCAGATGTGCAAAACACACTCATGAGGGAATCGGAGAATTCAAGAAGGCCAGTGACTGATATAATTTCTAGACAGGAGCAACGTGACTTACTTTCTCACAGACTGTAATGCAGTTTATCGGCACCAATTAAAGCCCGGGCTTTAATTGATGTTCCCGCATAACCTAATTCTGCTCCCATAACAAGAACTTGCGGGCTGGATTGGGCTATATTTAGGTTTCATGTGACCTCACGAATCCACCCAAGTGAAAGGGATAAGCGCTGGATAGAGTGAGAGGCTCCCCCCCTGTTTGCTCTGTGCTCCCGGGTACTTCCCGGCAGTGGCAACCCCCCCGCCTTGGGCCCTATTTACCGGCACATCACTATTGGTGGTCGGCTTGAGCGGCCTGGGACAAAACGAAGTTCAAAGGTCGAACAATACTCACCTCTCAGCACATCTCTAACAGTCGTCTTCTTCAAAGCAACTTGAGCGTGAATGCGCAAAGACTGTGGAGTTTATTTTTAGATCCACTGGCATCCAAGTTCACGGTCATTTTAGTGAACTGTTCTCCTTTGAGGAGCCAAAGAGCAGCGATAAAAAAATAAATAACTTCAGCTATTAGATAACCGGAGAGTTTAAATACTTTCAAAAACAGCAATAAAAATATATTTTTTCTTTTAGAAATTGCATTTCTTTCTTTCTTCTTCTTCTTATTGTTATTATTATAATTGTATTTCGATTAAATTATCATTCCAACACGAAATAACACCAGCAAAAACCAGGTCACTCAAACAGTGCAGGTCAGCAACCTTCATGCCAACCACTCAAACAGAACTCAAACACCGCTCAAGGTAAACGGCTTGTTTGGTGTCCCGTTCCATTCCGTTGACCGCCAGCCACAGCTGGACCCGCAGACACCGAGGAAAGGGGAGGACTGTCAGAGACTTGAAAACACTCAGAGCTCTCACTCCGACGTCGTTTCCGGGAACGGCCCCTGACGTGTTCGTGTGCACGTTCTGTCTCCACAGGCGATGCCGAAAAAGCCGGTTTGAAGTTTCTCTGTTGATGTGGCTCCTCCTCATGATTACACACGATCTTCTTTGCTATGAAAAAAATAAAAACTAAATGGACGTCACTGACGCGAAAGGGGCTGGGCGTCGCTATGACAACCAGGAATGTTCAACAAAACACTGGCGCGGGAAAGAAAGCGCAAAATCCTATAGCCTGAATTAGTCTTTTGACACAATGACACCTTTGTTTAGTCTTTATGGTTTGTTTAATGGGACGAGAGCACTTATGGCGCTTGTTTTGTGCTTGTTTAGTTAAAGAAGGGAATTCCCGGAAGACTCACGAGACAGAAAAAAAAGAAGAAGAAAAGTATGAATTGTGTTTCATAAAACTCATAAAATGCTTTGCTCGTGTTTTTTTTATGTGCATGAATGTATCGCCTTTATTAAGAATAAACCATGAACAAAACTACCAGCAAAATGTTGCTGACTTTGGTAATATTGCACGAAAGTCACGATGCTTGTTCCACAGACCTACTTCTCAAGTCAACACGATAATAAAAAAAAAGTGCTGATGTCAGAGAATGAACAGTTATTAAACAGCAAATGCAGTCGCAATGTTGGCTCACCGTTAAGCCTGCATTTCATGAATTCGTTTCATAGCTTCTTACGTAAATCTTGAGGATTCCCTCTGCTAGTGGCTTTGGGGAAGACCTTTACAATTAACTGCCACCCTCCCCGTCCCCTCCTTTGAGAAATGTAAACTGTCGTCGAGGAAACGTACACACAGAAAACCAGTTATCAGCTCGCTCTGCAGCTAAACACGCCCTGTTCTGGATTGCAGGCGAAAAGTACAAACAGTACCTGAGGGTGGAGAACATGTCACCCATGTCCTGACATGTAACGTTTATGTAGAGATATTTTAGACAATTCTATGAAACAATTCCATTGTAACTTGCTGGATATAAACGCATGGGATTAAATAAGAGAAATACATGGATAAAAAAATTAAATAAATAAGTAAATTAAAAGTCGGTTTAACAGACAGACCACAGAATCAAGTGAAAATCAATTACCCAACGTTTTCTCGCTTATTCTTATCTTTATTCTAATTATTCTTTGTACTTTGTGACCTACCTACACATACAAACATGGACCTCCTGTGATTGTATGAATTGTCTTGCATTCAATGTGTAACAATTTATCAAATTAAACACTTTAAAAATAGCCGATAAGTGAGTCAGTGAGTGAAGTTAGCGAGTACTTAAATAACATGTTATTTACATACCACCTTTCAAGGTGAATATCACAAAGTGCTTAACTACAAGCCGAAAGTTTGCATGATAAAATTGAGTTTCTATATTTCAAAAACACAAATAAAAAAGGAGGCGCGCGGCTGGGGGAGGGGGTTAAAAAAAGAGAAACAGATTTTTATTTTTTTAATGTGTTTGTTTGGTACGTTTTGTTCAGCACAGACACATTTGCATGTTTAATTGTGTCCCTGCTGTGTAGGACGCACTTTTCCTCTCTGTTATCTCAGTTCTTCAAGTTTTCACAACAGCGTCTGTGTTTGTTGTTTTACATAACGTCATGCCGCTGTCCGCCACTCTCAAGGTGTATTTCCCATCAGGCCCCGCCTCCTTCACAGGATGCACCATATATGGATACCTACGTATCGGGGATCCCGCTCCGGAATATTCCATTTCTTGAAGACGAGTTTTAGAAATAAACATTTTAAATAGTCACTTATCACCTGTAAATGACTCATTCGTGACTCGTGCAAACAAAGTGTATTGAATTTAAATGGAGCGCGAGGAAAAGTCGGTGTTATTACTGCGTTGTTAAGTCAGTGTTTTGGTGTTTTTTTCCTTCCTGGTGTCGGGTGAACGGCACACCCCTCTCTACGTCAGCAGACACACTATAAAAAAGGCCCAGCTCGGAGAGTTGGCAGTCTAACTTTGAGTAGCAGAACAGCGACTAAAGAGAACTGATCGGGAGCAGCGCTTGAAGAGTTTTCTCGCAAACCCACTAAAGGACTATCCTGACCTCAAGTTTACATTGGTCCTTAGTAGAGTTTGTCCGGATCTTCTTATTTGCTTAAATTTTTTTTCGAAAACAAGGAACGATGATGTTCAATTTCAACGCGGATTGCGACTCTTCCTCTCGCTGCAGCACCGCTTCCCCGTCCGTGGACACTCTGGGATATTACCCGTCACCAGCGGGATCTTACTCCAGCATGGGATCTCCCCAGTCTCAGGTTTGTCCGCTTAAACATTGTTAAATCTTTACAACACGCTATTTCAGCTCAGAAAGAACCTGTTGGAGATTTGAATGTTTACTAAATTAAACTGACAAAGCTTAAATTTGATGTTTTCAAATAATAATAATGGTAATAATGAAAAAGGCTGGCTGGAAATTAAGAAAAGCACCCATTGAGTTTTTAAATATATATATATATATATATATATATATATATATATATATATATATATATATATATATATATATATATTAAAAAATAACTCTGACCTGCGCACCACACAGTGCAAGGCAAGCTTCATTCATCCACCTGGAAACTCCATAGAGAGAATGTAACGTCATAGCTGACATCATAAGGATATTTTTAAACCATCCAGCTTTTTATAGACCCTCCGTGCTTCATTCATAGACATCTTGCAATGCTGCCACCCCTCCTGATAATGTACCAAACGTCCTGACGATCTCCTTTTTTACTTCATTTCCTCCAGGATTTCACAGACCTGACAGCATCAAGTGCCTCCTTCATCCCCACAGTCACAGCCATTTCCACAAGCCCAGATCTTCAGTGGATGGTCCAGCCTGTGGTCTCCTCAGTGGCCCCTTCCCACGGAGTTCACCCTTACACCTCCAGCCCTAGCCCTGCATACTCAAGAGCAGTCATGAAATCTGCAGTGTCCAGGGCTCACAACAAGAGAGGCAAAGTGGAACAGGTAATTATTATTCGTTCATGAAGTGTTATGTATATATATAGACTAAGATTATTAAAGAGCAGGGGTCCTAACTTTTACCTTCTATCATGTGCAGATGACACCTGAGGAAGAGGAGAAGAGAAGGATTCGCAGAGAGAGGAATAAGCAGGCAGCAGCAAAATGCCGCAACAGGAGGCGAGAGCTTACAGACACTCTGCAAGCTGTAAGTATCCCATCAGATTTACCATCACTCATTGAAACATGTTTATTGTCAGAGCTATAGCAGAGCTATCCAACAGCCAAGCTGATGCAACTTCCTCCATTTCTCTCTCTTACAGGAAACTGATATCCTGGAAGACCAGAAATCCAACCTGCAGAATGATATCGCCAACCTGCTGAAGGAGAAGGAGAGGCTTGAGTTCATTCTGGCTGCCCACCAGCCCATTTGCAAAATCCCCTCTGAGCTGGGCACAGACTTCCCCCTGACCTCCCTCTCTCCTACCCACTCCTGCCACTCCATTGCAGTGTCCACCCAGCCACAGATCACCGTCTCTCAGACACCCGCTATCGCTTCCAGCCAGTCGACCTTCACCTCAACCTCCAACTCCATATTCTCCAGCGCCAGCGCCGCCCTCTCCACAGCCACCGTCTCTAGCAGCACAGTCAAGATGTCAGACCTGGAGTCCTCTGTCCTGGAGGAGTCTCTGGATCTCCTGGCAAAGACGGAGATGGAGACGGCACGGTCTGTGCCAGAGGTCGACCTGTCCAGCTCCCTCTACACGGGTCAGGAGTGGGAGGCTCTTCACACCTCAGCTAATACCAATGACTTCGAGCCCCTGTGCACACCTGTAGTAACCTGCACCCCAGCCTGCACTACCTACACGTCTTCATTTGTATTCACCTTCCCAGAGGCAGAGACCGTCCCCACCTGCGGCGTCGCCCACAGGAGAGGAAGCAGCAGCAATGAGCAGTCCTCCGACTCCCTCAGCTCACCCACCCTGCTGGCCCTCTAAAAGACTGTACAAGAAACAATGATTCTTCCTATCAAAGCACACTTTCTTACGTAGATGTGCCGATCACAGGGCTATGGAACAGACTTATATTAAATTATTTATGATTTTTATCTGCCTTTATCTATACTTGCCTATAACACCAATGTAGCAAGTTTAAAAAACAAAAACAAAAAAAACCCTCCCCGCATGTTTCAACTAATACCACCTAGTCGTTATATGAGTTCGTATATGATTTATATGGTGCTAGATAACATAACTTGTTGTTTATCGATGTATGTTCAGAGCAATAGTTATTATTGATCCAGTTTGTTTTCTGGTTAATGGAATGTGAGAGTTAACATGTGAATTGTTTGTGAAATTTTAAAAAGAAAAAAACAAACAAAAAAAAAAACACGTGCATTGTCTTAACCATGGTCTGAGTGGTCTATCCAAAGTTTTCTGTGAAAACATTAGTCCTTTTAATTTATTAAATTTATTTTTTTACACATAGAGGAATAGAGAAAGAGATAGTAAAGAAGAATGTTGTTTGTAAGATATGTAAATAAAAAGATAGTGATATTTCAATTCAATCATCTGTGCTGGCTGGGTGTGTTGCTTTCCTCTCACGATATCTACACACACACACACATATGTATTTACATATTTATTCAGTTCAAGTCAGGTGTATTCATCAGTCACCTCATGGGGCAAGCACTTTGCGACAGCGGGAAGGAAAAACTCTTTTTAACAGGAAGAAACCTCCCGCCATGTTTAGGGGAAGAGAGGCAAAGGAAAAATAATTTTAGAAAAGATGAAAGAGAAGAGAAAAAGAGGGGAATATTCTCAGGAGTAGTAAATTAAAAGCATTTCCAGTAAAATGCTTTCAAAAATTATTAAAATAATGCTAAAATTAGCTTATATAAGGCATAGCCATCTTTTTTCCCTGTACCTCCACTTGCTCTATTTATTGTTCCGCCTGTTGCCAGGGTTAACTATGTCAGTGGCTCTTACGTCAGTGCGTTCTTTCCATTTTTTTAATCGCAAGCCGTGCGCGATGACGTTTGGACTTCCGTGCCCAAATATAGGGCTCTGCGAGGAGTCTGCTGCTCGCTGCCGCCTGCCAACAGAAAGTAACCGGGCAGCTCGGTCAGCGCTTTTCCCCCCCCGCTAAAACAGATATACGCTCTCTTCTTTCGGCTTTTTCCCCTCTGCCGGTCTCAGGGAGAGCCGATTTAATCACCGACATCTGTGATAAAAAGATGAAAAGGGCTTGCTGCACACTGCTTTCGTAACCGATGCGACACGTTTCTCACGTCCAACCGTGCGCGCGCACACACGCAGACACAGACATACGCACGCGATCTGTAGTTGTGCAAGGGAACTCGCAGGAGGATCTGAAAGTGACGTTTTCAGCCACAATATACGATGGTTTAATTAATTCTCGTGCATCAGAAGGCCCCCGATTAGCCAAAACATCACCTCCCACAGAACAAAAGACGTGCGAGTTACAGCATAATTCAGGAAGAAAAAAAAAGGAAAAAGAGGAGTCCTCAGAAATAATTCATAAAGGCACAGACAGCATTGTCGACCTATTAAATGAACTTCTGCATGAGCGATAAGGGTTTATTTTTATGCTGTGACTGTATGCTAAATGTGGATCTTGTTGAAGCACATCTGTGCCAACATGGATGCTGAAGTGACAGCATGACATCCAAATGCCATTTGTTAGTTAAAAAGGTCTCCTGATGTGGAAGATCTAGAAATGAAATTTTCATATAATCTAGTATAATCTCCCCCAATCCCTTACCCCCATAATTTGTGTATGCAGTATGAATTAAAACTGAAGGTCTGGGGGTGGGGGCATCTATTGCCTCTTGTTACGCAGGAGACCATGAAGGCAATAAATGCATCACTTATGCAGTAATCATTGATCATTTCAGATAAATCTGTGGTGTGTTTTGTGTGTGTGTTTTTTCCATTGGCATCTCTGCAGATTAATTATTCTGCTTTTATTGCTCCTCACTGTGTCATCAGACCTCTCCCAGCCTTCTCATCTTGTCTGCATGTCATTCTCTCACCTCATTTGCTCATTTCACCTTGTACCACTATTTCATCATGTGCAGAATCATCAAAAGGCAGGTTGCCTAATGGCTTCACACAGGAAATGCGTGGTGTGTCTGTGTAAAAGACATGCTTGGTGGAAGACTACTGTCGCACAATAACCAACCAGCTCTGACGTTGGAGGCCTTCCAGTGTGGTCACACCCTTTTTTTTGTAAAGCCACGCAAGATGTCAGCAGTTGTTGCTGCTCTGCTTCCTGGTTTCAGGGCCTGCTTTCAAATGAGGAACAAGTTTAATATCGCTCAAAGCACTGAAGTAGCAAAATATGGTGTTCTTTATGAGATTGGCTTTTATAGGGTTTCTTGCTTTGTCCTTGCAGTGCCGTTGCATAACAGCCTATTTCTCAGTATCTGTTTTCCTTTACTCTTCAGCAGTACCCCCCCCCCCCCCTCTTTTCCTCAATAAAGCTTCCGTGTGCGACCATGCAGCATCTAATAACTCTGTTTATTAATACCCCTTTTGCGGGCTCGGGGAGATGGGGTAGCTGCAGAAATAGCAGGTGCCTATTGCTTCTTTTAACATCAGCATCAACAGCAGTAAAATTAGACCACTGTGACGCCAACCTGCGTCGGTGCTGCAACCCAGGGGAGGAACCAGGCAGCATACGCCTGGTAGAAAGAGAGGAGGAGGAGGAGAAGGAGGAGGAAGGGAGACAATGATGAGGATGAGAGGATTGCAGGGAGGGAGACAGACAGAGATCCCTGCCTTGGTGTAATTGTGAGCACAGTGATGATGAAACAGCTGAGTTCGCCTACGTGCCACACTGACAACAGCTCAGCTTGGCTTGGCTTTGTATTCACAGAAAGCCATCCCCCTGATAGCTTTCTGCTGCTGAGAAGGGGTGTGAAAGCTTTTAACAAACTACAAAACATCAGTCTGCCAGTCATGGCTAAGTAACAGAGCAATAGCTGACTCAGAATAACACTTATAGTAATCAATGTTAAGCACACCCAGTTTTATCCAATTTTGCCCTGAAACAACTCTTTGTCTGAGTTATTGTGAGTTTGCCTGAGGCCCTTTTTTTATGATGAATTACTGCTGTGTGAATGTGTCTTCTCAGTATTTAGAAGTGATAAGGAGCATAACTCATAAAATAACAACAGCTAGTTAAAGGGTGTGTGCATTTGCGTCAGCAGGCTTGTTCTTTAAGGAAGTGTCTGTTCAGTCAAATTAAATGAAATTTTGGAACCGTGCCCAGAGGTGACAAAACGGTTACAGTCAATCAGGTGTAAGATTTCAAAAGAAGCTCTCATCCTACTCCTTGAAATGTTTAATTCACAATCAATAAATAAATGTGCCCAGAAAGGGTTGGAATTAACAAACAGAAGCAGATAATTTTTTTTTCTGAACAAGCATGACTTTCACACTTCAAGAACAGCTGAAACTAGTTCAAATACAGGCTACTCATTGTTGTTGGATGTAAAGTTTTGTGAATTTCATTTGTAGCCTAAGCTCCTCTGCGGCACAGAGGAGTGTGTGTGACTTGCTATTCTTAGAGGTTTTGACGCAATAAGATACAAAACTGGAGGGATTTCTCTATCCAATAATTACTGTTCACCTGCTGCCAGACTCCCCACTCAGCAGCGTGTCCTCTTCTTGTCTCATGGGATCAGTAACTAGGATGTTTCCCTGGAAACTGGACAGCTCTATCATATATAATTGGGTAATCCCTGAGCTGCTGACAGAAAAATAATAGCGTTTGGGATTTTCAAAAAGACCCAAGCCAACACTGAACGTAATATGTCTGTTTCATAATCTAGATCCAGCGATTACAGGATGAATCTGGATTATTAGTAACTGTAATGATAAAGGGATTTTAGTGACAATATTTAGATATCAATAAGCAGATTGTGGGGGGTTAAAAGACTTCTAACTCTTCTATAAGACTGCTATTTATTCAGTGAAAGGAGTTAAAGTCCCTGATCGATCTATTGTGCTTCTCTCCACCTTGAACTGGCTTGTTTGCACAAGCCTTCCCACGCTCTGCCACTAACATTAGTCTCAGATATATAGCCTCTCTGACCCACTAGGGGGCCCAGGTTAAAAATATTCTCTGGTCTGCAAAACACTAACACAAGGATTTTCTGAAAATGATAGCTCCCTCAAAGGAAAGTTGAGAGTTATTTTTGTAAATACAGCTGCTGCTGTGTGAGTTAAAGTGCGGGGTTCTTGTTGTTTACTGCACATCCCATATTTCCAGTCTTAATAGGAAACTGACCACCAGTCTACTGAGTGGTGTTAGTCGAACAGAAGGCTAACAAGGAGACAGAGGCAGCCATTCAGGTCACATCCTTTTGAGAATCATAAAAGTCCAGAACAATTTTTGTCCTAATGACTGTTACTCATTGCTCTGTAAACTACAGCTACAGCTCTGGGCTCTGCATATCTTATATTGTGATAGGATGCTTGAATAAATGAATAGTGTGAATAGTGATGATCTTTATAATGATATATTTAGCTTATTGTGCAAGGTCACCTTGTCTCCGTACCCAGGAAACTCCTTTTTTGGAGTTGGAGCACTCTACAGAGCGAACAATACACCTGATGTAAACACTCCATCCCACACAAGACCACTACCGGGGCAGGGGTAAAAAATTGCACTTTGTTCAGCAAAGTAATTTAAACTTAATGGCCCAAGCTTTTCGACTGCATCTCAGTGAATTCTTTAAGGCCAGATAAAATATAGTTGATTCATCCCAAAACTAGGGAAATGCCAGTGGTACAGCAGCCAAGGAATTAAAGAGAATGTGTAAAAATGACTTCAGTAAAGGAGAATAGCTCAGTTAAGCAGAAAAATGGAATTTAAATAAATAAAGGGGCCTAAAAAATAAATAAATAAATAAATAAGCAGAAATGAAAAAGCAATGTGTAAAAATCTGATGATACAATAAGAATACCTGTTATAAAGATGAATAAGAATAAAACTTTAAAAAATATATGTATATTTAGCTAGCTATCTCACTAGATGATAGCATAGTGATGATACTAATGTCAGAGCAGGGGTGTGTTCTCCAGGGGGGCATCGGATGGCACCAGCTCCAACTGATGCCCCCCTACAAATGATTTGTGCCCCCTAAAATGAGGGCATTAGATAACATTACTTTTAATTTTATAATCCCCCAAATCAGTAGATATATAATTCTAAAGGTGCCATTCCACATAATGAGTACACTTACTTTAGTTACTTTAAAGCTTTAAGTAACTAGCTTAAAGCTTTAAAATTTAAACAATGAACCTGTGAACTATTAAGCTACTTGATTAGGATTTTAACGTTTAGTTTGCTTTTACTTAAATGAAAAGTCTAAATACTTTTTTCCACTTTGAAACAATTTTATCCAGTGCAAGATTATGTTTAAGTTAATAAATTGGATACAGGCATTCGTGAGAGCCTAAAAATCATGTTTTCTACACCAGTTTTCTACAATGCTTTTACTTCTGATGAAATATTCTGACTTATTAGTACCTCTGTGCCACGGTTCTTAAACAATCTTGGAAACACGCCTGTGTCACAGCGGTCATTTCCGTCTCATATGCAGTCTTTGGTTAAAACACACTGGAAAGCTTGAAGAACATTTCCTACAGATCCTTCCAAAAGGCTTAAAAAGAAAAGAAAAGAAAAGAAACCAGGTAGATTTTCCTGTCATAAGTAGGAGTAAGCTGTTCTGCTATTACAGTAAACATGTTAACAGCCCGGTACAGAAATTGTTTTGGTTTTTCAAGCTAAGGTATCTCTTTTAACAAGACCTGTGTGGCTGGGGCGGAGCTAGAGAAATTTTCTTAGGGTGGCATGAGGGTGGCATGGAAATCAGAGGGGGTGGCAAAAGCAAAGCCATTTCTTTAGACACATACAGTAGTTACATTCTGTAATATGCATTATATATAAATGGTGAAAATACATCAAATGCAATAAGTATACACGTTTCATATAAACAATAACAATAACAAAGTCTATAACTTTCTTATTGGCTTTATCCCAAATCATTAAACATTTCAGTTCGATCTTATGTACTGTACAGCCAACATAATAAATAAGCATGTAGCTCAATAAATATAAAATCCAGAAAGCTACACAACATTAGGTGGATCAGTTAGAAATGCAAGTCTAACTTCTCTTTGGCACTTTTTTGTTACATGCTTAAATTTACACATACGGTCAGAAATCTGTACTGTCAAACACTACTGACAACAGGAAATAAGGCCAGCTCAACACTATGGGTAACACATTTTTAATGCGAGGGTAACATTTTGCAATATATTAAGTTTTAGAATTTATATTCAATGTTAACTGTAGCTAGGGTAAAAGTGTTCATGTTATAAACAACACTGTCATATGCAAAACTATGGTTGCACTAGGGATGGCAAGGGATTATTTTAGGATGGCACATGCCACCACAGTAGATCTGCCCCTGCCTGTGTGGTTGCTTTATACAATTTATATAATCATCATGTTAAGGCAGGTCCTGAAGACCAGAACCAGACCACCAAAGGTTCTGTTGTAACCCACTGAATGGCTCTGCAAAATGTGACAAGTGGAAAGAAGAAGGGTATAAATTTCATCGTTTTACTAACAACAGCCTTAACCTGTTAGACACAAAAATACGAAGAAAATAAACCAATAAATATTCGCCATGTACATGTTTTTATTGTTAGTATTCCACTAAATAACAAGTAAATAATAAGTTCCCTTTTTTTTCTTTACGATTTTTTATGTTTTCACAGCAGGCGCACAGTAAAGTTTGACTGAAAGGTGAACGCTGACTAGGTTGCTGTCTGCTTTGAACCTCTCACGTCTCTGTAACTGTCGTCAGTAACTGAACTGAACTCTGTTGGTGCCTACATGAAAATTTTAAATGACAATATCTAGCAAATAACATGGTTTGCTACGTGGTTAGTTTTTTTTTCTCTTTCTTTTTTTCAATTGATCTGCGTGAACTTGACAAACAGTACAAAAGTCTGAGCTCCAGTTTTAGTGAGAAAGAACTGGTTTTAGCCAGGAAAACCCCTGCAACCTGATACAGTATGCTCCAAGAAGAAATTACGCACTTCACTTAAATGCTCCGTTTATGACCAATATACACAAAAAGTAAAGCTCTGAGCAGTTGGAGTTGTGATTAATTTAGGAAAACATTTAGCAAATAACTCAAGAGTTGTAGTCATTCCTCTGACACATTGTGACACACTTATATACAGTATGATTTAGTCCTTTAACATACAATATGTGCTTGTCACACCAAAGCACTAAAGCTCATTTACCATTTTGAGTATATTTTGTAAATTTCCCCATGCTTATCATTAATTCCCCCCCCCCCCCCCAAGTGTTTCCTTATCTTTCCCTCTTCTTTATCTGTGGGGTTGATTATATTTGGTTTGTGAAATGCAAATATCTGATGTTTCAGTGTAACTGTGTGTAAAATGTACTGGACAATGCAACAAAGTGGCTTATTGTGTGCAGAGAGTTGAATATTGTGACAGTACAGGGTGGAAATAGAGAACAGTTGACTCTCTGCTGGAGAATCTACTTTTCTACTTCGTGTAATGACAATGTGGAGCGTTATTATATGAAGTAGAAAAGATTCTGTTGTTGAGGGCTTCGCTAAATAGAATATAGAAAGTGCTCCCCTGCCTGCCCAGTGAGTGGTACAGAAGGCAGTCAGGATTAGCTTACACATGATCAAAGGATGAAGAAATCCTCCTTCAGCTTTCACTGGCCAAAATGTTGATTCCTCTTCTGTTGCAGCTGCTGTCTGTTTGGTGTCCATGCCACCTGTCATTGATCGCTGCCTTTACACCAATTTAGAGTTTTTCACATATGCATGTACCAGTCCCTCCCTTTGTAGATGATACACTAGCAGATTTCTTAGGTGTTGAATGCTTTGTGGTAAGGGCTCTTTGTGACCTGAGCAGTTATTTTTACAACAGTTTAGTCATAGAAAAGTCTTGCTGTGATTCTTCTGGTAGTTTCTGTCAAGGTAGAGTCCTTGTAAGTATTTTAATTGCCTGAGTGCAAACCAGATCTGCAATGTCATGCCTACTGCAAATGCATCCTTCTCTTTGCACCAAAGTTATAAAAGTAAACCATAACTTAACAAAAGACTAAAACTAGGTGCAAAACTGTTTCAGCTACTTTAAAAATGTAATTTAAAGCTTACTCCGCCACTCCAATCAAAACAAAACAAAAAATATTTCTTAGAAAAACATTTCTTGCCACCCATAAATCAAAATTTCAACTCACTAACTCAAAACATCAAGAAAATTAACATAAAACTTAAAATGTCAAGTTATAAAGTTCAGTATGTTCAGATAATAACCCCAAATTATGAAAAAAGAAAAAAAACAGGGTTTGTGATTGGCAAATACCAGGTTCTATACAAATATCTTTAGTTTTAGTTTTAGATATAGTAGATATGCTGGACAAAAGGTTTTAAACATGCGCTGCTGCGAGGCAGGACGAAAAGAGGAAGTACACAAAGAAGACAATTGCCTGGACAAAGTGTTTATATTTTTATATGCTTTATTCTTAATTCCATGAATATTGCTCTTAACCAGTTGGCAAGCCTGGATATAATATAATAAAATGACTGTAAAGGGACTAAGATAAACTAAAATGAACAAAAAATAAAACACTTTGACCTCACCCAAACTTCACGGACACAGGATCTGCAGTTGGAGTTCCACGTCCAGGCCAGCGGCGGCGCTGGAGTGCTAAGGGAGGCCGGTAGTGTGAGTTGGAAGTCGGTGTTAAGCTGGTTGGCTGGCACGGTCTGGTTGGTCGGTTGATGGTAGCCATGGCTCGAGTCGCTGCGCTACTGCTCTTACCGGTTCTTATTGAATCGGTATTATCAATTTCCTTCTTTTTACCGGTCAACACCAGAAAGTGTTTACGGGAGGAGATCCACAAAGACGTGCTAGTCACGGGGGAGTATGACATAAGCGAGCAGGCGAACACGAAAACTAATCTGAAGGTGAGCGCAGACCTGCTGGCTAGCTACCCTCACCATTACCAAGTTTGTTGTCGGGGCCGAAATGGCTTCAATCTGGTTTTTAATGACCCGATGCATCGCTTACAAGTGACTCTCGTGGCTATATATGTTAAATCGAGTAATTTCTGCTGTGAAAATGTCTACTGTTGTTAGCATTGTAGCTAGCCCAGGCCCAGAAAACCTCGGCTTCCTGGTTTTAGAAGCTAATTAGCCAGCTGGCTACAGTCAGTGCTCGCTAACACTCCCGTTCAGGTTAATTTGAGGGGTAATTTACTTTTTAAAAAAATTGTTAAGATACCTTGACACTAGTGAGCACTCGCTGTAACACACAGTGCACGTATTTATATTAAAACATTGGAGAAACGACCCTGCCGGTGACTTCGTCTGGGCTCTGCTGCTGTTACACGTCAGTCTTAGGGTCCATTCAGCTGCCAAGCACAGCCTAGCCACATTAGCAGATTAGCTTCCAACACGTCAGTGATGGTTTGTGTATTATTTAAATGAAGATCTTAAAAGATTTTCCTCACATCAAAGAAAATGACCGATATTTATACTGTTACAGATTGCACTGCGTCCTCACGAAGTTATTTTGTTTTTTTTACTCCCCTCATGTTCTAACAGCTGGCAGTTTAATGGCTTGCGTGGGGTGTTGCAGCCTTGCATTTTCAGACACATGTAAGGATGACAAGCAACCATCATCACAATCTCAGCCTATAACTATCTAGAAAACGACACAGTTGAAGTGTCTGAAATCCTCATGTTGGTGTCATAAAAATACCATTATTAGTGATAATACTGGTGAATGATTTAAAATTCCCACATTAAAGAGCAAAGTAATTCAGTATTGATTTAAATAAATATTTCAGTTAATATTCTGCTGTTTCTTTGGCTCTTGACTGTTGTTTATTGCTTTTGTGTATCTTTGCAGATCACAGACTCCTCTGGCCACACTCTTTACTCCAAGGAAGATGCTTCAAAAGGAAAGTTTGCATTCACCACAGAGGACTATGACATGTTTGAGGTTTGCTTCGAGAGCAAATCACCCATGGGTAAGCATGCCAACCCCCCATGTGTGTTATGGACAGCTGCTGCTGTTCACACACACTTGGTTTTATGCCTTAGTCACTGTCAAATCTTCTGATTAACCATTTAACCCACTGTCTTCATCCGGTATTACTTATTAGTTTTAGTAGATTTTGCAGTGATTTTGGGTTATATCGATAGATGGTCATGAAACTGAAAAGTCTAATTAATGAAAATGATTAATAAAATAAATGAATGCAAGTGATATTCCAGCCACTGTTGGCCTATAAGGTGGCTGGTGACAACAACTAGTGCTAAATGTTCAACATGACATAATGTACAACTGAAAGACTACATTTATTGATTCTTTACTATATGGCAGGGCTCGCAAAATCGCTAGCCCGATGTCTCGGAGCTAGCGATATCTCCGGTCGGGCGACCAAAATCTATCTCAGCCCCGCCCGTCGGGTTATCATATAGCCCGACGGGCGGGGCTGAGATAGATTTTGGTCGCCATCAATTATCTATACGTTTTATGTATTGATTCCTATTTGCACTGTGACTGTTAAAGTTTTACAATGCTTGTCTTTCCTGGTGTGTAAGTTAGTGATTTTTAGTTCAAGCTTCACAAAGTGCTGTAAAAGAATACACTGTATTCTTTTACAGCACTTTGTGAAGCTTGGTAAAAAAAAAAAAGTGCTAGAAAGGATAAATTATATAAATGATGCTCATTTTAAATATTTCAGTGAAATTGAATATGATGATTAAAGTTTTTTGCTCTTTTAATCAGGAACTGGAAGAGTGCCTGACCAGCTGGTCAATCTGGACATGAAGCACGGTGTTGAGGCCAAAAACTATGAAGAGGTCAGAATCAGTCTGAAATGTTTGTTTGTTTTCATATAGATGATGCACATGGTGTCTTGGAGATCAGGTCAGTAGGTTTTCTTGAAGCAGCCTACAATAGCTTCACTGTTACATATAGGTTTAGTCTCATGTTAATCAAATGTTACGGAAGCATAATCTAGCAGTTGTGACCTCAGTGCCTCCTTTTTTAAAACTTGTCTTTTTTCCTGGAAGTACTGCTGTAGTTGTCTTTTGTTGAAGGACAGTGTTGACCTCAGGGTGCTTTGGTAATGTGTGCGGGAGGTTCCCTGGCTTCACATCATTCAATTTTTCTTGTATAGGGACGTGTGTATCGTCACAGTACTTGGGTTCCTTTCCCGAAAATGTATTACCACTAACTGTGACTGCCTTAGGCAACACTTTAGAAATTTAGGCGTGATAAAGAGCTGTGAGCTGATGATCAGTCCTCCCTCCCCACCCACACGCAGCGCACAAACATTACATGCTGTTCTTTGCGTGTTGATGGATGTTCGCCGAGACTTCCAAGTGGGCATTCCTGTTTGTGGGTAGCTGCAATTTCAGCTCCACCCACCATGTATTCACCTACATAGATGGACATGTTACTTATTGAACAAATTTGCAAGCTGTTCAGTGGAGGGTGTAGTTAAAGACACTGGAAGAATTCCTCACTGTTGCAAAATACTTGAGAATGTGTGCTTGGTAGAGCCGGCTGTAGTGTGCTGTGTTTTTGATCATTTGGCAGCTCACGGGTTTTTTTTACATCCAAGGTCCTAATGGCTGAATGGGCCTGAAAAATAAATAAATATATATTTTACTTTATTTATTTTTGTTTCACACGACTAAAGGATGCATAGAGAAATTAAGTAGAAACATTCAAACCTGTTTCGGGCAGTTTTCCAGGCCTTTCTTGGACTGACGAGAATTTGTTCTAGTGGCTTACATCAAGTCATGCACAAAAAAAACAAACCAGGAGCTACCACATAACCAAGAAACTTTCTGACGCAACACACAGCAAAAAAAATAAAAAATTTAGTAAGTGAGTTCACGCTAGTTGAGTTGGTACACGTCGTGCATTGATATCATAAAACGCTGTAGTTGGTTGTGGTTGCGGAACAAGGCCAACCACACCCAGGCTTTTCTCAGGTGCAATTGTTCACACCAGAGTTCGAATGGCAGATTCTCATGAACCTGTGTAAACAGGAATGCTTTGGCATACACACGACACTAGACTGACACCTGCTGGACAAATTATTTAATAACCCTTCTTCTCAAGCTGTTGTACAACCTTCTCTGCCATTTCCCTCTGATCATTTTCTTTTGTCCCTCCAGATTGCCAAGGTGGAGAAATTGAAGCCTCTTGAGGTTGAGCTCAGGCGCCTGGAAGACCTCTCGGAGTCCATCGTGAACGACTTTGCTTACATGAAAAAAAGAGAAGAGGAGATGCGGGACACCAATGGTAATACAACCCAGCACATACATAGCTATTCAGTAGCTCTCTCACTGAATTCAGTTTAATTTTATTTATATAGTGGCAAATTGCAGCTGTCACCTCAAGGAGTGTATTTTAAGTTAAAAATCCAACAATCCCAAAAGTCGCACAACTCCTTATAAACTTGGACTTGGTGACTGTGGGAAGGGAAAACTCAGATTTAGCATAAAGAAACCTCTAGCAGAAGCATTGTCGGGCTGGAGCAGCCATCTGCTGCAAATGTTCCTTTGTTATTGTTTTCTTAGGAAGTAGCTAAAGACGTCAGAGTAAAGTTGTCTGCTTGTAGTGGTTACTTCAGTGATGAACAAGGAGTATTGCATCACTGTCCTATAACACGGCTACCCTTTTTTCGGTCATCTGTCTACAGAATCCACCAACACACGCGTGCTGTACTTCAGCATATTCTCCATGTGCTGTCTGATTGGGCTGGCCACATGGCAGGTCTTCTACTTGAGGCGTTTCTTCAAGGCTAAGAAGCTGATCGAGTAGAGCGACCCGCTCCCAGCTCCTTACCTCGCGGGACGCTGCCTGACGGTCAGCCAACACATCCAAACATCCACCCTCCTTGGACTAGCTTCAGCAAACAACAGCAAGTGGGGGCTCAAAATCTAGTTTTCAAGGCTGAGAGAGAGAGTACCAAGGTTTTCTTCTGGGGAAAAATAAAAGTAAAAATAAAAAAAATATCACCTGCTTATTTAGTGGTTGGAAACATGAAAAGCGCTGTAGGGAGAAATGCACTGTAAGACATGGGAGATGTCCGTCTCTGTGGTTGACATTTCTGTCTGCACTGTTTCGAATGTTGCAGCTCACTGAATAAGAACTTCGAGCGTTCGTTGAACAGCAATGTTTGATTTTGAGCTCAGTTTGAATGGATGTGCCATGAGCGAATGTCTTTTGCCCTCCTGTTTATACACTCATTCTTTGCCATGCCAAGTAAACTAGATCCTTGGTGCCCTTTTATTGAGTGAAGGTTCTTTGAAAACACAGTTTGTTGTTACTTTGATGAGACAATTGGCAACCACTGAACTTCTGTGTTTTGTCACTTAATTTGCATACATGTCTGGTAGCTAAATTTAACTGTTTTTGTTTTTTTTTTTCATATTGTAATTACCACTTAGTTCTTTCAACTGGTAATTTTCTTTTTCTTTTTGGGGGTTGTGAGTTGTCAGTAATATTCTTAGTTGTAAATTAGGTCATTTCTATGGGCTCTTGCATAGAGTTTTGTTTCGGAACATTAACATCACCTATCAAATGAAGCAAGGAACCAAAAACCTTGTTCCTAGGAAGGAATTTGTAACATCCTATGTATATGGTTATGAGTAAAAACACCCTCCTGATTTCTATTATACAGTTTATATATATCTATATATATTTGTGAAAGCTTCTCCTGTCAGAGTGCAATGGACAGAGGTGTTGAAATGTAAAGCTGTCCAAGCATTTTCAGTCACAGGCCCTTCTTCTTGACACTGGTAGAGCTAATTATTCTTCTGAAATTTCACAAATATCAGTTCCCAACTACAGTATGTGCAGATCCATCCAACATGCTTCTTTCCAGCAGAATTGTTTTGGCTCGGGGTGGTTGCAGATTGTTTTTGATGGGGATAAATTAAAGCATCTGTCATGGGGTACATTTTTAACAGTGAACGTTGTGCGCAGTCACTGATTTTTATGTTGACTGATTAAATTTTGTAAATTTGTGTTGGGCTTTTATTCAATAAACTATTGGATGGATTTACATTATTTTTGTTTTGTCCTTTGAATTGCCTATTTAGGCATTTTTGAAAAGTAGGAGACGCATGTAGAGTGCATGTGCTCTCATTGGCTGATTTGTTATGTACCCCTGCTCAACTGCCAAGTAGTGCATGCATCTAATCAATCACATGGCAGCAGCTCAGTGCATTTAGACATGTAGACATGGTCAAGACAACTTGCTCAAGGTCAAGCTGAGCATCAGAATGGCGAAGAAAGGTGATTTGCGTGGCTTTGAATGTGGCCTGTTTGCTGGTGCCAGATGGGCTCGTCTGAGTATATCAGAAACTGCTTGTCCACTTGAATTTTCTCCACACAACCATCTTTGGGGTTTCCAGAGTATGGGTTAAAAAAAAAAAAAAAAAAAAAAAAAGGAAAATATCCAGTGAGCAGCAGTTCTCGCAAGTTGGGTGAAACTCCATCATTGATGCAAGAGGTCAGAGAATGACCAGATTGTTTTAATCATTTTTAGTCATGTTTTTATTGTGTTTTTACCGTTTTAAATACATCGGAAACCTCCATTTATTTATTTTTGCCTTTCCACGTTTCCAACACGTTACATATGCATGTTCTGTATTGTTTAGCTGTAAAGAAGGCTAAAGAGCAATTTCTGCTCTTATTTCACATGTATTAATGCTTTATAGCGGTTTTAAAAACAAAAGCCTGTTTGACTACAATGGCAACTGTCACTTCAGTTAGACTGTCATTCTTCTGTTACTGTTGGTTGATTGAAAGCAAATAATAGCTCAAAAACACTTGTCACACCCAAGGTATTCAGAACAGCGTCTATGAATGGACAACATACAGAAGCTTGGGAAGATGGGCTGCAGCAGGAGAAGACCACACCAGGTGTATTTCCTGTCTGCTAACAACAGGAAACTGAGGCTAAAGTTCACGCAGGCTCACCAGAATTGGACAAAAGAAGATTTGGACTAAGGAACATGAAAACTTGGATTCTGGATGCCTCGTATCACTGGTTCAGGATGGTAGTGATGATGTAATGAAGTTGGGGATGTTTCTTTGGCAGCACCTTGTTGAATCTTTGCCACAAAGAATTAAAGCAGTTCTGAAGGCAAAAGGGTGTACTACTGAAGTGTGTTTATGTTTGTTTATGACTGTTATTGAATCTGCTGAGTGCTACAGTTTCTAACATGAAGCCATCATGTTAAAGTGACTTGATGCTTTCCAGTAGCCTAATGTTTAGATGTGGAAGTCACCTTTTAAATGTATTTTTTGCCAGATCAAAGTGAAAAAAATCAATGAAATAATTTTAGTAACAAACAATCTAGAAATAGACTAAAATCTAGTGGAAAAACAGTGTTGCTAACAAATTAAAACCAAGCAGAAAAACAGGTGTCCTCTGTGTCACAGCCTGATGACATTCAAATTTCCTGTCACACTAATGATTTTAAACCAGAAATCCAAACATCCCATCACCATAACAGCAGTTATCTAGGTTGGCTAGAGAACCTGCCTCACTAACCTATTAATCTCACTTTTTAGAACAACTCTTTCTGTTGATCACAGTAACGACCAATAAATTTTCTTTTTGCATGCCTTAAAGCACATGAATAATGATCACTAATGACCAATTAAATGGTAAAATGGTAAATGGCCTGCATTTGTATAGCGCCTTTCTAGTCACTAAGGACCCCCAAAGCGCTTCACACTACATTCAGTCATTCACCCATTCACACACACATTCACACACTGGCGATGGCAAGCTACATTGTAGCCACAGCTGCCCTGGGGTGCACTGACAGAGGCGAGTGATCAAACTGTCCAGAAGATGATAACCATCTAAACACAGCTAGGATGCATGCAACACAGCGTATCTGAAGAGATGATGGAGCCATTAACCTCATGTGGAAGATGCTTTGATCCAAACAATTTCCAATAGATTGAACCTCTGCAGTGAGAAGAGGCAGATGCCATCAAAAGATGAAAAGTGAGCAACTGTGTTGTTATCTTTGTGTTTTGTGAGGCAATACTTTAAAATGTCTTATATGCATTCAAATAAAATACTTGTGTCTGAAAGAGGAAGGCTGACAGTCACGACTGTTACTGGAGGATAATACAGAGACGCCAGGGTGTACTTTAGTTAGAGATTCCACTTATAGTTGCCATCAGTTATTCAGACTCCCAGATCAGTGCCACAGGATACCTGCACCATAATCACAATCCACCAGGCTCAATACAAAATCATATGATTGTGACAGACAATAACCTCAACATTAATTTCAAGGTGATGGAATATCATGGGACTGCGCTCTATTATTGCTTTGTTATAATCCCCCTGCATAAAGCAACAGTCCCGACATATTCTCAGAAACTTATAGTTAGTAGAAATCCAAGAAAAGTCAGCAGTATTTCAATGGCTTAATATCAAGGCCAAACTTCCACTCAGCCTCAGACTCAAGTAACCAAGGGCTGCTTGAGAATATAACCCCCTATTAAACAGCTGACAAGGATACAAAAAGTTGTTTTTTTTTAAAAAGGGAGATGATTTATTTTGGCTTCAAGCATCATACTGAAACACATGTAAAATCCTACTCTTTAGGACTGTGTTTTCCAACCACTGTGACCGAGAAATGATCAGGAGTACCGTGGAAGATTATCTGGTTCCACCTGATTAGTGCACTAAGCGATTGGCGTGAGTAACTGGCAGAACAATTACATTCTCTTCCACTAGAGGGCAGTACAACTATCTGCTCTAATTTAATGGGTTGCCAACTGCCAGTAAAATAGAAGATGACGTAGAGGAAATGACATTGTCAGTGAGACAACGCAGCGCGTAATAGCCATAGATAAATATTTGAAAAGAAAAAGTGGTAAATCTGACCTGGGTCCTGGAGAAAATTGCGACCCAGACGAAGGCCGTAGCATGAGTAGTGATCAGAAAAAGCAAAAAAGGTATGCTGGGGACAAACCGAGCCAGTTCCGCTATGCCTGGTGCGCGGGGGGAAATGATCAATATGCCTTTTGTGACATTTTTGTTTGGTGGTGTGCCGCGTGATTTTTCTAATGTTAAATATGTGCCATGGCTCCAAAAGGTTGGGAAACACTTCTTTAGGAAATATATGTTTTCAACAGTGCAGCGTGATCACTTTCAATGTGTCTGACAATGACAGGAAGAAGAAAAGCCTCTTGTGATGTGTTTGTGTCTTTGTGTTTGTGTCTTATTTATATTTTATTTAGTTGTATATAATTTATTAAAATTATTTTGTTGCATTTTTTACAGTATGTATAAATTAACCAGGAGTGGACTAGATCTAATAAACTGTCAACTTTGTGTAAATATACATATGTTTTCTATAAAATTTGAAACCAAACGAGCAGCCAGCCCGTTCACTAATTTCTCAATTTAAATGTTTTAACGATACATAGACGATAAATATCTACTATTTTTTATTGCTATGATAGTAACTATTAATATTACTATAATTAATCTTTCTTGCGCTGTTTTCCATTTCTCTTAAAAATACACTTCTTTCAGCCTCTCTTGGTTTTCTCATCCAGCATTTACGGCCCAAAATGGCCATAAAAAGGAATATTTGTCAACAAAGAATTAAATTAAATGGAAATAGCACAAAGCATTGACCAGAAAGGTGTATGCTTTAGCTGAAGCTTGTTTTATCTCCAATGTATACAGAGCATATTTTCATAAATAGCAAGCAAGACTTTTATTATGGAATCTAATTTCTGCCACTAGGAAAACTAAAATTAAAAACTTTTCGTCTATAAGTCCAAAGTTGGAGTTATTGTCTCAAAATTTCAGCTTATGTACTCAATCTTCTGAGAAAATAACTAAAAATTGATCAAATAGCATATATGTTCAACAAATCCCTCGCACAGGTGACTGTCCCACTCTGCCTGAAGTCCTCCACCATAGTCCCCTTGCCTAAGAAGCCCCACATCACCGGCCTGAATGACTACAGACCGGTGGCACTCACCCCAGTGGTAATGAAATGCTTTGAGAAGCTGGTCCGCAGACACATCACAGCAGCCCTGCCCCGCAGCCTGGATCCACACCAGTTTGCCTACAGAGCAAACCGGTCCACGGAAGACGCTGTAGCCACAGCACTCCATGCTGCATTAACACACCTGGAAGAGCATGGTAGCTATGTGCGGATGCTCTTCGTGGATTACTGCTCAGCTTTTAACACCATCCTTCCACACAAACTGATGGCCAAGCTACAAGACCTGGGGCTTCCATACAGCACCTGCATGTGGATCAATAGCTTCCTCTCGGGCCGTAGACAGAGAGTCAGAGTTGGCCATCACACATCCTCAGCCCTGAGTCTCAGCACTGGCTCACCCCAGGGCTGTGTGCTCAGTCCACTGCTCTACTCTCTCTACACACACGACTGCACTCCTCGCCACCACAGCAACATCTTTGTGAAATTTGCAGATGACACCACAGTGGTGGGGCTCATTTCCAAGGGAGACGAGTCTACATACAGAGACGAGGTGGAGCAGCTGACGTCATGGTGTAAGGCCAATAACCTCCTCCTCAACACTTCAAAAACCAAAGAACTCATAATAGACTTCAGAAGGAAAAAGGCAGAGATCCAACCACTATTCATAAATGGGGACTGTGTAGAAAGGGTGGCAAGCTTGCGCTTCCTGGGAGTCAATATAGAGGAGAACCTTTCCTGGAGTGTGAACACCTCCGAGCTGCTGAAAAAGGCCCAACAGAGACTGTACTTCCTGAGAATTCTCAGGAGGAATAACATCACACAGAGACTGCTGGTGTCCTTCTACAGAGCCACCATTGAGAGTGTTCTAACTTACTGCATATGTATTTGGTACACTAGCTGCACAGGGGCTCAGAGGAAAGCACTCCAAGGGATCATTAACACCACCCAAAAGATCACTGGCTGCCCTCTCCCCACACTGGAAGTTCTACACAACGCCCACTGTTTTAAAAAGGCCCAAAACATCATAAAAGACACCTCACATCCTGGCCACTCCCTGTTCGAACTGTTGCCCTCAGGCAGACGGTACAGGGCAATCAGAGCAAGGACTAATAGACTCAAACACATTTGTTATCCAACTGCAATAACACATCTGAATACTACAAAAAAAAATGTCCATCACGCCACTCTTGTGTTAATCTATGCACGGTCTGAAGCATGTGTGTGGGAATGTATGTGAATGTTTTACTGTTACATCTTATTAGTATTTTAAGTATTCTATCTATTTTATTTATTGAATTTTATTGTTTTATTTATATTTTGATATTGCTAGGGATGATGCAATGATCGGGGACCATTCTTCATTTCGTTGTTCTCGTGACAATGACAATAAAGTTTCTGATTCTGATTCTGATTCTATTAAGTCCGGGTTTTGAGATAATAAGCCGATAATTTTTACTTGTGTTTTACGATATATAAATAATAATAATAATAATAATAATAATATATCGTTCTTTTACATTTCACTTTCAGACTGTCATTTTACTGTAGAAATGGGAAATTGTTGTAATTTCGACCCACTCTACTGTAACGCACGTGAAGCGGCAGACCAATCAGATGACGGCGAGCCCACAGCCACCCGGATGTACTCCTGAAGTGCTTCCTCGTCAAAACACTGGCATGGTGGAACTATTGAGTGACTCAAGTGTTACAGTGACAGCTTTTTAAAACAGCTATGCCGGGCCCATACAAAGAAACAGACCTAACCGAGAGGGTCGAGGCGTTCCTGTCCGACCTGAAGCGCGGGGGGACCGGGGCAGGACCTCTCCGGGGCTCTGCGGAGACAGCCCGAGAAACGACAGCCCTGCTCCGCAAAATTACAGCCCAGGCTCGGTGGAGCAGTGCAGGTGCTGAATGCTATTTGTTGTCGACACAGTGAAGTTAACTGCAGCGACAGCTGCCATTGTAGTCAAACAGGCTTTGTTTTTAAATCTGGTATAACGCTGTAGTACATGACAAATAAGCTTTCTTTAGCTTTCCTTACATCTAAACAATACAGAATATACATATGTAAAATGTTGAACATGTGGAAAAAAATAGTTGCTGATGTAAAATCATACACAAAAAATATTCTATCCCAAGATTTTGGTCTTTTACAAACATCTTCTCGATTTCAGGTGATCTGATGGAAATAATCCGCAAAGAGGGGAGGAGGATGACAGCAGCCCAGCCCTCAGAGACCACAGTGGGTAACATGATCAGACGGGTGCTGAAGATCATCAGAGAGGAATATGCCAGGTGAGGACGCCAAAACCTACCGTTTTCAAATAAAAGCATTTGGTCCTTTTTAATTTGATAGCAACGTGTCCCAAAAAAGTTTGGACGAGGAGAACAAAAGGCTGGAAAAGTAAGCAGTACTAAAAGTAAACAGCTGGAGGAACATTTTAAAACCAATTAGGTGAACTGGGAACAGGGCATTAACATGACTGGGTATAAAAGAGCATCTTAAAGAGGCAAAGTAAAGTAAAGATCAGCAGAGGTTCACCAGTCTGCAAAAGCCCTCCATAAATTGTTGATGAATTTCAGAATAATGTTCCTCAACGTAAAAATGTGAACACTTTGAATATCGCATCATGAAAAGATTTTGAGAAACTCGAGAAGTCTCTGTGCGCAAGGGACCCGACTGAAAAACAGGACTGGATGCCCGTGATATTCAGGCCCTCATATGGCACTGCATTTAAAACAGACATGATTCTGTCATGGAAATTCACTGCATGGGATCAAGAGCACTTAAAGAAATTATTGTTTGTGTTCACCTGTGTTCATCCACAAGTGTATGTTAAAGCTATACCATGTAAAGAAGAAACCAAATGAAGTGAGTCAAAGTGGAAAACTCTTCTATGCATCATCAGTGCTGAAAACTATTTACAGGTTTTAGAGTAACATATGTTCCCATTCAGATATTGGTAAACTGCATCTTGTACAGCAGCATGGCTCTGTAGTAGAGGTAGGGCTGTGCGATATGACCAAAATCTCATATCCCGATATAAGAATTCTATCGTCCCGATAACGATATAAATCACAAAAATGTAACATTTTCTGTAAATTCTGTGAATCTCGGGCAGCTCGACTTGCGGCAAGTGTTTCCAGCTGCGCGTCATGTAGCTGGAGTCGAGTGTTTTAACCGATGTATGAAACTATACATTTTTAGACATAAGTTGTAACGGCCGCCGTTTTCTTTGTGAGTATTTATTACACAGCGTGCCACGGGAAACAGCCTGTTCTAACGTTTGAGTCTAAGGTTTATTTTTTAGCACCTGGCGGCTCTTTTTTACTTCTCATCCGTAAATAATCTGCTCTTTCACGTGATTCTGTTTATTTTGAAAAGTCTCAACAGGATCTTGAGCTTTATTGTGAAAGGTTTATGTGGAACATAAACAAGCGGACACGCAATGGTTTTACCGTCGTTGTTGCTAACGACAACGCATAAAAACAGGCGCTTGTCCGTCTGTAGTGTTGTTATATTAAATATAAGAGAAAGAGAGAACTTTAAGAAATTAATATAGCCACTACAGTGACCATCAAAACTATGAAAAAATATTGCTGTAAAGAGTTTATTTTGCGACACCACGAAACAAACGATAGCATAAAATGAAACGATAAATGTTTTTATATCGTCATCCGATATATATCGTTATATCGTTATATCGAACAGCCCTAAGTAGAGGTGCTTCAGCTCTGAGCTTCCCTTCCTGCAGTCCAGACCTTTGACTATCTGGAAACATTTTATGCGTGTTGAAGTAAAGTAAATGTGACAAAGAAAACCCAGGACTATCGAACGGCTAGAATCCTCCAGCATCCTCCAGCAGCTTTTCTCTTCATTTCCCAGATGTTTACAAACTATTTACAAACATGTTGCTGTCCCAACCTATTTGAGATGTGTTGCTGCCCTCAAATTGAAAACAAACTAATGAGCTGCAGTTTCAAGTTTTTTCTTCTGTCCCAGAAAACCATTTGACCTAACAGTTAAAGTTGAATCAATAGGCAGCCATGAAAAGCAAGTACAATCGTACCATATATTAAAGGATGAGAGTATGTTGCTTAGAAATACTTAAGCTACAGACGGCTGAAATACTTTGTGTTCTTGGTGAGATTTGTGCTTAACTGTGTTTTTCTTTCAGATCTCGGGGCAGCAGTGAAGAAGCAGACCAGGAATCCCTCCACAAGTTGCTGACCTCTGGGGGACTCAGCGAGGAGAACTTCAGGCAACCTTTTGCTCTCCTCAAATCCAACGTCATCGAGGCCATCAATGAGCTACTCACTGAACTGGGTAAGTTGCGTTATTACCAAGATAACGTCAGTTTGTATTTTAAATCACTCCAATTCTTGGTGCCCATCATTCTGTTTTTCAGAGGGAACGACCGACAACATCGCCATGCAGGCCCTGGAGCACATCCACTCTAATGAGGTCATCATGACGATCGGCCGCTCGCGCACCGTGGAGGCTTTCCTCAAAGATGCTGCACGCAAACGCAAGTTTCACGTCATTGTGGCAGAGTGTGCTCCTTTCTGCCAGGTAGCTCATCTACATCAGTCATAAAGGAAATACTAAATGTCTAACTTTAGATAGAAAACACAGTTCCTAGTCTTATTTTTTCAACTCTCAACAGGGGCACGAAATGGCTACAAACCTCTCAAAGGCTGGCATCGAAACAACTGTGATCACAGATGCTGCCATATTTGCAGTCATGTCTCGAGTTAATAAGGTACTTAACATTTTAAGGAGACGTTAGCGCAGTCATGTTAGAGCATGCAGGTGAACTTGTGTCATGATCTTTTTGCAGGTCATCATTGGAACACAGACAGTTCTAGCAAATGGAGGCCTGAGGGCCATCAACGGGACACACACACTGGCCCTTGCAGCTAAGCATCACTCCACACCTCTGATTGTTTGTGCTCCCATGTTCAAGCTCTCACCTCAGGTAAGAGATTACTCCAAAGTCAGAGTTATCTCCTTTCAACCCCCATAAATGATTAAACTCATACTTCTGTGAACATGATATGTCATATTTCAGTTTCCAAATGAAGAGGATACCTTTCATAAGTTTGTCTCCCCACATGAGGTGCTCCCGTTCACTGAAGGTAACATTTGCAACAAAACTGACCTCAACCACGTGCCCACCTTTGGAAAATCCTTTTCAGATTTGGACATATCCTCTTTGTCAGGTTTTTTTTTTTAAATAACTCACATTTTTCTGTTTATATTTCAGGTGAGATTCTCTCAAAGGTGAATGTGCACTGTCCTGTGTTTGACTATGTCCCGCCCGAGCTCATCACACTGTTCATCTCCAACATCGGAGGACACGCACCGTCATACATCTACAGACTGATGAGTGAACTTTACCACCCAGAGGACCATGAACTTTAATCGGTGTATTTAACAAATAAATAGAAATGAATGATTTTGCAGTGTAGTTTGTGTCTCTTTTGATGTGGTTTCATTTTTTGTACCTGAAGTCCCTTACAATAAAGAGAGAGCTGTTAAGAACAGCTGAGGTTATTGTGTAACACCAGTACAGATAAACGCTCATAATGAATAACACTGACTTCCCTTTAATGGAACAATGGATTCAAACTACGATGTGGAAACAGAGTCACATGATCCTGATGAACAGCAGACTGTAGTTGCAACTGTTGTCCAGGTGGAGGTGGTGGAGGACAAGCAGAGCAGCAGGTTTGTGAGTATTTCTGATGGTGATAAGAAGAATAAGACTTGGAGAAAGGTCAGATTTCATCACAATAGTCTCAGTTTGAACGTCTCCAAAGAGAGGTGAGAGTGGAACAATGGTAATCCTCTCCCTCTGGTGAATTTTTTTCAAATTATTCAGGACTTCATAGTGTTGATGATTACAAAAGTGTAGAGATTACAAGCACACAACTAAGATATATTTGGAATTAACACAGATGTTCATGATTTCAGTAGTAAAGTAATTTCTTTTTTTCTTTTTGTGTGGGGGGGGACTACAAACACCAACCTGAAGGTCTGACAGATCATGGAAAAATTTCGCTGTCAGAAGTGGGATTCGAACCCACGCCTCCAGGGGAGACTGCGACCTGAACGCAGCGCCTTAGACCGCTCGGCCATCCTGACATACTAAACTCGAGAGTATTTGAATAATCCCGAGCAGCTGCTGACTTGTATGTTGAGCGCATGTATGTTTAAGATGAACAAAAGCAAATAAAAAATAATTCGCTTCACAGTTGAAAGTTCAAGCAGAGACACTAGATGGGGGAATCACTGCCCAACCTGTGAATCGATTTCCACTGAATGCCCAGCTGCTTTCCTGTTGGGTGATTATCATCAACACGGGATTAAGTGCGTTTTGGGGTCCAGTAGTGCTCATCCTTTCTCCATTCTCTTCTCACCATAAGTGTAGTTTAAATGATTATGGTTTTGTGATTTTACTTGATTTTGCTTTGCTCCTGCTAAATCGCTTTAATAAAACTTCCATTAATTAAAGTCTAAATAGTGGACATTACGTTTGTGAAACAGTAAATATAAAAGTCGAAGTTTTATTCTTTATTAGTTCAAATAGCTCTTACAGGTTACCCTAGTCATAAAAAACAGCTAGACGATTGCTGGACGACTGTCTTGCGTTGTGAAATACACACTGTCAGTAGTATAAAATACCATTGACATGATAAATACAGCGCTGGGATTTTAAAAAAAAATTGTAATTATTTTAAAATACAATATACAATTTCATTCAGTAATAGATGGCATTACAACCTGGCAAAAAGTATGATTGAATACTTTTTGGCAGGTTGTCACGACCTGACAGTATAAATGCTGCAACAGGGGTTCCATGGTGTAATGGTTAGCACTCTGGACTCTGAATCCAGCGATCCGAGTTCAAATCTCGGTGGGACCTGATTTTTGGGAGGTGTCTTCTCCGGCACTTTGAATTTCTGTATGAATTGTGTTTTCAGTGAACGCCTTATAAAATCAAGCAGCTAACTATGACGTCTGCCTTTACAAAACACTTGCCAATCACTAAAGAGTAGTACTAAAGAGCTGTCTGAAATTCAGTTGCACACCACACAAAGTTACAGAGTAAAAGTCACAAACACGCTGCTGACTCAACAACTGTACAGCACTAAACCTCCTCTGTCTTTAACATCAAAAAACAAACAAACATGAGCATCGTGGTATGGGTTTCCATGGCTGAACAGCAGCTATGTGTTTGGTGAAGTATAATATTTATGTCTTCCAAAGTAAAGTTTTAAGCCCCACTTGTTTTAAATCTCTAACATGTGTAACAGCAGCATGCCATGAAAATTTGATGATAACACGTGCATGTTTATGGTCGCCAAACAATTATGTATGTAAACAACACTTATCTGACTAAACTACGTTGAGCTAATGCAGATTTTATTCTTATTTTATTGGTGAGGAGAGAGGATGGAACCAAAAATGCATTTATACCCATGTTCTGTGTTGATGAAAATCACCCAACAGGAAAGCAGCTCGGCATTCATTTGAAACCAGTTCACAGGTTGGACTGTGGTTCCCCCTCTAGTGTCTCTGCTTGAACTTTCAACTGTGAACCTCTTAGATCCAACCTTCCCAACTGCTCATCTCGCAAAAGACAAAATGGAAGAACCCAGAATGTCTTATTTTTTTAACCTAATTTTTATACTTGCTCACGCTTTTTCACGCTTCCCTCACAGGACGTCACATTTCACACTTTGGCCATCCAATCAAGTTGTTGACATCTAATCATTCCTGTCCACCCACACCTGATCTTTCTATTTCGATGTGACTTACAACATTTAACACAAACTTTTAAATCAATATATTTTCTTTGTAATTATTTTTTATTTGCTTTCGTTTATCTTAAACATACATGCGCTCAACATACAAGTCAGCAGCTGCTCGGGATTATTCAAATACTCGCGAGTTTAGTATGTCAGGATGGCCGAGCGGTCTAAGGCGCTGCGTTCAGGTCGCAGTCTCCCCTGGAGGCGTGGGTTCGAATCCCACTTCTGACAATTGAATCTTTGCACTTCTTTCTTACTGGTACTCATGGGTCTTTGATCAGTGGTTGTTGATCAATGGTCATGAGAATTTGCATAATCATGATGAAGGAACTGACCTCCGAGCCCACTGTTCCTTCAGGGGGCTGCTTTCAGTCATTATGCAAATATACTGTTTATAAGATTGGGGAAACCTGCAGTCAGCTGAGACTGAAGAAGTCACTTGGATGAGTGACGAGACGTTTCTCCCACTGAAAACGCTACATCCAGATGAACAGAATCAACCTTTGGAGACTTCTTACTGTTGTGACAAAATACACTTGAAACTGGCAACTATGAGAGTTGTGCACTGTTCATCCCTGACAGCAGTGGATTTTGTAGTCATGCACAATGTAACAACATTCTAGATAATTGTAATAAAATTCACTAGAGAGTAGATTTGTTCACACTGACACTGATGTGCTAAAAACCTGATTTTGTGAAGTCAAAACTTTCAGCAAGTTGAAACAATCTTTATCTTTTACTCCAACTATCCCAAAATAAGGACTGGTCCTTCCCATGTGATGGTATTAAAATATGAAAGGCTGTCATCGTTTCAGATGTTTACTGTGTAAATGTTTGTTTGTTTGAATGTTTGTTTGTTTTTTTGTTGTTGTTTTTTTACCTTGCCTTGCTTGGTATCATTCTTTTCAGCACAACCTCACGTGTCTGAATTTACAGTTATTTTTTCATTGACATACTGTATTAACACAACTGATCTGAAATCACACAAGAACATAAAATCCTAGTAGTGGTTATATTTTCTTCTTACTGTAAAAACCACAGACATGTTCAGTAAATTATCTTCATAACTTGAAATGCAAATAGAAATTGTACATTTTTAAAACGTATGGAAAGATTTTGTCCATAAGTTTACAAATTTTGTGAACAACAAAGTTTTATACGACTATTAATCTTAAAATGCAGCCAATGCATCTGGCGTTCTTTTTCTTGTACAGCCATTTAAAAATACTACGGCAATAATGCTGATATGATTTGTTGTGGTTCCACGGTGCAATGGTTAGCACTCTGAATCCAGCGAATCCAGTGGGATTTGCTTTTGGGATATGAAACCATAGTGTATGTCTTCTCTAGCACATTGTGCTTTCAGTCAGAGGTGTATAAAATCAAGCAGCTAATCATGACGTCTGCCTTTACAAAACACTTGTCAATCACTAAAGAGTTCCTTCACTTGTCAGTCACTACGTGGTACTAAAAAGCTGTCTGAAATTCAGTTACAACCCACACAAAGTTACAGATTGGAGTATCCGAGTGCTGAGGTGCGCTTGTGCGCAAAAGTCACAAACACTCTGCTGACTCACAGCTCCAAACCTCTTCCGACCTCAAAGTCAGCACAGAAAGTGGGTGCCACGAGCTTCGTAGTATGTGTTTACATAGCTGAACAGCTGCTATATTCAAACAAACGCCTCCAGAGGAGACTGCGACCTGAACGCAGTGCCTTAGACCGCTTGGCGACCAAAAACCTGCACAAGTTATCATTACGTGACATGCAGTATGGTTTCACCTCCCAAAAAAACAGTCCCACCGAGATTTGAACTCGGATCACTGGATTCAAAGTCCAGAGTGCTAACCATTACACCATGGAACCTATGCAAAATTGTGCGAACTGTCAGGTCATGGCAACCTGCATAAAAGTATTCAGCCAAATGATCAGTATGGATGACATTGTAGATTATTCGCACTACGTTTCCATGGCTGAACAGCTGCTATATGTGTTATGAGAAGGATAATGTTTGTTTCTTCCAAAGTATCTAACAGTGGTATACCTCGACCAAACTGACACTGCAATGTCAGAATGGCCGAGCGGTCTAAGGTGCTGCGTTCAGGTTGCAGTCTCCTCTGGAGGCGTGGTTTTGAATCCCACTTCGGACATTGAAGCTTTACTCTTCTTGATATTGTGACAAAATGCTCTTGGGTTAACCACGAGCTTTCTAAAAACTTGCATATAACAATTGTGCACCATTCATTCCTCATCTTTGCTGCCCATCATTACAACTTTGCTAATGATGGGCAGCAGGTTAGTGTCATGATGTCACCTCAGACATGGTTAAAAGCCCTGTTAATGTAGCTGCTTCTCGCCGGGTGCGGTGGCGCGTGCCTGTAATCCAAGCTACTGGGAGGCTGAGGTTGGAGGATCATTTGAGCTCAGGAGCTCTGAGCTGCAGCAGGCTATGTCGATCGGGTGTCCGCGCTAAGTTCGGCATCGATATGGTGATCCTGGGGGAGCCCGGGACCACCAGGTCACCTAAGGAGAGGTGCACCGGCCCAGGTCGGAGACGGAGCAGGTCAAAGCCCCCGTGTCGCTCAGTAGTGGGATCGCACCTGTGAATAGATGCTGTAGCGCAGCCTGAGCAATACAGCGAGACCCAATCTTTATACACATCCTTATACCTGTCTCTACATCACAGAGCAGCCTCATCAGCACGTCTTGGTCTTTTTAATTCAAGTCCAAAACACTCACAAATCTGCTGCTCTGCTTGTCCTGCACCACCTCCTCCTGCAGGACAGCTGCAACTACATCCTCCACTCTAAACACCCCACCGCCCAGCAGGTGGAGACAAACTCAAAGTAGGACATTTTATTGGTGAGGAGAGAGGATGGAACCAAAAATGCATTTATCCCCGTGTTCTGTGTTGATGAAAATCACCCAACAGGAAAGCAGCTCGGCATTCATTTGAAACCAGTTCACAGGTTGGGCTGTGGTTCCCCTTCTAATGTCTCTGCTTGAACTTTCAACTGTGAACCTCTTAGATCCAACCTTCCCAACTGCTCATCTCGCAAAAGACAAAATGGAAGAACCCAGAATGTCTTATTTTTTTAACCTAATTTTTATACTTGCTCACACTTTTTCACGCTTCCCTCACAGGACGTCACATTTCACACTTTGGCCATCCAATCAAGTTGTTGACATCTAATCATTCCTGTCCACCCACACCTGATCTTTCTATTTCGATGTGACTTACAACATTTAACACAAACTTTTAAATCAATATATTTTCTTTGTAATTATTTTTTATTTGCTTTCGTTTATCTTAAACATACATGCGCTCAACATACAAGTCAGCAGCTGCTCGGGATTATTCAAATACTCGCGAGTTTAGTATGTCAGGATGGCCGAGCGGTCTAAGGCGCTGCGTTCAGGTCGCAGTCTCCCCTGGAGGCGTGGGTTCGAATCCCACTTCTGACAATTGAATCTTTGCACTTCTTTCTTACTGGTACTCATGGGTCTTTGATCAGTGGTTGTTGATCAATGGTCATGAGAATTTGCATAATCATGATGAAGGAACTGACCTCCGAGCCCACTGTTCCTTCAGGGGGCTGCTGTCAGTCATTGTGCAAATATACTGTTTATAAGATTGGGGAAACCTGCAGTCAGCTGAGACTGAAGAAGTCACTTGGATGAGTGACGAGACGTTTCTCCCACTGAAAACGCTACATCCAGATGAACAGAATCAACCTTTGGAGACTTCTTACTGTTGTGACAAAATACACTTGAAACTGGCAACTATGAGAGTTGTGCACTGTTCATCCCTGACAGCAGTGGATTTTGTAGTCATGCACAATGTAACAACATTCTAGATAATTGTAATAAAATTCACTAGAGAGTAGATTTGTTCACACTGACACTGATGTGCTAAAAACCTGATTTTGTGAAGTCAAAACTTTCAGCAAGTTGAAACAATCTTTATCTTTTACTCCAACTATCCCAAAATAAGGACTGGTCCTTCCCATGTGATGGTATTAAAATATGAAAGGCTGTCATCGTTTCAGATGTTTACTGTGTAAATGTTTGTTTGTTTGAATGTTTGTTTGTTTTTTTGTTGTTGTTTTTTTACCTTGCCTTGCTTGGTATCATTCTTTTCAGCACAACCTCACGTGTCTGAATTTACAGTTATTTTTTCATTGACATACTGTATTAACACAACTGATCTGAAATCACACAAGAACATAAAATCCTAGTAGTGGTTATATTTTCTTCTTACTGTAAAAACCACAGACATGTTCAGTAAATTATCTTCATAACTTGAAATGCAAATAGAAATTGTACATTTTTAAAACGTATGGAAAGATTTTGTCCATAAGTTTACAAATTTTGTGAACAACAAAGTTTTATACGACTATTAATCTTAAAATGCAGCCAATGCATCTGGCGTTCTTTTTCTTGTACAGCCATTTAAAAATACTACGACAATAATGCTGATATGATTTGTTGTGGTTCCACGGTGCAATGGTTAGCACTCTGAATCCAGCGAATCCAGTGGGATTTGCTTTTGGGATATGAAACCATAGTGTATGTCTTCTCTAGCACATTGTGCTTTCAGTCAGAGGTGTATAAAATCAAGCAGCTAATCATGACGTCTGCCTTTACAAAACACTTGTCAATCACTAAAGAGTTCCTTCACTTGTCAGTCACTACGTGGTACTAAAAAGCTGTCTGAAATTCAGTTACAACCCACACAAAGTTACAGATTGGAGTATCCGAGTGCTGAGGTGCGCTCGTGCGCAAAAGTCACAAACACTCTGCTGACTCTCTAACTGCACAGCTCCAAACCTCTTCCGACCTCAAAGTCAGCACAGAAAGTGGGCGCCACGAGCTTCGTAGTATGTGTTTACATAGCTGAACAGCTGCTATATTCAAACAAACGCCTCCAGAGGAGACTGCGACCTGAACGCAGTGCCTTAGACCGCTTGGCGACCAAAAACCTGCACAAGTTATCATTACGTGACATGCAGTATGGTTTCACCTCCCAAAAAACAGTCCCACCGAGATTTGAACTCGGATCACTGGATTCAAAGTCCAGAGTGCTAACCATTACACCATGGAACCTATGCAAAATTGTGCAAACTGTCAGGTCATGGCAACCTGCATAAAAGTATTCAGCCAAATGATCAGTATGGATGACATTGTAGATTATTCGCACTACGTTTCCATGGCTGAACAGCTGCTATATGTGTTATGAGAAGGATAATGTTTGTTTCTTCCAAAGTATCTAACAGTGGTAACCTCCACCAAACTGACACTGCAATGTCAGAATGGCCGAGCGGTCTAAGGTGCTGTGTTCAGGTTGCAGTCTCCTCTGGAGGCGTGGTTTTGAATCCCACTTCCGACATTGAAGCTTTATTCTTCTTGATATTGTGACAAAATGCTCTTGGGTTAACCACGAGCTTTCTAAAAACTTGCATATAACAATTGTGCACCATTCATTCCTCATCTTTGCTGCCCATCATTACAACTTTGCTAATGATGGGCAGCAGGTTAGTGTCATGATGTCACCTCAGACATGGTTAAAAGCCCTGTTAATGTAGCTGCTTCTCGCCGGGTGCGGTGGCGCGTGCCTGTAATCCAAGCTACTGGGAGGCTGAGGTTGGAGGATCATTTGAGCTCAGGAGCTCTGAGCTGCAGCAGGCTATGTCGATCGGGTGTCCGCGCTAAGTTCGGCATCGATATGGTGATCCTGGGGGAGCCCGGGACCACCAGGTCACCTAAGGAGAGGTGCACCGGCCCAGGTCGGAGACGGAGCAGGTCAAAGCCCCCGTGTCGCTCAGTAGTGGGATCGCACCTGTGAATAGATGCTGTAGCGCAGCCTGAGCAATACAGCGAGACCCAATCTTTATACACATCCTTATACCTGTCTCTACATCACAGAGCAGCCTCATCAGCACGTCTTGGTCTTTTTAATTCAAGTCCAAAACACTCACAAATCTGCTGCTCTGCTTGTCCTGCACCACCTCCTCCTGCAGGACAGCTGCAACTACATCCTCCACTCTAAACGCGCCACCGCCCAGCAGGTGGAGACAAACTCAAAGTAGGACATTTTATTGGTGAGGAGAGAGGATGGAACCAAAAATGCATTTATCCCCGTGTTCTGTGTTGATGAAAATCACCCAACAGGAAAGCAGCTCGGCATTCATTTGAAACCAGTTCACAGGTTGGGCTGTGGTTCCCCCTCTAGTGTCTCTGCTTCAACTTTCAACTGTGAACCTCTTAGATCCAACCTTCCCAACTGCTCATCTCGCAAAAGACAAAATGGAAGAACCCAGAATGTCTTTTTTTTTAACCTAATTTTTATACTTGCTCACACTTTTTCACGCTTCCCTCACAGGACGTCACATTTCACACTTTGGCCATCCAATCAAGTTGTTGACATCTAATCATTCCTGTCCACCCACACCTGATCTTTCTACTTCGATGTGACTTACAACATTTAACACAAACTTTTAAATCAATAAATTTTCTTTGTAATTATTTTTTATTTGCTTTCGTTTATCTTAAACATACATGAGCTCAACATACAAGTCAGCAGCTGCTCGAGATTATTCAAATACTCGCGAGTTTAGTATGTCAGGATGGCCGAGCGGTCTAAGGCGCTGCGTTCAGGTCGCAGTCTCCCCTGGAGGCGTGGGTTCGAATCCCACTTCTGACAATTGTGTCTTTACACTTCTTTCTTACTGGTACTCATGGGTCTTTGATCAGTGGTTGTTGATCAATGGTCATGACAATTTGCACAATCATGATGAAGGAACTGACCTCCGAGCCCACTGTTCCTTCAGGGTGCTGCTTTCAGTCATTATGCAAATATACTGTTTATAAGATTGGGGAAACCTGCAGTCAGCTGAGACTGAAGAAGTCACTTGGATGAGTGACGAGACGTTTCTCCCACTGAAAACGCTACATTCAGATGAACAGAATCAACCTTTGGAGACTTCTTACTGTTGTGACAAAATACACTTGAAACTGGCAATTCTATATCAGTGGACAACCAATTCAAACAGTCTAAGAGATGTCCATCAAGAGCCTGGGATGGTGGTATAATGTAGACCTCAATGATACCTGGCAACTTGAAAATCTAAGGCAAAACTTGGCTAATGACCTCAGGCGGATTAACAACACTGCACTCCTTGAGTGAGGCTTGAGATGTCACTCAAGGACTCCTGGGACCCCATAGTGAGGGGAGCTGCTCCCACCCTAGCAACAGGGAGGAAGTGGACCCCAGCCACGTCTGTGCTACAGGCCAAATCGGCTCTGAGCCATAATGACATGGTGGGTCGCGTCCAACAGGGCAGAGAAGGATTTGGTCTTGGCAACCTCGGTGGCAACAGGCATCTGTAACCGAACGTCAAAAAATGGTGGTGGAGGAGGTGTGTCGAAGGGAGGAAACAGTAAGACACGCCAGACAAGCAGGGTCACTGGATGAATTGGGTGAGTGTTGAAAAGAGGAAACTCTTATGGAGTGAAATCTGGTGAAATCGGTGGGACCTGATTTTTGAGGGGTGAAACCATACTGCATGTCTTCTCTGGCACATTGAATTTCTGTATGACTTGTGTTTTCTGTGAGAGCTTTATAAAATCAAGCAGCTAACCATGTCTGCCTTTACAAAACACTTGTCAATCACTAAAGAGTTCCTTCACTTGTCAGTCACTATCTGATACTAAAAAGCTGTCTGAAATTCAGTTGCAACCCACACAAAGTTACAGATTGGAGTATCCGAGTGCTGAGGTGCGCTTGTGCGCAAAAGTCACAAACACTCTGCTGACTCTCTAACTGCACAGCTCCAAACCTCTTCCGACCTCAAAGTCAGCACAGAAAGTGGGCGCCACGAGCTTCGTAGTATGTGTTTACATGGCTGAACAGCTGCGGTATGTGTTATGAGAAGGATAATGTTTGTTTCTTCCAAAGTATCTAACAGTGGTAACCTCCACCAAACTGACACTGCAATGTCAGAATGGCTGAGCGGTCGAAGTCAAGTTGTAATGCAATAAGTTATTAGATAGAGAGCTTGATTGATTGATTGATTTTGTTTGTCTCCACCTGCTGGGCGGCAGGAGTGTTTAGGGTGGAGGATGTAGTTGCAGGTGGAGGTGGTGCAGGACAAGCAGAGCAGCAGGTTTGTGAGTGTTTTTGACGTCAATTAAAAATATAAATAAGGGCTGATGAGGCTGCTGTGCGAGGTAGAGACAGGTCTCCGACCTGGGCACCCCTCTTTAGACGACCTGGTGGTCCCGGGCTCCCCCAGGATCACCATATCGATGCCGAACTTAGCGCGGACACCCGATCGACACAGCCTGCTGCAGCTCAGAGCTCCTGAGCTCAAACGATCCTCCAACCTCAGCCTCCCAGTAACTTGGATGACAGGCACGCGCCACGGCACCCGGCGAGAAGCAGCTACGTTCACACGAAGTTTTACTTTCATTCATGTGAGCTCATCAGGTTAGTGGCCATCAACAGCCAAGATGAAATGCTGTAAAAGTAAAAAACCTAATCATTTCAAAATGAGGAAGTCAGCACAGTAATAACAGGTTGTTGGTTTTTGTTGTTTTTTTTTTTTTTGACCAAGCAAAAACATGACAGCCTTTTTAATAAGCCGAAGGACAGCGTATGTGTACGTGTGTGTTTGTATATTATTGTTTTGTGTGTAAACTGTCAGAAATACAATAAAAATGTTGAAGGATTTTTACTCAGTGTTTACAATTTTCGCAAGTATCTGATTGAATTGATGACAGCCTGTCATATTTTCATGCCATGACATGGGATGGGACCAGTCCTTATTTTAGGATAATTGGAGTAAATAAGAAAGATTGTTTCAACTTGCTGAAAGTTTTGACTTCACAAAATCAGGTTTTTAGCAGATCAGTGTCAATGTGAGCACATTCAAAGATGCACACATTTAGTTGTGCACCAGTAATCAGCTTCCTGTAGTGAATTTTATTAGAATTATGTAGAATGTTTTTACAGTGTACATGATTATAAAATCCACTACAGTTCAGGGATGAACGGTGCACAACTGTGATAAGCAAGTTGTGAGAAAGCTCGTGGTTCAAGCAAATTTCAAGTGTATGTTGTGACAATATGAAGAAGAGCAAAGGTTGAATGTCAGAAGCGGGATTCGAACCCACGCCTCCAGAGGAGACTGCGACCTGAACGCAGCGCCTTAGACCGCTCGGCCATCCTGACGTACTACATGTGACTTTCGTGGAGGTTACAACTTTAGATAGTTGGGACGACACAAACGTTATACTCAACATAACACATATAGCAGCTGTTCAGCCATGGAAACACATACTCGTGGCGCCCACTTTCTGTGCTGACTTTGAAGTCAGCTGTGCAGTTAGTGAGTCAGGGGAGTGTTTGTGACTTTTACGCACAAGCGCACCTCAGCACTCAGACACCCCACTCTGTAACTTTGTGTGGTGTACAACTGAATTTCAGACAGCTCTTTAATACCACATAGTGATTGACAAGTGTTTGTAAAGGGAGAGGTCAAGGTTTGCTGCTTGATTTAATACACCTCTCACTGAAAACACAATTATAGCACAGTTTTGGTGTCCCAGAGAAGACGCTCTAATGTTTCACATCCCAATCAGCGGATAAAAAAAACTCAGGTCCCACCGAGATTTGAACTCGGATCGCTGGATTCAGAGTCCAGAGTGCTAACCATTACACCATGGAACCCCTGTGAGAGTCTCTGAACTGCCTGATCATGGCAACCTGCCAAAAAGTATTCAGCCAATGGGTTCTTTTAAGGATACTGTCAATTGTGGAGAGGCTGATGCCATTTATGGCTCGAAAATGATGATCATGCTCAGTCAGTGAGTGAGCAGTGTTTGTGACTCATACGCACAAGTATAAGCTCTTTAGTAGCACATAGGAATTCACAATCATTTATAAAGGCAGAGGTCAAGGTTAGCTGCTTGATTTTATACAGTTTTGACTGAAAACACAACTGTAGCACTATTTCTGTGAACCAGAGAAGACATGAAGTGTGGTTTCACCTCTAAAAACCAGGTCCCACTGAGATTTGAACTCAGCTCACTGGATTCAAAGACCATGGAACCACTGCTCAAAAGAAGGTGTGACTGCCAGATTGCGGCACTATGTCAACACCATACCGGACTGATATATATACATATATATATATATATATATATATATATATATATATATATATATATATATATATATATATATATATATATATATATATATATATATATATATATATATATATATTGTTTTATATACTGTTGATTATAAGATGAAAAATCTATTTAAAAAAATAGAGAAATTATCCCAGTAAAATGCAACACAGTCCCTTCCCTGGCAATCTTTCACCATACACTCAAAGAAATGATGTAAAGAAACCATTTACTTTACCCTGAAATCCTGACTCATGCCTGTACTGAAGTTGTGGACAGTTCACTTCTAAAACAAAAAACCCCTTTTTACATGACAGTCAAAGCTGTGATCATAAGATGCAAATATTAAACCCAAAGGTTACCTGAATGAATTTCCTAGTTTGAGTTTGTCTCCACCTGCTGGGCATCAGAAGTGTTTAGGATGGAGGATGTATTTGCAGCTGTCCTGCAGGTGGAGGTGGTGTAGGACAAGCAGAGCAGCAGGTTTGTGAGCGTGTTTAACGTCAATTAAAAAGACAAAGAAGGACTGATGAGGTTGCTGTGTGAGGTAGAGACAGGTATAAGGGTGTATATAAAGATTGGGTCTCGCTGCATTGCTCAGGCTGCTCTACAGCATCTATTCACAGGCACGATCCCACTACTGAGCCACACGGGGGCTTTGACCTGCTCCGTCTCCGACCTGGGCCGGTGCACCCCTCTTTAGACGACCTGGTGGTCCCGGGCTCCCCCAGGATCACCATATCGATGCCGAACTTAGCGCGGACACCCGATCGACACAGCCTGCTGCAGCTCAGAGCTCCTGAGCTCAAACGATCCTCCAACCTCAGCCTCCCAGTAACTTGGATGACAGGCACGCGCCACCGCACCCGGCGAGAAGCAGCTACGTTCACACGAAGTTTTACTTTCATTCATGTGAGCTCATCAGGTTAGTGGCCATCAACAGCCAAGATGAAATGCTGTAAAAGTAAAAAACCTAATCATTTCAAAATGAGGAAATCAGCACAGTAATAACAGGTTGTTGTTTTTTGTTGGGTTTTTTTTTTTTTGACCAAGCAAAAACATGACAGCCTTTTTAATAAGCCGAAGGACAGCGTATGTGTACGTGTGTGTTTGTATATTATTGTTTTGTGTGTACACTGCCAGAAATACAATAAAAATGTTGAAGGATTTTTACTCAGTGTTTACAATTTTCGCAAGTATCTGATTGAATTGATGACAGCCTCTCATATTTTCATGCCATGACATGGGATGGGACCAGTCCTTATTTTAGGATAATTGGAGTAAATAAGAAAGATTGTTTCAACTTGCTGAAAGTTTTGACTTCACAAAATCAGGTTTTTAGCACATCAGTGTCAATGTGAGCACATTCAAAGATGCACACATTTAGTTGTGCACCAGTAATCAGCTTCCTGTAGTGAATTTTATTAGAATTATGTAGAATGTTTTTACAGTGTACATGATTATAAAATCCACTATAGTTCAGGGATGAACGGTGCACAACTGTGATAAGCAAGTTGTGAGAAAGCTCGTGGTTCAAGCAAATTTCAAGTGTATGTTGTGACAATATGAAGAAGAGCAAAGCTTGAATGTCAGAAGTGGGATTCGAACCCACGCCTCCAGAGGAGACTGCGACCTGAACGCAGCGCCTTAGACCGCTCGGCCATCCTGACGTACTACATATCACTTTCGTGGAGGTTACAACTTTAGATAGTTGGGACGACACAAACGTTATACTCAACATAACACATATAGCAGCTGTTCAGCCATGGAAACACATACTCGTGGCGCCCACTTTCTGTGCTGACTTTGAAGTCAGCTGTGCAGTTAGTGAGTCAGGGGAGTGTTTGTGACTTTTACGCACAAGCGCACCTCAGCACTCAGACACCCCACTCTGTAACTTTGTGTGGTGTACAACTGAATTTCAGACAGCTCTTTAATACCACATAGTGATTGACAAGTGTTTGTAAAGGGAGAGGTCAAGGTTTGCTGCTTGATTTTATACACCTCTCACTGAAAACACAATTATAGCACAGTTTTGGTGTCCCAGAGAAGACGCTCTAATGTTTCACATCACAATCAGCGGATAAAAAACTCAGGTCCCACCGAGATTTGAACTCGGATCGCTGGATTCAGAGTCCAGAGTGCTAACCATTACACCATGGAACCCCTGTGAGAGCAATGCCGACACCCCCCAGCTACGCAGCCATAGTAAGAGGTGTCGCCATCTGATGGGGTGCTGAACTAAGTATATAACTGCCTGTGCAGCTGTATTACTGGGACTTTCATCTCCCCAGGCATATCCTTTGAAAGTGAAATCTTGGGGTGGTTTCATTTGAGGGTTTCTGTCCCTGAAAAAAAAAAAAAAAGAGACTCAGAGACTTGAATTGTAGAAAGAATGCCAAATGATGTTCCCTGTCTATAATGATAATCATTGAATACGGTTAAGCAATTGCTGCTGATTTGCGTCATTCACAACCTCTGTGCTGAAGATAGCTGTTTAACTACACTCTGAGTTTAATGCTATTTTTTTGTGAATCCTTTTTTTTTCTGCGTTATAGAATGATAGTTGTCATACATCTGTGTTGTGTTCTATTTTACTAGAAATATATTGTACTTACTCACAGTTAAGCATACTACAAGTAGCCCACACACATTTTCTGTTGCAGCTAAATTAGAGATACAGGACAGTGAAAATGTTGAGAGACTTTGCAGACACTCCAAAGAGGGCACAGCCTCACCTTTTGAATGAAGGGGCTACAGCTAGCGCCAGTACAGTGGACCAACAGTCATCAGTGAAGTCGAAGCTGGTCACCCAGTTCCCCAGCTTCACTGGCCAGCGGTTACAGTATCACACCCCAATCAGGGACCTCTCCGACTCTGGGCTGGGCACACAACAGACCCCACCACCAACCATGCTTTCACCCCAGACTGATCTTGGCGTGGCTCCAGCTCATGCCCCACCACTGCCACCCTATGGAGGCCAAATGCAGGTGCCCTCGCACCTATCTGAAATTCGCCCAAGGTCAGTGCCAACCAACCAGACAAGCCAGTCCAACCACAGCCCTCTAACTACAGCCCCTCCAGTGTTTCGGCCAGATGTACAGATAACTATGCCCCCTGCTTTTTCCCCTCAGGCCAGTGTCCATGGGCCCACTGCTACACCGGCACCCCATGTTGCCTCATATCCCAACTACCCAGCGGTGCACAGTACCCAGCATCCCACCCTGAACCAATCACTTAACACTCCTTACCCAACGATGACCGTTCCATTCAGCCCCCAAGCATACACCAGCCATCTGTATTCCACACCTGCCCCCCAAGCCGCCATGCCAAGCCCCCTAACAGTGCAGGGAGTGGGCATAATGAATAATCCCTCTGCAGCCGAGCAGACCCTTGAAAGTTCAAAGCATGGGCTGACGCCCCGTTTGCCCCACATGCCACTAGCTGCTGCCCATGACTCTCGAGCCCCCCTCCACTCATCTGCTATAAGCCCCAACACTGTCATGCCCCCTATCGTGAATATGACCCATGGAGGTTTTATAGCCCCACCCGGCACCCATGCCTCAATGCACGTACCAACCTCTGCTTTAGACCCCCAAGTTAGAGGACACCCTGGCATACCCCCCCAGCAGGTGCATACATCTTTAAGCGCTCCGGGCGGGGCTGCAGCCAACGCTAACCCCCCATTAGCTGCCTACGGTGGTTTTATACAGACTCATCAAGTGAAAAATGTCCAAGTCTTCACTGGCAGTGCTGACAGCAAGGTGCTCGTAGAGGACTGGATTCGTGACATGCAGTATCTTCTTGAGGCAATAGAGCTCCCCATTCACCTCCGCTTTTCCACGGTGGTGCGTCACCTAACTGGTGAAGCCCGAAAGCTGGCCCTGAATCTACCTCTCCATGACCAAACACCTGAAAGGGCATTCGAAGAACTGAGAGCAGAGTACGGCGACACACAGAGCTCCTCAGATCTACTAGCGGACTTCTATGAGCGTGTTCAGAGGTCTGGGGAGTCTGCCTGTTCATATGCTATAGCACTGGAGGCAACACTGCGAGCTGTGGAAGAAAACCAAAGAGGAGGCAAGCCTTTTCCTGACCGTGACAGTAAACTCACCCGGCAGTTCATACGGGGGATTAATGATGAGGATGTGTATGCGAGGATCTCGCCAATGAAGCCCCGGCTTTTGAGTTTCCGTGAGCTGCAGGCTGAGCTCCGAAATTTAGCAAAAGAAACAAAGAGATTCCAGCCTCAAAACAAATCAAAGAAAACGTATGCCCAGGTACAAGTGGCATCAGAGTGTAGTGTGAATGTGAAGGCTGAAAAGGCTAAACATTCCTCAGAGTGGTCAGAGCTAGCAGAGATGGTCAAGAAATTAGCATTGAGCCAGGAGGAGCAGATGGCCAAGTTGACCCACCTTGAATCGAGAATTTATGCTCCATCCTCTGCCACTCCACTGAGAGTCCGACCACCCCCTGGGGCTACAACCCCAATGTCAGTGGTCACATGCTACCGGTGTGGGAAGCAAGGACATATAGCCCGGGTTTGCAGAGCAGTGCTCCCGGGGCCTGAACAGACGTGGGCACACGATCCTCAGCCTGTGACCCCCATGGAGGGAAACACTTACTCAGCTCAGCCTTTAAACAGATAAAGCCCATGGTCGCCGGGGCAACCATGGGCGAGCAGCAAGTCCCCACACTGCAGGTGAACAAAGGTGACGGAGGAGAGAGCACTCCCCTAGTTGGTCCCAGGAATGAGGGGGAGGTGGAAGTCAACGGAATGAAGTGCAGGGCACTCATCGACTCTGGCTCCCAGATAACCAGTATTACGCATCAGTACTGGCGCAGCCACCCCACCCTCCATAAACAAAAACTGCAGCCTTCTAAGATACCCATAGAAGGTGCAGGGGGCCAGAGTGTCACCTACCATGGTGTGCTACGCATCAACCTAAAATTGTTGGGGAGAGAGTTTAAGGGTGTGCCTGCTTTTGTTGTCACTAACACAGAGTACCGCTCCTCTGTTCCTCTGCTTGTGGGAACTAATGTCCTCCGTGCCTCCAGAAGTCACCTCCAGGCAACCTACGGCCAGCAGTTCCTCCTCCAGGTCAAGGAGACTCATCCGGAGTGGCACGCCTCCCTGCTAGAGATTGAGAGCACTGAACAGTGTGATATGGATGACACAGTGGGCCCTGTTGTTTATACTGGTCGCAAGGTGCACATTCAAGCAGGGAAAGAGATGGATTTAATGTGCAAAATAAAAGCTGGACCACAAAGAAAGACTTATACAGCCCTAATTGAAGGCCACCCCTCCCTGCGGCTCAGCCAAGACATCCTGGTCGCCAGAGTTCTTGCTGATGTAAAGAAAGGATGTGCCCCGGTAAGAGTGATGAACCTCTCCCAGCATGCTATCACTATCAAGCCTCACACGCATCTGGCCAGGGCATCTCTGGTGGAAAGTATTGTGGACTTTTCAGACAGGGTGCGGGGCAGCCATCATATTAGCGGAGGCAGAGAAGCATGCCTGGGTATGGACCACGTTGTGACAAGCCAGGAAGTGGATTTAAGTGGAGCAGATGTCGAAAACGAGCACCAGCGTTCCCTTCTTAAAGAGCTTGTGGAAAGGAACATGGGTGTGTTCTCACAGCACCCCCTGGATTATGGCCATACAAAGACTGTGCAACATGAAATCCCTCTGGTCGACTCTAAGCCATTTCGACTGCCTTACCGTAAGATCCCCCCATCACAGTGGCAGGATGTGAGAAGGTTGCTGACAGAAATGGAGGTAGCAGGAGTTATCAGGCCCAGCAAAAGTCCATATGCTTCACCGGTCGTGATCGTAACCAAGAAAGATGGATCACTAAGGCTGTGTATTGACTACAGGAAACTGAACTCCTGTAGCACGAGAGATGCTTTCCCTCTCCCCAGAATAGAGGAAGCCCTGGAGGCTCTAGGGCAGGCAAGATACTTCTCCACCCTTGACCTCACCTCTGGTTATTGGCAGGTGGAGGTGGCGGAGCATGACAAACACAAGACGGCATTCAGCACCCCTATGGGGCTGTTTGAAGCAAATCGTATGCCCTTTGGACTGCAGAATGCTCCCTCCACCTTTCAGAGACTCATGACCTGCTGCTTTGGCGACTTGAACTTCACCCACCTCCTAATCTATCTTGATGATCTCATCATATTCTCCAAAACCTTTGATGAGCATCTGGAAAGACTGCAGCTGGTGTTCGATCGGCTTCGGGAGCATGGCTTGAAGTTAAAGCCTTCTAAATGCCACCTAGTGAGAAAGGAGGTTCAGTATTTGGGTCACTTAGTGTCTGCTGAGGGGATCCGGACAGACCCAGAGAAGATCAGCAAGGTGGAAAACTGGGTGAGGCCCACAAATCGCAAAGAAGTGTTGCAATTCCTGGGATTCGCTGGATACTATAGGCGGTATGTAAGTGGGTACTCTACCCTAGCTGCTCCCCTGTACCGCCTAACTGCTGGTGACCCCAGAAAGAAAAGGAGAGGGGGAAAGAAAAGTCTGGCTACCGACCCACCCTTTTTGTGGACAGATGAATGCGAGAAGGCATTTAAGACCCTAAAAGAAAGGCTGACAAGCGCTCCAGTGCTGGGATATCCTGACTATAGCTTGCCCTTCGTTCTGCAGACGGACGCCTCAGGGGAGGGTCTGGGCGCCGTTCTAGCTCAGATCCAAGGTGGAGCTGAGAGGGTCATAGCCTTCGCCAGTAGAGGTTTGAGCCCAGCAGAGACAAGGTATCCTGCACACAAACTCGAGTTCCTTGCTCTTAAATGGGCGGTCACCGACAAATTCTACGACCACCTCTATGGGCGTAGATTCTCTGTCCAGACAGACAACAACCCTCTCAAGTATGTTATGTCATCAGCGAAGCTGGATGCCACAGGCCAGCGGTGGGTGTCTAGGCTGGCTGCTTTCGATTTCGATGTCCAGTATCGGAGGGGACAGAGCAACACAAACGCTGACGCCCTCTCTCGCATGTCTAACCAGGAGGTCATGCACATCCTACAGACATGCCCTCAGTGGGTGGGTGTCGACGAACAGGGGCATGGTGTGACACAGGCTACCCAGGATACTCAAAGCCTCACTGGCCATGGCACGCCTGCAGGGGAGGAACTGGAACTCGGGCCACCTACATCCACTGAGCCTTACAGGGATGTGGGGATGGAATCCCTGCCCACCATGACCAAACAGGAGATCCGTGCAGGGCAGAAAAAAGACCTTGTTATTGGCCCCGTCTTGCACTATAAGAGTATGAACCAGAAGCCGAGCCGCAGCGAGCGAATGAGTGCTGAAGGGCACGTGCGCCTTCTCTTAAAGGAGTGGAGAAGGTTAGCGGTAAGGGATGGCATCCTGTACCGCTGCGTCCAAGACAGCCAAAGGGGAGTAGTTGAGCAACTGGTGCTACCAGAGGATTTGCGTATATCAGTGAAGACTGCTCTCCACGATGACTCAGGCCACCTTGGTTTTGAGAGGACATTGCACATGATAAGGGAGAGGTTTTATTGGCCACGGATGTTCCAGGAAATCAAGGCTTGGTGCGAACAATGTGAGAGGTGCTGCCTTAGGAAAACTCCAACCGCAGGGGTCAGGGCCCCCCTGGTCAGTATCCACAGCAGTGCCCCCTTGGAGCTAGTTTGTGTGGATTTTTTGACTCTTGAGAAATCAAAAGGTGGTATCGAAAATGTCCTCGTGGTCACTGACCATTTCTCACGCTATGCGCAAGCATACCCCACTAAAGACCAAAAAGCCAGCACAGTGGCTAGGGTGCTGTATAGAAACTTTTTCTGTCGGTTTGGCTTCCCAGCAAAACTGCATGCAGACCAAGGGCGCAATTTTGAAAGTGCTGTGGTGAAGGAGCTGTGTAAATGCACCGGCATCACTAAGACCCACACCACGCCCTATCACCCACAGGGCAACGGGACAACTGAACGGTTTAACCGCACCCTCATGAACATGCTGGGGACGCTAGAACCTCACCTGAAACCCCGGTGGCACGAATATGTGGATGCCATGACACACGCCTACAACTGCACCCGCCATGATTCGACAGGGTACACACCATACTACCTGATGTTTGGCAGGCATCCACGGCTCCCTGTCGACTTGGTCTTTGGGCTGTCAACCACTAATGGGTCGGGGGGATATAGCGATTATGTCCAGACCCTGCATGACTGCTTGTCACAGGCTTATGCACAGGCTAATCAGGCCTCTCGCCAGGCTAAGGGTCACCAGAAAAGATACTATGACCGACAAGCAAAGAGTCAAAGCTTCAGCCCGGGTGACAGAGTCCTGGTTAAAGTGTGTCATGTGGAGGGGCGAAGCAAACTAGGAGACAAGTGGGAGTCACGTCCATACATTGTGGTGAAGAAACAGCCAGACATGCCGGTGTATGTGGTGCGATCGGAAAATGGTGATACAGAGAGAGTGGTCCACCGCAACCTACTCACGCAGTGTATGTTTCTTCCCGTGGAGCAGGTGGGAGAGGAGGCAAGAGAGGAAATGGAGCTTGACGTGGAGGAGGTTCATGGAGGAGAGATTGAGGACGTAGAGGACAGTGGAGAGCAGGCTGGTGAAGTAATCAGACAGGATGAAGAGTCGGACATGATCGAGGACGGGGAGGCTGATAGCCTGGAAGGAGGTGTGGAGGGAGTTTCACCTGAAGCAGCAAATGAATCACTTGCCCCCAAGGGACCAGAGGAAAGGGACACAGGGACAGGACAAGAGAGTGAAGATTGGAGGGGGAATGAAACTGTCAGGGTCACCCACTCACCTCCCAGACCAAGTAAACCAAGGAGGAACTTGCCGAGGAGTCGGCATCCCCCTAAGAGACTGACTTATGGGTCGAGAGTTAACGAACCAGGGGAGGATCAGGAGAAGATAGAAAGGGGATGGAAGCTGTGGCAGAGGGCCAAAGCAAGAAGGGCTGCAGGAAACACATAGGATGCACACATAGACATTTTCGCATTACACTGCACATCTTCCACCACCGTTATTCTTGTATACATAGTGAGACTGTTCTGTTTTATTTTGTTTTGTTTGATGACTAGGACGCCATCACTTAAAGGAGGGGCGGATGTAAGGTAGTGACTGGAATAAGTCACAAGGTGTCGCTGTTGAGCTGCATATATGGTGTAAAATTTAGCAATTTTGACCATTTGTCCTCTGCAGGACACCGTACTTCAGATTTCTTGTTCGCGCGGGCGCCATCTTGGTTCAGTGTTTGCTGTGATTTGAAAAGGTAAGCACTGCCAGTGGCGAACTGCATCAGTTTTGTGTTGTACTCATCCCCGAGACCGTGGAATGTTGTAGAAGGCACGGTTATTGTTACTTAATGTGTATTCTGTGTATATGTGTTGTTGTATTTTGCAATGTTGATGGTCACGCAGTGTTTGCTGTGATTTGAAAAGGGCCAGCAGCAGAGTTGGAGTGGTGTTTGCCCCTGCTTCCGAATAAACGGCACGGTCCGAGCCACAAATCGAGCGCCTGTGTCCGACTGGTCTCTCTGCGGTGCAACCCAATCCAACACAAACTAACACAACGCAGAGTCCGGGGTGTAGGGAGGCCCCTGCACTGGTTGGGTTACATATACATATATATATATATATTGTTTTATATACTGTTGATTATAAGATGAAAAATCTATTTTAAAAAATAGAGAAATTATCCCAGTAAAATGCAACACAGTCCCTTCCCTGGCAATCTTTCACCATACACTCAAAGAAATGATGTAAAGAAACCATTTACTTTACCCTGAAATCCTGACTCATGCCTGTACTGAAGTTGTGGACAGTTCACTTCTAAAACAAAAAAAAAAACCCCTTTTTACATGACAGTCAAAGCTGTGATCATAAGATGCAAATATTAAACCCAAAGGTTACCTGAATGAATTTCCTAGTTTGAGTTTGTCTCCACCTGCTGGGCATCAGAAGTGTTTAGGATGGAGGATGTATTTGCAGCTGTCCTGCAGGTGGAGGTGGTGTAGGACAAGCAGAGCAGCAGGTTTGTGAGCGTGTTTAACGTCAATTAAAAAGACAAAGAAGGACTGATGAGGTTGCTGTGTGAGGTAGAGACAGGTATAAGGGTGTATATAAAGATTGGGTCTCGCTGCATTGCTCAGGCTGCTCTACAGCATCTATTCACAGGCACGATCCCACTACTGAGCGACACGGGGACTTTGACCTGCTCCGTCTCCGACCTGGGTCGGTGTACCCCTCCTTAGACGACCTGGTGGTCCCGGGCTCCCCCAGGATCACCATATCGATGCCGAACTTACCGCGGACACCCGATCGACACAGCCTGCTGCAGCTCAGAGCTCCTGAGCTCAAACGATCCTCCAACCTCAGCCTCCCAGTAACTTGGATGACAGGCACGCGCCACCGCACCCGGCAAGAAGCAGCTACGTTCACAGGAAGTTTTACTTTCATTCATGTGAGCTCATCAGGTTAGTGGCCATCAACAGCCAAGATGAAATGCTGTAAAAGTAAAAAACCTAATCATTTCAAAATGAGGAAGTCAGCACAGTAATAACAGGTTGTTGGTTTTTGTTGGGTTTTTTTTTTTTTTGACCAAGCAAAAACATGACAGCCTTTTTAATAAGCTGAAGGACAGCGTATGTGTACGTGTGTGTTTGTATATTATTGTTTTGTGTGTAAACTGTCAGAAATACAATAAAAATGTTGAAGGATTTTTACTCAGTGTTTACAATTTTCGCAAGTATCTGATTGAATTGATGACAGCCTCTCATATTTTCATGCCATGACATGGGATGGGACCAGTCCTTATTTTAGGATAATTGGGGTAAATAAGAAAGATTGTTTCAACTTGCTGAAAGTTTTGACTTCACAAAATCAGGTTTTTAGCACATCAGTGTCAATGTAAGCACATTCAAAGATGCACACATTTAGTTGTGCACCAGTAATCAGCTTCCTGTAGTGAATTTTATTAGAATTATGTAGAATGTTTTTACAGTGTACATGATTATAAAATCCACTACAGTTCAGGGATGAACGGTGCACAACTGTGATAAGCAAGTTGTGAGAAAGCTCGTGGTTCAAGCAAATTTCAAGTGTATGTTGTGACAATATGAAGAAGAGCAAAGCTTGAGTGTCAGAAGTGGGATTCGAACCCACGCCTCCAGAGGAGACTGCGACCTGAACGCAGCGCCTTAGACCGCTCGGCCATCCTGACGTACTACATATCACTTTCGTGGAGGTTACAACTTTAGATAGTTGGGACCACACAAACGTTATACTCAACATAACACATATAGCAGCTGTTCAGCCATGGAAACACATACTCGTGGCGCCCACTTTCTGTGCTGACTTTGAAGTCAGCTGTGCAGTTAGTGAGTCAGGGGAGTGTTTGTGACTTTTACGCACAAGCGCACCTCAGCACTCAGACACCCCACTCTGTAACTTTGTGTGGTGTACAACTGAATTTCAGACAGCTCTTTAATACCACATAGTGATTGACAAGTGTTTGTAAAGGGAGAGGTCAAGGTTTGCTGCTTGATTTTATACACCTCTCACTGAAAACACAATTATAGCACAGTTTTGGTGTCCCAGAGAAGACGCTCTAATGTTACACATCCCAATCAGCGGATAAAAAACTCAGGTCCCACCGAGATTTGAACTCGGATGGCTGGATTCAGAGTCCAGAGTGCTAACCATTACACCATGGAACCCCTGTGAGAGTGCCTGAACTGCCTGATCATGGCAACCTGCCAAAAAGTATTCAGCCAATGGGTTCTTTTAAGGATACTGTCAATTGTGGAGAGGCTGATGCCATTTATGGCTCGAAAATGATGATCATGCTCAGTCAGTGAGTGAGCAGTGTTTGTGACTCATACGCACAAGTATAAGCTCTTTAGTAGCACATAGGAATTCACAATCATTTCTAAAGGCAGAGGTCAAGGTTAGCTGCTTGACTTTATACAGTTTTGACTGAAAACACAACTGTAGCACTATTTCTGTGAACCAGAGAAGACATGAAGTGTGGTTTCACCTCTAAAAACCAGGTCCCACTGAGATTTGAACTCAGATCACTGGATTCAAAGACCATGGAACCACTGCTCAAAAAGAAGGTGTGACTGCCAGATTGCGGCACTAAGTCCACATCATACTGGACTGATATATATACATATATATATATATATTGTTTTATATACTGTTGATTATAAGATGAAAAATCTATTTAAAAAAATAGAGAAATTATCCCAGTAAAATGCAACACAGTCCCTTCCCTGGCAATCTTTCACCATACACTCAAAGAAATGATGTAAAGAAACCATTTACTTTACCCTGAAATCCTGACTCATGCCTGTACTGAAGTTGTGGACAGTTCACTTCTAAAACAAAAAAACCCCTTTTTACATGACAGTCAAAGCTGTGATCATAAGATGCAAATATTAAACCCAAAGGTTACCTGAATGAATTTCCTAGTTTGAGTTTGTCTCCACCTGCTGGGCATCAGAAGTGTTTAGGATGGAGGATGTATTTGCAGCTGTCCTGCAGGTGGAGGTGGTGTAGGACAAGCAGAGCAGCAGGTTTGTGAGCGTGTTTAACGTCAATTAAAAAGACAAAGAAGGACTGATGAGGTTGCTGTGTGAGGTAGAGACAGGTATAAGGGTGTATATAAAGATTGGGTCTCGCTGCATTGCTCAGGCTGCTCTACAGCATCTATTCACAGGCACGATCCCACTACTGAGCGACACGGGGGCTTTGACCTGCTCCGTCTCCGACCTGGGCCGGTGCACCCCTCTTTAGACGACCTGGTGGTCCCGGGCTCCCCCAGGATCACCATATCAATGCCGAACTTAGCGCGGACACCCAATCGACACAGCCTGCTGCAGCTCAGAGCTCCTGAGCTCAAACGATCCTCCAACCTCAGCCTCCCAGTAACTTGGATGACAGGCACACGCCACCGCACCCGGCGAGAAGCAGCTACGTTCACAGGAAGGTTTACTTTCATTCATGTGAGCTCATCAGGTTAGTGGCCATCAACAGCCAAGATGAAATGCTGTAAAAGTAAAAAACCTAATCATTTCAAAATGAGGAAATCAGCACAGTAATAACAGGTTGTTGTTTTTTGTTGGGTTTTTTTTTTTTTGACCAAGCAAAAACATGACAGCCTTTTTAATAAGCCGAAGGACAGCGTATGTGTACGTGTGTGTTTGTATATTATTGTTTTGTGTGTAAACTGTCAGAAATACAATAAAAATGTTGAAGGATTTTTACTCAGTGTTTACAATTTTCGCAAGTATCTGATTGAATTGATGACAGCCTCTCATATTTTCATGCCATGACATGGGATGGGACCAGTCCTTATTTTAGGATAATTGGGGTAAATAAGAAAGATTGTTTCAACTTGCTGAAAGTTTTGACTTCACAAAATCAGGTTTTTAGCACATCAGTGTCAATGTGAGCACATTCAAAGATGCACACATTTAGTTGTGCACCAGTAATCAGCTTCCTGTAGTGAATTTTATTAGAATTATGTAGAATGTTTTTACAGTGTACATCATTATAAAATCCACTACAGTTCAGGGATGAACGGTGCACAACTGTGATAAGCAAGTTGTGAGAAAGCTCGTGGTTCAAGCAAATTTCAAGTGTATGTTGTGACAATAAGAAGAAGAGCAAAGGTTGAATGTCAGAAGTGGGATTCGAACCCACGCCTCCAGAGGAGACTGCGACCTGAACGCAGCGCCTTAGACCGCTCGGCCATCCTGACGTACTACATATGACTTTCGTGGAGGTTACAACTTTAGATAGTTGGGACGACACAAACGTTATACTCAACATAACACATATAGCAGCTGTTCAGCCATGGAAACACATACTCGTGGCGCCCACTTTCTGTGCTGACTTTGAAGTCAGCTGTGCAGTTAGTGAGTCAGGGGAGTGTTTGTGACTTTTACGCACAAGCGCACCTCAGCACTCAGACACCCCACTCTGTAACTTTGTGTGGTGTACAACTGAATTTCAGACAGCTCTTTAATACCACATAGTGATTGACAAGTGTTTGTAAAGGGAGAGGTCAAGGTTTGCTGCTTGATTTTATACACCTCTCACTGAAAACACAATTATAGCACAGTTTTGGTGTCCCAGAGAAGACGCTCTAATGTTTCACATCCCAATCAGCGGATAAAAAAACTCAGGTCCCACCGAGATTTGAACTCGGATGCTGGATTCAGAGTCCAGAGTGCTAACCATTACACCATGGAACCCCTGTGAGAGTGCCTGAACTGCCTGATCATGGCAACCTGCCAAAAAGTATTCAGCCAATGGGTTCTTTTAAGGATACTGTCAATTGTGGAGAGGCTGATGCCATTTATGGCTCGAAAATGATGATCATGCTCAGTCAGTGAGTGAGCAGTGTTTGTGACTCATACGCACAAGTATAAGCTCTTTAGTAGCACATAGGAATTCACAATCATTTCTAAAGGCAGAGGTCAAGGTTAGCTGCTTGACTTTATACAGTTTTGACTGAAAACACAACTGTAGCACTATTTCTGTGAACCAGAGAAGACATGAAGTGTGGTTTCACCTCTAAAAACCAGGTCCCACTGAGATTTGAACTCAGATCACTGGATTCAAAGACCATGGAACCACTGCTCAAAAAGAAGGTGTGACTGCCAGATTGCGGCACTATGTCAACACCATACCGGACTGATATATATACATATATATATATATTGTTTTATATACTGTTGATTATAAGATGAAAAATCTATTTAAAAAAATAGAGAAATTATCCCAGTAAAATGCAACACAGTCCCTTCCCTGGCAATCTTTCACCATACACTCAAAGAAATGATGTAAAGAAACCATTTACTTTACCCTGAAATCCTGACTCATGCCTGTACTGAAGTTGTGGACAGTTCACTTCTAAAACAAAAAAACCCCTTTTTACATGACAGTCAAAGCTGTGATCATAAGATGCAAATATTAAACCCAAAGGTTACCTGAATGAATTTCCTAGTTTGAGTTTGTCTCCACCTGCTGGGCATCAGAAGTGTTTAGGATGGAGGATGTATTTGCAGCTGTCCTGCAGGTGGAGGTGGTGTAGGACAAGCAGAGCAGCAGGTTTGTGAGCGTGTTTAACGTCAATTAAAAAGACAAAGAAGGACTGATGAGGTTGCTGTGTGAGGTAGAGACAGGTATAAGGGTGTATATAAAGATTGGGTCTCGCTGCATTGCTCAGGCTGCTCTACAGCATCTATTCACAGGCACGATCCCACTACTGAGCGACACGGGGGCTTTGACCTGCTCCGTCTCCGACCTGGGCCGGTGCACCCCTCTTTAGACGACCTGGTGGTCCCGGGCTCCCCCAGGATCACCATATCAATGCCGAACTTAGCGCGGACACCCAATCGACACAGCCTGCTGCAGCTCAGAGCTCCTGAGCTCAAACGATCCTCCAACCTCAGCCTCCCAGTAACTTGGATGACAGGCACACGCCACCGCACCCGGCGAGAAGCAGCTACGTTCACAGGAAGGTTTACTTTCATTCATGTGAGCTCATCAGGTTAGTGGCCATCAACAGCCAAGATGAAATGCTGTAAAAGTAAAAAACCTAATCATTTCAAAATGAGGAAATCAGCACAGTAATAACAGGTTGTTGTTTTTTGTTGGGTTTTTTTTTTTTTGACCAAGCAAAAACATGACAGCCTTTTTAATAAGCCGAAGGACAGCGTATGTGTACGTGTGTGTTTGTATATTATTGTTTTGTGTGTAAACTGTCAGAAATACAATAAAAATGTTGAAGGATTTTTACTCAGTGTTTACAATTTTCGCAAGTATCTGATTGAATTGATGACAGCCTCTCATATTTTCATGCCATGACATGGGATGGGACCAGTCCTTATTTTAGGATAATTGGAGTAAATAAGAAAGATTGTTTCAACTTGCTGAAAGTTTTGACTTCACAAAATCAGGTTTTTAGCACATCAGTGTCAATGTGAGCACATTCAAAGATGCACACATTTAGTTGTGCACCAGTAATCAGCTTCCTGTAGTGAATTTTATTAGAATTATGTAGAATGTTTTTACAGTGTACGTCATTATAAAATCCACTACAGTTCAGGGATGAACGGTGCACAACTGTGATAAGCAAGTTGTGAGAAAGCTCGTGGTTCAAGCAAATTTCAAGTGTATGTTGTGACAATATGAAGAAGAGCAAAGGTTGAATGTCAGAAGTGGGATTGGAACCCACGCCTCCAGAGGAGACTGCGACCTGAACGCAGCGCCTTAGACCGCTCGGCCATCCTGACGTACTACATATGACTTTCGTGGAGGTTACAACTTTAGATAGTTGGGACGACACAAACGTTATACTCAACATAACACATATAGCAGCTGTTCAGCCATGGAAACACATACTCGTGGCGCCCACTTTCTGTGCTGACTTTGAAGTCAGCTGTGCAGTTAGTGAGTCAGGGGAGTGTTTGTGACTTTTACGCACAAGCGCATCTAGCACTCAGACACCCCACTCTGTAACTTTGTGTGGTGTACAACTGAATTTCAGACAGCTCTTTAATACCACATAGTGATTGACAAGTGTTTGTAAAGGGAGAGGTCAAGGTTTGCTGCTTGATTTTATACACCTCTCACTGAAAACACAATTATAGCACAGTTTTGGTGTCCCAGAGAAGACGCTCTAATGTTTCACATCCCAATCAGCGGATAAAAAACTCAGGTCCCACCGAGATTTGAACTCGGATGGCTGGATTCAGAGTCCAGAGTGCTAACCATTACACCATGGAACCCCTGTGAGAGTGCCTGAACTGCCTGATCATGGCAACCTGCCAAAAAGTATTCAGCCAATGGGTTCTTTTAAGGATACTGTCAATTGTGGAGAGGCTGATGCCATTTATGGCTCGAAAATGATGATCATGCTCAGTCAGTGAGTGAGCAGTGTTTGTGACTCATACGCACAAGTATAAGCTCTTTAGTAGCACATAGGAATTCACAATCATTTCTAAAGGCAGAGGTCAAGGTTAGCTGCTTGATTTTATACAGTTTTGACTGAAAACACAACTGTAGCACTATTTCTGTGAACCAGAGAAGACATGAAGTGTGGTTTCACCTCTAAAAACCAGGTCCCACTGAGATTTAAACTCAGATCACTGGATTCAAAGACCATGGAACCACTGCTCAAAAAGAAGGTGTGACTGCCAGATTGCGGCACTATGTCAACACCATACCGGACTGATATACATATATATATATATATTGTTTTATATACTGTTGATTATAAGATGAAAAATCTATTTAAAAAAATAGAGAAATTATCCCAGTAAAATGCAACACAGTCCCTTCCCTGGCAATCTTTCACCATACACTCAAAGAAATGATGTAAAGAAACCATTTACTTTACCCTGAAATCCTGACTCATGCCTGTACTGAAGTTGTGGACAGTTCACTTCTAAAACAAAAAAACCCCTTTTTACATGACAGTCAAAGCTGTGATCATAAGATGCAAATATTAAACCCAAAGGTTACCTGAATAATTTCCTAGTTTGAGTTTGTCTCCACCTGCTGGGCATCAGAAGTGTTTAGGATGGAGGATGTATTTGCAGCTGTCCTGCAGGTGGAGGTGGTGTAGGACTGTGACGGAGTGACCCGTCTCAAGGCAGAGCCCGCTGAGTATGGCACCGCCACCATTAGACCGCCACCATTAGTTCGATTTGGCACCAGGGGCGGCGTATCTTTCTGTCGACCGAGTAGAGGAATAAAAGGGGGTGAGGAGCAAGTTGTGAGCCGCATCGGGGGTGGCTAGATTTTGGTTCCCACTTACTTGTTAGGGGCGTCGGTCGGGGAGACGTGCGGGGGATCGCCAATTGTGCAGGGTGACGCAAGCTGATGGTATGGGGGTGTGGGGTTTAAATAATGAGTTCACATGTGTCTGGACCGTCATGAGAATGGCCTCATTACGTGGGCTGTTAATGTGTATATGAAGTCGGGTAGACTTCCGGGAAATAGTTGAGAGCCTGTATCAATGTATATGTTTTGTGAGTGTATAATGAGAAAGAAATTCTGGGGGAGGGAGACGGGGATTAAAGTTAGAATAAAGAATTGGTGGTGACGCCAAGGGGGAGGGGTTACGGGATATAAGAGACGGCGAGCCGGATGTGAAGGGAGGTGTGTTGTAACATACAGGCTGTGTAGCGCGGATCTCAGTTTTATGTCTTTGTAACCATCTTTTTATGCACTGGGGAGGCCGTTTCAAATAAAGTATCCACACTAATACCTTACCGACTACGCCTGTGTTTGTCCGGGAGAGGTCTGGAAGGGGACCCCGTGACATATGGTGTCAGAAGTGGGATGGCTAGTCGGAAGAAGAAAACGCGTCTCCCCGCTAAGCGCACAGGGCTGCGGTCCCAGCAGCATGAGCTTCCGGTGGAGAAGACAGCAGAGGAGCTGGCGTGGGACACAGTGCCGGCGTCGTCTTCTTCAGCAGAGGAGGAGGAGATTTCCGGCAGGATTGGTCCGGAGTTGCCTACAACCTCGACCGCGGCACGTGATGGAGAACTGATTGCGATGATGAGGAACTTCCTGGCGGGACAGCAAAGGAGAGAGACGGTGTTATTGGCAGAACTCAGGGGACTGAGGACCGTTTCCTCTCCTAATGCGCCGTTGCCCGCAGATGTGGCTGGTCAGCAAAGCCCAGGCCCCGCACTAGCTGGAGCTAGCACCACGGCAGCAACGGCTACGCCAAGCACGGCAACAGCGAGTAGCCCCCAGATGGTGCTGCCTACCCTGGCCCGGCAGCGAGAATACCGGCCGTCGTTACTGGAGGAACCGGCTCGCCAGTCCCTGGCAACGACAAGCAGCCTCGACCAGACGGGCGGAGAGTGGAGGCGATCGGAGGGGCCAAAGATTCCACCGTACCAGATGGGGGAAGATATTGAGAACTATTTGTTGCGCTTTGAGCGGGTGGCCAGAACCTGGAGATGGCCGGAGAATGAATGGGCCTGTCGGCTAGTTCCGTTGCTAGCGGGGAAGGCGTTGGAGGCCTATACCGCAATGGATGAAGAAAGAGCCCACTGTTATGAGGATTTAAAAGCTGCCTTGTTAGTAAAATTTGACATTTCCCCGGAGACGTATCGGCAGCGGTTTCGCTCTAATATTATTCCACCTGGGGAGAGCCCCACCGAGACTTACTACCGGCTGAAAGGACTGTACCGGCGCTGGCTTCGACCAGAGCAGCACACGAAGGACGAGATGGGAGAAGCGATTATTTTGGAGCAGCTAATTCGAGTTCTTCCAGGGGAGGTGAGGACCTGGGTGAGGGAGCATGAGCCCGCGGACGGACTGGCCGCAGCCAAGTTGGTGACGCAGTATTTCAATGCGCGGAGAGGAGCGGCCCCGGTCCGCTCAGCTGGGACGCCACAGCGATCGTCCCCGCAATCCGCGGGTCTGCCGAAGCGGGAGAGTAACCCCGAGCCATCCGGGGCCCCCAAGGTATCCACTCTACGAGGAGCGGGTAAGGACTTTCTTTGTTATTACTGCCAGCAGCCAGGCCATAAAGCCTCGGGGTGCCCCATCCGGAAGGCCAAAGTCACTGGGGCCTGCTATGCACCTCGGCTGGAGGCGGAACCAACAAAGGTCCAGCCAGCTGAGGGGCAACGCTACAAAACTGTAATGGTAAATGGGCAGCGGGTTATTGCTTTGCTGGACACTGGTAGTTTTATGTCATTAATTAAGCAAAGCTTGGTACCAGTGAACTGTGTGGACTATAGTCGACAAGAAGAAGTGTTATGTGTGCATGGTGACAAACATCTCTACCCAAAGGTGGAAATAACAGTGACTATTAATGAACAGCCATATTTATTGTCTGTTGGGGTGGTACAGAATTTGCCGGTAGAGGTTATTCTGGGGATGGATGTGCCTGTGCTTATGGATTTGTTGCAAGAAAAAGAAGAGCGGGACACAGAGACAAAAGGGGGGGAAATGGGGAATGTTCAAATGAAGGTGTTAGGCCCAGTGGTCACTAGGGCCCAGGCGAAGGCGGGATGCCAACCCCTGCCAGACTTGGACAGTAGTCTGTGCGAGGGTGGCACGAAAGGGCCGAGGAAATCTCGTCGCCAACGCCGCTTTGAGAAACAGCTATGGTCCCAGGGACCGGGTAATAAGAACATGAAATGGGATGTACCTGAAAATATGGCTGTGCTGCAAAGGGAGGATGAGACGTTGGAAGTGTTGTTTGCTAATGGGCCTGAAGGGGGAACAGGGAAATGGGGAGGAAAAGAGAAGTTTGTGGTTGAGAAAAATGTGTTGTATGCAGTTGATGGGGACCACCAGCGGCTTGTGATCCCTGCTAGCTATAGACCTCTCATTCTGCATTTAGCTCATACCCTCCCCTGGGCAGGCCATTTGGGGCGCCAGAAAACCTATTTACGGGTTAGTACGCGTTTCTTTTGGCCGTCAATGTATACGGATGTACAGAAGTACTGTCGTGCATGCCCTGTGTGTCAGAAAACTTGCCCAGCGCGCAAATCGGATCGGGCTCTGCTACAACCCTTGCCGGTCATCTCTATCCCCTTCCGTAGGGTAGCTATGGACATTGTGGGTCCGTTAGTAAAAAGTGGTCGGGGTTATCAGTACATATTGGTGGTGTGTGATTACGCGACCCGTTTCCCAGAGGCGTTTCCGTTGCGAGCGATCACCGCCCCTAATGTTCTGCGCGCACTGATACAGTTGTTTTCTCGGGTGGGGATACCTGATGAGATTTTGACCGATCAAGGGACTAACTTTACGTCGAAGTTAATGCAGCTCTTCCACACTCAGTTAGGCGTTTCGGCCATCAAGACGTCACCGTACCATCCACAGACAGATGGGTTGGTGGAGAGGTTTAATCAGACTCTCAAACGGATGTTACAGAAGTTTGTGTCAGACACGGGAAAAGATTGGGACCAGTGGTTACCCTTTCTTTTGTTCGCGTATAGAGAGGTTCCACAGGCGTCCACGGGGTTCTCCCCCTTTGAGTTACTCTATGGGTGGGAGGTACAGGGGCCGCTTGATCTCGTTCGAAAGAGGTGGGAGTTTTCGAGCGTGGCTCCAAATGAGAAAGGGGTGGTGCAGTTTGTGCTGGAGATGAGAGAGCGGTTGGAGCGGTACCAGGCCGAGGCCGAAGCCAATCTGCGAGATGCTCAACGAAGCCAGAAGATCTGGTATGACCAACAGGCCCGGCAACGTGAGTTTCAGCCCGGACAAAAGGTGCTGTTACTTCTCCCCTCTTCCAACAGTAAACTGCTGGCGAAATGGCAAGGGCCCTATACTGTGCTTCGCCGAATGGGACCAGTGACGTATGAGATCCATCATCCGGAAAAAAAGAAACCGAAACAAACCTTGTGAACCTCCTGAAGGAATGGGTGGAGCAGCCCCGTCCGGCTCCGAGGGAGGCACTGATGGCCAGGGTGGTGCAAAGAGGAGGACAGAGTGAACCTGAGCAGGCTACGGATCCAAGGTTTCCGGTATTGACGCATCTGACCTCACAGCAGGCTGCGGAGCTACTGAAAATTCTGCAGGAGACGCCTTCGCTGTGTTCCGTTAACCCAGGTCGGACTACCTTGGTTGAACACGTGATCCGGCTAAAAGAGGGACAGCCCATCCGGCAACGGCCCTATCGGGTTCCGCAACACTTGGTGGAGAAGCTGCGACAGGAGGTGGAGAAGATGCTGGAGCTTGGAGTGATCGAGCCGTCCTGCTCCGAATGGTGCAGCCCGGTGGTCATTATCTTCAAAAAGGATGGCTCTTTACGCATCTGCATCGACTTTCGAAAGCTAAATGCCATCTCCGAGTTTGATGCGTACCCCATGCCGCGAATTGAGGATTTACTGGAGAAGATTGGGGCTGCCCAGTATATCACCACTTTGGACTTGTGCAAAGGCTACTGGCAGGTGCCACTGGAGGAGACGTCGAGGCCGTACACTGCTTTCAGGACCCCTGCCGGGCTCTTTCAGTTTACCGTGATGCCCTTTGGCCTACATGGGGCACCGGCTACCTTCCAAAGGCTGATGGATAAGTTGTTACAGGGCTGTGACGGTTATAGCGCCGCCTACCTTGATGATGTCGTCATCTTCAGCCACACGTGGGAGGAGCATATGCAGCATCTGTCAGAGGTCTTGGGAAGAATTCATAAGGCCGGGCTGACTCTGAACCCCTCGAAGTGTGAATGGGCGAGGCAGGAGACTCGCTACTTGGGCTACCAGGTGGGACGAGGAGAGGTGCGACCGCAGCTGGATAAGGTGGAAGCTATCCAGAATTGTCCTCGGCCTCGCACCAAGAAGGAGGTGCGGGCTTTCCTGGGACTGGTTGGTTGGTACCGAAGGTTTGTGCCCCAGTTTGCAACAATGGCGGCGCCGCTGACGACATTACTGGGGAAGAACCAACGAAATCCGGTCATATGGACCGCAGCATGTGAACAGGCGTTCCAGGGACTGAAAACTTGCCTGTGTTTGACCCCCGTGCTCTGGAGTCCGGACTTTAAGAAGCAGTTTTTGGTCCAGGTGGATGCCTCCAAGAGCGGCCTGGGAGCCATGTTGGTTCAAGGGGACCCGGGCGAGGAGCACCCGATCCTATATCTGAGCCGCAAGCTGCTGCCGTGGGAGACCAATTACTCGACGGTGGAGAAGGAGGCTCTGGCGATTAAGTGGGCGCTGGAGAAACTCCGGTATTACTTACTGGGAAGAGAGTTTGTGTTGGAGACTGATCATCGGGCGCTTACCTGGATCCAGTCCATGAAGGATCATAATAGCCGACTTACACGCTGGTACCTCTCACTGCAACCTTTCAGGTTCACCATCCGGCACAGACCAGGTACATTCAATGTGGTGGCGGATTACCTCTCTAGGTTGCCGCACATCGCCAACCTCCGGGGGGGAAGGGGATGATGTGACGGAGTGACCCGTCTCAAGGCAGAGCCCGCTGAGTATGGCACCGCCACCATTAGACCGCCACCATTAGTTCGATTTGGCACCAGGGGCGGCGTATCTTTCTGTCGACCGAGTAGAGGAATAAAAGGGGGTGAGGAGCAAGTTGTGAGCCGCATCGGGGGTGGCTAGATTTTGGTTCCCACTTACTTGTTAGGGGCGTCGGTCTGGGAGACGTGCGGGGGATCGCCAATTGTGCAGGGTGACGCAAGCCGATGGTATGGGGGTGTGGGGTTTAAATAATGAGTTCACGTGTGTCTGGACCGTCATGAGAATGGCCTCATTACGTGGGCTGTTAATGTGTATATGAAGTCGGGTAGACTTCCGGGAAATAGTTGAGAGCCTGTATCAATGTATATGTTTTGTGAGTGTATAATGAGAAAGAAATTCTGGGGGAGGGAGACGGGGATTAAAGTTAGAATAAAGAATTGGTGGTGACGCCAAGGGGGAGGGGTTACGGGATATAAGAGACGGCGAGCCGGATGTGAAGGGAGGTGTGTTGTAACATACAGGCTGTGTAGCGCGGATCTCAGTTTTATGTCTTTGTAACCATCTTTTTATGCACTGGGGAGGCCGTTTCAAATAAAGTATCCACACTAATACCTTACCGACTACGCCTGTGTTTGTCTGGGAGAGGTCTGGAAGGGGACCCCGTGACAAGGACAAGCAGAGCAGCAGGTTTGTGAGCGTGTTTAACGTCAATTAAAAAGACAAAGAAGGACTGATGAGGTTGCTGTGTGAGGTAGAGACAGGTATAAGGGTGTATATAAAGATTGGGTCTCGCTGCATTGCTCAGGCTGCTCTACAGCATCTATTCACAGGCACGATCCCACTACTGAGCCACACGGGGGCTTTGACCTGCTCCGTCTCCGACCTGGGCCGGTGCACCCCTCTTTAGACGACCTGGTGGTCCCGGGCTCCCCCAGGATCACCATATCGATGCCGAACTTAGCGCGGACACCCGATCGACACAGCCTGCTGCAGCTCAGAGCTCCTGAGCTCAAACGATCCTCCAACCTCAGCCTCCCAGTAACTTGGATGACAGGCACGCGCCACCGCACCCGGCGAGAAGCAGCTACGTTCACAGGAAGTTTTACTTTCATTCATGTGAGCTCATCAGGTTAGTGGCCATCAACAGCCAAGATGAAATGCTGTAAAAGTAAAAAACCTAATCATTTCAAAATGAGGAAGTCAGCACAGTAATAACAGGTTGTTGGTTTTTGTTGGGTTTTTTTTTTTGACCAAGCAAAAACATGACAGCCTTTTTAATAAGCCGAAGGACAGCGTATGTGTACGTGTGTGTTTGTATATTATTGTTTTGTGTGTAAACTGTCAGAAATACAATAAAAATGTTGAAGGATTTTTACTCAGTGTTTACAATTTTCGCAAGTATCTGATTGAATTGATGACAGCCTCTCATATTTTCATGCCATGACATGGGATGGGACCAGTCCTTATTTTAGGATAATTGGAGTAAATAAGAAAGATTGTTTCAACTTGCTGAAAGTTTTGACTTCACAAAATCAGGTTTTTAGCAGATCAGTGTCAATGTGAGCACATTCAAAGATGCACACATTTAGTTGTGCACCAGTAATCAGCTTCCTGTAGTGAATTTTATTAGAATTATGTAGAATGTTTTTACAGTGTACATGATTATAAAATCCACTATAGTTCAGGGATGAACGGTGCACAACTGTGATAAGCAAGTTGTGAGAAAGCTCGTGGTTCAAGCAAATTTCAAGTGTATGTTGTGACAATATGAAGAAGAGCAAAGGTTGAATGTCAGAAGTGGGATTGGAACCCACGCCTCCAGAGGAGACTGCGACCTGAACGCAGCGCCTTAGACCGCTCGGCCATCCTGACGTACTACATATGACTTTCGTGGAGGTTACAACTTTAGATAGTTGGGACGACACAAACGTTATACTCAACATAACACATATAGCAGCTGTTCAGCCATGGAAACACATACTCGTGGCGCCCACTTTCTGTGCTGACTTTGAAGTCAGCTGTGCAGTTAGTGAGTCAGGGGAGTGTTTGTGACTTTTACGCACAAGCGCACCTCAGCACTCAGACACCCCACTCTGTAACTTTGTGTGGTGTACAACTGAATTTCAGACAGCTCTTTAATACCACATAGTGATTGACAAGTGTTTGTAAAGGGAGAGGTCAAGGTTTGCTGCTTGATTTTATACACCTCTCACTGAAAACACAATTATAGCACAGTTTTGGTGTCCCAGAGAAGACGCTCTAATGTTTCACATCTCAATCAGCGGATAAAAAAACTCAGGTCCCACCGAGATTTGAACTCGGATCGCTGGATTCAGAGTCCAGAGTGCTAACCATTACACCATGGAACCCCTGTGAGAGTGCCTGAACTGCCTGATCATGGCAACCTGCTAAAAAGTATTCAGCCAATGGGTTCTTTTAAGGATACTGTCAATTGTGGAGAGGCTGATGCCATTTATGGCTCGAAAATGATGATCATGCTCAGTCAGTGAGTGAGCAGTGTTTGTGACTCATACGCACAAGTATAAGCTCTTTAGTAGCACATAGGAATTCACAATCATTTATAAAGGCAGAGGTCAAGGTTAGCTGCTTGATTTTATACAGTTTTGACTGAAAACACAACTGTAGCACTATTTCTGTGAACCAGAGAAGACATGAAGTGTGGTTTCACCTCTAAAAACCAGGTCCCACTGAGATTTGAACTCAGCTCACTGGATTCAAAGACCATGGAACCACTGCTCAAAAAGAAGGTGTGACTGCCAGATTGCGGCACTATGTCAACACCATACCAGACTGATATATATACATATATATATATATATATATATATATTGTTTTATATACTGTTGATTATAAGATGAAAAATCTATTTAAAAAAATAGAGAAATTATCCCAGTAAAATGCAACACAGTCCCTTCCCTGGCAATCTTTCACCATACACTCAAAGAAATGATGTAAAGAAACCATTTACTTTACCCTGAAATCCTGACTCATGCCTGTACTGAAGTTGTGGACAGTTCACTTCTAAAACAAAAAAAACCCTTTTTACATGACAGTCAAAGCTGTGATCATAAGATGCAAATATTAAACCCAAAGGTTACCTGAATGAATTTCCTAGTTTGAGTTTGTCTCCACCTGCTGGGCATCAGAAGTGTTTAGGATGGAGGATGTATTTGCAGCTGTCCTGCAGGTGGAGGTGGTGTAGGACAAGCAGAGCAGCAGGTTTGTGAGCGTGTTTAACGTCAATTAAAAAGACAAAGAAGGACTGATGAGGTTGCTGTGTGAGGTAGAGACAGGTATAAGGGTGTATATAAAGATTGGGTCTCGCTGCATTGCTCAGGCTGCTCTACAGCATCTATTCACAGGCACGATCCCACTACTGAGCCGACACGGGGGCTTTGACCTGCTCCGTCTCCGACCTGGGCCGGTGCACCCCTCTTTAGACGACCTGGTGGTCCCGGGCTCCCCCAGGATCACCATATCGATGCCGAACTTAGCGCGGACACCCGATCGACACAGCCTGCTGCAGCTCAGAGCTCCTGAGCTCAAACGATCCTCCAACCTCAGCCTCCCAGTAACTTGGATGACAGGCACGCGCCACCGCACCCGGCGAGAAGCAGCTACGTTCACAGGAAGTTTTACTTTCATTCATGTGAGCTCATCAGGTTAGTGGCCATCATAAGCCAAGATGAAATGCTGTAAAAGTAAAAAACCTAATCATTTCAAAATGAGGAAATCAGCACAGTAATAACAGGTTGTTGTTTTTTTTTGGGTTTTTTTTTTTTTTGACCAAGCAAAAACATGACAGCCTTTTTAATAAGCCGAAAGACAGCGTATGTGTACGTGTGTGTTTGTATATTATTGTTTTGTGTGTACACTGCCAGAAATACAATAAAAATGTTGAAGGATTTTTACTCAGTGTTTTCCATTTATCGCAAGTATCTGATTGAATTGATGACAGCCTCTCATATTTTCATGCCATGACATGGGATGGGACCAGTCCTTATTTTAGGATAATTGGGGTAAATAAGAAAGATTGTTTCAACTTGCTGAAAGTTTTGACTTCACAAAATCAGGTTTTTAGCAGATCAGTGTCAATGTGAGCACATTCAAAGATGCACACATTTAGTTGTGCACCAGTAATCAGCTTCCTGTAGTGAATTTTATTAGAATTATGTAGAATGTTTTTACAGTGTACATGATTATAAAATCCACTACAGTTGAGGGATGAACGGTGCACAACTGTGATAAGCAAGTTGTGAGAAAGCTCGTGGTTCAAGCAAATTTCAAGTGTATGTTGTGACAATATGAAGAAGAGCAAAGGTTGAATGTCAGAAGTGGGATTCGAACCCACGCCTCCAGAGGAGACTGCGACCTGAACGCAGCGCCATAGACCGCTCGGCCATCCTGACGTACTACATATGACTTTCGTGGAGGTTACAACTTTAGATAGTTGGGACCACACAAACGTTATACTCAACATAACACATATAGCAGCTGTTCAGCCATGGAAACACATACTCGTGGCGCCCACTTTCTGTGCTGACTTTGAAGTCAGCTGTGCAGTTAGTGAGTCAGGGGAGTGTTTGTGACTTTTACGCACAAGCGCACCTCAGCACTCAGACACCCCACTCTGTAACTTTGTGTGGTGTACAACTGAATTTCAGACAGCTCTTTAATACCACATAGTGATTGACAAGTGTTTGTAAAGGGAGAGGTCAAGGTTTTCTGCTTGATTTTATACACCTCTCACTGAAAACACAATTATAGCACAGTTTTGGTGTCCCAGAGAAGACGCTCTAATGTTTCACATCACAATCAGCGGATAAAAAACTCAGGTCCCACCGAGATTTGAACTCGGATCGCTGGATTCAGAGTCCAGAGTGCTAACCATTACACCATGGAACCCCTGTGAGAGCAATGCCGACACCCCCCAGCTACGCAGCCATAGTAAGAGGTGTCGCCATCTGATGGGGTGCTGAACTAAGTATATAACTGCCTGTGCAGCTGTATTACTGGGACTTTCATCTCCCCAGGCATATCCTTTGAAAGTGAAATCTTGGGGTGGTTTCATTTGAGGGTTTCTGTCCCTGAAAAAAAAAAAAAAAGAGACTCAGAGACTTGAATTGTAGAAAGAATGCTAAATGATGTTCCCTGTCTATAATGATAATCATTGAATACGGTTAAGCAATTGCTGCTGATTTGCGTCATTCACAACCTCTGTGCTGAAGATAGCTGTTTAACTGCACTCTGAGTTTAATGCTATTTTTTTGTGAATCCTTTTTTTTTTCTGCGTTATAGAATGATAGTTGTCATACATCTGTGTTGTGTTCTATTTTACTAGAAATATATTGTACTTACTCACAGTTAAGCATACTACAAGTAGCCCACACACATTTTCTGTTGCAGCTAAATTAGAGATACAGGACAGTGAAAATGTTGAGAGACTTTGCAGACACTCCAAAGAGGGCACAGCCTCACCTTTTGAATGAAGGGGCTACAGCTAGCGCCAGTACAGTGGACCAACAGTCATCAGTGAAGTCGAAGCTGGTCACCCAGTTCCCCAGCTTCACTGGCCAGCGGTTACAGTATCACACCCCAATCAGGGACCTCTCCGACTCTGGGCTGGGCACACAACAGACCCCACCACCAACCATGCTTTCACCCCAGACTGATCTTGGCGTGGCTCCAGCTCATGCCCCACCACTGCCACCCTATGGAGGCCAAATGCAGGTGCCCTCACACCTATCTGAAATTCGCCCAAGGTCAGTGCCAACCAACCAGACAAGCCAGTCCAACCACAGCCCTCTAACTACAGCCCCTCCAGTGTTTCGGCCAGATGTACAGATAACTATGCCCCCTGCTTTTTCCCCTCAGGCCAGTGTCCATGGGCCCACTGCTACACCGGCACCCCATGTTGCCTCATATCCCAACTACCCAGCGGTGCACAGTACCCAGCATCCCACCCTGAACCAATCACTTAACACTCCTTACCCAACGATGACCGTTCCATTCAGCCCCCAAGCATACACCAGCCATCTGTATTCCACACCTGCCCCCCAAGCCGCCATGCCAAGCCCCCTAACAGTGCAGGGAGTGGGCATAATGAATAATCCCTCTGCAGCCGAGCAGACCCTTGAAAGTTCAAAGCATGGGCTGACGCCCCGTTTGCCCCACATGCCACTAGCTGCTGCCCATGACTCTCGAGCCCCCCTCCACTCATCTGCTATAAGCCCCAACACTGTCATGCCCCCTATCGTGAATATGACCCATGGAGGTTTTATAGCCCCACCCGGCACCCATGCCTCAATGCACGTACCAACCTCTGCTTTAGACCCCCAAGTTAGAGGACACCCTGGCATACCCCCCCAGCAGGTGCATACATCTTTAAGCGCTCCGGGCGGGGCTGCAGCCAACGCTAACCCCCCATTAGCTGCCTACGGTGGTTTTATACAGACTCATCAAGTGAAAAATGTCCAAGTCTTCACTGGCAGTGCTGACAGCAAGGTGCTCGTAGAGGACTGGATTCGTGACATGCAGTATCTTCTTGAGGCAATAGAGCTCCCCATTCACCTCCGCTTTTCCACGGTGGTGCGTCACCTAACTGGTGAAGCCCGAAAGCTGGCCCTGAATCTACCTCTCCATGACCAAACACCTGAAAGGGCATTCGAAGAACTGAGAGCAGAGTACGGCGACACACAGAGCTCCTCAGATCTACTAGCGGACTTCTATGAGCGTGTTCAGAGGTCTGGGGAGTCTGCCTGTTCATATGCTATAGCACTGGAGGCAACACTGCGAGCTGTGGAAGAAAACCAAAGAGGAGGCAAGCCTTTTCCTGACCGTGACAGTAAACTCACCCGGCAGTTCATACGGGGGATTAATGATGAGGATGTGTATGCGAGGATCTCGCCAATGAAGCCCCGGCTTTTGAGTTTCCGTGAGCTGCAGGCTGAGCTCCGAAATTTAGCAAAAGAAACAAAGAGATTCCAGCCTCAAAACAAATCAAAGAAAACGTATGCCCAGGTACAAGTGGCATCAGAGTGTAGTGTGAATGTGAAGGCTGAAAAGGCTAAACATTCCTCAGAGTGGTCAGAGCTAGCAGAGATGGTCAAGAAATTAGCATTGAGCCAGGAGGAGCAGATGGCCAAGTTGACCCACCTTGAATCGAGAATTTATGCTCCATCCTCTGCCACTCCACTGAGAGTCCGACCACCCCCTGGGGCTACAACCCCAATGTCAGTGGTCACATGCTACCGGTGTGGGAAGCAAGGACATATAGCCCGGGTTTGCAGAGCAGTGCTCCCGGGGCCTGAACAGACGTGGGCACACGATCCTCAGCCTGTGACCCCCATGGAGGGAAACACTTACTCAGCTCAGCCTTTAAACAGATAAAGCCCATGGTCGCCGGGGCAACCATGGGCGAGCAGCAAGTCCCCACACTGCAGGTGAACAAAGGTGACGGAGGAGAGAGCACTCCCCTAGTTGGTCCCAGGAATGAGGGGAGGTGGAAGTCAACGGAATGAAGTGCAGGGCACTCATCGACTCTGGCTCCCAGATAACCAGTATTACGCATCAGTACTGGCGCAGCCACCCCACCCTCCATAAACAAAAACTGCAGCCTTCTAAGATACCCATAGAAGGTGCAGGGGGCCAGAGTGTCACCTACCATGGTGTGCTACGCATCAACCTAAAATTGTTGGGGAGAGAGTTTAAGGGTGTGCCTGCTTTTGTTGTCACTAACACAGAGTACCGCTCCTCTGTTCCTCTGCTTGTGGGAACTAATGTCCTCCGTGCCTCCAGAAGTCACCTCCAGGCAACCTACGGCCAGCAGTTCCTCCTCCAGGTCAAGGAGACTCATCCGGAGTGGCACGCCTCCCTGCTAGAGATTGAGAGCACTGAACAGTGTGATATGGATGACACAGTGGGCCCTGTTGTTTATACTGGTCGCAAGGTGCACATTCAAGCAGGGAAAGAGATGGATTTAATGTGCAAAATAAAAGCTGGACCACAAAGAAAGACTTATACAGCCCTAATTGAAGGCCACCCCTCCCCGCGGCTCAGCCAAGACATCCTGGTCGCCAGAGTTCTTGCTGATGTAAAGAAAGGATGTGCCCCGGTAAGAGTGATGAACCTCTCCCAGCATGCTATCACTATCAAGCCTCACACGCATCTGGCCAGGGCATCTCTGGTGGAAAGTATTGTGGACTTTTCAGACAGGGTGCGGGGCAGCCATCATATTAGCGGAGGCAGAGAAGCATGCCTGGGTATGGACCACGTTGTGACAAGCCAGGAAGTGGATTTAAGTGGAGCAGATGTCGAAAACGAGCACCAGCGTTCCCTTCTTAAAGAGCTTGTGGAAAGGAACATGGGTGTGTTCTCACAGCACCCCCTGGATTATGGCCATACAAAGACTGTGCAACATGAAATCCCTCTGGTCGACTCTAAGCCATTTCGACTGCCTTACCGTAAGATCCCCCCATCACAGTGGCAGGATGTGAGAAGGTTGCTGACAGAAATGGAGGTAGCAGGAGTTATCAGGCCCAGCAAAAGTCCATATGCTTCACCGGTCGTGATCGTAACCAAGAAAGATGGATCACTAAGGCTGTGTATTGACTACAGGAAACTGAACTCCTGTAGCACGAGAGATGCTTTCCCTCTCCCCAGAATAGAGGAAGCCCTGGAGGCTCTAGGGCAGGCAAGATACTTCTCCACCCTTGACCTCACCTCTGGTTATTGGCAGGTGGAGGTGGCGGAGCATGACAAACACAAGACGGCATTCAGCACCCCTATGGGGCTGTTTGAAGCAAATCGTATGCCCTTTGGACTGCAGAATGCTCCCTCCACCTTTCAGAGACTCATGACCTGCTGCTTTGGCGACTTGAACTTCACCCACCTCCTAATCTATCTTGATGATCTCATCATATTCTCCAAAACCTTTGATGAGCATCTGGAAAGACTGCAGCTGGTGTTCGATCGGCTTCGGGAGCATGGCTTGAAGTTAAAGCCTTCTAAATGCCACCTAGTGAGAAAGGAGGTTCAGTATTTGGGTCACTTAGTGTCTGCTGAGGGGATCCGGACAGACCCAGAGAAGATCAGCAAGGTGGAAAACTGGGTGAGGCCCACAAATCGCAAAGAAGTGTTGCAATTCCTGGGATTCGCTGGATACTATAGGCGGTATGTAAGTGGGTACTCTACCCTAGCTGCTCCCCTGTACCGCCTAACTGCTGGTGACCCCAGAAAGAAAAGGAGAGGGGGAAAGAAAAGTCTGGCTACCGACCCACCCTTTTTGTGGACAGATGAATGCGAGAAGGCATTTAAGACCCTAAAAGAAAGGCTGACAAGCGCTCCAGTGCTGGGATATCCTGACTATAGCTTGCCCTTCGTTCTGCAGACGGACGCCTCAGGGGAGGGTCTGGGCGCCGTTCTAGCTCAGATCCAAGGTGGAGCTGAGAGGGTCATAGCCTTCGCCAGTAGAGGTTTGAGCCCAGCAGAGACAAGGTATCCTGCACACAAACTCGAGTTCCTTGCTCTTAAATGGGCGGTCACCGACAAATTCTACGACCACCTCTATGGGCGTAGATTCTCTGTCCAGACAGACAACAACCCTCTCAAGTATGTTATGTCATCAGCGAAGCTGGATGCCACAGGCCAGCGGTGGGTGTCTAGGCTGGCTGCTTTCGATTTCGATGTCCAGTATCGGAGGGGACAGAGCAACACAAACGCTGACGCCCTCTCTCGCATGTCTAACCAGGAGGTCATGCACATCCTACAGACATGCCCTCAGTGGGTGGGTGTCGACGAACAGGGGCATGGTGTGACACAGGCTACCCAGGATACTCAAAGCCTCACTGGCCATGGCACGCCTGCAGGGGAGGAACTGGAACTCGGGCCACCTACATCCACTGAGCCTTACAGGGATGTGGGGATGGAATCCCTGCCCACCATGACCAAACAGGAGATCCGTGCAGGGCAGAAAAAAGACCTTGTTATTGGCCCCGTCTTGCACTATAAGAGTATGAACCAGAAGCCGAGCCGCAGCGAGCGAATGAGTGCTGAAGGGCACGTGCGCCTTCTCTTAAAGGAGTGGAGAAGGTTAGCGGTAAGGGATGGCATCCTGTACCGCTGCGTCCAAGACAGCCAAAGGGGAGTAGTTGAGCAACTGGTGCTACCAGAGGATTTGCGTATATCAGTGAAGACTGCTCTCCACGATGACTCAGGCCACCTTGGTTTTGAGAGGACATTGCACATGATAAGGGAGAGGTTTTATTGGCCACGGATGTTCCAGGAAATCAAGGCTTGGTGCGAACAATGTGAGAGGTGCTGCCTTAGGAAAACTCCAACCGCAGGGGTCAGGGCCCCCCTGGTCAGTATCCACAGCAGTGCCCCCTTGGAGCTAGTTTGTGTGGATTTTTTGACTCTTGAGAAATCAAAAGGTGGTATCGAAAATGTCCTCGTGGTCACTGACCATTTCTCACGCTATGCGCAAGCATACCCCACTAAAGACCAAAAAGCCAGCACAGTGGCTAGGGTGCTGTATAGAAACTTTTTCTGTCGGTTTGGCTTCCCAGCAAAACTGCATGCAGACCAAGGGCGCAATTTTGAAAGTGCTGTGGTGAAGGAGCTGTGTAAATGCACCGGCATCACTAAGACCCACACCACGCCCTATCACCCACAGGGCAACGGGACAACTGAACGGTTTAAACCGCACCCTCATGAACATGCTGGGGACGCTAGAACCTCACCTGAAACCCCGGTGGCACGAATATGTGGATGCCATGACACACGCCTACAACTGCACCCGCCATGATTCGACAGGGTACACACCATACTACCTGATGTTTGGCAGGCATCCACGGCTCCCTGTCGACTTGGTCTTTGGGCTGTCAACCACTAATGGGTCGGGGGGATATAGCGATTATGTCCAGACCCTGCATGACTGCTTGTCACAGGCTTATGCACAGGCTAATCAGGCCTCTCGCCAGGCTAAGGGTCACCAGAAAAGATACTATGACCGACAAGCAAAGAGTCAAAGCTTCAGCCCGGGTGACAGAGTCCTGGTTAAAGTGTGTCATGTGGAGGGGCGAAGCAAACTAGGAGACAAGTGGGAGTCACGTCCATACATTGTGGTGAAGAAACAGCCAGACATGCCGGTGTATGTGGTGCGATCGGAAAATGGTGATACAGAGAGAGTGGTCCACCGCAACCTACTCACGCAGTGTATGTTTCTTCCCGTGGAGCAGGTGGGAGAGGAGGCAAGAGAGGAAATGGAGCTTGACGTGGAGGAGGTTCATGGAGGAGAGATTGAGGACGTAGAGGACAGTGGAGAGCAGGCTGGTGAAGTAATCAGACAGGATGAAGAGTCGGACATGATCGAGGACGGGGAGGCTGATAGCCTGGAAGGAGGTGTGGAGGGAGTTTCACCTGAAGCAGCAAATGAATCACTTGCCCCCAAGGGACCAGAGGAAAGGGACACAGGGACAGGACAAGAGAGTGAAGATTGGAGGGGGAATGAAACTGTCAGGGTCACCCACTCACCTCCCAGACCAAGTAACCAAGGAGGAACTTGCCGAGGAGTCGGCATCCCCCTAAGAGACTGACTTATGGGTCGAGAGTTAACGAACCAGGGGAGGATCAGGAGAAGATAGAAAGGGGATGGAAGCTGTGGCAGAGGGCCAAAGCAAGAAGGGCTGCAGGAAACACATAGGATGCACACATAGACATTTTCGCATTACACTGCACATCTTCCACCACCGTTATTCTTGTATACATAGTGAGACTGTTCTGTTTTATTTTGTTTTGTTTGATGACTAGGACGCCATCACTTAAAGGAGGGGCGGATGTAAGGTAGTGACTGGAATAAGTCACAAGGTGTCGCTGTTGAGCTGGCATATATGGTGTAAAATTTAGCAATTTTGACCATTTGTCCTCTGCAGGACACCGTACTTCAGATTTCTTGTTCGCGCGGGCGCCATCTTGGTTCAGTGTTTGCTGTGATTTGAAAAGGTAAGCACTGCCAGTGGCGAACTGCATCAGTTTTGTGTTGTACTCATCCCCGAGACCGTGGAATGTTGTAGAAGGCACGGTTATTGTTACTTAATGTGTATTCTGTGTATATGTGTTGTTGTATTTTGCAATGTTGATGGTCACGCAGTGTTGCTGTGATTTGAAAAGGGCCAGCAGCAGAGTTGGAGTGGTGTTTGCCCCTGCTTCCGAATAAACGGCACGGTCCGAGCCACAAATCGAGCGCCTGTGTCCGACTGGTCTCTCTGCGGTGCAACCCAATCCAACACAAACTAACACAACGCAGAGTCCGGGGTGTAGGGAGGCCCCTGCACTGGTTGGGTTACATATACATATATATATATATATTGTTTTATATACTGTTGATTATAAGATGAAAAATCTATTTTAAAAAATAGAGAAATTATCCCAGTAAAATGCAACACAGTCCCTTCCCTGGCAATCTTTCACCATACACTCAAAGAAATGATGTAAAGAAACCATTTACTTTACCCTGAAATCCTGACTCATGCCTGTACTGAAGTTGTGGACAGTTCACTTCTAAAACAAAAAAAACCCCTTTTTACATGACAGTCAAAGCTGTGATCATAAGATGCAAATATTAAACCCAAAGGTTACCTGAATGAATTTCCTAGTTTGAGTTTGTCTCCACCTGCTGGGCATCAGAAGTGTTTAGGATGGAGGATGTATTTGCAGCTGTCCTGCAGGTGGAGGTGGTGTAGGACAAGCAGAGCAGCAGGTTTGTGAGCGTGTTTAACGTCAATTAAAAAGACAAAGAAGGACTGATGAGGTTGCTGTGTGAGGTAGAGACAGGTATAAGGGTGTATATAAAGATTGGGTCTCGCTGCATTGCTCAGGCTGCTCTACAGCATCTATTCACAGGCACGATCCCACTACTGAGCGACACGGGGACTTTGACCTGCTCCGTCTCCGACCTGGGTCGGTGTACCCCTCCTTAGACGACCTGGTGGTCCCAGGCTCCCCCAGGATCACCATATCGATGCCGAACTTACCGCGGACACCCGATCGACACAGCCTGCTGCAGCTCAGAGCTCCTGAGCTCAAACGATCCTCCAACCTCAGCCTCCCAGTAACTTGGATGACAGGCACGCGCCACCGCACCCGGCAAGAAGCAGCTACGTTCACAGGAAGTTTTACTTTCATTCATGTGAGCTCATCAGGTTAGTGGCCATCAACAGCCAAGATGAAATGCTGTAAAAGTAAAAAACCTAATCATTTCAAAATGAGGAAGTCAGCACAGTAATAACAGGTTGTTGGTTTTTGTTGGTTTTTTTTTTTTTTTGACCAAGCAAAAACATGACAGCCTTTTTAATAAGCCGAAGGACAGCGTATGTGTACGTGTGTGTTTGTATATTATTGTTTTGTGTGTAAACTGTCAGAAATACAATAAAAATGTTGAAGGATTTTTACTCAGTGTTTCCAATTTTCGCAAGTATCTGATTGAATTGATGACAGCCTGTCATATTTCATGCCATGACATGGGATGGGACCAGTCCTTATTTTAGGATAATTGGAGTAAATAAGAAAGATTGTTTCAACTTGCTGAAAGTTTTGACTTCACAAAATCAGGTTTTTAGCACATCAGTGTCAATGTGAGCACATTCAAAGATGCACACATTTAGTTGTGCACCAGTAATCAGCTTCCTGTAGTGAATTTTATTAGAATTATGTAGAATGTTTTTACAGTGTACATGATTATAAAATCCACTACAGTTCAGGGATGAACGGTGCACAACTGTGATAAGCAAGTTGTGAGAAAGCTCGTGGTTCAAGCAAATTTTCAAGTGTATGTTGTGACAATATGAAGAAGAGCAAAGGGTGAATGTCAGAAGTGGGATTCGAACCCACGCCTCCAGAGGAGACTGCGACCTGAACGCAGCGCCTTAGACCGCTCGGCCATCCTGACGTACTACATATGGCCTTTCGTGGAGGTTACAACTTTAGATAGTTGGGACGACACAAACGTTATACTCAACATAACACATATAGCAGCTGTTCAGCCATGGAAACACATACTCGTGGCGCCCACTTTCTGTGCTGACTTTGAAGTCAGCTGTGCAGTTAGTGAGTCAGTGGAGTGTTTGTGACTTTTACGCACAAGCGCATCTAGCACTCAGACACCCCACTCTGTAACTTTGTGTGGGTGTAAACTGAATATTCAGACAGCTCTTTAATACCACATAGTGATTGACAAGTGTTTGTAAAGGGAGAGGTCAAGGTTTGCTGCTTGATTTTATACACCTCTCACTGAAAACACAATTATAGCACAGTTTTGGTGTCCCAGAGAAGACGCTCTAATGTTTCACATCCCAATCAGCGGATAAAAAACTCAGGTCCCACCGAGATTTGAACTCGGATCAACTGGATTCAGAGTCCAGAGTGCTAACCATTACACCATGGAACCCCTGTGAGAGTGCCTGAACTGCCTGATCATAGGCAACCTGCCAAAAAGTATTCAGCCAATGGGTTTTTTTAAGGATCATGTCATTGTGGAGAGGCTGATGCCATTTATGGCTCGAAAATGATGATCATGCTCAGTCAGTTAGTGGAGCAGTGTTGTGACTCATACGCACAAGTATAAGCTCTTTAGTAGCACATAGGAATTCACAATCATTTCTAAAGGCAGAGGTCAAGGTTAGCTGCTTGATTTTATACAGTTTTGACTGAAAACACAACTGTAGCACTATTTCTGTGAACCAGAGAAGACATGAAGTGTGGTTTCACCTCTAAAAACCAGGTCCCACTGAGATTTGAACTCAGATCACTGGATTCAAAGACCATGGAACCACTGCTCAAAAAGAAGGTGTGACTGCCAGATTGCGGCACTATGTCAACACCATACCGGACTGATATATACTATATATATATATTGTTTTATATACTGTTGATTATAAGATGAAAAATCTATTTAAAAAATAGAGAAATTATCCCAGTAAAATGCAACACAGTCCCTTCCCTGGCAATCTTTCACCATACACTCAAAGAAATGATGTAAAGAAACCATTTACTTTACCCTGAAATCCTGACTCATGCCTGTACTGAAGTTGTGGACAGTTCACTTCTAAAACAAAAAAACCCCTTTTTACATGACAGTCAAAGCTGTGATCATAAGATGCAAATATTAAACCCAAAGGTTACCTGAATAATTTCCTAGTTTGAGTTTGTCTCCACCTGCTGGGCATCAGAAGTGTTTAGGATGGAGGATGTATTGCAGCTGTC